>NC_037595.1:29291743-29899211 GCF_003073045.1 Pomacea canaliculata
GAGCGTGTAGAGGTGGAGGTACGTCCATCGAGTCATTTGACTACTGTTATGTTTTAGACGCTTGCCTGTTATTTGTTTAAAGTAAAACTTGCTAAGTAATAATATACAGATAATGAAATATTATTACGAATAATGGAAGTGGTAAATTCTCGAAGTACTAGGCTTCAGACAGAGGTTGAATTTGCTGTGTTACTTACTTGCGCGCACTTGTTGGTTATTCAGGGCCGGCGAATCTACTGCGAGTGCATGAGTTGGCGACATGTTTCTGTTGACATGATCAACTTAATCTGACCACAGCCTCTGTAGGCATGTCTGGCTAGTCAGTGGCGGAAACAAGCAAGCTGAAAACCAATCTGAGGTCCTTCGGAAGCCAGGAGCTAGCGAAATGCGCGTACTGGGTGTTGTGCATCGTGGCGCACATGTGAGTGACGCAGAGCTGTGTGTTGATTTGCTTGACGAGTTTTGAATATAAAGAAAGTTGAAACCTTTGGCGAATTATGAAGCGAGGGCAAATGATCATCTCGTCATAGATGAGCTCAGTTTTCATTCACCTTCCCGCACAGTTGCTTGACGGGGTACCTTTGTGGCTTTTCGCCGGACGATCACGTGATCCAGTCTCTAACTTACGAAGCTCGCACGCGCCCATCACTTTCTTCCACCAGAACCCGCCAGCGCGCATGCTCAACCGGATGTCGCGCGACCTGGAGGTGGTGGACACGGACATCTGGCTGTCGCTGGAGGTCTCGCTGGACAGTATTTCAGTGTTAGCACCTCGGTCATCGTCGTGGCAATTCCGTACTTCCTCCTGTCTCTGCCCGCCGCAGGTACTACTTCTGCAGTG
Source organism: Pomacea canaliculata (assembly GCF_003073045.1). Lineage (NCBI taxonomy): Eukaryota > Metazoa > Mollusca > Gastropoda > Architaenioglossa > Ampullariidae > Pomacea > Pomacea canaliculata. Next base: position 29,292,585 of record NC_037595.1, read on the forward strand.
AGAGCTCGAGAGATGATGTGATAAGGTGAGTAGGAGGACAGATAGATGCCCACTCAGGATTGAATAAATGCTGCAGGACAATCTGAGCTACTACCTGATGATAGATATGATATGGTGATAGACTACTCACTAGAAGTAAAGACTATGTGACCATTTCCTTAGGGAGGGAATAGATGATGTACCAGCTAATGACAAAGACTGGATGATCTCTGCGTTGATGAGTTGATTACTAATAACAAGGACAGGATGAATCCCCGGTTAAGGGATGGCCACTGTCTGATGAAAGCGAGGTCGTAAGTTCCATGGTTCCAACAGCTAACAGCGAACTAACGGTTGTTTCAGAGATACTACGTGACTACGTCACGGCAGCTACGTCGTCTGGAGGCCAAGACTCGATCTCCAGTGTTCGCCCATCTCACGGATGTAGCGAGCGGAGCAGTCGTCCTGAGGTCGGCGGGTGCTTCAGCGGTGAGACACGCTCTGCAGCAAGCCGCTGGACTTCTGGACTCCAATCTCAAGCTGGCGTTCGCCGCAACACGGCCAGCAGGTAACGGTATTTCTGGGAGGATTGGGGGGAAAAATTAATCTTACTAAAGGGACAAACCGTTGAATCAGTCTTTGCTTACAGCTCACTATTCCCGATATAACCGACAATGAGCATCAATGACAGAACTCGTTGTTGACCACCAGCAGAATGTTCTTTCCATCTCATGCTGCCGAGTCTTTGATGATTTCTGTTATAAAATAAAACTAGTTTTCACACAGTGTGTTTATGAGTCTGACGTGTGAGCATACATTTAGAAAAAGAAAAACTATTTAGAATACCAATCCTACTCTCATGTTGTTGAACGATTGACTCATGAGTGTCGACTCATCTCATCCTGATTTGTTTTCTTTTGCTGTCAACAAAGTAAGCTGTACATGTTGACACCATCTCCATACAACTATCATGCTTGGTAGGTGGCTTGGAGTCCGGATGGTGGCGCTGGGTGTCACGATTGTCGGGGTTGCCAGTTCCCTGAGTGTTGTGTTCAGACGAACACTGACCAGCGGGGTCGTTGGACTGACCATCTCCTACGCTTTAGATGTGAGTTCAATAGGTAGGCAAATTATAGCAAATTATTTAGCAAATTATAGCCATAAACTGACAGAATTCTATGGCAGCATTCTCTTTCTATTGTAGGTCTATTTTCGCTTAGTATATATTTATAATAATCGTTGTTTACTGTGTTTACTGCATTTTACTGAAGCCCTAATTACTATGGCAGGTTACGGAAAATCTCAACTGGTTAGTGCGCATGACTGGTGACCTGGAAACAGACGCTGCATCCATTGAACGCATCGATGAATACAGTCGACTGGCGTCAGAAGTACTACTACATATGTAGATATAAAAGTGTTATGCTCTTCTAGAGTAGCTAGTTCTTTGGGCACAGGTGGTGGTGACGACGACGAGGATAACGATGAAGATGATGACTATGATGAAGACGATGACGAATGTCACCATGCTTTTGTGATCTTGAACTTAATATCATTTTGACTTGGGATTTCTATGTGTGTGTGTGTGTGTTGTTTGTGACCATGTGCATGCATTCATTGTTACATTGTCCAGTGTGGCTCGTTTCTCCTCAGGCCAACAGCCACTGCACGCTGCAGCCTGCGCCATGCTGGCCACTGCTCGGGCGGATACAGTATCTGAATGTCACTGCTAGCCACTCTCCTCTCTCGCCTCCAGTGCTCAGGGGCCTCAACTTCACCATCCAGCCCGGGGAAAAGGCAACACCTTTACTACACTGAGCTAAAACTGCTGGGTAGATCATGCGCGTGCTTGTTGACCTACCACTCAGTCACCTCACCGCTAGTAATGTCATAAAAGTCAGAATGCAACATAAACAGAGAGACACCTACTTGCAACATAAACAGAGAGACACCTACCTGCAACATAAACAGAGAGACACCTACCTGCAATATAAACAGGGAGACACCTACCTCTTCAGTTTTTGAAGCCAAAGAACTAAAGCACTTCATGATAGCAAAACATGCAAAGTTCACAGCTTTTTAAACATGACTTCAATACATTGGCAGGACATTCTAAATACTAAGTCAGCATCGCTTTACGAGAACTAGGCTGGTAACTTGTGCTGAGACTACCCCTTCATGAGGTGTAGAAAGAACTTTACTTATGTTTGTTGCTATAGGAGGGAATGCGGGTTACATCCTTACGCGAAAAACCATGAAAAAAAAAAAGAAAAAAGGAAACAAAATAGATCAAAGCTCATTGGTTGCAGGTTGGTCTGGTAGGACGAACTGGAGCAGGGAAGACATCTCTATGGAGCGTTCTGATTGGTCTGCTCACGCCCACAGGTGGCGCTGTTGTGATCGACGGTCTGGATGTGTGTACAGTCCCCATCCACGTACTTCGCAGTCGAGTAGCAGTCCTTCCTCAGGTGAGGCTATAACCTTACTTGTTACGAACTATGAACGCGAGGCGCCTTTGCAGATATCGACAATTTTTGCTTTTTGACCTTTGTTGGCAGGAACCTTTCGTGCTGGAAGGTTCCATCAGACTGAACCTCGACCCTACAGGTCAAATCAACGACGAGCAAATGTGGGAGGCACTGCGCAAAGTGCGACTAGCCAAGCACATCAGGTCACTGCCTAAAGGTCTGGATACTCAGTGCCAGTCCGATGGTAGTATTTTCAGGTAATGAAACATTCTCATCTAAAAGCGGATAAACGTCTATACCTCATCTGTGAAGAAATGGAGAATGAGAGGTTAACGAGAACGAGTGTTGCCTACGTGGTTTATAAACCATCAACTAAACAATGACGGCTCTATCCGTTAGGAAAAGAAGGTGCTCACAAACAGCTCGATCGGCCTCAACACCCCAAAAATTGCCCTTAAGCTATTACTTGAAATGAATTGAATTTCAACTATGTCACAATAAACAAATGTTACAATCCGTACATCGAGAAAATAGTAGGCTTTCCAGTTGTCAAAGTCACAAAGGAGCTAGCAGTTCCTCCAGATGGCATTATTTTATTTTATTTTAATGTATTTTATTTTATTTTATTTTATTTTATTTTATGCCTGGATTGCTAGTGTGACTAAATTATCATGGTCTTGAAAAAGTTCTTACAAAAAAAAAAAAACAAAAAAAAAAAATCAAAAAACAACAACAACAACAACTTCCGTGCTTGCAGACCTAGTATTGTCGAGTGTTATTTTTGCTGCAGTACTGGTCAGAAGCAGCTCCTGTGCTTGGCCCGCTTGCTGCTGCGTCCAGCAAAGATCGTGGTACTGGACGAGGCGACGTCCTCCGTGGACGCCAAGACTGCCGCGGTCATCGATCAGACTCTCATCCACGCATGCGCCAAACGCACTGTCCTGGTGGTGGCTCACCGGCTTAGCACAATATTGAACTGCAACAGGTGAGATTAGCAAGCGATGTTTCACACAGAACCGCTCATTTATTCTGCTTCACTCTGGAACAAGATGACATTATCAGTCGATGACTTTGTTTCTGTGTTGTGCAAACAGTCGCTAAAATAACAGAATACTTAAGTGTCAGGGGTAAAAGTAACCCATAAATTGTCAGGGTAAAAAGTTTGAGTTTGAGTGCAATTGCAGTTCATCATAGAGTGAGAAATATTACACATGATAGAAATAACTGTGTGTGTGTGAACAGAGTTATTGTGCTCGACAAAGGCAGCGTGGTAGAGATGGACACCCCAGCACGACTCATGGCCAACCCGCTCTCGTTCTTCTCTCGTCTGGCGGCCAGCAGTGGCCTGATGAACCCCCAGAGTTCGCATCCAAGACAACTTGTCGCTCCATGATTTCCCCAGTACTCAGCGACATCTAGGGGTAGGGTGCCGGAAGTTCCCTAGTCACCAACACTAGACAGACCCATAGCAAATGGTGAACGTATCCTGCGATAAGTTGGCCACCACTGGCTCTACGAGCTACAACTGTTTCAACTGTATTGCTGACTGCGGTATTCAGAAATTCCCTAAACTGGAGCGAGCTAATAAACATATCCTCTTGTGCTCATATTTATCATATTCAGGTGTAAATACTCCTTCTGTTTCTCTTAACTTGTGTTCTTGAAATTTGTATTCATGATAATATATGTATTCAGCTCTCATGTGTATTAGAAATAAAAACACTACAAATAAATACTCTGCTTGAAACTTTTGAATAAGATTTAATTTTGCCTATAAGTTCTCGTACAAAGTGTTACTGATCGTGGACTGGAAATGATTTAATATTGCATTGTCACCGTAAAATGATCAACGTGAAAATTTCAGACCTGTAGGATGATAGGAAGTAGTTGAATATCAGTTACAAAATTCGCAGACATACATAGTAATTTAAATAAAAGCATGTAAAAAATATTATTATTTAAAAATAAATATAAATAAAAGTTTGCGTTAAACTTTACGAAGGACAATCCTCTCTCTCTTTGTGTGCGAGGGTTTGTGCGCGTGCTTATGTGCGCGCGCAATAGACTATTCAAGACAGTCATAATGTCTATTAACTTTCCTACTAGTGCATTTTTCACCTCTTCCTTTTTCAACTCGTTGTTGTCCTCTCGCACCAAAGTCAGGCTTGAAATCGTTTTAATACAATATCAAGGTAGACTTTATGACCTTCATACCGGATCACACAGACACACACACTTTTAGGGAAGGCATAAAACGAACCTTTATGCACGAACATGCACAGATTTGTCAGCAACAATGTTTGAGTGTGTGTTTGTTTGTGTGTGTGTGTGTGGTGGGGGAGCGCACTCGCGCGTGCGCATCTCTCTTTATCTTTGTGTTCTCTCCATCAAAACGTGCAGTGTGTGATAGATAACCCACAGTCCCGTTGACACTACTCTGTCAGAAACTACCGAGTTCTTCAAATGAGTACATTTTACCGTTAGATGAGCACGCCACCTCACCCTCTGTAAAACAGGAGAGTCAGAATCCAATTATACATAATGAAAGTATCGAACGTTCACTAGAACTTCTGCTGTATATGTATGATTCATTTAACATTTCTTCCTTAATTACATTTGTTTTCATACCTACGTTTACTCTATTGATTTTGCGGGATGCGCATGCGTGTTGTAACCAAGCATCTGACTGTTAATGAAGTTCGCTGAGTGCTGGAGTCATGTAGACAATATCCATTGCGCGACAGTACACATGTTCACTATCACAACTCCATTGTTCACAGCACTTTATTAGTCTGCGGACATTGTTTTCAGAATGTGGTCTGTCATCGTTGACAGACGACACACGAGTAGAGAACTAGACTAGAGATAACAGCGGTGTGCTCGACATATGGTAGTCTCTAGTCTGTCCGCGTCTCTGTGCTTGGTCTCCGTGTCCCGACATTTCTGAAACACGGGCACTGGGTCGTTGTCCTACCGTCGGTGGTGAAGCTGCATCCAGCTAGAAACAAACTGACTGCGGCTGTGCACGTACTTGGAAGGTGAACAAGTAAGAAATTATACTGTCTCACTCTTTCTTGTGCACAGTTCTGTTGCTGGCCTTCCTTCTGGATCTTCATTGTTGTTGTGTGCAGGCTTTGCTCTTATCCTCTGTAATTGTTAAAATGAACACTGTGAACGTTAACATGCTTCTGCTCTTTCTTCGCTTGGGAAATATATCTGTCTATACTTATATACTTGTCTATATTACATCTACAGATATGTTAATGTAGTTGTACTGAGTGTGATACGTAGTCCATATATACACGTGTGCACGCAGATACATGTTTCCATACATACAGATCATATGATATATATTTTTCATCTTTTCCTCGCGAGAGAAGAGATTAAAGAGTAGAAAAGTGGAAGAGGCTTGTTTACAGAGCCCGCGCCTGTTAAGGGAGCCCAGCCTCCTTCTGCGTTCTTTCTTTCTTTTTCTTTTTACTGCTTGGGGGAAAGATGAATGTTTTACGCAGCAGGTGGCGCGTGACGAGTAACCTCGACTGCAGTGAACTCATTCATAGCCGGATGCTTGTTTCATACGAGACAAGGAGCCTCCATGGTAGGTTATAGAGAACTGTAGTGTGGTCTGTGTGTGTACTAGTGATAGACACGTCTTGTGTGTGGGGGTGTTATTTGTTGTTGTTGTTTGTTGTTGTTGTTGTTGCTGTTGTTGTTGAGATCCTCACGTTCTGTTTCAGCACAAGCTTAGCTTCCTGCCATGAAATTTGATGAGGTGATCTCGCTCCTGGGCGAGTTCGGACCGTATCAGAAGCGCATCTACTTCTTGCTGTGTCTGCCTGCCATCACGTGCTGCATGCAGCTTCTGGTGACTGTCTTCAGTATGGCCATCCCCCCGCACAGGTGACACATTCCCTTTTCACTCTCTCTCTCTCTGTGTTCTCAAACCTTGAGTCAAGGGTCTCCCTAATGTCTAACAACTCTTACTAGAAAGCATAAGAAGACATTCAGATGTCACCAGTGGCAATATTAACCCTAAAACAAGACATGACGGATGCTTTCAGGCAGTTTTTGATTCCACGATTTGAGGATCTCAATCCATTCTCGCCGATATCATGTGTAATTCCAAGTGTAGGGATCTTATCGAAGAGACATATGTGTGCTCCCATTGTACACAGCATAAATAAAAGTAAATTTCAACGCTAGTTCAAAATTCCCCTTTCTGCTTTTTACCAGATGTCTTCTATTTAATTTTAAAATGTATTCATAGCTTTTGTAATAATCCTATTTCTTTATTTTGGTATTGAGATATTCAGAATGTATACATACATGTTCACACACATTCCTATCTATCTTTGTGTACAATATCACTCTCTCACACACACGCACAGTCACTGTAACTACTTTTGCTTGGGTTGTCAAGTTCCATGTGATATTGCTAATTTTCTTTTTTTTTTTTCTTTTCCGTTTAGCCAATCAGATGATAGATCGTTCTTACAGGGAGAGATTTTCATAACACTGAGTAATCTGTTTGTTTGTTGGTTTTTTTAAAGTAAGCTTAGATTCGAGAAACTCCAGAACGAGGCATTGGGTCTTATAATTCCCCCAATTAAGAATCGTCGAATTGACAGATCTTACATTAATGACTACAGTTAAACCCAGATAGACAAAACCTAAAACTTTCAAATCTCTATTACGATCCAGCACTCTGGAATGCCAAGTGTATACTTTTTAAATATATTTGAATATGTTGAATACATGTAGGTGTGCTGTTCCTGGACTTGACAATGACACTTTCGCCATTCAAACTCCCCAACATAAGGCCCTCGTCAACATCAGCATTCCTCCAGGTGACTCCTGCAATGTCATCGAATCTCCCAACATCTTGAACGACACCACAAACGTGGGCCTCGTCGGCTGGACGGGTCAAGGCAGTCAGGTCAAAAGGTCAAACAACTCGGACATGGAAGCGGTTCCCTGCTCACGTTATGTCTACGACAAATCTGTTTTCACTTCGACCATCGTCACCCAGGTAACCGCTTTAGGTTTCTCTGCTATACTTTGCTGATTTAGTGGTCACTTTCTCTTTCTCCAGATTTTCTTCTTCCCTTGTCTTCTTTTCCACAAACCCCATGCTTCCCGCGCTAGTGTCGTTGTGGAACAATTATTTTAATGTGTTAGTTTAACTACTTTAGATGCATTTTCCTTTTCCAGTTTTCATGAAGTGTATTATTTATAAGTTGTAAAATTTGTATTTGATTTTATCGAATGAATAGCAGCTAATTGTGAACTTTATTCGAAGGTTAAAAAAATATACGATGATGACTGATAAAAATTGACAAAATTGATGAAGCAACAGTACTTTTCACGATGTTAACCACATTGTAAAACAGTAAACAAACCTCTCTAAAACAATCAGTTAGTGCACTTTATAATATTTTGAAGGAGATGGGCAGTGTTCTCAGTTACCCAAGTTGTCCTTCACACCAGTAATATACCATCATTTCGTTTTTGAAAATCGTTTAATTGCGGTAATACTAAATAACACTAAATCGCCAGTAATCGTCCGTTAGTAAACATCCTAACACAAACCTTCTGCGCCTTGGAGATGCTAATGTCTTGGTCGCGGTCCTCAGTTCTCATTGGCTGGAAGGTTGTTTATGTTGTCCTTGTTTTTTGGTGGATTGAACCTGCAGTCTAATAAACGAGGAGCAGAACTGTTTCAGATGGATCTAGTTTGCGAAAAGCAGTACAGTAAGTCACATGCTCAGATGATCACCATGTTGGGAGCCTTCCTGGGAACACTAACCTGCCAGCCTTCATCCGACATGTCAGTATTCACAGCCCCTTGGTCTGTCCACATTTCTCCTCCCGTGTCATCAGAACTTTGTCCTCTGTTTCTTTCTAATAAACGGGAGGCAGGTGATTCTACAGACGAAAGTAGCGGCGGATTACCTTTCATTACTTGATTTTTACTTCTGTTGTTCAATTATTGACATGATGGACAGTAACAATGTGGTTAATAATCTGGTTCTATAGATATTTTTTCTTGTTCATACAAGATTTGGGCGGAAGAAAGTATTTCTGATGTCACTAGTTGTCCACGCACTGGCTTCTCTTGCAACCACGTGGTCAACGTTCTTCCCCTTGCTGTGCTTCTTCATGTTTATCAACGGCGCCGCCAATGTCGGAGTGTTCGCTAATGCTTTTGTGATTGGTAAGTTAAAAGGGATATATATATTTGCGTGTAAATCGATTACTTTTCGCTCGAGTTCCAAGCTATTTTCCAGTAGTTGACAGTATAGTCTTTTCCCCAAGATCACAAATGAAAGGTTAGCACTTTGGTTACGATTAGTCAGCTCCAGCTTAACGATCAATCAGAAACATACAGTGATTTGTAAACATACTCAACAGGACCTTCTAATATTTGTCACAGCAGCCTCTTGCTTGGTACTTTTAAAAAACAAACAATAACAGACGCTAGCTGTTAAAATATGTGATGGTTGTCTGTCATTCTGGTTCCATGCCTGTCTTTCTGTCCACTTGAGTTGACCGCAGAAACACGCCACCATTTATCTTTCATCATTTCGAAACACAGAAATCATGCTTGAATGTACGAAGTAAAAAAAAAGCTTGCTAGAATTCTAGAAGAAAAACTTTTAAGACAGTTCCACCGAGAACACACTGTTGGTGCTTTCCTTGCAGGCATCGAGTTCGTTGGACCTTCCAAGCGAGTGTGGACAGGCTACGTCATCGAAATTTTCTGGTCCTTCGGCATGATTCTTCTGGCACTCCTTGCCTACTTCCTGCGGGATTGGCAGCATCTGCAACTAGCTACTTCCATATTTCCCTTTGCCTTTTTGTCATACGCATGGTCTGTGAGCCAGTTCCTGGTGCATATCAAACTTATAGCATAAGTACAATGCTTTTGACTTATGTGCTAGTTCTCAAGGAAAAATTCTCATTCCCGATTAGTTTTTGGAGGCCTCTTTCCTTCTGATGATTTTTTTTATTGTGCGTTTGTGCTTTATGATATCTCTCTGTGTGTGTATGTGTTTTATGTATGCCTCAACCATTTCTATCATGCTTTACTGACCTCGTAGATGTTATTTATAATGTTAGCTATTAACACTAACTCTATTTTACTAATATTTACCTGATGCTGGCATCTATGATTTTAAAGTAAAAAACAACAACAAAAAGCAAAACCTAGAAAGCTGCATAATTTTCAGTCATTCACATTTTAAATCTGTAAAATATTGACAAAGTGTCTGACATCAGTATGCTTAATTCTGTTGCTGCAAGGGTGATTCCAGAGTCGCCACGCTGGCTGTTAAGTAAAGGTCGCGTTCAGGAAGCGGAAGAGATTATTCGAAAAGCAGCAAAGGTCAACAAGGTATTACTTCCGGCTAATGTGCTGGACTCTGCGAGTCTGGAGATTCAAGAGCACGTATCTGTATTGGCCATTTTCAGACATCCTGTCCTCCTCCTGAGGTGTACCATCATTTTCTTTAACTGGTAAGAAGTCTCCGTGTTTAACAGCTCCGAGATAAGTTAATATGTTTTCGCTTTGAATGAGGTATTATTCAAGTCGTCAGCTTAAAGTTTAGCTTCACCTTGGTGTGTATGTCAAATCACGGATGTGTACAGGTGGACTGCTGTCTGTCTGCCGACACCAACGCTTAGCCTCTTGCGAGGTCTCGGCGAGCCGGGACTAAACCGGAAGCTTTGTACACACCTGCCTCGTTTTAGTAGTTAACTGGAAAAAAAATCGTCTGCCAGCAGTCCACTAATACATGTTCGTAGTCAAATTGAATCTTAATTAGCTACTGATTGGACTTCACCCCTCGTCAGACATTTATATTTTTAAAGAACTAGTGGGTTACACATTGATACAGATTAGCGTAAGAGCATTTTCCATTACCATGGTGAATACATCTCATTTGTTTTCGAGAACTGTGACCAATCCTGACATCATGTTTGAACACAGATGTATCGAATTAATTTGGGGGACCATATTCGGTTTCACATACTCCTTTTTGTTTTTCTTACTTCGTTCCCTTTTGACACCGCTAACTAGAGTCTACCTCGTGGCTAGGTTCGTTGTCAGCCTGGCCTTCTACGGCCTGGGGCTGAACGTGGGGAGCTTAGGGGGCAGTGTGTACATCAACTTCCTCCTCTCGGGGCTGATGGAGCTGGTCTCCTATGTGCTGTGTCTCGGCCTGCTGGACCGCCTGGGCCGACGTCCCCTCAACTGCGGCCTGATGATGGTAGCCGGCCTGGCCTGCACTCTGACCATCTTCCCCGTTCTCTACGCTCCGCCATGTGAGTAGTCCTGCTTGCACTGTGATGTGAAGTAGTAGCTTCAAACGTCTGTCCACTTACTACTGGACTTTAGTTTTATTTTTGTGTTAACTTTGTTACTGCTATTTGTATTGCTTTAATATATATTATGGCATGAAATAAACTTTAAAATAACCGGTCATGCTGTTACAGCTCACCAGTGGGTAACTACTGCTCTTGCTATGATCGGTAAGCTGGGTATAGGAGGCGCTTTTGCTACCATCTGGGTCTACTCTTCCGAGCTTTTCCCCACCGTTGTCCGCAGCTCTGGCATGGGGTTCAGCTCCAGCTGCGCGAGGATCGGAGCTCTGATCTCTCCTTACATAGCGAACTTGGTGAGTGCGACTGTGAGTTTGCATTGTAGGTGGTAAACATCCGTAACATCTACATTTGTTTATGCGTCAACCTACACATCATACAAAAATGAGCCTTCGTTAATATAGATTTTAAAAAAAATGTGGATTAAATAAAAGTGCGTACCAAATCAAACTTTCAGGGAAAGGTAAGTCAAATAGCAAGATAGGCGTAAGAGTTTTTATTCAAAAATTTCGGGCTTCAAAACAAATGTTTTCTTATAATTGCACCTAAAACACAGCTTTTGAGCGGTGCGAGGGGGTCTCCAAATTTTATTGTCGGCTGATGTCATCGAAACCATCAAACACCTCATTCACTTTCAGTCTCCTCAGTATGGTTGTTGAAACGCTGGCAGCATGGATCTGAGGATACAATTTCGAATCCGTGTCAGAGAAGGAATGCCGATTGGAAATGAAGAAAAATTGCATGACAAAGGGCTCCTCCTAAGTCACGAATCCAGAGTACAAACAGGAGGGCCACCAAGAGCCCTAGCTTTTAGATATGATTTTAAGTTAATTTAAAATCCAAAATATTGAGTGCAAACAATTCAGAAAGTCAATGTCTACAATAAAAACAAACGTGAAGTTTTATTGAACTACTACTTTCATTGTCGTAACCTCGCCATTTCTCTGCAGTCGACAATTATTGGTGGGAACGCTGGCACGGCCATCCCGTTGCTTATTTTTGGCCTTCCTTCCATCGTTGCTGGTCTCCTTCTGCTGATATTGCCAGAAACACTGAACCGAAGTCTGCCGGAGAGTGTTGACGATGCCGTCGTCTTTGGCAGGTGAGTGTGTGTGCTCGCGCGTGCGTTGTATCGGTGGGTGGCTGCTGTGCATGCGTACTAGTGTTGCTCACTTTAACCAAATTCAAGACACGTTATCTTGATATTAAAAACTGTAATGATAAAATGTTCACTATTCGCAGGGAAGTGGTTGTAGATTCATCCAAGAACGTCTATCATCTGACCAATTGCAAGGAGACAAGATCAGACGAAAAGGACATGCTATAACAACACAGTTCGTGTATGCAAAAGAAAGGTGGGGAGAGACAGCTGGGACGATTCACGTAGAGGGTGACAGATGAATAAAGAATCTTGAATCTTGCTTCGTGAACTCCCCAGTGGGTTCGAGGCTATTCAGCGCAAACGGTGACCTTCACTAGTATATAACATTAATACATTGTTAATCCAATTTCTCATCTAGCCTCACAAATAAATGAACGAAATGCGATGTTTTGAGAAATATTTCTTAAAGCATATCATCAAATTGCAGTGTTCCTTTTTGTTGCGTGCTTGCACTAGACGCGATAAGAAAGCGGAGCACTTCTCAACAAGCGCAGATAAATACTGTGGTGGGTATAATCGTTACCTTATTAATATTCACTAGATTAGAAACATTTATTCCAATATGCTGCCTCGCATCTTTAATGACCGTTATCCTAGATCAGCGGTCTTCATACCACGCACAGGTTCCCACGCTTTTTCAAAGGACAGTTTGCTACTACTGATAATGATGATGCACATGAGCGCGCGCACACATTTTTTTTAAGGTAACAAGCAAAAATTTTCCAAACTTTATTCAAAGTATATCAGTTACATATAATGAACTACCATGAAAAGCGAATGTACGATGTTTAGTGGCTAAGGCCAGCTCACTCCTTTCCAACCGATATCCACTGAATATTACAGGCACCGGTCTATAAATATCGGTAATACCATTGTAAAGAGATTCTATAGCACAATGACAAAAGTGGCAGCACGACAGCCAACTGTGGGTCACCGAATTTAAGGCGCCTGTTAAAGGTCAAATCCAGCCCTCTCCTGCTGATTTTACTACTGGTTTGTTTGGTTGGATTTTTCTTTTTCGATGTTTGAATCGTCAACCGTCTGCTCCAAAGTTGAGCACACTAAGCTGTTACCCACAAACAACTAACAAGCAATCTCTGCTCTTTCCACTCAGGAAAAAATGTAACTGCCAGGTTGAATCTGCACATAGCTGCATTGCAACCCATTCTATGAACTAAATCGAAATTGAGATGGAACGATCACAAAACAGAATGGAGCACTTTTCTCGCGTTATCTTGTAAATGCGAGGCTTTTTACAGAGATCTGGTTTAAAAAAATGTGAAACTATATTCCTTTACATTACCAAAGATATTGCGATCATTCGTGGATGATGGGAATCACAACCTCTGTGGGTCTGGGTGGTGGTTTCCTGGGTGCCTTCATAATAAGCACGCCATCGGGACTCATGGATGAGGTTATGGTGAATTGATCGACATCCTGCACAGTATAATAACCATGTCCAAATAAGTTCTCCAAATAGCTCACCGTTACCCCAGTTTGTACATCCCACCTAAAAACTATTACCATATCATCCACTCGCTCAATATTCTCCTCAATTTGTTGTGAAATACCCAAGGTAAAATTCAACTTCCAATGTCCCACATTTGTGTTATTTTTTAATAAAATTAATACTTTATTTTTAAATATTACAACTGTGAAAAGATAAATGTATGACACTACAAAAACATCATGTCTGTCACTTGCAGCTGCACTTCGCAAAACTGCATAAGTGATTGTACTGAATACTTTTTGACAATGATAGAACCAGCAGAAACAGCCATTATAAACGGCAAATATGACATACGTCAGGCAAAGCAATCCGTCGTGTGAACTCGCGCGCGATAAAGCCATGCTCATCTTGGCGCTCTTCATGCTTAGCATGGATTACAATCCACTTGTCTTTGATCTTTATGTTGACCTCATCGGGTCTGAAATGCTGGGTATTCACGGTAAGGATGAAGTCGTTACTGTTGTCTTCCCCTTGGCTCTGGAAAAAACAAAATAAATAAACAAACAAATTCTAGCCGGCGAACACCGATCTGAGTGAGAGATACAAAGCTCGGGAGACCAAGGTCGTGTAAAAGTGGTCGGTAACTGGCAATGTGGTACTTTAGCTGACTTGACTCGCTTCGCGTTAATCATATGGCGTTAATCATGTTTGGCGCTCCTAAACACTGCCAGAGTTCATACTATCAGAATCTATAGGTAATGTACACAATTATAGATCTATCATGCTGATGCGCTATGGGCATTAAACTCTTATTCTTCGGTTTGGTGCACTGTGCACATTCAAATGACGCAAAGGACCTTCTGAATATCTAACAGCACACTATGTATGTGTAAGCTTAGACTTCAAGGTACAAGAGGGATCACAAAGGGGCGAAAGAACCACCTACCTCTGATGGATCATTCAGTCGGGAGCTAACCAAACCCAGCCTCCACGACAATGGCCAGTACTCCTCGTCTAATAAACTGTCTCCGTAAAGAAGGGGCCTTCGATAAGAATTTATGAAAATTCGAGAAGCTGGTTGAAACGACATAATTTCATGTAGTCTAATGGAGTGCTAAATCAAACACAGTCCAGGACTTTTTCAAGTACGACTATCTTGGTCGTTAGGCTTCCATTCGTGCGCTTTTGAACTACAAAAATAAATGACCCATGACATGCATTACCTCATTCGTTAAATCACTTCTTAAAAATAATGATATGTCGCGGGTTGGTTGGTTTTTTTTTCTTTCAAACTTGTCCAACAGCATAAGCGCAGTTATTCAAGGGGCGCTACTCCAAGTAACGTCTGAAGGTTTCTGGGAAAAAATGGCGGCGAACTGAGTGAGCGAAGGATTTGCCTTGGGTATGTTTAACTAGCTTCTTATACAGCCTATTAAAATAAACACGGCTGTATAATGTGTGATTTTTCCAAAACTGTGTAATATGCACGCGCGACATACATCAACCAAAGACACGTGTCCATTAAAGTCCACACGTTTCGCGACCGGGTTATCGCATAGATCAGTGGTTCTGAAAGTATTTCCGACCGCGGACCGCTTCACTAAAGCAAAAATTATGGCGGATCACCAAGGCGTAACATCACTGTAATGTGAATTTCAAATTTAAATTGCCGCATTTGTTTCATTACAATTCAAAACTAAATGCACTTTTGTGACAGTAGTAAGTTTTCATAAAATTACATGCTTCTCAAAGTTCACACAAAATTAAAAATAAGGAAGTGCACTGCGTTACTAAGGGTAACGGATGACACGGTTAAATGACAACGCTCGCGCTGTGATATAAAGATCGACTTAGCTGGTAAGCGAGGGGTTTATGCGAACGAGCATCAATAAAATTAAAACTCGTGTGAAATTAATACTGGACTAATTCACTTTGCTGACATATGAGGACTGTCAGCCACTGACCACCTAACTTATGCGTGCGGCCCACAAGTGGTCCACGGACCACACTTTGAGAACAATTGTATCACGAACTCATATCCCTGGATTGCTGGCAGACGATTTTTTTCCAGTTTACTGTTAAAACGAGGCATTAGACGACATAGCTTCCGGTTTATTCACATTTCATATTAACTACATAAACGAGGCATGATACAAGACTCCTAACTGTGTGTATTAAATGTCTGTATGAGTATGTATGCCTGCCCTTGTGAGCGAAGAAAAATTTCTGTCTTGGGTCTCCTCGATAGACAATAAAGTCTGATTTGATTTGATTTGATTTTGACAGCTTCCGGTTTAGTCACATTCTTTGTTACGGCTCGCCGAGACTAACCGTGGATCACTTCGCAAGAGGCTAAGCTTTGGTCTTGGCAGACAGACAGCAATCCACCTATACACGCCCATGATATGATCGACCTAAGTCTGTCATATAATCGACTATATGGGGTGTGGTCGAATTCGTAAATGATCGATGGCTGATTGGTTTAGCAGGAAAGTGCTTCCACCTTGAGGGAGGCTAGGGGAGGGGATGGGAACCGGAGTACCCGGAGAAAACCTCCGACACACAGCCCTGGTGACAGGTGTCACATTGTGTCCCGAGACAGATCTGAGTTTCTCATTGCAGTGGTGACAAGCGAGTGTTGTAATCACTACACTACCGGGCGCAAATGATCGAATCGACCGGCCCCCAAATATATATATACACCCGATCTTGGCCCGCTCTTAATTCCCAGCGAGACACCTGCAGATGCAAGATATGGAACTGTTTTCTAAGCAAAACCTAAAAGAAGACCAGTCGATAGGACCAAGACTAAAGCCCATAGTCAATTCAATCAATTCATCACCTTTGCGATAATTCGGCCACAAAGTAAGTGAATTTCGTCCTAGGTTGATGAGCGTAGGTCTTGTGTGCGTCAACTGAGGACGAAATTCACTTATTTCGTGGGAGAAACAGAGAGAAAGACTTAGACTGGATCCAAGTCAATATAAGTCAGTGATCTCACTTTTAACGCTTTATGCCTTTATTTAAAACATGGGGTTTTCCTCTTGAAAACCTTTATTCACGAGGTGGGGGGAGGAACTATTTCTCTCTCAGTAGGTCTGGCTGTCCCACTCTGCTCTAGCCGATGTTCACACCTGTCCTTTGGCAGCAGGTGCCAAATTGCAAAGGCTTCATCCAACGCCGATGTTTCATTTCGTTTTGTTTGTAAATAGGAGTAACGAATGTGTCATTACACTAAATAGTAACTTCTGTACTTGGTGGTCGAATCGATCGTTAGTCGTACAAGCGACATAGCTATGTTAGAGGTGTGAGCTTCGTCTGCTACGAACTGATAGCCAGAGTCGGTACAGTATAAACATGAATCTCTAACCTTGGATGGCTCGCTGACGATTTTTTCAATTAACTCCTAGAACGAGGCTACTGACAAAACAGCTTTCGGTTTAGCGAACGACGGCAATGGCTATGTCATCAGAGTCTGCGAGAGTAACAACCAAAAATAAACACCCAGGACGTGGTTTATACTGTTGCATGAAGGATGCCACTGTGCAAATGTCAAATGTTTCGGTGTAGGTTTTTATTCGCTTCCGCGGGCAGGTATATCGAAAGAGCAAGACGAATGGCGAGCGGCTCTCATTCATGCATAAGAAAGGTAATAATTATATTGTTTGCTCACTTATTCACCTCTTACTCTCCTCCTCTTCCGTGTACATGCATTTAGTTTTTGACTAAGACTTCGAAGATTGTCATGTTCACATGACCGAACATATGGCCAAACAAAAACAGTCACGTAAGACAATCACGCCGCAGAAGTCTGATGATTGCTCGCCGAGACTCGCAGCAAGAGGCAGAGCGTTGGTCTCGGCATACAGCCATCCACCTATACGTCCGTGGTATAAATGTTAGGTCGTCCACCCTACCTGTTTGTGTGTGTGTGTGCCAAACAGCAGTCCACCCCTAGAGTTGGCGTTTTTTTTATTTGGAATATATGTGAAATGTGAATTCTAAGGACATCGAGTTCCCAACGACGGCGTCCTTGTGTTTTCTTAAGCCCTTGTCGAAGTTGAGAGTTGAGCTTCGATGGCAGCGACACCCCATGTGAGTTCAAAATGTCTTCCAGCTCCGGCTGAGACGTGTAGAGAAAACTTCCATTGGTATGTTTAGCAGTGTTGTGCGACTGTATGAAACTTTTGGCTCCGTGGAAGTTCATATTTCCTTTCTTTATAAAACGGGGGTTACAGTTATTTGATTTAAGGGAGAGACTTGACCCAAAAAGCGTGTAAAAAAAAGTTTCTTCTGCATGTTTTTTTTTTCTCTAGTGATTGTGACAAGTCATGACAACAGTGCTATTTCCAAACATCTGTTTACATTCGTAAGTCTCGGCAAAGCTAACAGCTGCGCCCCGAGTTTCTGCTTTGGTCACCGTGGTGTATACTGAGAATGCTCTGATGATTTAACAAACCTCATTCGGAAGGCACAGCATTACACTTCCATCGGTGTAAAACCTATTTACAGTCTACGCAATGCAGATGATATTGATCTAGTAGAAGGCACTAACAGAACACTGAAGAAATTTTTTTTGGACAGTTTGAACGCATATGGAATGGAGATCAGCACTGACAAAAACAATGGTCATTGGGAACGGCAAATTAGATATCTATACGAATAGAGTGTATAGCTTAAATAGGTAAAGTTTTAAGTACTTGGGAGCCACCCTCTCTAAAGATGGCAGCGCCATGATGGATATCTGCATCAGAAACAGCGGCAATGGCTAGGCTGGACAAGGTCTCTATCGTGGCCTGGTCTTCTCCAAGCTAGACTATGGTTCCATCATCTGTGGGTCTGCTCGAGAGTCCTACCTCAAAATCGTGGATACTATTTCACCACCAAGGCATACGCATCTGTTTGGATGCCTTCCGCACCACTCCTGTACAAAGTTTGTACGCAGAAGCTGGTGAGCCACTACTTTCTCTCCGTCATCTGAAAATTATGCTTTCCTACGTCTGTCGCTTGAAATCCCAGCCTGGAAACCCTGCTTACTATGCCGTTTTTGGACCACAGTATGCCATTAGCACCAAAAAACCATCACCACTCCATCACTGACTTCTGGCCATGCTGGTATTCCAGGCAATGTTTGAGCAGACCAAAGCTGCATGCCAGTCTTCTGGTAAATTACACTCACTGGTGTCATCAGACTGTAAATCTTTTTTTTTGGGCTATGTTCTGTCCCTGTGGCAACACCACTAAGCATAGGACACACCTATGCCATGCAATTGCACCTCTTACAAGAACTTTCATCAATTTGTCCTTGGTATCAAGAATATTTTAGCATGGTACATAGTTTAATTTCTTGTCCTGAATTGCAGGATATCCACCAGCAGTTTGCTTTTTTTTAAAAATATACAGCAGACTCTTTGTTTCCCTTGTTTAACTAGGTCCCATCGGCAGGTATTTTTGCTTTTATAAGGATAGGGCTCTCTACCATAAGATTTAAGTTTTTTAATGTCCTGATAGTTTTTGGTTTTGATTTGTTCGTGGCATTTTGGGTTGTAACACCCCCTTTTACACTTTACTCCTTTTACATTATTCTTGCTTCTTATGTTGGTTTTTATTAAGATTTTGTGGTTATATAGCTTGAAGGATTTGTCCCTTAACATTTTAAGGTAAGATTACCTTGTTGCCGTGATATAGCCTTTGTTAATGGCATAGCGTAAAACACAATGTCCCTGAGAAGTGAATAATCGACTAGTTTTAGGCTTCTGCTACTGGCGTCCAAAACTTGGAGGCATGCAGGTTTGATACCCGCATAATGCCACATACTTCTACCAGTTAATTCAGCTGTCGGGAGTTGATACCCAAATCCTTAAAGGATCGTGGAAAATAAGGTAGCGAACCCCCAAAAAGGTTTTCCCAAAGAAAGAGAGAAGAAAAGGTTCAAAAGTGCAGGTTTACTGAAAATATGTAAACCACCTGTACAGATTTCAGCACAATATCAACATATGTCAATTTTCATTTTTTATTTAATACTTTTTTTCTTTTTTCAAAATTTCCACATAGCAAAAACCATGAATAAAACAAAAACACTAATACATAAGCCACGCCAGTGGACTTGGGATTGACAACTAAAAGAGAACAATGAAAATGAGAACAACCGAATGTGAGAAAAGGCTTTTTTCTTTAAAGAAAAAAATTTAACAGTTTCTTTGAAGGCAAAAACAAAAAATATGGATTAGATTCTTTAGTGAACAAAAGCATAGTTTTTAAAAGGACTGAAATGAGTTTTCATTGTCAAATGGTAGATGTAGTGGTCAGATAACCCTGTAGCTCTGTGACGGGCATTAACAGCTGGCGCACTGCATAGCAAAGGCCTTTTGCCCCCATATCACCACAAAAAAACCCTCACTTTGTTTCCTTTCTGCAAACAGTGAAAGTGCTATGCAAGTAAGACAGAAGATGGTTAATTTTTAAAAGCAAACGACCAGGTAACCCTGTAGCTCTTGGTAATAGGCAAACACCATCTTGCTCAGCAGCACAGCATTCGCTGGTAACTGATGACCGCCCACACCCATAATGCCAACAAACATTCCCACTGGCTACTCAACTTTCTTTGATTACTGCAAATAAGAAAATCCTATGTACCTTTTCAACACAGCATTCACAGGACACACAAATGTAGCATGCCTCTAAATGCTATGCATGTGAAAAAATTAAACTCACAGCTTGTTTCCAGGGTACAGGTACATACTGCTGATGGTCATAATGCAAAATATGATATGTATAATTTTTTTATTTGAAATTTACTGAGCAACCCACAGGTTTTGAAAAAGTACCTTTCATAATATGCAGTCTCATCCAGAGATAGCCTGCTACTTTCATTAATGCCATGCTTAGAGCTGACAGAAGCATCAGAGTTATACCAAGCACTCAGCATAAGAATCAGCAAACAAGACTGGGCTATCAGTACCCAGTTATGTACAAAAGCTTAAAGACATGGTCAACAATACTGTAGATACCATAACACCCAAAATACATTTTTTGCAGCAACACTGAAACTAATGATCATGTCAGAGCCTCTGCTTTCAATATACCAGAAAACAAGAAAGTTCATCTTGTATCCCAATGAAGACCAAACAACAGGAGGCATACACTGTGAACACATAGTCCTGAGTTTAGACTGACAAACTATGGCATGTTAGCCACAACCTGATACATTAAATTTTTCTCCTTTACATGTTTCACATGGACAATATACATAACAGATCTATGTTGGTATCTGCCTAAAATTCAATACTGATTTCCTACTTAATAAAAATTTTACAACAGCACTTTTGCAAACAATGACACAACATACAAGAACTGACAGTATGGGGTTGGAACACTGCTCTTTTTATGTATGATTTCTTCACAATGCATACAATTTTCACATTATAGCTGAGACAGAACAATGTGTCACTGCAACAGACATGAAGCACTGACATGTGGTACACAGAGCTCTGAACCATAAAACAGTCATTTTCAAGTATAAAGTTGTGATGTGGGGATTTCTTTATCCCCTCTTCATATAAAAAGATTTGCGTATCACCTTTAGAAAAAGCTTTCTCTCAACGCTCGTTCACTTTTAGATGAAAATATAACCAAGTTTAAAACTGCTGCTAATGGTGTGAATAAGACAGCATGCACTAATGATATGAATTTCACTGCAGGACAAGACACAAAAACATGATTTGGTCCCCTACACAAAGCAGACACTCCATGCTAATGCCTAGGGGAAGGCATAAGTGACTAGACTTGTCCCATGGCAGAAAATCAGATTTGCTCAAGAGTTCACCTAGTTCTCCAGTTGATTGTCAAAGCTGAGGCTTCAGACACTCTTCTTCCTTAGAAAAGCTGAGCAAAAGGAACCAACTGACATTCTTTCCACAAAGGTGTTACGTACAAACACCATTTGTGCCATGTCAACATGCTGTCAAAAGAAAAGCAACTAAAATAGGACCCATGACCGAGGAATGGGGAAAAAAAGAAGTCTGTCCACTTACCATGTCCCATCAAAGGTGATATATATGTAAACAAACATATACAATTACTTATTTCGGATTAGTAATGAATGGTGAGCTGTGCTGAGTTGTTGTCAGTGTCTAAATGTATATGAACCCTTGACAATTCTTTATTTTTTGCTTGCTTACTAAGCCAAAGTGGTTTTTAAACAGTCCATGTTTGTGGCTGAGCTATGAAGAGTTCACAAAATATTTTTCAGCTAAAAAATGTTTTGGCCTGTCTTATTTTGTGATTTGTTGCCATTGTAAATGTGAATAAGATGGAGGTAATCTAAACTACAGCAACACTTCGCAGTTTAACATAAAAACAAGTTTGACAATCTGTACAGCTAAACTTTTTTAAAAAAATGATCCAATAAAACAGTGTGTGTGATATAGAAAGAGCTCTTTGTGTACTAATAATCAACAAAACTCAAAACTACTCAAAATTCACTACTAAAATTTTTAAAAAAGTAAGAAAAGAATTTTATGGTGTTGAAAGGAGTATCAATGGTTAAGCTAGGAAAAAAAACCAAAAAACCCATACAGATTGGCCTTGGAAGTCAGACCTCAGCTGTTGTACAACAAAAACAAAATTACTACATACAAATAAAATAACTAAATAAGCTACCAAATGTCCTTAAAATTGTAGTTAGTGCACACCTGTGCTAACCAGCTATAAATTCAGATATGAAAATAAGCATATATATTTACTTGAAATCTATCTTCTGAAGTAGAATTAAAAGTCAGCCCTCAACAACATGAATCTTAGCAATCTTTTTTTAATGCAACGAAACCATTCTTTGGAGTGACTGAATTGTACTGGGGCAAAAAGGAACCAATATACAATGAAAATGAAAAACAATACTATTTTATACAACACACCATCGCCAAAATGCTGCATATGCACTTAAAACACAAAACTGCACTCTGTGTCTGTCAACATGTTGCCCAAGGTTAAGAGAAAAAGAATCCCTAATATCCCCATGGAGGATAAATTTCACAACGTTAATATTTTGATTTGTACCTTTCCACACATTTAAACAACATTAACTTCGAAAAAAAAATCCAAACTGATAACAAAACACAGCAAACAGTGATAACCGACAAAAGAAAACAAATTAGAAAGCCGCCTGTATGTGCTCAAAGAAGAGAAGCATATGTTTTCTAAATCTTTTCTCTTCATGTTATGTTTACACACTGGTGAAGCATGTATCACTGCTTTGGTGTATGTGTTGACAATGACTACCAGACATCGTTCACTAAGCTTTGATATTTTAAAACTCAACTCACAATGGAGCATCCTGCTCTCCATCAATTATATTATCCGAGTATGGAGTGTGTTACAATCAAGTACGTCCCAAGTACCAACTTCCACAGAGTAATATCAAATTCAGCTTACTCTGGGATGTGTATGTACAAAATTTCACAGCAGAAACAACATTGGATCATAGCAAAAAGCCAAGATTTATTGAGAATCTCCCAACATAAACGTCACTACCACAGAGCACACAGGATGATTTCCACCTCTAGTTTTAATATTCTCTTGGCATTCATAAGCCCAAATTTTTACAGGATTGGCAAAAGGGAGGGGTAGGTAACAATATGTGATAAGCAACTGAGCTTTCCTCAGATGTGTGCACGTGGTCAGCTGGCACTGTTGGTAAAATCTGAAGACACCAGGTTTCTTCAGAACAAAGTGACTTATGGAGGCCCAATCCCTACCCCAAATGCTTACCCTGCCTTCTCCTGTGCTGCTTTCATCTTTTTTTCGTTCTTTCTTTAACTAAAACAAAAAGTCTTTTAAATGAATGTGATGGATGACAGAATCAGTATGCGACGATGTTCACATACAACACAGGAGTCACTGAGCTTGTTTCTATGTTTCTTTTTTCGTGACACACAAGGACGCACGACGCACGCCACACTGACATGGGGGAGACGCCACACGCCATGGTGTCATCTACAAAGACAGAAGCAAAAAGGAATAAAAAAATTGATATAAAATTATGAAGAAAATACGGTCTTGGTTTGGTTTGTTTTTTGGTCAGATTTGTATGTTAGTGAAGCGTGCAGTGACGCATAAGATTATTATAAGAATTGCTTATTTTGTAACGAGTGGGTTAAAAAAAAACAAACTGAAAACGTCTAAGAACATTCTGAAAACATGGTGAGAACAGCATGGTTTCCAACTAAAGTATGGAAGGTCAATGAAGAATGTAATATGCAAATGAAAATCTATTTTACAGCCTTAAATTACTCTTAAACACTTTTTAGATCTATAAACTAGATGTGTTCCAGTACTTTAAAAATACCCACAAAAATCCTTAGCAAGCAATGAGCATTTGACATTAATGATCATGAAGTGAATGTACCACTGACTATGTAGGACTTATATGCAATAAAAAGTCATTACAAGCTAACAAACAAGGAAATAAAAGAGAAGACTTATTTAACGATTGGGTTTTAAGTGCAAATGGGTAGTATCAGCACAGGGGGATATGAACAGTCAAAGATTGAAATCACAACAAATACACAATATCCATATAGTTTAAAACCATGGGTAGACATTGGTATGACGATTACCCCCTTGTCAGAAAAAGCGATTAAAAATTATTGATTCTCAATTTGTAAGTTAGTAAGCCTGTGACAAAGGTCTGAAAGGAAATATTGTCCTTTACAAAAGCTTTTAAATATTAATAAATTTATTTACTTTTATGTGATTTAATGGAAAAGTTGTATAATTTGTCATCATTAAACTACATATCACTTGCCATTTCTGAATTCTATTATGTGTCATCTGGAATGTCACAGAGTACAGACTGAGTTAAGCTGAGGATTCACCTATCCAGACATCAAACAGGCCACAAATTTTGCTTGCCAAGAAGAGGGACTATAGCAATGCATTAAAATGTAAAATGTGTTAAAAAACTGTTGCACAGATTGTAGGTCTATGCATTAAATTGTAAAATGAATTATAAATGTGTTTCATGAATTCAAGATTTATCATGACTTGAATAAGCAAGAATCCTGACTGTTCAAGATAAAAATTTAGTAAAAGACCATGCCTGATGTGAAAGTTAAAAGTTAATGGGTAAACATCACTGATAATGTGATCCAGCACAATGATACTACTAAAGTGTGGTCATGAAATCAGCTCAGAAAAACACAGAAAGGTAGCATGTAAGGTAAAATGATGCCATTTTTAATAGCTTTATGAACCCATTTTAAGTCCTTACCATGTATTTAGCCGACACTCAAGGCCTACATTATAGCTCCATAGTGCACATGTACAAAATGCTATTATATTCTTATAAAAATATTAACACAAAAGGCAGAAAAATAACAACAGTTACTATAAACTCTAATTCAAGCATTTCCGCACAATATGATCTTTCTCAGACCATGAAAGAAAATTTTCTACATTCTGTTAAATTTCCCTCAAAACACTCTTCTCAATGCAAAAATAGTGCCACGCAAGATAATACATTAGTTACTGCCCGTTATGCCGGTCGGCACGTAGGGCAGCAAGATAATACATGCCATACAGCAAAGAAAGCTTTTAAGCTCTTAAAGACACTTCATTCACCCAATGAGCTAGAAAGTGTAAAAGACAGCATCATCAACAACTCTTATAAGAAGATCTACTTTTATCAACATCAAGACAATTCATTAAATTAGGTAGGAACGAAGCAAATGGCTGACCATTGAAAGGAGGGTAAAGTGGAAATTAAAGAAGATACCGATCATACTGCCTCTCAAGTAAATGATCACACTGAAATCAATGAACCATAAGATGTTCCCAACTCAGCTGATAGAGCAGCTGAAGGAGTTCCTTCTCAGTCAAGTTTTGTTTCTTTGTACTACAACGCAACTAAAGGTGCTACCTTGTGAAGAGTGTCATAATAATACTTGAGTTTGTAAAACACACTTTCGTGAGTGGATGTGATGCACAGTCTACAACAGACCATCAGTCAGCCACACAAGAAATACCAGTGTTAGCAAATGAATTAACCCATGGCAAACAATAATCAAATGCATGGGTATAGATGAAGGAGTGAGCAGAACAGTATGATTGATTATGCACATTTTTTAAAAAGGTAAGTTCTGAGGCCAGATTAGAAAGCTTGTAGAAACACTTTAAAAGAGCAGAGAAATTCAAACAGTGAGGTATAAGAAAAGGAAAAGGAGCACCTGCTTTTCTCCTGTCTGATGTGTGGCACAGATAAGAGGCAAATAGGAGTAAACAGAATGAGGCACCTTAAAAGTAGCAGGCAAAGATGTGATGCCTACAACAATTACAGGGTGTGACCAGTTATGCAGAACCAGTTGATTTATACTGTTTAAGAAAAGTTATGCCCTTCACCTTAATGGCTGCAAGGGGCTCTCTCTCTGTGCCTTTTCTGCACGAGTTAATGTTGCTTTTTAAGCACATAGTTTATCAAGCCTTATGTTGTGATCTTTACTTTTATCCCAAGTGGATATCCTTCTCAGTCTCTTCTTTGCTTTTGTGCACGTCAACTGCAAGATAACCTTAGTGTAAAATCTTCTCTCAACCATGGCAACTGATCTATGGAAAGATCTAAGGGCTCTGCAGGCATAAGTGCTGTGATGGAATTGCCTACATTTATACCAAAGTGACTCTTGGTTGGTCTTTTTGAGAATATGCCACTACATAGTTTCACAGTGACATGGTTATCAAGAAATATGTAGATTGTTCAAACACAGTGGTACGATATTTCTGGGTTTTTTTTCCCCTTCTCAGCAACTCAACTTCTGGTTCAGTGGTGTGAAAAGCCACAGTAAAGATCTACTATAAATAAACTTAGGGTGAGTTTGAGGACTTCAAATTATTGCAATTTTGCATCTCAATGGTTGTGCAGTGCCAAAAGGACAATCTGGTCATGACTTACTGCACATAGTAAAATCCCTGGTGACCTATTTGAAGCAATTACGCTTATATATATATTTTATTTCTACACCCATCTTTTTCTGAATGCTGATGTTTACAAATATAATTAAAACAGGGATAACTAACCTGATGCCATGGTCCACCATAGTAAATCAACCATGTTATAAGTTTCATGTTTACTACACTGCAATTCAGTAATTAAGCACAAATCACCTCCTACTTTGAATTATGACATGCAATTAATTCAATGCTGAAAATATGCTATAAATGTTTAAAAGAAAAAAAAAAGTGAGCAAGTGCATGTTTATTTTCAAATGGAAAAGCACTTGACAGTTACCATATAATTTATTGTAGTAAAATAGTTCTCAAAGTTTATAAATATACAAAATGCTAAATGCATATTAGTTTAAATACACTATCATGCAAAATGCACAGGCAACTGCTTAGTTTTACGGCAAAAGCTGAAGTATTTGAGTTGCAGGCCATTTATAAAGATTTCCACAAGCTATCAGGCCAGGTAGATCAAAGAGTTTTAGATATTTGTATAAGAAATCTGGCAACATTCTGAAATTAAAAGAAAAAAAAAACCTACATAAGGCTGAAACACATTTTCCCTTATTAGTCATACAAAAGTATTAAATTTATAACTTACAATTTATATTTTTACGGAACAATTTTGATTTTATTGTCAAAATTCACAACCACATACTTTTCGGGCATTTTCAAGACAATTACTTATTAAAGAACTGTTTAAAAAACATCTCTTTTGGTTAAATGTTCTACTGTACTAAATACATTTAGTATTTCTATTGAAAATTCAAGTTTGAAAAAAAATTGTTTACTTACAACTGTGTATATACTACATTCATTTCCAAACTAAAACTGTCAGATTACAAGGAAATGTTTTTATTTGCAATGTTCTATAATTGATCTTTTGTCACAGGCTCATGGCTAACAATGTTTTTATAGCTCATAGCTAACAGACTTCAGTTTGAAGTAGTTAGCAAACACTTTCCATAAAATCTGCAGGATAGAAAGGCAACAGCTGCCATGTGTCTATTTTAAGCTAAACAATGTCTACTCACGACAACACACAACCAAATAACCACATAATCAGCTTTAAAATGCATTCAGTACTAAATGCACACCTCCAAAAGCAACAATTTTAGTTTTTGGCCTTAAAATCAAGACCTGCCAACCCTGACAATCTCTAGCCTATTTAATACATACAATATTCTGAGTCAGAAAAATATGGGTTCTATTGATAAATTTATAACATGTTCCTAGTCACTAGATCTCTATATGAAAACTTCCAAAAAAGCCCTTCGAGGTATTCTTTGGCATTTCTCAGAAAAGGCAGTGCAAGGCAATTATTCAATAAGGAAGAACTTAGTGCTGGTGCTACACCCTTGAAAAAAGAAACGGTAAAGTCTTTTCTCATTGCAGTGGATCACATATGCAATTTCTTTTTAATATTGCTCCTTGAAAACAAAGACATGATACTGCACAACTTTCTAGAATGACCTGTCCCTCTGCCCACACTTCAGTAACATGGCTCTTCATATCAGTCACTGTTCCTATACTACCAGGCCAACCGATGAATAACCCAATGGTCTTCAAGCCCCTCTTGCTCCCCTTTCTTTGACGTTGGGTTTCTGTTGGCCACACCACACTCCTGCCTTCCTTCTGTAGGTAGCATTTCTGCAGGGTGTACTCAAGCATTTGGTATTCTAGGCCGCAGACACAGAGTATAATGCACAGTCAAAATTTTCTGGGACGGGAAAGGTAGGGATGGCTAGAAAAATTTGATAAAAAAAAAGTGAAGTTGGCAGGTCTGAATGAGAATAAAATGTAAAACTCAAGCTTATATTAGATTTGAAAGTGAGCATTTCTTAGCTACATCATTAGCATTTCTTGCTATTGCAATACACATGCAAGAACCCAATGCCTGTTCTCAGAACAATGGTGGAGAGCTCATACTTGCCAGGAATACTGAAGATTTTGAACCTTATGAACATGGGTTCATGGCTATTGACTGAACTTTCAAAAATTGCTTATTCAGCGCTTAAATAATGTGCCCAGACTTGTCCTGATCTGTCAAAGAATGAACTCTCCAAATGACTGGTGACCATGGTCATCTAAAGGCAAAAACCATGTTCAAAAAAAAAAAAAAAAAAATTACTTCAATTTTCAGGCTCATAAATTGTTTCTCTTTTAAGTGTCCCTCTCAGTGTGTACAGTTAAATCTTCTTTTTTAGTGGTCAGTTTCCAGACCTGCATTATAGGATACTGCCCAGTAAACCATATAAACTTACCTTGCAAGGCCAGGCTATGGAATACAGAAACTGATCCAAGTCTAATATGGTTTGCTGTCATTCTTTGGTCTTTTTAGCTGCACCTTGAGACGTTTCATTCCAATCTGAAATCCATTCATGGAAGTGATGGCTGACTGAGCTGCCATTGGGCTGTCATAGCTGACAAACCCTGCAAGAAAACAATTATAGGTATGCTGCGATGAATAAAAGCATAGTATGAGCTATGAAGATACAAAAGATAAAGTGACAGGCTTGTCTGTATCCATGTTTACAAAATTTGTGCTCCATTAAAGTCATTTCAAACTAAGCTTAACTGAGCTTATAGAGTATAAGGTTAATTCTTTTGTGTGGTATATGAAGATTTGTTACTTTAGTCAGAAATGTGGGATCAAAACATGCCGACCTTAAAGCAAGCTTTGAAAAATATTAGATTATGCCAATCTTATTCAAGAAACACATACCAAAGCACTTGCTGAGATTGGTCTGCTTGTCAATGAAGACTTTGGCAGAAACAACATTGCCAAAGGGAGCAAACATCTGCATGAGATCATGGTCCCCAAATTCCTGGGGCAGGTGGTATATGAACAGGTTGGCGCCATCAGGACCTGAGGGGCGGGTGCCAGTAAGCCAGAAATGATATACACAACTTAGAGCACGTGTAACACAGACAAAATATAAAAACAGACTTGACTACAAGTAAGAAAACAAAACAAAAAAACCCCCACGTTACAGTCATTTCAATTACAGTACACAATTAGATTTAATAAGTGCAATGTACAAATAACACAAAAGCTTTCAAATAACACACTACACTCTCATGGCAATAATATAAAACATACTTAAATTTCAAAAGGCATCAAATGCTAAACTGAATGTATTTTTTTAAAAGTTAAAATGCTCCTTTAAGCACATTTATAATAAAATATTGCTTTTAGAATCTGAACATACATAACATTCTAATTAACAAACATTAGTCAATACACAGTGATCAAAACTGATGGCACACATTACAAATGCTATCCATCTGGTATTAAGGAAATTTTATTCTTGAGGGGGTTGGTGGAGCACATTTTGCCTTGCTCTCCACACCACACACAGTAGCATCAACCCCCTCAATGACTGCCCTTCTATTTTTCACCTTCAACTCCAAACCCCTTTCTTATTATTAAAAGCAAGGGTCTTCACTGACCCTCTGTTTGCTTGCCTGCTTGAGTGCTGGCATTAGCTTGCTGCATCTGTGCTTGTGCATTAAATGCATTCGGGAATGATGCTGTTTAAAAAAAAAAAAAAAAGGAAAAGATTAATAAGCCAGATAAAAGAGAAAATGAAAGACACATTTTACTATTAACTCACTAAACATTTTAACTCTCAGACTGGTAAAAAACACGGTCACAGAAAGACTATTTGAAAGTAATATTTAATGACAAAAATATTTATTTTTAAATTTCATCCTTGAAGTATGTGTGAAAGCTTAATTCATAGTGCCAAGATAAGCTAATTTAGAATCGAATAATACCATAGATGGTAACAATTTAAGTGTATCCTATGCAGCTAACAAATCTGTACAAATTGTTCAGAACATCAATATTTATCACTAAACATTGCATAAATGGTAGAACACTAGAAACATAGCCCAACAGCAGATTTTATTTTTAAACAATAGCCAATATGTAGCAATACTATCTATCCAGGCAATTAAATGAGTGCACCATGGGGGTGAGGAATACAGGTAAAAGATGATTAAAAATAGTATTTTGCTTTTTTTCCCAAGGTGGTAAAGAAAATGTTTATCTATTATTAAAAGCATTGAATAACTACATCAAAATTTTTACAGTGCAAAGAAGAGTACCTTACAGGCTGGGGGAAAAAGCATTAGTTGTCCCCCCCCCCAAAAAAAAAGGGGGGGGGGCTAAGGAGAGACCAAAAACTGACAACTTGCAAGTATGTTAGACTGTATTTTAAAACAGTCACACCAAATAAAATAACATCAAACATTGCAGATTCCAATGTCAAAAGTCACAGAATAACTGCTATGTGTACTGCAGAATTCAAAGGAAGGACTCCTATGTTCAAGCCCTAACCTCAGACATCAGCAGATACCCTAGGGATACCTGGCTATATTTAGAAAAATATGTGCATATATATATACCTATATTAAAGCTAGCTTATAGACCTCTGGGACAAAATGCCACACCAATTTCTCAAAAATAAACTACTTGCATGCACAATAGTTCTTTCCTAAAAAACTTTAGTTGGGTGGGAAAACTTGAAATTTATTTAGTAGAGAGCATTCGAATTTAAGGCAAGTCACGACATCAAATTAATTCATATTTTGTTATCTGCAACCTCCTTGACTGAAAATTTTATGCGATTATTACAACATGCTCAGTGAAAGGTATCTAAGATAGGATATAACAAAACTGTTAATTGCTTGCAACTCTGAAAAGATATATATAGACGAACAATTCCCAAAAATTGTTTAGGAATCATTACCAAAGACCAATACAGCACCCGAATCAAAAGTATTTTGCAGTTACTTTTATGACTGCCATTTTATGTGCCATCTTCTAGTTTGATAGGATGAAAAAAACACACAGACCTGAGAGAATCAAATCGAAACAAGCATGAGCATTTCATTCCTAGCAGTCTGGACTTCAGGAAAATCTGTACCAGATATGTCATATCAGAGCCAAAGTTCGAGGTCTTGCAACCAACTGAATACAAGCACCAAAACTAACCCCCGAGATAATCCAAAAATCCTACCTCTGAAGCACCTAAACTGAAATCTACAAAGAGGAATGTCAGACATAGAGCAACTATCTCTTTTCCATTTTATCTGAAAACTAAAACTCCAACCAAAGAGCTAAACACCATGCTCTATCTACTGCAGTCCACTAAGTACTTGGTAACAAGAAAAATACTGTGCTCTATTTTCCTTCCAAACATCAGGAAATGTACGTCGCTTCTCAAAGACAAATCCATATATGATTTCTATCAAAATGACAAACATTTGCAAAGCATGCTGGCTTTTATCTGTCCCATGACTAAAACATATAATCATCTCATTTCAAAGCCAGCACTGCTGCTATAGGTGTGATGTAAGTATCCAACTAATGTTTGGCATTTCGTAATTACAACTGTTGTAACATCATACACAAACACAAAGGCCAAATCTCCTGATTTTTTTCCTGCGGCCATTGCCAGGGTTCCCAGGGATCAGGGATGGTGCCAAAAAAGGACCTTAAAAGGACCTTTCATGCATTCGAAAGGACCTAAGTGACAGTCATCAATGCTTAAGTTTTTCTCTTGTGTGGTCGGAAAGATGTCATTATTTATGAATCTGTGTCTTCTCTATGTTCTCAAATACATGTATTTCTAGTAATAATAATCAAAGAGTTAATTTTGATGCCTGTCTGCCATATTTAGATTAGATAACTTAAAAAGTGTCCTTAGCGCGCTGATAACATACACCGTTAATGTTCCAAGTTTTCTTAGAAATCTAAGTAATAATAATTACAAACCTGAAAGCCATTCTTTGGTGTAATACAAAAGTCAGTTCACGTGTCTCTCTCTCGCACACACACTCTAATGGGAAGAGAGAAGTAGAAATAGAGCTATGCACAGTAGTACTAGAAGATCAAAGTTCAAGAAAGAGTAAGTTTCTAAAGAACTTTTGAAAAAAAGAGCGTTTTTTGCGAATACGGAAGGGCAACTAGTGTTGTACAGATGTGTAGACCAAAACATTTTCTTGTGACTACAAGGAATGCCAAGGCTTGGAGGATCAGATGAGGAATGAAAAGAGTGTGATCCTAATGCTAAACCAAAGATGGAATGAGTCGAAACTGTCAAGCATTACAGCCATTTATTTTTAACCTTGAGATATTATTTAAGCATTCTATTACACATACATGTAACACATGCAACATATTACATAAACAGCATGATATACTATACACATAAGATTAAGATTACAAATGACAAAGCAATCCATCTACTATAAGCAAAATTTCATTGATGAAATTCAATTCTTTGTCACCCCTACAGCTTTACCAATACTAAACAATACAATTTCTACACAACCTAATTTCCTCTAAATAGTTCTGGTTTTTAACATGTTCCATAGCATACATGTACAGAATTGTGCAGGCTTATTTAAACTGAAATAAACATTAATTCTGAATGTCACAATTCAACACCTTTAATTTCTCCTGTAATCTATCAATGTCTGACTGAATCTTTGTTATCTCCTTCTTCTTGTCTTTGGCTAACAAACGCATGTTGTAGATCTTTCAATAAGTGAAAAACTTTTTTGCTCTTCAGCCTGGAAACTATGTCTGTCAGCCAGTTCCAGCAGGTGTCGTTCTTCCACTGGTGGTCTTTAGCCTTTTTTGTGAGTATTACCAGCTCATCTCCTAATCTCTTTCTGTGGACCTGCTTTTCTTCTGTTTCCTTCTGCTGCTTCTGCTCAGAGAGGTAACGTTCATACCTGCCATAGGCACTAGAAGCGGATATCATCAGTGTTTGGAGATCTCAACATTTTCCACCCCTCCCACACTGTGAATATGATCAAGAATTACTCTGCGTGCTTTTAGTGCAGTCTGACTAAGATTGTCAGCTACTGTTTCTTTGTTGAATGAAAATCCTCTTTCCACTGTAGCTTGACCATGAGAGAGTAGGAGTAACTGTCTGACAACAGACCACAACACCTGAAACTCTGCTTTTCCAGCAAGGGCATCATAAAACCACTATCCAGTCTTTGTGTCATAGGGTCAAAAGCCTTACTACCACACTCACCTGCAGAACTGTCAAGAAATTACGGAACTCTGACAATACCTTGTCACAAGTCACATCATCAAACCTTTTCACACCTTGCAATACAACAAAACCTTTTTCATTTTTTGTATTGATTTGTCTTTTTCCCCCATGGTCTTTGGGTTTAAGAAAGTTATGTTTCTCACTAGGTGTACTTCAGTGGAGATTTATCCTGCAATTTTAGAACTGCTTTCAAAAATCTCTGCATTCAGCTCTGAAAGGCCATGAGAGTTCCATCGTTTACTGATGACTGTTCTTAGCTACAGCCAGTAGTCTATCAACCCTGAAGCCAAGTTCGATCATGCTCAGATTGACATGGTTAGAACTGTTGCATATATCAACCTGCACAAGTTGGAGGGCAGTTTCACATTTTATTAAGTACATTTGACTTGATAAATTTGTGCATCAGATTTTTCATAATGTCATGTAAGTCTAAACAAAGGAAAGGAAGAAGAGGCTGATCAGCTTGGTATTTTCTCAAAAAAGGTTCAAGTATACTGGCAATTAAACTAAAGAAAGCCAGACGACATGAAAGCAAAGGGGTAGATAAGACTCCAGCTTTTACAATATCAAAAGATTTGTTCTTTGGCAATGTTA
This sequence comes from Pomacea canaliculata, assembly GCF_003073045.1. Lineage (NCBI taxonomy): Eukaryota > Metazoa > Mollusca > Gastropoda > Architaenioglossa > Ampullariidae > Pomacea > Pomacea canaliculata. The sequence continues at coordinate 29,326,689 of NC_037595.1, forward strand.
TTTTTTCTCCATTGCAGCTTTGACAAATTTTTCCAAGTATGAAGCATAACAATTGCTTTTTCAGCAACAGAATTGTTTTCAAGCCATCGGTGAGCACAGAACTTGGCTGGAAAAGATGTGGAACCAGTTACTTTTATATAATCTTCTCTTCTGGCTGGGCTGTCTCTGAACAAGATATAAGCAGATGTAAGAAAATGACTCAAGCTCCCATTGAGAAGCCTCGCACCCACGCCTAAATGCATTGTGCATAACATGGAGTCCACAGCTGCCCACATTTAACAAACCAACATTGTGATTGGTAATCATGTCGTTATTAATTTTCTCAAGAAGTTTAGTTTACAGAAGGTCCATCCATAGAAATTGAATAAATTAGCTTGCTTGAAGTTTGATTCACTAATTACCTTACTGAACTTTTGTGAAGGTCTATGGCCGCGGAATGACCCAAAAATTCCGAGGTCAGGTAATGAGTCCTTACAGCATTGTCACTCCAGTAACGAACATGGAAATCCAGCTGTTTAGTTTGAGTCTTATGGTTAGAAGATTCATCAACAAAAGAACATACTCAGGCGACGAATTTACACAGTCCAGAAGCAATTTCGAAAAGTGAGGAGCAAGCCCAAATGAAGTTAGATAACTGGCTTTGTTTTGACCGCACTTAAATTCTGCAGCTACTTGGCTGTCTGGGAACATAAGTCGAAACAGTTCAGCAGACTTTTTCAGCAGATCTGAAACTGTAGTGTGATTCCACAATCTTGAGAGTCCACAGGATCTCTGCCTTCAATCGTTCATTGCTCATCACGAAAACCTATTCAAAGAAAACATTTAAGTTACCATTATGTCTGTAAACATTATTTCTGTCTGAATAAAAGACAGGTTTCAAAAAGCAATATTAATGACATGATAATATAAATAATACTAAACTAAGTTAAAAGTATAAAGATGCAGCATAGTTGAAAATGAAAGTTATTTTCAGCTAACTGATTTAGCTTTAATGTTAAATTGTTTGATTTTAAAAATCCAAAAAATAATGTATTTCTGTAAAATAGGATAATAAGCATACATTATTAATATACTTTCTTTTTAATCTTTCCTGATCAGATGCCCAAAATTCAGATCAATTTTCTGCAGCAAAGCTGTAGTAAGATTCGTGATTGTATAAAACTCTATTTGTAGTTCGAATCATGAGAAATGAAAATCTCAACTTTTTAATTTAAATAATTCTTTGCTATTTACTGATCTTTAAGCTATTGGCTCACCGTAAATTAGACGATAGGCTAATAAAGAGTGGAAAAAAAACCGCAAAATGTTATGCACGCTTTAATTTAATGTGTTTTTTAAGTACCCACATCGTTAACTAAATGAATCGCTAAAGATAAATAATTGTCAACTTACTGGAACACACTTGCAGAGCTGGTCGGTGCCGTCTGATTTGAGCGGGCTGTGGATGTTCTCGATGACGAAAGTAATCAGTTACACAAAATGCGCGCATCTTCAGAAATACTTTTATTTGCCTTTGGTGTCTTTCGGTAACCATGTGCTGTTTCAGAACACTTTCGCCCATTGATGAAAGATTCAGAGATATTTTGCAGGCAGCACATCGTCCAAATGTTTATTGCTCGAGTCTTTTATTAACCATCTTTATACTTTGTCTTCCTTTAGCCACTTCTCCTGAAAAGAGCACTTCCCCGGCATCTTTCAAATTGTTAAGCAGACAAAGAAATGTGGTCGACACGACGAGAGTGAACTCGCGAAAGCCGAAACGGACGTTCCCGCCGCGAGCGAGACTGGGTAGTCATGTGATTAAAATAGCAATGCAGCGAAAAAATCGTCCCGGTATTTTGCGCCAAAGTCTACTCCGAAAATAAATTTGTTGTAATATTTTATCGATAAAAGGACTTAAAAGGTCACAGAGAAAATGTAAGGACCTGTGTGAGAATTTGAAAGGACCGCATGGCAAATAAAAGGACTTAAAAAGGCCTTTTGGCGAAAATTCAATATAAAAGGACTTAAAAGGACCTTGCAAGGACCTGGGAACCCTGATTGCCTATAGTATTGTATATCTCAAGGAAAATTCTTAAGGCAGTGAAGACGACTTCTGATTAACTTTATTAATATTATGTGTACTCTCATGGGTGGTAGGAATTGTGTCTATTAAGAACACCATGGGAATCCTTACATGGAAGCTTCTGCAACCTATGACATGACTCTGTTCCACAAAAGAACTATGCTGCTATGTCAAATATAGTCTTTTTTTTAAAATAGAGCTAAATCATCAAACTACCATCTTTAATTATAAATTATTCACATTTTCTACAGAGGATGTGTTGAAGTACAATTCCATTTGTCTCAAACTGACTAAAATTTCTGGTCCGAAACACTCCACCACCCCCTCACCTGTTTTACCTCACCTCAAACAAGGTATCTTTACTTTATTAGTTACTTTATTATTGATATAATTTCCAAAACTGTTAATGACAATATTTACATACAAACTTCTGTTTGGTCTAAAACCAAAAGGATTTAGTTCACCACACATACATTTGCATTTATCCTCAAAGCTGTCAACCAAGTAAACAAAAAAGCTTCCCAATGATGTTATTTATGAAGTTTTACAGACTGAATCCTAATTCCTTTTCTGGTACTGAAGAGAGCCAACCTACTATGAGTTATTGTGGGTAGTTCATGAATGGTTCTTAGTGTTTTAAGTGCAAAACTACTCAGAAGCGATTTGTATACTTTTAGTCTTTGTATTCATGGTCATTACTTTCCTTCATTAGTTGGTAAACATCTTGGTGAGTGAGGTACTATAGCCATCCCAATAATGTAACTGTTTTATCTTAGACACCTGCATTAGAATTTAAAGGGGAAAAAAAAACAACCAAACAAACAAAAGTTGAAGGATTCTTATGTTGCTATACCATAAATTATTCAGTGTGGCATGTGCAATGGCAGAATATATACACTGCTGACTTATCAAGGGAGTGGTGAAGGGAATAATTTTAAAAAAAAGAGTAACAGACCACCACCAGATGTGTGTGACACAGCACAATTGTTTGGATGGAGAGGGCAAACAAGCAGTTTTAGACTAGTAATAAAAACAAAGGGGACTAAAGAATAAACAAACTTTTACCTTGATTGATTAAACCAGACAAACCTGCATATTGCTGGATGCCAGAGTATGCCTGACTGAGAGCATCCATGCCTGCAGAGTTCGTGGAACCAAAACCATTCATGTTGCTGGAAAGACCCGAGCCCATGTTGTTGCTACCACCCAGATTTTGTAGCCCTGCAGTGCCAACACCTGTGCCTGATGCTGGAACACAAACACGATTTCCTATATTTGTCATAAGAGAGGCCGTTCTATAAAACAGGACATACAAGGATAATGCTATTCATTCATGCTATTTGTTCTTCAGGATGTCAAACCGTCACTATGCCCGAAAACATGACGATCATGTGCTACTGGAACATTTAACTTATAAATCTGGTTTAACTAGTACACATCCAATTTTTCTAATATACATATTAAACACTTCTATCATGACAAAACTGTTTTAATAAATTTTCCATTTTTTAACATTATCTATAATGTTTACATATAGAACTAAAACTAAAATTTTTTTTCCTTGATATTGAAAGACAGCTTACGCCTTCTTTGCATCCAGATTTCTCAAAATTATCAAAACAAGTCTTGGTTTATCCTTACTTGCAGTTTATGGACTGGTGTGGATGTTTAAATGTCAATTGGTTAAATAATTTTATCGTATAAACAGTCATGGTGATCAGTCTCACCATCTCCAAATGCACAATTAACATTTGACAAGGAATAAAAATCCATTATGACTTCTGGACTTGGAATAGAACAGCAGAGAGCAAGGCAAAGGACATCAGAACCCCATGGGCCCAACCAAATGGGGGGGAGGGCTGCCCAAAACTGGGTTCGCTGGCGAGGTGTTGTTGCACCCCTATGCTCCCAGAGGAGTAACAATTATGATCTATCCTTCACCATGAATTTACCTGCCGTACAACCAAATGATTAAACCAAAAGAAAAAGCCTTTAAAAAAGTATCACAAATAAATAGTATGTCATACTAAATAAAAGGGGTTCATATGATCTTCAATAAGAACAACGAGAGCAGAAGGATGTTAGTGTCAGATTTTCATGACTATTAGATGGATTTAGATGGTTTTGACATTTTTCTTTTCTCTTTCTAATGGTGCAAAAGTCTTGTGTTCATCTTGTAGTTTATGTAGACATGGACCGCATCCATCAACACAAAAGGGTAATTATGAAATACATTAATCTTGACATCTTAATAAAATGACCTTGATGTAAGCCACTTGATATCCCTTATTTCAAGACCATAGACTTCAACAGTAAAGTTCCAACCACTTGTGCCTGTTTTGCCCGAAACAAAATTTATATGAATATTTAATGCCATCCACATTGCAAAGAGTTGGGTGACCATGGCTTTTGTTATAATACTATGCTGTATCCAATGATAGGTGAAAAAGAGGACATACAAGTTTACACACGAAAGCTACTTACTGTTCATCATACCAGATGCACCTGAGGCACTGTTATTTGCAAGCTGTCCAAAGGGCATATTCTGGGCTCCCAGGCCACCCATATTTTGGCCACTTAAGGCATTTAAGGCTGCCGCTGCTGCAAAATTAAAAAGGTTTCTAAAAATAGCATAAAATGAAAGTTTATGAATGATGGCCAGTCACACAGAAAAAGAGAGAGAGGAGGAAAAAGAGATGAAATAAAAACACAAAAAAAGCAAAACATTTGTACCAAATTCTGCCAGGAATGGCACTTGTTTTCTGATAGGTTTAGCACTGAGCAGCAAATGACACAATGAGTAGCGTTTACTACAAGTAATCACTAACTGCTTAAAAATGCCAAAACAATACTACAATCTTCCAGGAGATCTATAGAAATCCTACAACAGGTTCATAAGTTAACTTGTCACAGTTTGCTTAAGCATATGCAGTTAAAAAAAAAAAAAACCATGTGAAGGTAAATACACTTTGACTGTAAAGTAATAATTGTATACGAAACTAGATTTATGATGCACTAACATCTTGATGTGGATTCATCATGCACCTATAAAACTTTACATCCTTAAACTAAGGCAACAGACTTAATTTTTCTAGTTCTGATACATGCAGCAGTCTCTTACCAAACAGATCAATTAAATATCTTTCAGTTATGCATTTAACTTGTAAAATCCATTCTTTCTTCTCTTTCTACAAATTAAATTTTATCAGATTGTCAAGATTTAAAACCTCTCTTCTGTTGCTAGATACAGATTTTAGCAAACAATGATATAATAACTAAATTTCTAAAGCTCATATCCCTGTATGGAAGAAATATCTATGCATTGTATACTAAAATGAAAAACTAATCCCCCCCAAATCAAGCAATAAAATTATTCCAGCCTTTCGCCATCTTTCCACTCATCAAAGTGCAGTAAATTTTGCAGAATCTAACTGTATCCCAGACTCCATATATGTATGGAACAGTGTGTGTATGGTTACACTCAAGTTTCAACTGTGCATATGCATGTCAAAGAGGGATGAAGGAAAAGGATAGGGATGAAATAAACCACTCAGAACAAAATATAATGACAGCACGAGAAGTCGGCAAGAACCTTAACTAAAGCATTTTTTAAAACAAACATTAGAAGCACACACATGAAAAAAATGTGTCAGCACTCATGCAAACAGCACAAAACAGCAGCAGTCTGAAAGTTACGCTGATAAATAGTTGCATTCGCCATGGTAAATGATTCAATATACAAAATTAAAAAAAACCAAAAACACAAAACAACTATAACTGATTTTTTTTAAAGTCCGAAAATGCACATATGCAAATACACATGTTCAATATTGTGCTAGGAAGAATTTAAACTCAAAAGCAAGGGAATATAAACAGCAAAGTTCAGTCTCTAGTAATCAGGAGGTGACTTTTTTCAGAAAATTTAGAACAGAATTTTCCACAACTGTAAGTATAGTGCAAAATCCAATTTCATTTCTATATCAAAAGATTAGCAACTGACACTAAATCAAATAAAAGGTCTAAAATATTTTCATGTCATAAGTAAACAGAAAGTAATGTGGTTTCAGAGATTTTTCAGCATGTCAGAGGTATGCTTGAAATCTTGTCACAATGCACAATTTATCTGCTATGTCAGTTCTAGTTATCTAAATTTTTACCTTTTTATTATTGTTTTTTACATAAAAGCTTGTCAGGGAAAAGGTATTATAGCCATAAAGTTCTTTTGGTGTGATAAGGAACAGAAAATGCTAACAGAGTACTTTAAATGACAAAAACACCACGCGCTAATAACTTCTATATGCAGTTTATGTAATTTCTATATATTTAGATTTTTTTTTTAACTAAACAAAGAAAGCAATTAGTGGAAAGCAAAGGCTTCACTCATTTTGTTCCTACTATGCAGACTTTTGTGTTCAAGCAGGCATATATTGCAAAGGCTAAACGCAAGTTGAATTTATTTTCTTTAGAAAAAGAACACGCATAGGAACTCTTTGCAGCCTACAGGGTAGGGTTGGAATGGTAAGATCTGGACACATCTGTTATTTTAAAACGCTGATGAAAGATAACGTAAAGCTTTCAGCTTTTATACTTTGAGAAAACGCAAGTTATTCCCACTGCAACCCTACGGTCTATAAAGCAGACAAATAAAGATAACTGTGCAGGGTAGATCTGCAAACCAGACTGTATGGCTTGCCAAATCTTTATCTAACTTTTGGCAGAGAGGAACTGATGGTTACGTGAAATATCTTCCTCAACAAGTCTGCAAGATGTGTTAAGGAACATGATGCATACAGGGATGGAGTGGTAAAAGCTGTCTCAGAAACTGTGCAAGGGGTGCACACACTTAATCCTCAGAAATGCAAGTTTTAATATCAGCAGCACTTTTCTATAGTGTCTTTTTTTTTTTAGGGAGAGGGGGAAAAACAGAAATGCTAGATGATAAAAATAAAAGTCTGAGCATTAAAAAAATAAACAACAAAAAAACCCCCACCAAAAAAACTTGCATTTCTGTCACTGAAAAGAATTTCAGCACCAATCACATTCATGCAGAAATTATGGCAGGTACATACTGGTCAAAGATAAAAGAATAATAATAAAAATACATTACAACCAAAAACAACAGCAGCAAAAATGAACGGTAACTGAATAGCAACAGCAATAGCAGCAGCAGCAGCACAACTGAAAAGAAGTTCAATGTGAAAGTCCATCAGGCTTGGTACCTGCAGAATTGCTGTTTGAATTGAGACCGCTGGCTGCAGAGGCGTTGTTATTGCCTAAGGCATTGGTATTCCCACTGTTTAGCCCCGCCAGGGCTGCTAACAAGCCTGTTTCACAGTCATAAAGAGGCATTTCTTTTTCAAAACAAAACTATATAGATATCAGTTGGGAAAATGAGATAGGAACAAGAACGCAGTACTTTTCATCCTTGTAAAATATTCTCAGCTGACTTGTCACATTCTTTTGATCAAACGTTGCTCTTTGCAAACATTCTTCCTTTGAGGCATTCCAATAAAGCATACCAGGTTAAAAAACAAAAATCATGTCACGACTGAAATCTGTTTGAGAAATTCAGATATTGGTCATATGCATATTTTAAGATGTCCATCGAAGAAATCCTTGAAACGAATTGGCCGCACTGTTTGCCACACCAGTAATAATGTTACAAACCAAAAAAATGTGCTGACTGCTGCTTCATGTGTCATTTAGGTGTAATATTATACAATGTGTATACAAACCAGCTCAATTAATAGTGACCAACTCTCAAAAATCTAACCTTGTGTTTCATAAATTTGCAACATAGAAGAGTAAGGTTGAATCAATTCCCTCCCTCCCCAAATATGCTATTTCAAAAATTATGCTGTTAGCCAACAGACCAACAAAGCAATTACGTATTTGCAGCAAAGAATGATATGAGCCTTGTTTAACAATTTCCTACCGTCATACAAGGCAAGCCACAATCGAAACAATCGAACAAAACATGGAAAAAGGTCATTTTGAACAGATAACAGTTTATTACTGACCAAGAATTAAATTTTTTCTTTAAAAGACACATGAGCATAGCCTAACACTCACCAGGATTATTGCTGGCAGCAGCTGCTGCAGCCAGTAGTTGCTGCACACCAACAGCACTAAGAGCATCTGTAACAAAGTAATCTTGTGTTCTCATATGCCAGTGATGATGATCACCATTTCTTCTATACATCTCAGACCCATTTATCCACCAAGCACATCTGTGCAAAATGTTTTAACATAAAACATAATAAGAGTATAATCAATAAATGTAAGAATGTAAACATAAAAAAATTAAAGTTTAACTGAAATGCACTTGCTTTAAAAATGATTTCTGTGGAAACAAAGCAGTTTATAAAATGTCAAGCCATTGCTTTAGATTCCTCACAATTGCACTGTACTCTTTGTTTCAAAACTGTACAGGTAAATAGGCCACATCAATTTCAGTTTTAGACAATAATGTGCAGCCTTCATTTTGTAAAAGGGCAAAGTGACAAATGGGATTTCTAAAATGATAGATGACAGAAATCCCATTTGTTCCTTATTTACATCGCAATACATAAAATCAGTCTCAAACAATAAGCAACTGCTTAAACACAGACACATTTTTAGTATGGCCTACTAAACCTTTTTCTACCACATAAACTCCAACAATAAAATAAAGAGCGCACAACTTTTTATTAACTAAATTCTTTGATACCAAGTACAAATAAAACCTTTTTGACATCAATGGCTTCAAACAACATGCAAAAAAAAAAACACAAAAGACAAAGAAAAAAAGATATAATTTGCGACAAATGAGTGAAATGCTAGGCAAATTATTGTTTCAGTGTCATCATTTTAAAACACAATGATGACCAGAATGCACATATGAAGTCAGCCAGGAATTTTTCAACATTTTAAGCCTATTTCTGACACTGGAGTTGTTCATAGTCATAGTAAGTTATGTTTATGTCTACATGGCGTATAACAATTAAAATCCCCTGAATATTGGAATGAACATCAAAGTAATGATCGATTATGCAGAAACCTGTAGAAAAATTTCCTTTTTGGTAGATAATTTGAGTTTACAAAAAAGCGCAATTTCACAATGGAACAGTTTCTTTCCTCTACTTATATATGATTTTAAAAAAACATTTCAAATCTGCGCCTACTTTGGTACTCAAGACTCAGACTCAAAGGTCAAAGCCTTGATTCACGTGCTAAAAGAACATGCCTAGAGAATTTGTTTCCTTCACATGTTATACTTAAAGACGCCCTTATTTTTTTCAGAACGGAGACTTCAATGCAATCCTGTCCTCACCATGCATGTGCATAACAAGTCTGTATTTACCTTTTATATGAGTAGGTGCGTCTGATGTCAAAGTGAGCATATCTAATACATGCAAATATGGGTGCATGGTGTGATTCCATTTATGTGGATAGGCCTGTGCATTTTTGTACAGCACTCTAAGCAAATCATTGTGACAGTGCTATAAAAATGTTCATTATTATTAATCTTAGCCAAAAAGTCCTATCTTTTCCAAATTGTTATGCAGAGCTGGTGAAACATAAGTGAGCACCACCTTTAAATTCTTGAAATTCAGTAAAACCTCTCTGTTAAGACTTGCTAAAATCCACCAAAATCAGGTCCTGAGAGGAGTCTTAAGGAAATCAAGCAGTCTGCTTGTTCCCAAGACCATGAATTCAAACACCTATAAAATTAAATGTTGAAAATAAAGCTCTTATAAATGGTATCATAGTGCTTTTCAGTTGCTTTTTATTTAGCTCAGTCGTGCTTACTTATTCCACCATGGCTGTTTCTGAGTAAAGCTTTACACGGAAACTTAACTCTCCAGGTACGAACAATAGATCAAGACACATGCTCTGAGGTTGACAAAGATATTGTCTTTAAATGCACTATTTACAAATTAAAAAAATGGTATTTCTGCAAAAAGTAGCAATAAAGCCCAAACAGTTGGTCATAATAATCCTTTTTATTTAGGCCATTAATGCAGCACAATCAACCTACATGCACTAGTAAACAAAAAAAAAAAAAAACCACAATAATTGGGATAGGGGGAAGTGATTGGTCATTTTCCCATATTAATCTCCCACAAGTCATATCAACCCTGCCGTTATCATCATATCATCACACGTGTGACTGCACTGAATTAAAAAAACCCCACAAAAACCAGCAAAAAAAAAAAAAAAACATCCACGAGCCCATGCTAATTTTTTTAACAATGGCACCTGCTTGATACTGAAAGCCTGCCTACATATACATTTAACATGGACATACAAACTAAAGAATAAATTACAAAGGCTTTTAAAAATTTTTGAGATTTCTATTACCAAGCCATTATAGTACAATCTGAACTAGTATGAGTACCTTGGAAAAATACCAAGAGAAAAATCTCTTGGGATTGCTGAGACCAATATAACTCAATTACGGGATTACAAATTGGGTATGAAATAAAAGGTCAAAACCTGCAGAATTTTGGCAAATTTCAAATTTCCAAGCCTTGGGCTCATTTTGTGGAGGAGCATGTGGTTCCAATTCTTCCCCCAAATGTATCCATGCAAATTTTTCCTTTTTTAAAAAAATGACCTCTTGCTGTGCCTGATGACATTTCTGTGCATGTATCTCAAAAAGAAAGGGATTTCTGAGCACAAAGCTATCATTTGAAAAATTCCACACTATTAAATCTTCTTAAACAAATTTCAATTAGCCAGAGTGAACAGGTGCACCAATGTGACTGTAAAACTTACTGCCAAGACTGCCCATGTTGAAACCTGCTCCACCATTAGCTTGTTGGGACATCAACTAAACAAAAAGAAATTTTTCTTTAAATACAAAACCACAAGCAAAGATGTATTGATAAATCTGGGATCTAATTATTAAGCAGAGTGCAGTGGGTAAGGAGGAGGAGGGACTCCTCTAACAGGTGTAAGCCTCAACCACAAAAGACCCAAGTTTACTTTGAACTAACAAGGAACAATATGTATAAGTGGGACTCAAATTTAGAAAGGTCTAAATATTACACAACATTCTTTGCCCTCCCCAAGTCTGCCTAGAATGAAATTAAAAAACCTACTGCAAGGTACTGTGGTGCAAAAGCTCCAAGTGGCATGCTCCATAAGTTTGAAGTCATCTGCTGCATTTTCTTTTGTTCCTTCTCCTTTTGTGTATCTGCCAACTTGACCACCAGCGGTGAAGAACAACCCTGCAATTATGCAAAGAAAAAAAAAACCACAAAGCTTTGTAGAGCCACAAGCACAGAATTGCCGTCCCAAAAGGACTATCATTGATGACCTGTCTATAAAGATGATGCCAGGCAGGGATTGATCAGCTTTGGGATCAAACCTGAACATGGGTTCTAGCGTCACAGAAAAGGAACACATAATTTCAACCAGAGATTTTTGGCTTTCCATTATAAGCAAAAAAAAAACTGAAATAGAAATGGTGGCATTAGGCAATCTGCAATGCACCACAAATGTGTATACCCCACATACTTAAAAAATTTATTTCAATTAAACAGGGAAAAAACTGCACCCATAACAAGCAAGTGAACACACCATTTTAGGATATAAAGAGCCTGGCTGTTATGCACCCCCTCCCAAAAAAGGTATGGCATTATCAGCTATCCAGAAAGAAAAATGGCTACTGTCATGTTTACTTGGTTCAATGTATGCAATGGAGCAACAGAAAGCTCCCAACAGACAAGAGCTCTACCTACATATCTTGACAAACCACACTTTTTTTTAATAATTTCAAAACAGAATGATCAAACACAACTTTTCTAACTATACACATTACAAAACGGTCAAAACATTAACAAAAACATGTCATGAACCTTTAGCAACAGGAAAATTTCAAAACAATCAGTTAACATAATAGCAAGCCAACTGTGAAGGCCTGCTATAATGGAGAGAGTTCGTACCTCCATGGTCTGGGAATGATGCATGCTCTTGATAGCATTCATGGCGCATTGCCTGTTTGCAAACGTGACAAACGCACAACCTGCAAGACAAGACACATAAGCATCTCAGGCAACAAGACACAGACGCAACATAAACCTAAAACACAAAATGAAAAAAGGCACTACCTATAAACTAGAATGGTCAAAACACAGATAGTGAATACACTGCCATGGAAAGACTAAAGACCAGTCCCATGTTCACCAAATAATTTTCTATCCATATCCGATTTTATGCAAGACACGACACAGACATCTCGACTAGCATAGCACTCTAGTTTTGGCAGGGACAAATATTGCAATGCAATATGAATTTAGAATATATATTTTATTATGGGTTGACACTTCTTTTACAGTTTACCCGAAAGGATCTCTGGGCAGATCTTTAACAAGTTCTTGCTAGTAAGATCTTAATATATTTATGGCATACAAAGCAATTTATAAACTGTAACCGAAGTAGTAGTGTGATTTTTTAATGTATCAAAAGTACTCAGATATTATTACTGATATTTCAAAGAAAATTTCTTAAAGTGATGATGATGATGTAGTTTTATAGCGCGCTAGTATCCGCATCACAAAGATGCGCTCAATGCGCGGTGAGTGAATGACTATGAAAGTAAAATTTCAGAATCCACCAACCTTTCCCATGAAACGGCATGCCAAAAACTGGCAACAACAAGCTAGCATTGCCTTTAAACAGCTGTTGGAAATCCAAGAGACAATGTACGCTACCCATAAGACCCTTTCAAATTTATGCAATGTTTATCACAGTTCTTTTTCAAAATAATGCATTATGATACCTAAGAATCGTGTACCCGTCAAAGACTATGCAAGCACTGATGCGAGGTGAAAAAAGGATTGTCCATTGATTCCTGCATTTTTTTTTAAAGTTCAATATCATAATATGGGGATAATAATGAAAGATAAATAGTATATTATAACCATCAGAGGAACTAAACATCAACTGAGTATTTTTTCACAAGGGGCAATAATATTTATGACATATTACACAAAAGTAAAACTTGAATTTTTTTTCTGCCACTAGCACATTTGTATTCCTGATGCATACTTAGCTTGGCATTAGTAACCATTAGCAGATTTTTACGAAGATTTTACACATGAAAGTGAAACTATTTTGCAGCCATATTTTCATTCTGATTCTTTTTTCAATTTCTGAAACCCTTCATTCAAGTAAATATAAACTTCAAGACCATGTCAGGCTTTATTTTTATACTAAAATTGCTAATGAAGGACAAAAAAAGCAAAGACTGTCAAAGGAAACAAATAGCTTGCTGTAGGTAGACTTCTGAATCAGACTTTCAAAGTGATGAAACAATCTATTCCCTAAGGAAAGGGGCAGAAAATGTCAACCCCCACCCCACCCCCCGTCTCCCGAAGAAAAAAAAAAGCCAACCAAGGTGGATATGCACACTCTTCATGCGAAGATGTACAAGGTCACCCTTTTGTCTGATATATCATCCACCAATGACAAATCTGCAAACTCAGCCTAATAAAAAGTTTCTAAACTCGGAACACCACAGAAAACAAACATTTCCATTTGTGGGAATATAAAACCATGTGGGCTCTATGTAAATGACACTTCCACTTTTAAAAAGCATGGAGTTTTATACTTGGTTTGGTTATCATAAACAATTACATGGAACAAAGTACTCATTAAGTGCTTTTGAGGTATATACAATAAAAACACTTGCAGAGTAAATGTATTGCACATAAATGTCACTACATAGCTTAAAAAAAAAAATACCTAGCAAAATAACAGCTACTCCATATGAATGCCCTTCAGAACCTGCAGTAACATAAAAGTACCCTGAAAAACTAAACCTCATGTGGCATGGGTGCTTTTTCCTTTATCCAAGTCTGCCCAAAGGTAGACTTCTACAATGATGCAGCAAACTGCACACTATGACATAGAGGTCATAGCTCAACAAGACGGCACACAGAAATCGTGGCATCTGCCCCAAACTCCTATTGTACCTGCTACATCAATTTAACTAATGATGTACTTGATGTAGCAGTGCCTAGTAAACACACAAGTACAAAGCGATGCCAGACTGAAACTGGCTGCTAAAAGCAGCCAGAATAATGGGTACATTTGCATTTTTTTTTTTGTTTTTGTAAATACAGCCAATTACAGCAACAAGAAAATGCTGTTCAGGAAAGTAAAACTGTGTCTTTTTTTGTAGCACTGGAGTCATTGTTAGATAAGAAGGACTAAAATGGGCAGCGTATAGTTAAGCTCTCAAACAACAGCAAACTCTTCCTTGGTGTGAGACACAATCTAATGACATCTTCACGTGATCAAACATTTTTCATCTGAAAGTGATGCTTCTGTTTCAAACTGACGCTGTGCACTATTACATGCTCAGTTATAGTGAGCAAAATGCAGTGCAAGTACATCTTCCCACAGGTCTGTATACATACATATAAATAAACTTAACTGCAAAGTAATGTTGTCTTTTATGCACCCAGCACAACCTTTACGACTTTAAATGCATTTAAGATACAAAATGCATAAAAAAGGATACCCCTTCAATTTCATTCGAAAGACGGTGGCGGCAGGGGGAGCTTGCTAGAACATATCTTACAGCTTCAAGTTCCTTTACATAGATTCAAAGATAGGTGACAAAAATAGACAACAAAGAAACAATTTTCCACAAACAGGATAAACCAAGTATCATAGTCACAAACCTTATCCCACTGGAAATAACTTAGCAGTGCTTTTTTCTCCAATGCAAGTAAAAACACATGGTGCTTAAATAAGAGAAAACGATGTACTCAATCAAAGTTGCATAAGAATTCTCCACACAAATTTTTATACCAAACTAAGTTGGGATGGGTTTCTATATTTTTCCTACAGTTAATAAATAAACCTGGCTGTTGAGTTAGTTGCCTCTATAGGTACCATTAGATAAGAGAATCCAACATCACAGTGCTAAGTGTTCCAACTAAGGCTAAAATGTTTATTGCCATTTAAAATGTCTCACGACGTCCAGTTTATGAGCAACTCTTTAGACAGTAAGAGTATAACTTGTGCTATTTATGTAGTTATTTGCGTTACTAAAGGCAACAGTAGGTCCCTGATACACTTTTAAATTTCTTTCACTAGGCATGTTTAAACCAATTTAAAGAAAACATTTTATGATTTCAAAAAGCAAAGTTGAAATGCCCCAACAGCATAACCTTACTAGTTGGAAAAAAGTTATTTTATATATTAAAAAACAACAGCCCACAATAAGACTGTAGTCAAGACTGTGGTTCGCCCTGCAAAAGTGCAGAGTACACTGGTGTGAAAGAAAACCATCAGCCCTAAAAACATTATACAAGATATATGCCATTCTAAACCAAGCCTTTTTTGACAAAATTGAAATCGAACAGTCTGCATATCTGATGCTGTACAAAATAAATTGGTCAAAAGGCAAATAATATAACGGTTAGTTTAAAGCAAAATGGTGTGCTTAGTTATGTGGCTGAAAATTTGCATGCTTAAAATGTGTCAGGGTTAGTTGTATTCTCTTGCCATCATTGTGACAGAGCAACATAAGAGGAAAATGTGTATAATTATGGAAAATTTTCCCCACTTAGATCATGAACCTGACAGTTACATTTTTTAATTTCAAATCCAATGGCTGATACTTTTCTCTGAACTTTAGTGATTATTTCTGAATGCTGGTGATTATTTCAAAAGGATTTATAAACCTTTTGCACAGCATTTTACATGAATTTACAATCATCATCATAAGAACTTGCAGAAAAAAATTATTCTACAAATCTTTATTTGTGATGTGAAACCCCTGTTTTTTATAAGCTGTGATTGTTTTAAAAAAGGTGTTTTTTGAAACCCATAGGTCTAACCTTTTACCACCTTCTCCTAAACAGTTGTGATCTCAGCAAATTAACCAAGTCCTTGTAGCTGATTCATAATCTTCTCTCATCCCCACATACTGCCTTTGAATGCAAATGTTCTTATGGATATGCAGGGAAAAAACTAGAAAGAAACACAAACTAGGAAGCTTTAGTGAAGCTAAAACTAAATTTGGTCTGCTTCATTTTCTAATAGCAGCTCCAAAGTGTGGCATGATTGGGTTTTCATTAATGTTTTATGTACAAGAAATTTACACACCTCTTGACTGGCTGTTTGCATCCCGAAGAACAGTGCAATCCTCAATCGTACCAAAGGGTGCAAACATCATACGAACATCATTTTCATTGTACTTCTTGCTCAGCATTCCAACAAATAGTTTGCGCTCCTCCACTGAAATAAGAAGCACAAATACAAAATGAATCAATTGCAGCATGTTTTTTTTAAAAATTTCCTGTAGAAAACAAAATTAAATGCTTATTAAAGACTCAGCAGCAGAATAAAAGGGACAAAAAAGGCAAGAACTAAAGTGCCATGAAAGCACTATATCTGGCTAACTGAATTTTTTACCTCTATTTCCTACTTTATAGGACTGCTTTTTTCCAACAATTAAAAAAAGTTACAGAGCAAAAGATGAAAGTTTTCCATATTAAATATGTGTATTATTTTATACAAACATATAATTCACTTATTAGTAGCAGTGGTTCAGCTGATCAAATAAAGACTCCCTAAAAGTTCTTTGAGTTAACAATTACTTTGCTACAGAGGTAAAACTAGAATGATGTACTATTAACTGCAGAAGAAGACTGCATTTAAAACACCATACCGTTGTGGTGCTCACCATTTCTCTTCTCACTATCAGCTGGTTTCATCTGAATAGGATGGTGCATCTGCAAACACATGGAAAAAATGTTATCAAAGTTATGTATTTATATTTATTAAAAATAGCAAGAAAATACTAACACCTACATCAATTAAAAAAAAAGGAGTTTTAAACCCAACAAAACCTCAACTTTAATAAAATATATTATTCTTGCTTTAAATAAGTTATCCTCATATTTGTTAATAAGCAGAAACAAAACATGTCACCACTTAACACTCTGAGCAGAAACAAAACATGTAACCACTTGACCCTCTGAGCATGACATTAAAAGTATTACAAAGACTGGGTAATAACTGAAGACTGTGAAGACAGCAGTGAGTGAATTTTTTTTTTCAATATTATTATTAGGCTAAGAAACCTGCACATTTTGGAAAGGAGAAAGCTTGGACTTTGCAACAAAAGTAATGAAAATCGCCTCCACTGTGCTTCCTCAGCAAAGCCAAGATCGTGTGCCTTCGTGCTCTAAGGGTTTAGGACTACAAAATGGGGAGGGTGTGTTTTCCAAAAGTGAAAGGAAGAACAAAAAAGAAAATCTGAAGAACCATGTAAAGTCTTTTCTTACCATTGGCAATGTTTTAATGTTATGAAGGGCATTTTGGGCATCTAATGCTGCTTTCCTTGTGTAGAATGTTACAAAGCAGCAACCTGAAAGGTACACACTGTAAATAAGTATTTGCACATGGTAGAGCACAAAATCAGTGATCTTCTCATCTTTCAAAACATATAGACATGATTCTACTTATTGCAACAAGACCTTTTCAACATTTAACTTATGTCTAACATAGTAATGTGTAGAGTGTATTTACAAGTGTGGAGGCAAGTTCAATACTATATGCATAAACGACTACAAAACAGTCACCCAGACAATAAGAAAGCAACACAAGCATCATCAAACTGATGACACTATGGCAAACAAAAACAAAATGATGGATAATGGGGAAAAGAGAAAAGGTACAGGTTCTGAACTTTCTTTTGATACAAAAGCTGTTCTTCTAGTCCTAACATTGAGGGAGTTATAAGCGTCTGAAGTGTGAAAGAACGGTGATGGCCATTTTGAGAAAAGCTGGTTCAAAGATAAGCGGCGAGATGGCCGACCATACTCCTAAACTTGTGCAGACAAATCTTTTGATTGGTTAAGATTTCAATCCTTCTTTAAAGAAGTTGAACATACAGGCTCCAGGCTTTCTGGTAAGGTATAACACGATGGGTTATGACTAAGAAACAGTATCGAAACAGTGTTTGAATTGCGTCTGAAATCAGTATGGATCGCAGTAGGGTACCTCGATTAAAACAAATTTAAAGTCGATTTCTAACTTTTATTTTACCATAGCAGTGTATTTTCTTAATAGTTTAATAACCAAGGAATCCATTTTAAAAGAAAAGTCAAACTGTACAAAACTCACCCATATCACATTTCGGGGCCTCTAGCACAAAACTGCTCCGCACAACTTAAGACTCATTTTGTCATGGAGGGTCACATATTTGTTAAAGAAGTAGGTTTTGAGACTGGACTTTTAAAAATAATGTGAGCTGTGTTAAAAAGCGTTTCTTCTGTGTTTTTGGGCAAGCAGATCTAAAAAGGGCTGGAAAAGTCAACTATAGAAGAATGTAACTTTTCATGGTGGCTGCAGCAGAATCTCCGACAAAACACATTTCTAAATATTTAAGCAGCATCATTAGAGCATTTTTCTAAAAGGGGAGGGGTGGCATATACGGAGCGAGCAATTTATGTAATAGTCCTGCAAAACAAATTTGAGCCACGAAATGATATGGATATAAAATGTTTAAGCCCTCTGTTAGGTTTCCCACCTTTACTTTGGCCAGTGTTCTTATCGCGCAACACATTAAGCTGGTAGACTGGACCAAAATCTTCAAACATTTTTCGGAGATCATTTTCATCCATGCTTCTTGGTATCTGGCCAACAAACATTTTGATAGCATCTGGATCAGGTTCAGTCTGCGAGGTAACCTGGGTTGCAGGATTCATGTTTGTTGTGTTGCTGAAACAATAAAGAAAAACAACTTTTGAAATGTGCAGAAGCATATGAAGGCAAATGTCATGTCGATTCTACTGCAAATTTCCAACAATGAACAGATGTGGTGATTATTACATAAAAATGTGGATCTACCGCTGCAGCAGAAGACTGCTATAAACAAGGTGAAAGTTTATAATGAAAAAATATCCCTGCATGAAGGCCTTAATGTATCTCACCTATGGAAATAACACCACTTTCCTTGCAGTTAAGTACATTTTTATGTGGCATAAGAACATTTTTTATTTTTAAAAACAAGTGGTTCCAACTAAAACAGCAGCGTTGAATAATTTGTGTTTGTGCTAAAAGCCGTGCACATTTATCATGAAACAAATCTTTTAATCAAGAATTGCTTCTGATTATTTAACTATATATAATAGATACATAAATGGAAGATAATCAATGTTGTTTTTCGATCATTGAAAACGTAAATAAGTCATAGGTAGAGGTGAAGATTTCCGGCCTGTAACAAGAGTACTGAGAGCATGCACAGCCAGATGATACGGAGTTGAAATGGAGGAACTTTTTGTTAGACTGAGCATGATCGCATTTAAGCACTAATACGTGAGAATCAGAAACACTGATAACATCTTTTTTACTTTAAGAAAGTATATTTTGCTCTATATTTTGACGAGTTAATATACGGTTTTTCAGCCTCCCCTAAACTATGTTTTCGTATCTACGCCGTGGACTAGTACTGGACCTTGTCTGACCTGCCACAAACCACGCGTCCCTTTCCTCTCGATGTACCATTACTACTGTCAGGCATTCTCATCGATAACTATAAAGTTCTCTATTTGTAAAAAAGTGATACACAAACATTTTTCAGTCAAACTGTTTGATGAATTATGCAAATATCGTACCTTTTATCCACGTGAAACACACACACAGGACAGCACAAACACAGAACACTTTGCACAAAATGGCGGACGGCTCTAATGTTTCCCAGCATACAACGCGCAACGCTTGTCTCGCCCGCGAGGAAAGCACGTGTCGCTTGGTGGGAACTGTGCGAAGATCGGGTAAATAAATTATTCAACTAGCTCTTAGTTTATGTTTTTTAGTTTGTTTCTAGCACGTTGGGATAAAAACGTGTCTAAATTAAATAGTTAAAGTACAAAGAATTGCGTGTTTTGTTCCACCACACTTAATTGCCATGGCGGACCTACTAAACATTGGAAACCTTTGAAACATTTGGTAATGATTACACGATACATGCCGTTAGTCAGAAGACCGTTTTAAGCCCAACAAATAAGGACGAGCGCTTGTCAAACTCTTTAGATGACGGTTATGTAACTATTTTGTCAAACATCAAACCTTTGTCCATATTGTTTACGCAATAAGAAAGCCCTTACCGAAATACAGAACCTTAAAGATCAGAGGACAATTCTAGGCATGTAGAAAAGGTATTTTCTACTTTTAACAAAGTTTAGTTAGAGTTTAGACCACCAAAAGTGCACTGGTCAAGTTGCCACCCCTCCGGCTAATGACATAACAGGATGGTCAAGGCGGGGAGGTAAAAGAGGATGGGGGAATGGCTCATATCAAACGACCCGTGAATTCCACGGAGCTCACTTTCTTACCAAAGATATATTTTGTTAGTGTAAGACATGCCTGTGTGGATTGGCGAAGCTTGCGTGTTGGTTAAATAACCAGTGATGTCGATCATCACTAAGCCGGAGACAGCATCATGATCAGAGACAGTGGATGACATCCTGTGACACCGTTGGCGAAGACGCATGTGATTTTGTACTGTGGGGAAAACGTTTGATTCTGAATTTTGTTTTCAAAGATAGTAGGTGTGGGAAATCCGCAAACGGAGAAAAACAAAAGCTTTACGTCGCACATAAACTTCGAGTTTCCAGTAGCTGTCATCTCTTACTGATACGGCTGAGTGCTACTCATGGCCTGCCTCACATCAAACAACCCTTGAAACCCTTTGACTTTTTGCAGAGATGCGTTCTGATAATGGAGGAGCCTGTCTGGTTTATCGAAGCTTGCATGTTCACTATATACATGAATGATTACGTGGCCCTGAAAAGGTATTGTTTGTTCTGCATGAGTGGAATACCGTTCTGAGCAACGTTCTTAGCAATGCTGTAAACAACAACTTTCACAAGTTTAGCCTGGTTCGACCGTGCGATATAAAACAACACTTTGTCAATCTTTCACTGCATCCTAGAGGGAGGCTGATATCTAGGTTGAAAAAGAATGGACACAACCTTTCCATTGGACCTACTCATTGCCATTCAACAAAAGTTGTGGCGAGCCTTGTCAGTTATTGCAAGTACCCCATGTGCTGGGGACTGTCAATGCACCCTTTCTCAGGCAGCCGTTTTATTCCAACTATTCAAAGATATCAACGTCAAGAGCATAAACTAATAAATAATCTGACACTATAGAGCAAAACAACATTGAATCAGGAAAACACACAAATACACTCGCGCGCATGCTTTCTCTCACATATATGAGAAACAAAAATGTCATAATTTATGTAGACACAAGGCACTGAACAACAGACAGCGCGGGATTTGCACGCTGAATGATCACATGTGGAGACTGAAAAGAATACGACTACTATTATATGAACCAGGATCCTACTACAATCGAGGCAACGAGACATTAGAGGGAGACAGTATTAAAGAACCACCCGAGTACAAAGAAAACGTTTTCCAAAATGTTCACGAGAAACGAGCATCTACATTCAAGTTATGGACACATTTTTTACCCCAGTTGGTTAGGTACCAGCTGTCCAAATTGGTCAAGAGGACATGTTCGTGACAGTGTTAAGGGACATGATCCAATGTGATGTCCCTTTGGAGTCCGCTTATACAGCCTGGACAAGGCAAACCCGTTGGCTTCTATAGTCACTGATGTATTCCTATTCCTGTTATAATGTGACCTCGCACTGGAACACGTCCACAAAGCATATTCATGGTCCACAATGAGCTAATGGGATTGACATTTTGTTGTTGTTTGTAGTGGTGTTTGACAACTTGTTTGTACTAAATGAAAGGGAAGTTGAACGCAACTTCCGTTTATTTTGGAAGGTAGCTTCTCGTAATGCATAAAATCCAGTCGTTGAAAGTACATGTAACTACAAAAACAAAAATAAGAGAAAAACAAATAACCCCCACCACCTAAAAAAAAAAAACAAAAACAAAAAAACAAAAAACAAAACTTAACACCTCAACTTGCACTTACAAATACAAAACATCTTTATTAATCCCACTCTGGAAATTACACGGGTGGGTGTTTAACAAGGCAGGCCAGTGGAAAGCCCGCTACATATTCGGGGCACGAGCAGGTATGTGTAACAGCAAAACGCAACGATGCGGATAGGGGTAGGCGTCAGTCTGAGGCACTGACATAGTTCTCCAGATCCGGGTATCTGAGCAAAAAGAAAAGAAGAATCGTGGGTCGAATTGCACAATCTCAGATATTGATACTGTAGATGCTGATTTTCACATAATATGTACGGGATCCTCACATGCGAGGACCCTCGTGTCATCGACTCTTCGCCAGAGAGACAGAGAGGAGAATCAACCCCCCGAGGCAACATGTACTTCGCCTAGCATGCATAATCCCCAAGGGGTGGTTGTTGTTGGGTGGGTCAACAACATGATATAAAGCTTCCGCCGGCCAGGCAGAGTATCTGATCATCACTTAATACCCACCTAGAATGGCATAATACAATCGACGGGTGCATGGTGTCACTCAAGGAGGCCAGTCATGACACCTTACATCCTGTGCCCTCCACTACTCTAGTGAACCTTGTTAGGTCAATGTAGTCAATGTATGCTCGATAAACCGCCGGTCAGAGGTGGGTGGAGGTGGTGGGGATAGAGCGAGAATTGATGTTTCACCAGCATCTAAGCCTGTTTCGTGGCAAAGCTGCTGGTGTAGATGACAACCAGAAGACTATCGGCAAAAGAGTTGCGAAAAAGCTGCAATGGTGATCAGACAGGTGGAACACCTCGCGTGACTGCACGTGACGTCACCTAACGAGTTCTTCGTCGGAATGTGCCTGCTCACCGCCTCTGACCGTATTCTTCCGCTTTTTTTTTTAATATTTCAATGAGGCTTCCAACAATAGGGCTTCCAGAATAAAGACGCTTACTTGCAGGTCAGAAACAGTACCCGAGAATTTGTCACAGATTTACTGGATTAACTGTATCGATCTCTTAACATGTATGCGTGTATATATAATTAGCTCATATGGAGGGAGGGAGAGATTACAGAGACTCCACCTATATTGGGACCGGTTTTTTTTTTTTTGACCGCTTTTTTTAAAGTGAGAGCGGAAGCCATTTCCCGCCCCTCGCTACCTTACCTTCCCCAGAGCTTTATGAAGTCGGGTACCCGTTCAACAGCTGGGTCAACTGAGGGAAGTATGTCGTGCCACAAAGGCATCGAAACAATCAGAATATACACCTCCGGCCCATCCCCCTTTCCGACCTCTTCATATAGTCCTCTTGCTTCAAAGCTCTGAGATTCCAAAGCTTCGAATTCTCGAACGTTCTACAGTACCTGTACATTCACAGAAAGATTACAGACTACAAGATTACAAGACACAGAAAGGTTATCTCTGTAGGTATTTTGTTCGAATCGGTATTGAAAGGATGAAGCTAAGCTTTAGTTTGTGGGTATTGGTATGAATATTGGTAAAAGGTAGTGTGGTGGTAGTGGAGTTACTGGAACATACAAACGTTCGTAGGTTGATCCACCTGTATGTACGTATGAGAGAAGGGTGAGCTTGTGTGTGTCAGACAGAGGAAAAAGTCACAAAATCATTATGGCTGTCGCCAAGCTTGTAATTTATCAAAGGGTGAGCAGGCAGCTTACTGATGTTTTCATGCAATCAAAAGGCTGTACACATTACCATACCTCAAGTCAGGCTGTGACAACCACTGGCATGAGGTTACTCGCACTTCACCCTGGCCTGGTACTGAATCCCCCCTCCACTATTTATTAGAAACAGGGTACGCAGGGGAATATAAAGTTACTCCAACTGGTGGGAACTGGGACAACACACCCACCCATCATCGCATGCCTAGTTGCAAAGCCACCCGGGGCAACGACACAGTACAGCCCATAAAGGTTTTGAACAAAAAGCCAAATCGTTGCGCCCTGTCACAGAAAATAGTTTTCTAAGCTGTCATTCGCCGGTAGACAGCTTCAAAAAGCTACTAGTCATTAACTGGGGTACATTTCAGACAGTAATGTTTAGTTGGGGTAATAAGCTTTCCTAACGGTGCCATGATGTTGAAGGTGTACAAATAACGATGTTCGCAAGCAGATAATAATATCTTGGCCAAAGACAACATTCTCAAGATATTAATGGTGTCATGGGTTTCCTCAGCGATGTCTGTGGCAGTCTTTAGATGACTTGGGTTATTCAGTATTCCCTGAACACAAGACAGGGTGAATGGTAAAATTGTCTTACCTTACCCCTGAAGGAATTATGACTGCTGCAAACATGTCTTTGGTAGGTAGTTCCAAACACGATGATACTTCTGGTGTCGTTAGAATCTGTTAAGCTCCACTGTCAGACTTTCATGTTTGTCATTTCTGAATGGATTCAACCACGACAACAACTGGAAAGGGGAGAAATGGAGGATGAGAGGTGTGTGTGAGTGAGAGGGAGCGAAGCTCTGATGGTCTCAAGAACAAGCCCTCGAGTCACGCAATGGTTCAAGGTTCTAACGGGCACATCACACTAGACGTGGACTAGACACCAGACTAGTCACCGCTTTTCCACGGCGAATATTAAAAGAATTAACGGAAAATATGCGAACAGACGCGCGCTCGCGCGTGTACATATATATGTATGTGTGTGTGTGGGCGTACATGCGTGAGTCGTGTGTGTATGTGACAGATGAATGTGCACGAGGGGTCGGAGGCGGAGCTGCCAGAAATTGGGTGAGCGGCAATAAAACTTTGAAGTAAAGGTGTTACAATGAAAAATGTAATGACTCGGTCGTCAGTGGGGCGACTTATTAGCATGAGTGAGTGACAGTGAGTCGCATCATGTACCCGTTTGGCCACAGTCGTAGAAGCTTTGCTCGAGCTTATTTTCACATACTTCAAATAAAACTCACGTGGTCTGGAGAGGGAGATATAGAGAGGGGAACTTGGCACTTGATACCTTAAATGTCATTGACTTTGGAGAGTTTACCGTTAGCAAAGCAAAGCAAAATATAAAACAAGCATAAAAGAATGGACATTTTCGTTCCTTTTGAGTCCAAAAGTGTATTTATGACACTCAGGCACTAAGCATTTATATTTAACAGATGATATCTCTAACGTATGAAATTGTGTTCTCGAAAAAAATATCTCTTTGGAATTGCACATCCTGCTGTTCTCTGTGTATCCTTACTGCTCAACATGACTGCATAGCTAAGTGTGAACCTTATTCTCCTGGGGATATAATCATTGACATTATTTATATTGTCTACTATTAAAGATCCGGCTACAGCTGTTCTCCAGTTTCTGTGGAACAAACATGGTGTTTTGACTTTTGCATGTCCAACATCTTCAGGCTCAGATATCCTGTTAACGGCAAGCCAGAAGGCACGGATGATGGTTGGGAGGAGGAGAACTAAGCGACTTAAAAAAAAAATAATAAAGAATTAATCGGCACGTAAAGCAACATCAGACTCCTCAGTATTATTACACAGTGCTAACATCTTTCTTTGTATCTGTAGCCAAAAAGAAAAAAAAAATCCTGATGGTCGCTGCTGGAGCGGTGGTGTCGCTGCCTGCGGCGCCTTGTTTGTCACGCAGAGACCGTTGCCATAGTTTTACATTGATTAACATCTGTAATCTGTCTGGCAGGGGAGATGAGTGAACGACCGAGAAAGCAACAGTGCAGCTGAGACGCTGGCTAGCACGGACAACTGGTTTAACGAGGGAAAGGGTAAAGATGTATGTATAAAACGATACGACAAACAACGATACGATGCTATGCGAGACAAAATGGTGGGTGGTCAAGAAAAATATTTGCTGTTGGTTGGTTTGCCGGTCTTTTACACCAAATCAACAACTGAAGGTCCATGAGAATAGAAAGAGAAAGAATGAAAACTAAGAAAACAAAAAAGAAAGAAAGAAAACAAAATGAATGGGAAAGAAAGAAGAAGGACTAACCGACAAAAGACAACCGGGTATTCTGAGTTGATGAATATTTTGAACAAGGCATCGGCTTCTGATACAGTATCTGCCTACAGTTGTTTGTCTCGGGTCTTCTCTGACTGCCAGAACCATTGAGAAACGGGTATTTGGCCTTGGGATACATGGGTGTTCAGACAAATGACTTCTCTACGAAAGGTCACAATACGTATATCGAGAAGGTAGTGGCCAGGAGTCACTTGGCTCCGTGCAATCATTCGCCATTCTGTTTTAGCATCCTAGCAGAGTTTACAACCTCAGTCGGAAAATCCTTGCACACAAAAACAGCGAAGATTGAGATAAAAGGAAAAAAAAATGAAAGAAACTAAAAATAGAAACAGAAAGTTATAAAAAAACCAACAAAATTGGTAATTTCATTTTGCCATTCCGGCTTGGATAGGAAAGTTTTCTAAGAGGAATATTGTGGCAGACGAAATTCAATTAAGTTCCAAGCATGGGTTAAGACTCGTAAATATTGCAACGTTTGTTCTCGCGACTTGGCTAGGGACACAGAGAGTCTAGCAACAGAAAAAAGTAATGCCGAGCAAGTGAAAAATATCGAGAAGAATTCTTTCGGCAATCCCTCCAACGTCCCCAAACAAACTTGAAGTTTCAAGCGCATCCGGCTTTGAAATTATTTTCAAATGGTCGTTTTCAGCTTATTACGAGAAATCAATCAAAATATATAAATAATGAGGCTTGTAAGTGTGAGATATATATATATATAGTATGTGTGCGTGCGTGTGTGTGTGTGTGTGAGAGAGAGAGAGTCTGCAGATTGACAGTCCTGTCATTTATTTACCTCTTACTGCACACAGACAGAATGTCTACCAAATACACCCGACATGGATCACAGATATATCGACTAGCAGCACAAGTCATATTTTATAGTCGGAGTTGCTGAAGACCTTATTATCTAGTCTCAGGAAATGGAAGAAAGACTGGAGGACACACCCAAACCCTGAGGACATCCAGCCCTCCTCTCCTCATGCACATTCACATGTGGGAAGACCAAAACACTCAGTGAAGTGGAACTGAAAACAGAGGCCATAAAACAATGTTCTAAACATTTCTATGAGCTAATCTTTTAGGGAGTGACGCGGCAGGCACTATTTGCAGTGCTATATAATAGAATAAATAGAGGTACGTTCTTTAAATCAATACGCGTCTGATGAAAGAATTCTTGTCGGCGAATTTTTGTCGATCTCAAGCTGGGAGTGACGGGAGAGGCGGAAACGAGTGATAAAAAATAAGCTGAGAGACCCGGATTGAGCGAGAGAGAGAGAGGTGTGTGAGGGAGCGAGAGACAGAGAGAGGGGAAATATTTTTTATTTCTGCCAGATCTTACCTACATTAGGGATATAAGTACCTGATCCAAGTATCATTATACATGACTAAGCATAATCCAGATAGACACCAAATCAGTAAAAATCAAATTCTAGACACACACATGTACAAAAAGCCCAGCACATAAACTTGAAAATGTCATGCACGCACGAGCGAACACACATACAAACACACCGACACAGCCCAACATATATTCAATCTTCACGGCTACTAGTCAGCAAAACAAAACTAACCAATTAAAATGTTAAAATGATTTTTTCCCCAATATCAAAATACCCATCTACCCTAGAGCCTTGCTGCAAAACTTCAGTTTCAGAAGATGGAGAGGCGG
Source organism: Pomacea canaliculata (assembly GCF_003073045.1). Taxonomy (NCBI): domain Eukaryota; kingdom Metazoa; phylum Mollusca; class Gastropoda; order Architaenioglossa; family Ampullariidae; genus Pomacea; species Pomacea canaliculata. The sequence goes on from NC_037595.1 coordinate 29,354,363, forward strand.
TTGCTGCAGCACATACTCGCTCAGACCATTCAATACATCCTTGCATCTACCTCTCCTCGCATGTTTACTGAGCCCGAGTTTCGAGACTGATGATTGGTTAATAGCATTTGATTGACACGGGAATCAAGGAAACGATTTGCTAATAGCACACGACTGACAGATAGTTTAATTACTGGCAGGCGCTCGCAGACTTTGCAGGGACTGACCTGCGGCGACATCGCTGCGTGATGCAGCACAAGCACGCACAGATGATTCCGCCAGAACTCACATGAACACGCACGCACACTTACAAACACAAATACAAATATCTTTATTAATCTTTTCCAGGAAATTGTTTTGCTGGCAACATGAGAACACCACTTGATATAAAATATTAGCACAATTTATTGAAAAAAATAAACTGACTACAGCACAGACACACAAGCAAACGCACAGATCACGCGGCTCTCTTCAACCCATTACGGACCTACAACTTTCTGAGGACTCTGAGGTTGCATTGTCTGAGATAAGTTCGTCCAGACGTTAATGGCTATTATTCATAACATTTCTTAGCTTCCCTTTGGAGCTACTAACTTACATCAGAATGCCTTCCTATGACAGACAAAAAAAAAAAAAAAAAAAAAAAAAAGAAAAGAAAAAGGAAAAAAAAACCATTGCACAAATGGAGCGTTCTTGAAATTTATTTTCAATTAGAAAAAAGCATTTAGGACGTAAAATGAGAAAGAGTCCACAACGAAGGGACAATGGTCCTCGTTATCATGCGAGAGTGAAATTTTTGTCAGTTCTGAATTGAGTGAAGTATTTATTAGTTCAGAATTGAGTAAACTTACAGATAAATACTTGTTAAACATGGATCAGCATCTGGACATTTTATAAGCCAGCAACAATCACCACAGAAAAAAAAACCACGTCCAGCTGATTTGCCACTTCAGGACTTTCCGGAGGTCCTTACGAATGTTAACGAGATAAAATAATGACAAGCTTCATCTGAATTTACCAAATAAAGTAGCAATTGGTCTACAATTTACTGCAATACTGTATTCACCCGTGAAATTGATTCTTTTGCTGTCACGTGGCTGCAACGACATAAACCCAGAGGGCGTTTTCTTTATAAGCACTTCTTGGAAAAAAACATTCCGACTCCTATTGTTTGAAAGCAGGTTTCTCTTGCCAGGTGATCGAGCAAAGTTTATCACCCACACTCAGTCTGTACCACCAATTTCTCTCTGCCTACATTGTATCTTATCACCGCTCTCCTCCTTCCCATCTTCCGCTGAGGTGGCGCCAGTGTCCTAAGTGCTATCGCCTTCTGTCAGCCTCTCGCCTGATGGCGCCTCTGATTCACAGCCTGTGACGTATGCGGTTAATGGATACCTTTGAAGAGAAAAGAATATTTATCCTCACTTGTTTTGTCCTAAATATATCTCTTTAAAGCAAAGACAGGATTTTGTTTCCTAAAAAAAACTGTCTACACGATTAAACTTCTAAAAAAAGGAGCAGAAGACACATCTGATGGCAATCCAGAGGATACGTCTGATCTGGCTTTCCCTTTATCTGTTCCCTAAAATACACATTCTTCTTCTCTCTTTTTAGCTCTCGTCTCTCATAAACCCAGCGGCTACTTTACTGCATTCTCTCTTTTCCTCTATGCCCTCTTCCTCCCTACAATATTTGAGTGCGTGACTGCTCGTTGTCATCAGAGTCAACGCTTGTACCAACAGGTAATCAGGGTATTTAGCGAGGGCAGATAAGCTCGAGAGATGACAGTGTTTTCAGGTGCGCAACTGACAGTGAATTGCCTCATTTAAGCAGCATGAAGTGACGGATGTGTAAAATAATAATAATAACAATCATCATCATCAATCCTCCTCCTCCTCCTCATCATCATCTGCAGCAGCAACCAGGGGCAGGTGGAAGAGAAAACCACAGATCAACCGATTGTGAGACGTCAAAGATGGCTCCGTACAGATTATTTATTTTGTCCATCTATTATTTTGGGAGAGAAATCCTAAGAAAGAACGGAATGATCCATTAATGCTAAAAGACTTTTTTTCAGCTTCCCTCCCTCCATCTCTCTCAATGCCTCCACACACGTGGACGGATGACGTCATGACTCAATGCTGGCGTCTGGTGCAGTCTGTGCAGGTTATTGATTCCATCACATCCCACATGCTGGTGGTGGTGGTGGTGTGGTGGTGGTAGTGGTGGTGGTGGTGGAGGCTGCTGCTTTCTTCCAACTTTGCACAAGATGCATGCTAGACACAAGTCCACTATGAGTGCTGGCGGCTTTCCCGTCAAGAAAACAATCCAGTTAATGCAGTGCTGTAAGCAGGTAACATATCCTGGGAAAAATGTTACGCGTGCAGTAGAAGCGAGATGTGAACCCAGGACGCACAATCCGTACTGTCTTGTCTTCACCGTTGAGTCCTCTACCAGGGCACCTCTCATGTTAATGATCAGTAAACATAATAATAATAATGCTTAAAACTCCAAAATCATAAATAACATCCTAAGCGTCCACACTTCACATTTCCAGCCTAAAACGAATCAAGTGTTAATCACAGGTTCAGCTTTTCTTCTATTAATTAGGGGAAAGGAGTGGTCCCGTGATTACTGACCAGAGATGTGTGTGTGTAAAAACGAAAAAACTAAGAAAAATACCGAAAGTGACGAATCGTTGTTTACAACATAAGTTATCTTACTCCATTAGCTATATTTTTTAAAAACACGGTCAGGTTGTGTAGAATAAGCAGAATAAATACCTTTAATTGCGTCTGTCACTCACATTCTCTCTCAAAGCCTTAACTTTCTGTTTGCAGTTACAGATTCACAATGAATCGACAACAATAAAGCACAAACATCTTTGTGTTCAGCAGGTGGATGATATTTAAAGCTGACTAAAAATAGTTTCACTACAAATAATAAGTTGGATGCAGAAAATAAAAAAAAAGTTGTTAAATTAACAGATAAGGTGATAAAAAGAACAACAATAAAAAAGAAAACAGTGGTCAAGCAATTTGCAATGAGTAATACATGTTTCTTCTGTATTTATGTCAATGACGAAGACCGGGATGCAGAAGAGTTGTGCCAGGGGGACAGTAGAACAGTAGAATAGTAGAGTAGAAGAGAATTTCTCTCTGAATTTGTACTAATGGACAATGGGGTATAACAGAGAATTTCCCATGTATTGCTAAAATGTCATAAAAGAACTACGAGAAAGAATCATATCGAGATGTAATGGGGTCGTAGGAACGGAATTGCAGGTATCTTGGTCCCCTACCCGCCGGTTACGTCCTAAACGGCGGCAGGACGTAGACTCACAGGACGTAGTGGCCTTCGCAAGGTGTGTCTTTTGACAGAGATGCTGCAGATCCATATCTACCTCCTTGACAGTCTTACTTACCTCCACTACATGTCCACGGCCCCAGAACTCAGATGGGCGACAGCAATGGGGGCGTCATAGCCGGCTCAACAGTTTTGTTTTTCTGGCTGAAAACTGATTTCCTGTGTTGTAAGGGTTACAGAGTGCAGCATCATACACAGCCGGACAAAGATATCACCAGAGGATTTTATACCGATGTCGCACAGTGCAGGAGGACACTGAAGCTAAGAAGAGGTGAGACTAGAGAAGTGAGGAGACTTGGAGGTATCACCTTCTATCGAAATGACCTTATGGTTATCAAACTTACAGACGCGTGGGTAGAGAGACGAGAGTCAAGGCTGGATGTTGAGAAGAATTTGTGCACTTTTACTCAAGTACACACAGGGTTGGCACCATTTTATACCAGACAAGATAAATCTCAAAGAAAAAGTTTTATGTCAGAAATTCAAGTGATAAAGTGAAAAGTCTTAAAGGCTTAATGGAGTCATTTCTTTCTAATGACCGTCTAGGCCTTAGAGCAAGATGCGATTTTTCACCACATCTGAGCGAATCGTTCTCCAGACAAACCTATAAATATCACCATGCCCATAAAGAGGTCACTTTCGTGACGTCACGTTTGTCCACCGATAGGAATCAAATTTAGGTAAGAGTGTGTGTATGTATGCTCGCTGTATGCGCTTATGCTTGAATGAGAAAGAGAGAGAGAGTGACTGAATGAGAGAGTGACTGAATGAGAGAGTAGAATAAAGGCAATGAATAGTTTTTGAACAAAATGTCTTCTCAAATCGTTTCTATAAAGATATTATATACTGCATTCTAAAATTTCCTGTTTATGTAGCCACACACACACAGAAAATAAACGGATGGGTATTACAATATTTTAACCTCGTATCGGCATCCCACAGTAAACAAACAGAAAGTATAAAAAAAACATCAAAAACAAGCCGCAGATGACAAGGCTAGGTCAGTTCAGTACTCGGTTCTCTTTGCTGTCAATTATTAACAACTCAAAGCAAATTATTTATGTTGTTTTGATGAGCGTTTAATGACGAACGTTCGCTTGAGCATGACGAATGTTTGACGATGATTTATGAATGGGGCTCATGGGTGCAATTCTTGCTATGCTGTTTCTGTTGTAGAACAACAACCACCACCACCCTCCGCACACACTACAATTAGTGAAATCAGATTATGCTACATGCATGGACATTTTTTTTAGCCGCAAAGCAAGAGGAATAGGACAAAATTGAGTTACTGTCTTGCTGGAATTTTGGCAATTTATATTATACTTCTTTAAAAGAAATGTTTAAGAAGCAGGGAAAATAATTAAATAGAAGAGAGATTGAGCTGTTGCAGATGCTAATGTAAACAAGATATATTTTCACGCATCTTATCTGACGTTGCAGTATTGGCAGATGTCTGTAAAGCTGTCTTTATTACTAGAAAGAGTGCCGACACAGGTTCTAGACGTAGCTTCTCATAGACTGAGGCAATCGGGAGTTGGCTAATTGGTGTTTTACTTGTAATCAGGAACTGAAGCTATATCAGTGCGAGCTAGTCTAGTCTCGTCAACAGCTGTTGCATCCAAAGAGAAACTGCGTGTGCCGGAAGCGAGATGCGAATCCACAACCCACACTTCTCAATGTCTTGGCGGCCAGCGTCTTACATTGGCCCGTCATGACCGCCTCGTGGACCGCTCGCAGATCCATGTAAGCACAAAAATCGGCACACCCAATGAACCACCAAGGAACAGACAGCATCAATTTGCTGAAGAGCACTCTGTAAATATGGAAACAGAACACAGGCAGAATGCCAATACTTACAGGATACAAGATGTGGTGATTTATTGAAGAGATGATGAAGAAGGTGCACTGATATCCCCCAGCATTTACATCGCACGCGCACAACACGGCTACAGAGCAACCTGCACGTGCAGCACAGCTTAGCAGACGAGCACTCGTCGCAAATGCCATCCCCTTCCCTCCCAGTGCCAATCCTCCTGTCGTGCAAGCCGGCTCAGACCCCTTGTCGTGCCTGGCTGACGATCCTCCCAGCCTCTGTACGATCACGTGGTCAGCTGGCGTGATTTCACGCTGTAGCCAAACTTAAAGACTAACCAGTAAGCAAAATTTTTTAAAGTTAATCTTTGTAACTCATTATAAAGTGATAACTCGTCCAATCTGAGAGAAAAGATTCCATTCACGAGGTATGGTACTTTGCTAAGTTTGGCTAAGAGGTCTCAAAGTAGGGTAACATTCAAAAAATGAAGCTCTCTCATTGGCTGCAGTGCCAGTGACGTCAGCTATAGACTATGTCAAAGCTAAAATAAGATATTTTGCGAAACAAATTAATCACAGAGAACTATGTTCTGAGCCTGCTTTTGAGTTTGCCCTTAACTCCTGTTCCATCACCTGCCCGAAGCCTTCCTACCGACATTTTTGGTCCTGATGAGGCATGCGGCATCGCAAAGGTCAGTTCGGAACCTAAAGGAATGTCACCATCGTCAGCAGCAGCACTGAGCGTATTTAGTGATTAAAGGTGAGGAGAGATAATCTATGCGACCTTACTCCCTTCAGGACACCAGCCACCGCAAGGGTGGGATGAGACATCTCGTCATCGCCGACTAAAGTCCTTGGACGAGAAGGACCGAAGATATTGTTGACCAACATGAAAGAGATAAGAACATATGCTACCAGGTACTCCACCTCGACATCTACACTTTCATATCGAAATTAACGTTCAGTCATTTTATTTTAGAAAACAGCGGCCGTTAACACAAGTACAGTAAAAAAAAAAAAAAAAACAACTACAAAGAACCGTTGCTATAGTCACTACGATCCTAATCATCATCACCACCATCAATGCCAATCAGTAGACAAGAGCAGCAGCAACTACAACAAGAACAAGTGAAGGACTAAAAGGAAAAGACACGAAGAAAAAGAGAAAGGAGATAAAAGAAGTAAGAGAAAGTGGCTTAGAAGAGGCAGCTGGTGACTGCGACTGTTTGCTTCTGGGCATCAACAACCGCGGTTTGATCAAAGGCTTTATCACGTGACCGCGTCTGGCGCTGCTCACTGCGCAGCGGAACAGCGCCACAGGAAGTGACAGACACTTCTATATAATCCTGATAGTAACAGCAGCCAACTAGGAGATTAGATGACCCTGACAGGCAGTTGGGAGGTGGTTGGTGAGGGAGACCGAACATGGGAGGAGAGTGTAAAGCTTCCCAGCCAGGAAATGCGAATAATCAGGGCCAGACATGTTCTCCGTAACGAGGTGTGATCGGCCTGGTTGCAGCACTCATCTCATTAAGGAAGTGGACGTTGAAAAAAACCCCGCCGAGCAGCGAGATGTGGTCATATGGTAACCTTGGAGACATTGAAAATAATTGGAAGGCGGGGGCGTAGCAGGGGTAGAAGCTGGGGTTAGGAGGGGAAAGAAACAAGACAAAACTCGAAAGCATTTATTAGTGTCATCTATCTTTAGACCCTGCATTTGTTCGTGTTTCTACCTTACATCTGAAGACGACGGCCGAGCAGTCTATGATAATGTGGAGGCGCTGTGGTCTGCATGCAAACCTGTTAAACTCGTTTAACTGTCCACAGATCGTCTAACACCTCTTCCCTGGCTCATATCTCCCTGTTTTCGTCCTGTCATCTTTGCTTCCTCTGTTCGTCTGCTCCTCTCCCAGTTCTAGCCTGTCTTTTTCTCTGTCCGCATTTTTCTTGTATCTGTTGCTCTTTTTCCCCCCGAGAAGGGTTGACACTGCTTAGAAGAAACATCAGGCAGACTTGATGGCGGAAGTGACGTAGGAGGAACATTCTTGGAAGGAAAGTATGGCGATTGAAATGATTGCACTATATCTGCTTTTGGTTTTGTTGAATGTCTGTGGTTATCATGTCCCTGTAAGTTACACGATGAGTCGAGGGCCACTGGAGCATTTAGGGTCACCTGCATGCTCTGTCTAGGGTCTGCATGTTTAGGGTCACCTGCATGCTGTGTTGTTATCGTGTTGTTACCTTGAGTGTAAACAAAGTCACAACTGTGAGGGCACTGCCCTCTGGATGTATCACAAAGATAGAAATGGAAAGATCGACCACAGACGACCGGCAGACCAGTAATTATTTAAAGTGTGATGGTAGGGTTCAACACGATGCACAGCGACAACACGACGCAGACTCACTCGTTATCGTCGCAGTCGCCGTTGCCAGCGATGGCGGTCGCCGCGGCGAGGGTGGCGGCTGCGGCTGTGGCGGCCCCCGTGCAGTCAATGTTGTTGCTGGCAAGGACTCGCTGGCTGTGGGCTCTGTTGTTGAGGCCGCGGTTGTTGCGGCGTGGCTTCTGGGTGCCCCTGAAAAATCACAGACGAAAGTCAAACGTTAAGCTTGCTCTGAAACACGCGATTCATTAAAAGAAGACAGAGATTCAAGACAACTGCAATCGGATAAAAACATCAATAAATCGCAAATAAACAATAGCGATGAGTAAGCACACCAGTGTTAACCGTAATATAAATTATTGTCAATCTTGTCATCAGCTATGCAGTCCGCCTGCCTGTCAGCGCACATCGTGGTGTGTATTCTCACCTGAATCCAGAATACAAAATGCTGGGTAGGTATCATACTAGGATTACCAGTGGAACCAGCATGGATACGGTCTTGTCGTGGAACTAAGCAAGGTATATCTCAAACTTGAGCCAGTACGGTCTTATATCCCTCGACAAACAGCACATCTCTCAAAATAAGCGACCAGAGTAATGGAATAGGTAATGGAAAGAAATACCGAATGGCTTATGCACAGATGGTTGGAATGGAAAGAAAGGTTTATATGAGAGACAAAGAGTGCCAGTATAGATAACGAGGAAGGGATCTAGATTTGGGATGTTGACTTTTTTATTTATTACTTTCGCTGTTGTTTTATGTAAAGAGATGCGCTAATGTTATTGACGGCACACACTGATATTTCCTGTAAATGATTAGTAATTATATCTTGTACGCAGGATGGCAGTAAAACAAGAAAATGGTAATGATACAGTAATGAACACAACAGGTATCTCAAAAACCAAACATGCTTGTGTGACAAAAGTACAGAAGTATATTACTGGTGCCACCAACTGTCCTGTGGAGCTCTTTCTTTCTTTCTTCCTTCTAGCTTTCCTATCTGTCGGTCTTTTTTCCGAGCCTGCCAAGTCTATTAACCAGGTTTGAATCAAGCAAAAAGGATCCTCCAAGTTGATACCATCGCACCATGGATCCTCCTTTCCCCATTAACCCTTGGCGGAAAGCATCTCCACTTGTAGCAGACACTACACAGCCAGCTGTGCTCGAGGCTCGGAGACAGTTTGCATCATGGCAATCTGCATCTGCAGCATGGTGCTGAGGGCGGCCAGTGCAGAGAAGTAAGAGTGAGTGCACGCTTCTGTATGCAACTGGCAGCAGATATTAGTGCTTTGTTTTTTTTTCTTAGCAAATTTGCCGTAAACAACGCACGGCAGAGAGTTTCGAAAACAGCGAACAGCTTTCTTTCTTTCCTTCCCTCTCTCTCTCAAATACACATTTTAAGTTTAGGTTATATACCGTACCAGTACCACAAGAATCTCCTATCCCTGGGGCCCCCTCAGGCGCGGGGCCGGGGGAGGTTTCCCCGGTTGCCACCCCCCAAAGGCCCCTCTGTGTATTGGCCATGCGATTCTTAATGGCGCTGCCTTAACAGACTTCAACGTGAACCATTTGCTGAAAAACTAGATTAAGATGCCGTAAACTAAGCTATCTAATCGAACTAGCTCACGAGGTTCTATTAGCTTTACACAGACAATCAAAATCTAGGATACTGGCTCATTTGCTAGTAATACAAACACAGTTTTACTGGCCAATAATGAAATTGTTTTGGCGACTGCATATCGCAAAACAAAAAAAAAAAAATAAAACAACAAAAAAAACCAAAGCAAAAACAAAAACAAACAAAACAAAAAAAGACGACGAATCGGTTAAGGAAAAGAGAGAGGATGTAGAAAAGAAGGAGGAGGAGGAGGAGGAATCAGAGAAAGAGAGAGAGAGAGTTGCAGAACGAAAAAAGAGGAACGAAAGCATTAATGAACAAGCGGAAGCATGTCGGACGATGGAGAACGTGTATGAACGAACCAAAGACAATCAATTGAAGGACGCACAAACAAGAACAGTTAATGAAGAAGGAATGATTAAAAAAAAAACAACCCCAAAACAATCGTCAGACGGAACTGAAAGAAAACAAAATAACGAACTATGGAACAAACGAGTGAAAAACCGATTATCCAGGGATACGTAGGGCTAAGTATTCGATTCAGCTTCAGTCACAGGAAACGGAAGGACAGACCGGCGAACATAGAAAAATTAATAAAAAAGACGAAACAAACAAACAATGTTATACACGAGAGACAGACAAAGGAAGCAGGCGCGCAGGAAGAGAGACAACAAACAGACTGGCGAGCCATTCATCGATTGAGCTGGGAGACATCTTTTGCTCCTCTGCATGATTCTTGCTCCCTCTGACAGACACCAACGATGTAAGAAATAACAGCCACATCTGAAGAGGTACTCAACTACGCCGTCACGTGTTTTTATGTACCTTGATTTCCACTCGTCCCGCCGCACTGCTACACTCATTCTCTTCCAGGTCTGCAGACGACCGAACTGCTGAACTGCAGGATAATACGAAAGTCGGTATTTTACAGGTGTGGTGAACTGCACACACCCTACAGATGCCAGCGATATTGAGTGCCAGCTTGACAGTTAAATACTCCACATTGACATATGTAGCATGTGTGTATGCATGTGTGTGAGTGCGTGTCTTCATCCCTAGCATTTTCATCTGTCATGGTCTTGCTTCATTACTCTATAGTTATGTCCAACATTGCTCCCTACATCAAAGATGAAATGTGAGCTAACATATTATTTGTATTTGGGGTCAAAATCTAAGAAATGTTTCCACGTAAGAAAGCGGCAGACTACCCGACTCCACGTGCAAAGCAGAAAGAGCAGACGACAAGCATGCACGTGGCTCGCACGGTTTGCCTCCATCTCTGTTGCCAGCCCTGACTCAGCACCCGGGACTGCGCCCTCCCCCCGACTGGTTCCAAGCCCTAACCTTTACATCTGGCTATGTCTAAATATCGCAAACACCGACAACCACGCGATATATAAGGCCACCATTTTTCGCTATGAGCTCCTCTCTAGAGCCCTGGCTGCTGTCCTCCATGTTCCTGTATCGTCCTTGGGTGCTAAGAGGAGGAGGAGAGAACAGCTAATCGCTTAATGTCAGGTATGACACTCATGTTTATGCTGCTGCACCAGGAACTTTTGAGAAGCTGTTTTTTTTTTTTTACCTGTGCACATATTGTCAGGATGTTCCAGAAAGGAATGCTTTGAATAGTGTAAATACTGTGAAGCAGCAGGAGGTCTGCACAATGTACAACTTTTTTTGCCTTGTGCACATTTGTATTCTTGAAAAAAAGAAGATACAACTAAATTGATAAACATGCCTGGATACATAAGTTTAGTAATTTTTTTTTTGCTTTGGAGGTCAAGCTAGTCGTTGTGATAATTACTAGGACATTTCGCAAAAGAGAGCATTTATTTTTTTCGCGAAACATCTGTAAACACAATGTCTATAGATACGATTTCGAATGTCTTACTCAGCTGTACTCATCACACTTGGTCAGTTCTTTTTATTTCTGATTGCCAATTTAGTCCTGTAATTACACGGTCATTTACTTATCTTGATACAATTTTTCTGTAATGGCATGAGGACTCAGCTGACATTGATGTTTTACAGAGCTCCAGACTTCAGCCTCGGCATAATGAGCGGGCGATAACTGCTGCAAAACCCGGGGCTGTCACTTAATGGTTATCTCTCTTGAGTCGCTGCTCCACTGATTTCTTTTTATCCCTCCCCTCTACTTCTCTTTACCCCTTCCTAAAGCTAGTGATAAATAAAGTACAAACATAGGATATCAAATCCTCTATCTAAATACATTCTGTAACTAAAACTCACATTTTCAATTAAGAATATGATTTTAAAAAATGAATTGGTTCCCTCTAGCCTTCAGTAATTTATTCTAGTAATAGCGAAATATAGTATATTCAGAAGCTTTTTGCACTTATTGTCATCTGGAACTCTCCTGCGAATTTTCATATTTGATAGACATAATATCAGAATAAAGGTTGCGGTCCTATGCTCCACTGGGGGCGAATAGAACCAAGAAGAAGAATATCGAAATATCAGCAAGGCAATCCCCGGGTGTCCACCACCAGCAGTATCGATGTCAAATATAATCACAACGATTTTCTTTCATCCTAGCAACGTAACTCAACACTTCTTTGATCTCTTGACAGGCGCAATATATTTTCCGAGACCCCAGCTTAAATAAAATATTTTTTAAAAAAATAATAAAAAATAAACTTTTCTACTTCCACCGGGTACATGAGGCGAACTACAGCACCATGAAATGTGACCTAATTACCCGGTCATTATACGGGTAACGAGGACGTTTTTGACACGGGTCGCACGTGCGCAGGCATCACACAATCGAATGGCCTGTGAATCTGAATAAAGGACGGGGAGGTAATCGATTTTAATCGAGAAGTAAGGGGAAGTAATTACTCTTTGGGAAAGGTTCATCAGGGCGTGTTGCAGATTACTGAGGCAGCGTACAGGCCCCTGACGAGAGAAAAGCCGACATCTACTTGCTGTTGCCTTGTGTGTCTACTCTGTGCCTTTGTGCGAGTACAATGGGCGACATTATTGGAAAGACAAATTTAAGCGCGTTTGAACCGAGGCGAGGCGATGAACTGAGTGAAAGGTAATGATATTAGCCGTGTTGGAGGAAAGCAGATGAACTGCCTCAAAATCTGATCAAACAGACCTGGCTAATGACTATAGATGGCGTGTGGACTCAGCCATTGACATAGCAAGTTACTGTGACGTCACTAACAGACAATTACGGTCACGTGATTAGCAGAGACGGCTTGACAAAGTAGGAAAGTGCATCTGTTGGCTGCAGCTATTATTAACCTGATACAAGACGAGGTTAACAGACATCAACGCAGATAATAATAAAAAAGAGAACATTTTAATACTCTTGTGATTTGCGTGAAAAGATTTTAAGTCTTCGACCAGCATTTAAGTATCCCTTGCGTCTGAACGTGTCCCTTACCATCTTTATACGTTCTGAAAAAATTAGGCGAAGTGATTCACCAAAGTTGCATGATCCCAGAAATATGCATGTTAAAGACCGCAAGAGTTTATTTCGGCACTTGAGAAAAAACCAGCTCCAGAAAGTGGGGGTAGTAGAGGGGATGAAGGGGAATCTAGTTTACCTGAAAAACTGCACTTCTTTAGAATTATTCTAAACATTCGACCATTTTATGATCGCTGTATTCACTCGACCTCTTAACTTCGCACATTAATCTTTCCCATGGCGAAAGCAAAGAATGTCTGGCGAGATTGTACAGGCCTGCGATCACACAGTACCTCGTGCATGATACATTCATTTTTTTCTGCACCTCCCACCTTCCCAGGACCAGACGATGACTGATAGCCAAGGCGCAGCAGCCGCAGCGGTTGTATTCCTGGGAAATATTTACAAACAGTACTTTTCCAGGTAGACAGATGTTTCTTTTCTCTTCCACTATCAGGCTCTGCACATGTGAACACAATGTTCCAAGAGATTCCAGAAAGTTTTAACAATATGGCCGTTTCTGAGTTAATTCGTTTTGGAGGCTGTGGTTTAAACGAATGACTGCGTTGATGGAGTTTGGTTTCAAACTGTTTGTGTTTCGGGTAGTGGTGTACATCAGGTGGCTTAAATCAAATGTGAGATTAAAAAGAAAACAAGTTGCTTTCAAGTTTTCCGATGATGCACTTGTTCTACCCTGTCTTGATTTGTTCCTGTCGTTCCTGTCTCTTCTTTCTGCATTCCCTTTTCTCAACTTAATTACACCAGATTAAACCATTAGAACTAATTGACTAATATAATTAGCGTTTGCATAAAGTTAATCTAATGTCTCATATTTTATCAAGAGTGCATTGTAGAAGTATAGAATGGGGTATTCGAATGCCAAACATAGAGTTCTTTGGTTGCATTCTTGTAACCGCATTTGGTCGTCAAACGATGTCCAACTGGTTTGAAGCAATGAAAGTGTCTCTCACAATGGCTTTGAGTGATTTCAAAGCCTTTAAAAATACCAATCCATGCGCCTTCTTCAAGATCAAAAATATCTTGCAGCCGCTAGCTTTGAATACTCAGTGAAAATATTCTCACACACTTCGTTCTTTTGTGAGTTAGTTATTATGGCCGTAGTTAGTATTGTCATAAAAAAATGTCTTGCTGCTGTAACAAAAGAGAACACATCCAAAACACTGGAAGGATTAGAAAAAAAAACTATTCAAGCTATAATTTACTTCTCTGCTTTGTGTATGTGTGCACCCACAACGTGTGTGTGTGTGAGAGAGAGAGTGTAATAGCTACTAGAAAAAAATAGAAGCTTTTGACTGACAATCCATTCACATACACAAGAAATGCAAACACAACAATAAGTTAAGCGCAACACACGCCCCTCCCTACACATTTTTTTCAGCATCCCATATACACATCTCTCCCTCCTTCTCTCTCTCCTTCTCTCCCTCCTTCTCTCTCTCACACACACACTACAAAGATGCTTTTTGCACGCCTGCTCATATTTAGGCTGGTGCCCTGGCGTGCAGAAGGTGTCAGAAACAATATAAATAGACTGGCACGTAACACGTGAGTTCTGACAGAAGCTTGCCTGCCACTTCCTCAACATAAACCCCGGCGCCTGGCGGCTCGTGTTGATGGCCAGTCACTCACGGAGCGCCGCATCCCCCGAGTTACCTTCCAGTGGTGCTACCTGCCCTCCCACCCCGCTCTCTCTCAACCATCTACCCGCAACTGGAGGCATTAGCTCACAGATCAGCCAGCATCTCGTGACGAGGTCATGGTTCATACCTCACCACTTGAGCAGAAAAGTACAAGACCAGCTGAGCGGTGCTCACATCACGCGCTGTACTGAGTTCTAAAGCTGCTGTAAAATTGTCTTCCTCGGTTGAATTGTCTGTAAGTCGCTCGACTCCCTTCTTACTCAACTATTTTTAATTTTATTTAATTCACCTTTGAATTTGTTTGTTAGGGTGTTTCTTTGTTTGTCTGTTTTGCTCTAGTAACCTCTTAAACTCCCACATCCCAATCCCTGGATTAGTATTCCTCCTGTGTCGGTTAGGCATACCAAGTCGAGGACTAGCCGAGCACTGCCATCAGCTGACTGCTGACGCTTCGCACAGCGACTCCGCCTTCCGCTCTAGCACTAGCGTGACGTCAGTCAAGGGAAGTAACTGTCGAGGCTTTGCGGAAAGAAGCCTAACACTGGTCCGTCGAAAAAGTGATCTAACAGACAACGTGGCGAGATACAGGGACTAGAAGCAAGGAAGAGACACACTTCTCATACTAGCGTGAGTCGCAGTCAGGCTGCCTTGGATGGTCATTACTCAGAAGCGGAAGCTGAAGTTGGATTACCTCCCAAACGTATGGCCATAAGAACTATAGTTGTCTTTAAGCAGTGCCAGCCAAGTCTTATACATCAGTTTCAGAATCAGTGAATCCAGGGCAAAATCTTACAATGAGGCCAGTGTGGCTAGATGACGGGTGACCTGACAGAACCGGCTTTTACCTTTCTCTCTCTGTCTCTTACAGCATGGGACTGACACCAGGTGTCCCTTCTGACAGGTAAGAAGAAAGAGGTTTCTTGAAGAGTGTGTATATTGTGCATGCTCACCTCGCTGACTATATTTCACTCATTATATTAATGTGCCGTCTGTGACAGGAAGTGCTCCTCTTGAAGGTTGTTTAACCTGTTCCTGGTCTGAGGTTATGTAACAATGTGCAAAGGTCAAGGCTGGGTAACTTTTCCGGTTTGAAGAAACTCTGAAACAGTCTGTCGGCGATGAAAGCTTGAAGGTTATGTAACCTTGTCAACTCTGAGGATCTTGAAGGCTCCATTACAATGTCTCATTGAGGACATCTTAAAGGTTGTATCATCTTGGCTGGTTTGCAGGTCTTAAAGGTCATCCTTGGGAGGGAGGGGATATGAAGCCGGAAGAAACTTTGGACCTTTCGCAGGATTTGAAGCCCAAGTAATTTATGAGCTATAAGCTTGGTGTTTAAAAGTTCTTTTCCCCCAAGAAGTATACAAATTATTTCACAGAAGTCTGTGGGTAAATCTGATATTTCGGAACTCTTAGGCACACTCACATGTTTTGTATGTATTCCCCAACATACAAAATAAATCAGTAAAAACTTACGATGATTCCCCTTTTTATGCAGTCGCCCTTTTTGGTTGGTTTGTTGCTTGGTTGGTTGGATGGTTTAATAGAGACAGGGCTTCCAGTAGTGGCGATTTCTCATTACCACTACTAAAACACAGACACAGACTTACTTTATCTCCTCATACCGACACACCCAATCACACACACACAAACATCTATTCTTAAGAGATCAGCCATCCTGACATTTGTTTTGTGCGCATTTCCCACAAAGACAAACCTGTGGATAAATTAGGGTCGTACTTAATCTTCCACATCCTGTACAACTTTTTGTTCTTTCCTAAAATGATTAATAGCTTAGTGGCCAATTTTTTTTCTCAAGGGCTGTCATTGTGGCCACAAAGTCGCTTGGAGCCGAACAGACCCAACCAGTCTAAAAGTAAACAAAGAAAGTTCTTACAGGTTGGCCGACATTGTTTCAGCGCCTCTGTATGAAAAATGTGGTCATTAAAGAAGAATATGTCAGCTTAAACGGGAGGGAATTATCACAGGGCTGCACCAACAGACGAAATATACAAACATTGTATTGTTCACGATAGTTTTTTTACACCAAAGGGTAGACAGGATGTAATCCTCGTACGAGAGGAACAATGATTATTATTCATGACATTGCTAGAATGGTAATGGAAGAGGGAAGACGAAACTGAAAACTATGCAGAGGAACGACAGGGATGAAATGAAGTCCTACGAAGATAGAGAGAGAGGCGAAGAGGGATGGAGGAGAGAAGTAGGCCATGTGAACAAGGCTAAAAAGGAGAAAAGGATCAGGGTAAGAAAACCACAACCACCACTTTGCTTGGCAACCCAACGCCACCTACTCACTCTAATTATTTTGTCAAAGAAACTTCCGCCATATCATCTCTCAAGATTTCCCCAGAATCCACAGGCGTGACAAGCAGCTGACAGCAGCAGCTGGAGTAGTGGCAGATAATTACATTTTAAAGGCGCTCTCATGACCGTCTGACCTGCTGAACGCCAGAGGTATGAGTTGCCACGAACATTTCCAGAATAAAAACTAAGATTTATTAGCCAGCGCCTCGCCTTCGTGGGGCAGGAAGTGCATCTGTCAGGACTGAGATATACAGTCAGGTCTGCTCCTGACGAGGACGAAGAAGGTGGTTTGTATTACCTGAGAGCACAGGTGGACAAGAGGGATAACAGAGGAAGTGATAGTCGGTGATGGTGAGGATGACAGATTGTTCACGTGTTTAATGACTGTCTGAGGGTATAGAACATCTGAGCTCCTGAAATTCTGATGCAATACATTATTATGCTGTCAGATTTGTATACTGCTGAGGTGTTTTGAATGAGATGGTGCATGAAGCGACACAAAATGGCATCTGGTAGTTAAATGTGAATGGCGTTTATTCTTAAATTAATGGGAAAAACATGATGAGACGACTTTTTAAAAATCCTTAGACACACTTGTGTGATGTCTAGGTACTTGAAAAATGCAAAGTCAAATGTGATGCTCCTTTTTATTGACTGATTGTTTTTCCTAGCACATTTCTAAATGTTAGAGAATATTTCTTTCAGATGCGCTCAGTGGCCCTTTAAGCACGTGTGAACAAATGCTGTTTTCATGTCGCCCACAGTCTCAGTGGAATTCATGTTAAACTCTAGTCTGTCCGGGAACTCTGTCCACAGGGGGCTGTGAAAGCAAGAACTGCATTCGCTCCCCAATTCCGAAAGACTTTAAAATCCTTTTAAAGCCCATGAAATCGTTTTATTTACAGCTTCAAACTTAATTGTAGTCTCTGTAATACAGGGTGTACTCAGTGGTCTCGAAGTTTCTCTGTAAGAGATTCCTTCTTGGGTCTCACACTCTCCTTTTCTCTCTGTGCGTCTGTTTATGTGAGCTTGTGTGAGTGTGTGTATGAGAGCTTGCACAAAAGGAAAAGGGTGGAAATCAAGGAGGAATAAAAGCCTCCGGGCACAAAATCACTGTAAAAAGAACAGGAGAAATGGTCACATCTGCCTGAGTGAAAAGGACAAAACTGTCGCACCTGGCTTTCAAGGTGAACCATTAGAACCAGGACAATGCACTCACCTATGTGTACCGCCATCTCACACTCATCGCCCACACATTTCAGACAACAGAATTCTTTTGATTGCAGTAGAAGACCAGATGTTCAAGCCCCTGGCGATTCAAGGTATTTAAAGGAAAGAGAAAAAAGAGAGAAAAAGCCGTAGACTTTTGTAGTAACAGATGAACTGCGTTCTCAAACAACAGAGTAAACACAACCACAGATACCAAGGTACGAAAAAGAAACAGAAGGAGAGACAGGAAAGTGAGGGAACGAGAGAAATAGACCAAGAGAGTGAGAGACAGAGAAGAGAGAAAGTTAAACAGAGACAAAGAGTGAAAAAAGGTGAAATACATAGAGAATTCAAGACTGGGAAAGAGAGTGAGAGAGGTACAGAGACAAAGAGTGAAAGACAGTGAGTGAGAGAAAGGGAAATAGAGAGTGGGAGGACACAGAGAGAAAGAGAAATGGAGTGAGAGCGATAAAAGGAGACAGCGGCATTGTAAGGCCTCGTCCACCATCTTCCCAGAGTTCCTTTGGCGCTGTTGACCACACCGCAGTAGGTCTTTACCTGGCGAGTCGCCAACCTGTTGAGGTGTTCCCTGTCTGCTTCATCCCTCCCCCTCCTGTATCCTCCTTCGTCACCATCCACAAAACATCGTGCTTTTGTTGCAACACGAGCAAAATAGCTTCAAGAGAGAGAAAAAAAAAAAAACCCGAAGCTTGAGGAGGAGGATGTTAGGTCGTAAATTGAACACTTTTTTTTTAAAGCCACGCTGCCAGGTCTGTTTGGCACCGAAAACTATATCAACTTACTTCCTGCGCTTAGAAAAGGTTTATTACACAGGTGCGCACCTGACAATTAGCGGAGTAGAGAAGGAAACAACTCCTCCACCTCGTACGTCTTCATATAGACTGATGTTTTTACGCATGCGTGACTCCATGCACATCTCTAGTTCCGCTTGAATAAAATGGAGAGACAGACGGGGAAAGGCACGGCAAGACAGCAAGAGCCATTTGTATCCAATCAAGTCTGACATGGACATTTTTATACAGGTTTCAATGCTGTTTCTTAGCGGGTGGCGCTTTATTATCATTTCTGCTGTTACCAATGGAGGGTTCAAATAGCCGTTACAATGTCTTCTCTTCCTTTGATTTCACACCGTGCTATCTCCTATCTCTGTCGGCATGTCTGCAAGTCTGTCATTCTGAGCTGTAAGTGTGTTTTCGTCAGTTCCCATTTATCTTCCATCTTTACTCCGAAGTAGCTGATGCTGTTTTTATCCAATTTGTGAAGTAACGACAGACGCACAACACTGCTTGCTCGGTGCTCGCGTCCCACCTCACTGAGAAAAAAAAGAAAGAAGAAAAAACAGAAACAAAAAACACAAAAAACCAGCAAAAATAAGTAGACCTGTACGGGAAGAGAAGCAGAACTAGTTTGTTATTCACTTTGCTGATCACATCCGGAGCTCTCCTTGTGGAGAGTTTTTGTTTGGTGCGACTGACAGTTCGGATGACGCAGGTACATAATACACGCCAGCTGTATGACAAGTGACAGTATGACAAGTGGCAGTATGACAGGAGGACATGGCAGGACAGCGTGACAGGTCACATGTTCTTGAAGTCTCTTGTGACATCACAGCTGGGGGCCTACGTCACACTTGTCATCTACGTCACAAAAGTCGTCTACCTGACAACCGTGTAGCACGTGTCGGGCGAGGTGGATCATCTCGCTTGTCTCGATGTACCACTCACAGCCGCCAGAGCACCAAAAGCATGTTTTTATCCGGGTGTACCATGCACGCTTTCAATGAGAAACATGTTTCGTGTTTTGTTTCGAGTCCCTTCAAAACATGCTTTAGTACAAAAACACTGCTTCGCGAAGCACTACAATCGCACACAGGTCGTTATGGACATGTTTAGAAGGAAGCCTCGACTTTCGTAACTACTAGGTTCGCTTCTCAGGCTGCCCTGGCATTGCAATCAGCACGTGCCGTCCGTGAGGACACGGACCTGCGCGTGCTTCCAGGGCACGACCCCGCCTCCCGGCGGCACGTCTGAACACCACAGCATCCTTGCCATCATCTCTAACCCATAATTTTCGTCGGCAGATTTTTTTTTAAAGGTCAGGTTTCAATAGGTCAGGTTGCGACAATTTAATTCAATGCCCGTGTGATTACAGGAAGCAGACGATAAATAAGTCGGATGGGTGTAACATGCTTCAGGCATGTAGCAAGTGGCAGATGTCTAGTGAAGGATGCTTTCGTTGAAATGCAGACAAGAAAAAAAAATCTAATGAAAGAATGAAAAAAGAGGAAAGAAGACAAGCGTCTTTATTTACCCCCTAAGCGAACAGTGAACTGAAAAATAATAGATATTGCATGTTAGATGAAAGAGGCTAGAATAGAATACACACATTAGAGTAAATAATACGAGCTTAGAATAAAGCATAGAGTTAAAGAATAACAGATGAAAATAAAGACTAACACATTAAAGTAAATAATAATTATTTTAGAGACTAAGGGGTTGAAGGCTAACAGGTGAGATAAAGAAACAAGTTATATTCAAAGAGGAATAGGTTTAGAATGCTCGTGCAGTTTACAAATATTCTGCTTGCATTTACACTTTCCTGCCTTTGATGGGAGGACTGTTTGTCGACTTGTACGTCTGTTTGTACAACGATGAAAGAAGTCCACGAGGAGAGAGGCTGTGAAAGGTCACGGTGGAGACGTTGGTAAGGTCACGGCGGGAGAGGCAGGGGAAGGAAGAAAAGGGACTAATGGAGTAGAGAAAAGGGAAGGAGAGAAAGTTCCAGTCGATATCTCTCGCACTTTTCCATGTCTTTGAAGTAAACAGACGAAGACGTTTCATGTAGCAGCAAACGGTTGATGGCCAGAACGAGGCTGAGGTCGTAAACCAACATACATCTACATCGTGCCGGCACACCACCCACACACATGTTTTAGACAGGTTCCTTGTTGCTTGCGGCTCTGTTGTATGACTGAATGCCAGACACGTTGGGTGACCAAAGATCTCGCACGAGCTTATGAGACTGAGAGAGAGAAATAGAGGGAAAAAGAGACCGAGAGAGAGTAAGAGAAAGAGGAGAAAAATGATTTTAGGCGAAATGAAAAGTGCGTTTTTCCTTATTTATTAATTTCTAACTTTTAGTCCTCGGGGAAATCTCAAGAGCAGGCCACTTTTCTTTGAAACTCTTTAACGCCAACGTCGATGAGAAAATGTTGTCGTGTCCGCTGGTGGCATGACGACCAACAGGTAAACGACGGCCAGGCACAGGACGGACCGGGTGTCGAGGTGACCCAGGGATGCTGAAGACCAAAATAAGCTGATGCATTGTGATGTGTGCACCCGGGAATGTCTGCAGCATACCCATCGTGTTCTGACACCACCAGGTGGCGCCTACAGACACACTCACCTGCATACTCACACACTCACCTGCAGCTGTGACTGGAAGTCAGGCGAATTCACGTCAGCAAGCTGAATAACTGAAAGGCGTTGATGTAAGCAAGAAGTCTTCACAATCCCAGAACTTTTTCCCATGGATGTATAAAGTCCTTACAATCGGTAGTAAAAAAAGCTGACGAACAGGGTGGAAACGAGTTTGCCACGTGACAGATGACTTTCCATGGCAAATGACAAGACTGACATGTCACATCCCTGTCTCTTCACACCTTCCTATTTTTTCCCTTTGCAGCATCTTTAATTTTTCTATTTCCGCTGTCTTTTTCAAGTCTTTCTTTTCCCTTTATGCTTTTCTCTTTCTTCTAATGTTTTTTGGCGCATTCTTCCACACGTCATTCTTTTTTTGAGCAAGGATTCTGTTTCCACATTCCTTCCTTCTTGCAGGCAGACTATCCACAAGCTTGATACTTTTAGCTTTTTTCATTCTTATTGTCAGTCCTTTTTTAGCTTGATTATTTTCTTTTTGTTACTCTATTCCAAAACCTGTAAGCTAACATGTTAATTGCTTTCAACTTTTTAAATTAACATATTCTTGCTTCCTCTGTGTCACTGGCTATTGTTTATTCCTTTTTGAATTTACTGATATTGATACTTTGCTTTATTTGCGTATATTAGCTATTATATCGTTATTTAATAAATCAAAATATTTATTGCATTTCTTAATAATAATATTTTTTATTGCTTTTTCGTTTTAATCGATTGTGCATAATATGTCATTTTCATTAATTTTTGAATTCAAGCGAATGGTCCTAAAACTGAATGGCCGGTGACGTGAGAACGCAAGCGAGGGGCCGTGTGCACAAGACGTGGATAGAGGCTAACTGGCGGTTAACGTCTAGCACTCGGCTAAAGTGGTCTTACTGCTTCGCTAACCACCCAGTTAACCACTCTTGTGAATCCGGCCCCAGGGAAGTTGTACCCAGACCGTCTCCTCACGGGACTACTTCATATAGATAAATATATATAATGATATAAAGTTTCAGACTTCAGAGAAAGGTTCTGAGGTTCGTGATGCTCAAGGACATCAATACCCTTGTGGAAGAAATGTATTTTGAAGGGTAGCTGCTGTCGTTGACACGCAAACAACTCTTCTCAAATCTTGTCTTTTTATCATCCACAACACAAACAACTTCGTAGGCCAGTGCCAGTACGAAATTTTCATTTGCTGCTCTTAGAAACAAACCTGGGGTCTGTAAAACTCATCACTACAACGACCCTTGGAAAGAAATCGGGTGGGAATCACGGAAGCAATGGCCATTCCCATGAAGACAATCTAGTCAGTGACACAAGACATGAGATGATCACATTTCGCATAATGGAAAATAAATAAGAATGTCTTAGAAGGTCTAAAGGCAAAGATGGGGAGAGGAGGGGCTGTTTGAGAGAGAGAGAAAGAGAGAGAGAAAAGAAAAGGAGGGATCGGCACACATACACATGCACAAAGCACGAGGACAGAAGAGTGAGAAGAGGAGGAGGAAGAAAATGACAAATTGGAGTTGAGGGAAAAGAAAGAAGGAAGGTAAAAGGCAGAAAAGTTAAATATAATAT
Organism: Pomacea canaliculata; assembly: GCF_003073045.1. Lineage (NCBI taxonomy): Eukaryota > Metazoa > Mollusca > Gastropoda > Architaenioglossa > Ampullariidae > Pomacea > Pomacea canaliculata. The sequence continues at coordinate 29,377,178 of NC_037595.1, forward strand.
TGGAGCATAGTTGAAAGAATAAAAGTTTCTAGGGCGTGGGTGAAATAGAAGGATACATTTTAGGAAAAACAAAATAAAATGCATCTACGCAGAAAAACCACTGTTTTGTTTTGCCTGTCAAGGATCAAGTTTAGTACCCAAACACGCCAGCAGAAAACCAAGTCGAAGTGAAGTGTACGTTGGAGAAAAGCCCAAAGCCCTCAAGGATTCTGGAGGAAGGACAGTGTTTTTCTGTTGGCGAGACATTCACCCACAGTCGCTCAGGCAGCTCTTGTCAAGTTCCCCTTCAAGTTTGCTTTCACAGGTGTCCGGAGACGCCTGGGTGCCTGGCAGTCTTCGAGAGGAATGCCGCTGGAGTGGGAGGGAGGGGAGAGTAACCGGGATGTCTAGGGAGAACCATTTCTAAATCTTTCGATGGTCATCGGCAAAAAAGGAAACGATGGTAATGAGGAAGGACGAGGGTGACACTAAAAACCCTGAACAACAACAACAGCAGCAGCAGCAACAACAACAACAACAACAACAACAACAACAACAACAACAACACAACAACAACAGCAGTAATAATTATGTAAGAAGAAGAAGCTTATTGATACAAATGTCGACAGCAAAAAGGAAACAAAGACGAGAGAGACAAAAAACTGGGATGCGAAGAGGAGGAAGAGAGGATAAGGTCTGTTATCCTAACGGTTACAGTTAATTTCCACAAGCGCTTGTATCTTCAGTTGTTCAAGTGTGGACTTGTTTCTCGGCATTCTTCGTTCCAGTCAGCGACCGCCACCACTCTCTCCTCGAGGATGAAAGGACTTTGGCAAACGGCCTGACCTGACGCCGCCTTGCTGTTCGTGGATACCCACCCCATTGATCTGCCGGGTGCGAGTGACCTGCTGCTCATCACAACTATTCCTTCAGCGCGCATCGCTTGTGATAGGCAGTCACTGGTTCCTCTCACTGTTCTGTGCAGTTTTGTAGCAGGAAGAACCCTCAAGACGAGGAGAATAGAAGGAAAGGAGACGGCGGAAGAACTCGATGGAAAGACAGCCGAGGGATTCGTCAAGGAAATGACAAGTGCACGCGCGCGCACACAAACACACACACACTACCTGATATCGGTTTGTAGCGGCTAAATTTACATCATTTCCCTTCCTTTTTTAAGATGTCTCCTCAGCTAACGGCATTATGTCCTGATGCACGTGCTTTATGGACAGAACAAAAGAGTTGGCCAGACAGTACCGCATGAGGCGACGTAACGCTTGTCCACTCTACCCACGTGACTGTGCTGCACGAGCATTGCTAGGAAAGAGGAAGACGTGACCAGACTCACATGATGCTCCCATCTATCGGGCATTTTGATTGGTCTTCTCGAGTTAATGGTGCGAGACATTAGCGAGCTCATATCGAGTCCAATTTGCCCATTTGGAGTGAAACGAAATCGTCGCATATTGTGAGGTCAAAAGGGCAAAAGCTAGTTTAATGTAGAACTGAGAGTCGCAAAGAGAGATGCCTGCAGTGCACAGAGGAATGAAAGGAAACATCGTTGAAATGTAGTTGATAAAAGTAGAGGTGGCGAACAGACAGCTGGGTTTCCGAGACATAATGTCGCAATAAGGAGAAAACTCTTTGATTAGACAAAGATTCAGGAGCTGGCATACTAGCTCGCACTCTCCTTAATCATCAGCTTTTAAAAACCTGAACGATTTTTTTTAGCTAATTAGGTAAGTGATCAGAGAAGTTGAATAGATGTGGAGAAGGTTTAATTTTCTTACATTTTCAATTGTCTCCTTGTCACAGCAGAAGGATAAAATGAGGTCTGAGAACTTTTTAAAATAATGTTTCGCTGCTCAGTTTTTTCTTTCCCTTGGCAGAGATGATAAGTGACAGGGTAGATTTTATCGTCTCCTTGTAGAACGTTCATTACTTCATTACCTGTTAGAAGATTCAACCAACGAGGATAACGATTCAAAATTGCAATTTTTATCTTCGCATTTTTAGTTATTGTATTCATGGATGCCAAGGAAGAGACTAGGAAATAGAAGTCTGTAAAGATGAAACAGGTTTTATCAGCAATATAGTCTTCTAGATAGTTTCTTAGCCTGAGTGCCGAAAGTCAAACGCTAGACCAGATGATCATTCCAAAACATAATTAGCTATTTACGAAAAGTATTGATGACTCTGAAGTGACTGTCTAGGAGACTGATGGACATAATATGGGATTTGGTTTGTTGAAGGAAGGAGTTTATTTGAGAATGTTACAGACTGAAAAGGTGCCACAGGTTAATTGGAGAAAAAACACTTTAAATGGAAGGCGCAGAACCAGTGGGACATTTTACACAGGCAATATAGTTCTGCCAAATCAAAGAGAAAAGAAAGAAAAAGAGAATAGAAACAATATTAAAAAACGAATGAAAAAAGACAAAAGAAAAATAGCAAATAAGGAAGCGAAAAAGAAAAGGAAAAATGAAAGGCGAAGGTAGGAAAAAAAGAAATAGTGATGGGATAAAAGTGAAGGTAGATATAAAGAAAAGAATAAAACAAAAGACAATGGCGATAAGGATGATCACGTGACCAGGTTACGAGTGCACAATTTGTCTGCCAGTGTTCACGAGGAGGAGCACAGTACAGACTTGTCACCTGTTGCTCACTCTTGCTGCAGACGTCACTTCCGATCTCTGCACCTGTATAAAGACAACACACACACACACACACTCATCCGAATCCTCCCTCCCAGTCCAATAAGTCCACTCCCTCTGGAGGTCTGCGCATGCCCGCACGAGGTTCCCGTTGCTCACGCGCTCGGATCCGTGACGACGAGGAAGCGCCAGAGGCTCGTGAAGGCTCAAATGACATTGGCATGGGGGAGAGATGATAATAACGACGACAGCAGACGATAGACGTGACAGTAAGCTGATGGCAATGTACATGAGGTTGATGAGGTGATGAGGTGGCGATAATGACAGATGGGGCGAGCGGTGACAAGTCTCTACCACTGATAATGACAGAGGGAGGGGAGGGACGACAGGGAGGATAATGACAGGTGGTGACAGCAGGAGGGAGATAACAAGAGAGTGGGCGGGTGGCTAGTATGGATTGTGGGTGGAGTGCGGGGCGATGATCAACATGGTGATTGCATCATTAGAGTGCAGCGCAGAATGGAAGATCATTACCCGATAGGATCTTCAGGTACCCGGTCATGGCAGCCACAGCAGCAACACGGAATGTCACTGTCGTGCAGCTGGAGATGTTTTATTCGTGACATGTTCGTGACTATTTGACAGAATTTGACGATGGGACGATAACAGCGATAATAAGGGAAAGAGAGAGTAATAGAGAAAAAAAGGGGACTGTGTGTGTGTGTGGATCTTGTAACTGAAAAAAAGTGAGTAAATGTTTTTTCTGAAAGCACGTGTGTTTGTAGGTGTAAGTGTACGGGTAGCTGTTTGTTTGAAGAGAGAAGAGTGTCTGTGCATGTCGCTTTATATTTTTTCTTTCTCAACCTGACTTCTTCTCTTTTCTCTTTTTCCTCATCTCTCTCTCTCACACACACACAATGTCCGACGAAGAAAGAATGCGATTTACACACATTTTCTTTCTCTGGTATAAATTGTAAGAAGGACGGAAGGAGAGAGAATGCGCGCGAGCTGTGGTCACGTGACACCAAACTTATGAACTTTATGCAGGTAAAATAAAGAAAGAATGTAATCACCCTCCGAGCACAAGAGAACTGTCTCCCTGTTGTAGGTAAACTGCTTCTATCCAGCACATAAAACAGGCCGCAGTGTACACCATGCTATTAATTAATGGCACAGAAGGTATTCTCCAGTGTTCCCACAAGGTCCTGAGACCGTCGAAAGACATGTCATTCGAGGAAAAGACGAGTGACAGACCATAAGGACGATAAGGACAGTTTCTTTTGTCCCTCTCCTCTCCTCATCCTCTCCAACCCTCAAAAACGTTGATGTGAAATATCTTGATATATTTTTGGATGACGTACAAGGAACATTTCAGAATATGTGTTCGTGTGTGTGTGTATATATACTTATCACTTTTTGATGAGGTGGCGTGCAGCATATTTATGGCCGTTACAACAAGAGAGCTCTGTGTAGAACGGAAGTGGTGTCATGTGGTTAATTCTTCACTGTGTCATACAAAGCATGAGGCTTGAGTCATTAAAAAGATATTCACAGCATTTAATTATTCCATGTTTAAAATGTGATCCAGGAATAAAGAACTCTTTGTTGTGTTAAGGAAAGGGGAATGAAGGAGAGGGAGAAGAGAGAAATACATGAACGCAAGCGCAGGACTCAAGCACGCGCAGGTACTTTAATGAAAAACTAAAATTAAGCCGGAGTCCAGGATGAAGTGAGGAAATGTGCATCAAACGAGCACACTTCGTGTCTGCCCAAAACAAAGCTATTAATTAAGCTTGAAGAAGGAATTAATTTCACTCTGCCATGACAACGAATACAGTGTCCTCATTTCCACTTGAACAAAGACACTGGGTCAGTGAGAAACGGTCACCACCAGCACATTCACAAAAACGATCTTTTAAACTTGTTTTTTAAATACAACTTCGTCCCGGCCATTTTCAATAACACCTAATGACTTTTATGTGGCAGTCAAGCTATTACTATGCTGGAATTTATGTGATTAAAATACTATTTTATCCGGCGGTTAGGGCACGCCCATCTCAGGCAGGCAATTCACAAAAAACTCCTCTAAACATGCAGCGTAAATAAACATTATCAGGGCGGAGCTGAGTCTGTTTGTTGGCTCAAAAATAGTTAACCAAAAAGAATATCTTTACACAAACTCGTGGCTATAGATTCAGGAGTTTTGAGAAGGAATTTTTTGTCTGTTTCTTTAATTTGTTTGCCGTTATTTGGATGTATCGGTTACTGGAATAAAAGTTTCGTGTTGTTTACTTTCTTTGACAACAGTCCGTGAAAATAAACGTGTCAACCGTGCAAAATGTAAAGAGGTGTTAGTGTAAACAAGAAAATATGGATGTGCTAAGGTATAGTAGTAATTGTAAGTAAACAACTCTGGTTCAGGTTGGTTTTCTACATCATATCTCGCATGCCCCTGACATTCCTGAATTCTTGATGAAGCAGGATTCCCACAAGAAGGAGATGATTGCGCCGCCATGTCTGACTGTAGACTGTAGCGCCCTCCCACTGCATTCCCGCCATCTCCTCTGTTAAAAGAATCAATGGAGAGGTTGTCAGACAATTACCAAGGCCACAAACTCCACAACCTGATGCACAGACTGCGGTACACTGATGGCCATAACAGCCTCAGACAATAGTTCTGCTTGCCTCCATTCGGAGAGAAATAGCTTGCACAGTATCATAATGGGTACAGCCATCCCATGAAAATAAATGAAGTTGAAGGAAGTTTGGAGAGCATCCGAGCTGAGATAAAAGGGGGAAGAACTCGTCACGGGGAAATGAGATCAGATTCATTTTCAATACATGTTCTTGGATTGATCCCACCGCACCACTCACTCCAGCCTCAATTGCACGAAAATAAAGCAGAGGTCCAAATTGAATTTCTACTTGGAGCGAAACATTCCAGACAGGCAAAATGGATCTGCTTTTTTCTTCTGTTGAAATTTAAGGTTCCTTTTATTTGATGATTCTCTTTTACGAAGCTTACCATCTTGGTGATTGGACAAAAGCTTAAATTTTATATATTTATATAGGTGAGGTGTGAGCGCCTCTGTTTGTGCCTTTATGTGTGTGTGAGAGAGAGAGAGAGGGAGAGAGAGGGAGAGAGGGAGATGGAGAAGGAGAGGGATCGTATTGGTGCGAAAAATGAAATAAGGTAATGAAAATAAAGTAAGATAAGAGGAACACAATAAGTTGTGTTCATATTCTAAACATAATATTCCGCTCAGTTACCTACACTCGAATTATTCATGGCCACAAACGAATGTCCAGAATGAAACTAGAACTTTCGAGAAGCACAGTCCCTTGCTTTCCATCATTAATTTTCACCATTCCTAAGGCAAACACAGCTGAGAGGATGAATAAAACCAGCCTGAAAGGGAAAGGAAAAGTTAAAACTGTTATTCCACAGGAAACAGACTCTGCAGCAGACGGAGGACAAAGGAATCGCCTCGTGTGAGTTGAATAAAAGTCCAGCAATTAAAAGACTCAGGAAATGGAAGCCGACATAAACATTTTTATTCTCCCCTTGATCGGTTTCCGCTAACTCGTTCCAAGCAATGCGTCAGGGAAATTGCCTTTCAGAAAAACCAAGTGAAAGACATTCCTCCTTCTGGAGGCACTGGGCCCGCCATGGCTGTGTCTAGTGGGTACCTCGCCCTCGTATTACACACGGAAACCAGATTAAATAAATACTTTGTCCTTCCTTACTGCAGGGAACAGTCCCCTCCTGCTTTTTGCTCTTGTAGCCCTCTGGCACCCGATGTCAGCAGCTATTAGTTATTGTCTCCATTCTTATCGCTGTACACAGTGTGCAGGGGAGAGAACACATTCCTGCAAGTTGCAGCATCAGTCGCCTCCTCCTTTGTTTATTCAGGGTTGTGTTCTTGTTCTGCTCTCTCGCTGAAGGACGGGTATCACTTTCTGTGATTGTCTCGCAGAAACTGGTGAGAGAACTCTTTATTTCTTTCTCTCACACACTAGTCTTTGCTTCGCGAAGAATTGTTTCGATTTCTTTCATTTCCGCCATCGTCAGGTGTTCTCCATGTGTTTCTACAGCAGTCTTGTTAACAGAGGATTGGTCTAAGAATGAAGAGAGGGAGAGAAAGAAGCTGACTTGGCTTTAGTCTTATTCGGTGTACGCAGCAGTTCACGATGAACATGCTATAATGAGTGTATATATATACACACACACATTCGCGGATATATATATCTCAGAGAGAGAGAGAGAGAGAAAAAAGACAGAGAAAAAGAAAACAGTCGGTGAAGACAGGACTAAAAGAACAGTCATCGCAGGCAGTGTCTGACATCCTCCTCTCCCACCCGACCTAAAAAGAAATGTTTTGGGGTCACCAACCCCCCGGACCACCTTCTCCCTGCCCATCATAGTAACTTGAGCAAAAAGTAGCAAGATAATCTTTCTCCGGCCTTAGCAACATCACCGGACGTTGCCAGGCACCACCAGACAGATCAATAGAAGTCCTGTTACACAGTTTTAATCAGTTTCCCGGCAAACTTCTTGTTATTCAAACGAGGGACCTTCGATACGCCGGCGACGCAAATAAGATCGGAATCCGCTGACAGGGATGGAGGACAGGGAGGATGACTAATGTCTTTACTGTGCTCCATGGGATGTACAAAGGTCGGAGGGCTTGGCTATAGCTGTCAATAGCCATAGACTACATAGACTACCGAGCCTGGCACTGGAGGCAGGTCCTGTCATCCATTCACCCAACAACTTATGAAAGTGTGTTTTCAAATAAGACATGCCTTACTTAGGTGAGCTTATTTTTAGTTCGTTCTTCACAGGGAGGTGGGCTGAAGTGTCAGGATCTGAAGTATTGGAAAATATCCTGGCGATATATTGGCAAACAAATTTGGACTTTGGTTTGTATGTTGAAGAAAGTGTTGATGTCCCAAATTTTCCCCAACTACTTTTTCTAAGATTCACACACGACATTTGCCAAAGGTGGTAAAAATTTCGACATTTTCCAGGTTAAGAAAGATCTTCAGGGATGAATTCTCTCTCTCTCGTTCTCATGCATACCTGGCAATGTCGTATGAACGTGTGTGTGGTACCTGTACATTGATGTATTGCGTGTCATGCGTGAAATTGCAGGCCAGGGAGGTGCATGCACGACTTACCATCTTGCACGTGAGGGCGGAAGGAACGTCAGCTGATGTCGAGACTGAGCGTCAAACACTTGTCGAGGTTCATTTAACATCACATAAAACCTGACAACCCGGTGAGTGAGGGCCAGACGCGCATTGGAAGAGTACAGAGCTACACAACTATGAAATAAAAATGTCAAAGTCGGCATATGAATCAAATAACAATACTAATGAAAACCTCTTGGAGGGCCTGCTTAACTGCCGGGGCAGAGGTCACGCCACATGCCACAGATGAAATTAAGATTTCAGACGCTTTTATATCTTTACTCTTATTGTGACAAAAAGAATTTATCTGCTGCCGCCATTTACCTGGGAGTCATTTCAAAGAATTTACAAAGTGATTGAAATAGTAATCTCTTCACGGTGCCTGGCTTCGTTAGTCGACGGATTTTAAGGTAAACATTTTCGATTTCCGCGAGAAATAATAACTTGCCTCGTGTCAGACTTGACAAATATCCCGTTCGAACGACGAAGACATCTCACATTTGTTTGCTCTAATCCTTGCGACTAAAGTTATGCTACAGTACTGGCTTTCGTTCGATATCGCATTCATCATTTTTAGTAGAACATATAAATCTGCATCCGTGGGAAACGAGGCCCTAAAACCTTCAGTGAAGTCTGTAGAGGAGGACAATAGAAGCTGAGCCAGTGAAACACCCTCCCTACTACCACCACAACCACCACCGTCACCACCATCACCATCACCATCACTACAGACGGGATACGCTCATCACCGCCACACGGAGAAGTGCCTTCAACCTAACGGAAACACGTTTTAACCTCATTCACATCTGGCGATGATGGAAACACTTCCTAGCAATTCCAAGCCTCGGCTCTTCAACCGCTGTCTTGTGCTCACGAGGGCATGGTAGAACGGTCTCCATCAAGACAAATGCGTTTTGCTGGGAAGTTGGAATGACCTGGGATGACCTGGGAGGACCGGTCGGGCCGCCCGACCTGAGCTATGGCAACACAGGAGGGTAAGAACTCGCTGGGTGGGGACCAGGGTGGTTGTAACACGGGCAGAATCGTGATGTACAGACGATGTTTTGTCTGCAGACGAGTCTCACTTGCCATGTTCTGAACAGCATGCACGGGCTTCAGTCGTGTGAGCTGCTGTGCTTCCAAATTTTTGTTCTCTGAAGATGCCAAGTGTTTTTCATGATGCCATGTGACCTGTTATCTGATATAATCCACAGCAAACTCCTGAGAGTAAATGTCAGTCTAAAGGGATCAGAAACATTCACGGGAAAGAGTATGAACGAATAAACAAAAATGGGAAATGTGAAAAAATTCTTCACTTCTACCGACATGTTTTTCCTTCTTGGCAGACAGGAGATTTCTTAATCATCGTTTTTGCCCTACACCTTTTTAATGGCAAGTATATAACTGAAGAATTCAATGGGAAAAATGTTTGGAGCATATGTAATATTAATGATTGTAGAGGCTTGATATGTTTCATCCACCCTCATTTTTACTTTAAAGGCTTTACTTAAAAAAAAAATAAAGTAATTTGTAGTCAAACATGACAGTTTAAAAAAAAATATTTGGCAACATGCTCACATACATGTCCAGTATAAAAGACATATAATGATACTCAGGGCAGGTATTCATGTCGACTCTTTACCCGCCGGCCAAGCTGATAGCTTCAGTGTGTTGCCGTCGAGGACACGAGAGACCCATCGGGCCCTGATCGGAATCATACATCGGCAATGAAGATCGCTGGCATCGCCATTATAAGAGGCATTAACCGTGTAGCAATGACGACTGTTTAACTGACTTTGCCATTCTGTTTACCAACGAAGTTTGTGTTTACAGGTCATGTGACACTCCACCGGATTAAATCGCACCTTTTATAACCCCACTGCCTTTACACGCCTTCTCTCTTTCTCTCTACCCCCGAGCCTCTCGGTCCAATCGGAGGGAAGAGGTCGGCAAACTGCTGCCGGTGGAATACGTTGGTCAAACAGAATCCCCGCGGCCTTCACTTCATCAGGCACGTCCTCGTACGGGACAAACTCGTGAGTGGCGATGAGCCCGGCGATGGTATTGACCATCAGCAACACACACTGCGGCAACATGATGCCGTCGCACAACAAAGGTGATCGCAGCTCAGCTCTGCCGTCTGGCCACAGGAAGGAGGACATTGCAAGAGAAATCAATGGACAAGGGGGAGGGCAGAAGCCGCAGGGCCCCGGGGGCCATTTGTCTTGCTTACCAGCACTCTGACGAGGGAGTTCACGGGAAGGGGTGGGTGAAGGTTGGGGTTGGTCGAGAAGGTTGATGGTCGACTGCTAGAGAAGGAAGAGGATGGTGGAACCTGAGCACCATTTCATAAATCGTCGATACAGTCCGCAATCACACGCTGCATGGAGTGGGCTATGACAGTTTGTGGGCGTTGTTTCTGCTGGTTGTCATCAGCTTCATTAATCCTCTTTTTCGTCATCCTACTCTCGGCAAGCAATGACATGAGCAGGAACACCAGAAGCAGTTATAAAGGAGAAGAAAATGTCGAGTCGATAACAAGGGGAGACTAATTCAGCCAAGTAAACCAGGCAACAGGTACCTTAAATCAATGTTTTAATAGAAAGATTTGAACCCACGCTGCTGAAGTACACAGAAAATGAAGAAAGGAGAAAATAAGAATGTACGAAAAAAGAGAGAAGAAACAAGTAAGGAAGGAGCGAAAGAAAGAACCAAAAACGTAAAAAAAGAAGAAAAGTTTCTCTACCCCTGGGTAAGAAGACTAAATGCAGCAAAGAAATAGCCGTGGCATCCTTATCAAAACCCGGGTGGTTCTGTCTGTGGCCCTCCCGCTCTGAGGCAGGCTTCCTGCTGCTGGGTTGCCCCCGACCTGTCAGGTTTGGATACAAGCAGCATCTCAGTGCAGCATCGTTACTCCGGATGCCTTGTTCGAGTGCATCGAGTGCTGCATTCTGTCTTCCAGAAGTGTTCTCGTAATGTAACTAGACTTTTAAGATGCTGGGCATGACATATTGATGAAAAAAAATCAAAACAAAATGTAAAAAAAAAAATTAAGATGCTGGACTGCAAGATGGTTTTCTTCGTTCAGGAGGTACTGTGTGCCAGTCTTTGTCTTCTTTCTCTTTTCCTAGCTAGTCTTCTCTTCTTTCCATCTCTTCTCTCTCGCTGTTGGTAATGGTGATGTTGTGTGTGTGGTAAAAAAGTGAGAGAATATTGGAGAAAATGTATTTGAGAGAAGGTGTAAATGTGTAAAAGAACATGCCTCCCTATGCACACACATAAGCATGGTGGTGTCTGAGCTCGCAAGTCTTCGTCCTAAAGGTCTTCTTAACAGCGGCAGCTGGAAGTTTACTGTGGCAATCACAGCTTCGCAAACTTAAGACAAGTACCCACAAAGTCCCACGTATCCTCCGAAGAAAAGCTTCGCAAACAGTCGTTCACAAGGAATTTGGCGAAGCCAGCTTTACTCCTCGCTGTGGACATGACCGAGCGAAGCAAATATTTGTCCAAGCTTTAGTGGGCAAGGAAGGTCCTTTCCACTTGATGACTGCAAAGCAACAGAAGCTCAAGACACAGAACAAAATACTAGGAAAAGAAACTTTTTCGCAATAAAAACACCATAAATCAACTTAATAAAAACGCTTTGCAAATTCAATAACAATTCCCTACAACTCACTCAAAACAAAAACAAAACTAAAAGGTGCTTAATTTCCGGACTCCGTGTTAAGCTCATTAAACAAACCACCTCGTCTTTGAGGTGAGAGACTAAATTGATTAGTAAAGTCAGTAAATTACAATGACATTTGACCTTTGTCGTGATTTTAGAACGAAGCAACGAATGAGTATTTTGTTTATACTTCTTCCTGATGAAACCAGCAGATTCTCATAGCATTTGGTTTTGTGATGATGATTTAAGCGGCTTGTGGGCAAAACCGTGCGAGTGCCACCTCCATCTCTCTCTCTCCGCTCCTCACTCTCTCTCAGCACCCTTCCTCTTGCCTATATGCATCTTCATCCTGCCGAGAAGCTACTTTGTGCCGAGAAGCTACTTTGCCCTCAAAGAATGACGCAAAGAAACGATTTTTGAAATGCTATTCTGCACTCGTCCATAAAAAATTAAGTGGCGACATTGCTAGCAGGAATCCAAACACCAGAAAAAATGAAGGAAAAAAAGTGAAAGAAAAAGAAATATGAAGGAATAAATTGAAGAAGGAGAAAGAAAAAAAAAACCGAAACAAAATTGAGAGATTGATGGAGAGAACGAATACACGAGAAAGCGGCATTTCGAGAAAGGTCAAGTCTACAAAGATCATTGTCTCCCTTTCTGAGCAAGTTCAGAAACTTGGATTAATGGAGATGTTCTGAAAAAAAAAAAAAAAAAAACCAACCCACACGGCAAATCGTTTGTAAGAACCACACATGCTGTCTTGTTTGTCATTCCTTGTTTTCTGACGCCCTCAGAAGGAAACCTACAGCGAATATTTTATTCAGACCCCGGTTTCCTGACAATACATCGCCGAGACCAAAGGCACTCCGATCGATTCTCGCTGCTACCTGCAGACCGAGCTCAGAGTCTGGCAGGAGCAGAAAGTAGAGAACAGCTCGACCTGATGGAAATGTTGTCTACGTGAGCAGAGCACTGGCAATGGTTAAAAGTAAAATAAAAGCTTTGCAAATAGCGCCCCACGAGACACAGCAAACAAGTTTGGGAGGTGGAAGCCTCTGGAAGCTAAAACTTGTGGTGACTCGAGTGGCACTCAGTGAGTAAGCCAAACATTCCATCGTACACGAACAATTTTCTTCTCCTGGAAGAGGACATTAAACTGGGAATTGAGGGTAAATGTTTTAAAAAAAATTGCGAAAGGGAGTAAAAATATCTTGGGCCAGTTAATGACTGATTTTTTTTATCACATTCGTAACTCTAATGAATTTATATGTGACAAAAATTGCTAGAAGCATAAGTGTTTTTCATTGTTACCTACGTGTAAGGCTAGACCACCAGCAAGGGAAGAGTCTGGCAAGGATCCAACTGAAACAATTCATCTTGGAACAACGCTGCAGGTCCATTGCTTTCTTTATCTCGAGATAAGTCAGGCGCCGAGACAATGTCAGTGCTCTAGAATTTCTAGAACTGGAAACTGCGCAAGAAAAAGTATTTTAAAAACGTGCCGGAAGCAGATTTTTGTTTGCAATAAATTTATTTTCAGAAACTCGGAGATAAGTACGCCCCTGGACACTAAGTCCCACGCCAATGAACCACTCACAATTTCATGGAGTGACACCAATGGCCATTAACTGTGACAGTGTCGTATTGGAAATGAAATTCGAAGGCAAACTTGTGAATTCGATTCCAGTTGTCGACAAGAAAGCTACCAGCCTGAAAACCTCTAAATTTTCATTTAAATTATCTGTACCGATACTCGTCTGCTCGAGTCCAGTTGTTCCTGGTGGTTCTTGCTCATTCATTTCTCTTTAGTTCTACAAGATTTTAATTTACGATGGGATAGGCTATGGCTTTGGAATAAAAACTGTTATCGAAAACAGAACACTGTAACACTGAAAGCACGAGAGAAACAGTTTGCCAAACAGTTTTACAAAACACTCTGCCCTGTGTATCAGACAGCCAGCGGGAAAAACGAGTTTGTTTCAGAAAACGTGTTTGCCAAACACTGTGAGATAACTCCTCTAATGACTTTGGATGTTGGCAGTTTTGCCTTTTGTCAGCTACATACCCAGGATATGAGAATGATGAATGTGGGAAAAGCAGCTCAGGTTTAATCAAGTGTTGAACACATCCATAACTTCCTGCCCTGTCTTTGCATTCTTTGATGATGCATTGCTTATTATGTTGATGTTCACGGTCTGCATCTGTCTGCCTCCACAGCTGACCTCCCTGCATGTTAGGTTTACAGACAGAAAAAATGTAGACCGCAATAAATATAAGCTTGAGGTACTTTCTTTTTCTTTGACAGCACAGAAAAAAATTTGGAGAAAAAAAATCCCCGACCTCTGCAGAAGTCATTACCGCCCACGAGAGCTTCAAACGTCTTCTTTTTTCATGTTTACATCCCGTGAGGGATTTAGAACCGCACACCTTCCCTTTAGTAATATTCCTGAAAACGTTTTAGAAAGCACAGATGAAAGAGGGACGGTTAAACCTTAGAGAAACGACACGAATATAAACTCCGAATTCTTTTGAAAAATGGATGACGAGTTGTTTAATACAGAAAATATTGCTGTTTTCGATTTTCATGTAGAAGAGATAGAGAAGATAGAATGTTGATTGTCAAGATAGCAAAGAAACAGCGGTAGAACGAGATGAGGGGAAGAAAGAAATACGAAGGTGAACAGTCAGAAGAGGACGAAAAACAAGAGGATAAAAAAAGAAAAAGGAGAAAAAACGAAGAAAAAGGGAGAGGAGCAGAAGAAGATAGGCGAAAAAAGGCACACCATAGGGTCAGGAGAAAAACAAGAAAATAAATTTAGCGTTCTTTTCTTTGGAAGTGTTTCTCAACTACCAGGGAAGGGCAGAAGGAACCCTGGGTGCAGATGAAGACGTTAACAATCTAAGTAGTCTGTTGCCTACAGAGGATCTCTTGTGCATGGACAGCGCCTTCACCGCTGGGGGTCCAATTACTGTCCGAAATTCTGCTCTTTTTCATTCTGTCTTTTCCCGCAAGAGACAGGAGAAAATTAAAAAAAAACAAACAAACAAAACAAAACAATGATATGAGCAGCCTTTGCCCTGCAATCCGTTTACTCGGTCCTACCCCACAATCCAGCTCACAGCTGGCTTAACTCCACCTTGTCAGCTTAGCCCTGACTGCAGCAGCCTGGAGTTAGCTGCCCAATGACACAAGATTGCAGTTATCGGCCTTGTCAGCTGTCAGCTCCAGAGCGCCACCTAGCGCCACCGACAGACGTTTATCCCCATTTCTCCGCCTCTTACCTCCCCCTCCCCCAACTTTTTGGTCAGCTCGCTCCAGGTCTGCTGATCGCTCTATACAGGCATAGTCCTTCTGGTTCTGAAAGTCGGGGTCATGGGTCAACCAGCTCTTCCGGAAGTCACGTCATGGACAGTGAAGTCGCGCATCTTCCTCAGCTGGCAATACTTCATGTTTGCTGTTCCATGTTTGCTGCTGACTGCTGATATTTACCAGAGGTCACCAAGTGCTCGATTCCAACAGCAGATCACGTGCCAACCGTAAATGTTCGTCTCGAATATCGGTCAGCCACAAAAGAAAGAATATTTCTGCATTTTTTTCTGTCTTCAACGCCGGGTCAGTATTGTGGGCTCCATCGACATTTTTCCCGAGCCTGCCAACAAGGAACAACTGTATGCATCCTGACGACCTTTCACCTCCCTACCTCGTCATTTCAGCCGTTGTAAGGTCCTCTTCCTTTCTTAGACAGTAATTAGTCGAGTTCTCCCCCGTGTTTTTCTTGTCTCTGCTAGTAATCAACGATGTTTTGAGTTCCTGTCATTTGGCTGCAAGCTGGCGATTAGACATTGTAAGCCTTTTTTCTTCCCTTGATCTGCTGGTAAGTAGTTTACTTTCAGAATGTTTTTATCCTTGATTTTAGAAAATGAAATGTGTTTTTATGCTTCACTGCACTCGCAAAGTAAGCTACAAATCCTGGTCTTAACTTTCAAAACTAAAATCTTGTTTTGTCTAGGTAGTAGTCTCGTGCGAATGTCTCTCATTCTCAGTGTTTGTGTATTTGCGTGAGTGTGTCCATGTGTGCTCAGATGATCGAAGTGTATGTGTAAATTCTACAAACAACCTCAAAGCTTGTATGTATTCTCAACAATATGTGCAATAGTCCTGCGGATTTCATGCTGTTGTATCTTTGAAGAGATGACCTGCTACAGTCTAGCCTCTCCAGGACTTTGGAATGGTGCTGTACACAACATTGTACGACTAGTCTGCACTAGTAGAGTCCATGGCTATCCTTGACACCACCGGTGTTTATTTTACATTCAGATTTACATATCTCAGTAGCCTGGTCTGAGTTTCATAAATCAGAGTGCTCCCTTTCTCAACTGTTTTCTCAGCGGCCTTCTGAAGAGTATCCTGGCTGCCTTCCAAATTGAAGTGCATGAAAAATAATCCGTAATTCTGGCGCAGCTGTCATTTGCTCTCCATTCCCTTTGAGACTTAGACAAATAAATGACAATTGGCTGCAGCCTGCATGAGAGACACATTGCTTACATCCATCTACATAGGTACAACTCACAATGCGCTCTTTTCTACCTCCGTCTCCAGCCACACTGAGCTGACGATGTAGTCACAGAGAAAGCTGGCCATGGATACATCTGTAGATATGTGTAAATGGATATTTGTAAAGTGAACCATCCTCGGGTATGTCTAAAGTGGGTACTTGATGGATACACCTAATGTGGACCTTCTGTGGGTACTTCTGTGTATAATTGTGTTCCGTGTTAGTATTCTTCGCTTGTGTGTCCTGTTGCAAGTCAAACTATTCAATTTCTTTGCAAACGCAATACCAGCCTCGTTTTGGCATTGTTTACATATACAACTAGACAAAAAACTACTAGCTTTAATTTCTACCGTGGCGCCACCTACCTTTGAACTCTTCCTTATCCTGCAAACTGAACCTAGCAGGATGTGACGTCATCTTTGTGTTTATCTCAGACTACCCTATCTGCAATCAGGGGCCAGCACAAGGCTTCTGGCAGTTATCTCCCCGACTAGAGCAGCGACGACATGCGAATACTTTCTGACGCAGTCGCCCTCTGACGGGCATGCGGAGCGAGCCATCGACAGTAGCTTCCCATGGGCTGAGTAGTGCTCATCTCAGACTCATTTCCTGTGGGCTTGCTGGGCCAGAC
This sequence comes from Pomacea canaliculata, assembly GCF_003073045.1. NCBI lineage: Eukaryota > Metazoa > Mollusca > Gastropoda > Architaenioglossa > Ampullariidae > Pomacea > Pomacea canaliculata. The sequence continues at coordinate 29,393,855 of NC_037595.1, forward strand.
AGTATCAAAGGGATTCCAGACCTTCATGTAGGTACTGCTACTGAATCTCGGTCAGCTCTCGTTCACCAACAGTTAGTTTAGTTTCAGGTCTGGCGCCATCTACAGGATGGTGTGCGTACTGATGTACTTAAATACTGAAGTAGCCATGGTTTTAACGGCAGAAAAATAATTACAATTACACATTCCACTTTCATAAAAATATTAATAAAACTAAGCGAAGAATACATCAATTTAAAACGAGGAGCAAGGGTAGATAAATAAATAAATAAAATGACAAAGGAAGATGGAGTTTGTTGATACTCTAATGTGGATAGCTGCCGAGAGAGACATCGCATCCTGGCAACACTTTTCCAGGTGGCTCTGCAATACTTCTACAATGATTCACCATCTCTTCTCTCCTCCTCCTGACACCTCCATGCGCTACAAACTCAGTAGAGCTCGCGACAAAGCGACCCTCAAGCGCCTCGTCCCTTTCATCTTGATGCCACATCGGGAAGAATACCCGAGAGAGATCCTGAACCTCGACCTGAGCCGGAATTATGCCCAGGGCATTGCGATTTCAGACAAAACTCTTCAAAGGCCACTGCACGGAAAAAAAAGTGCAAGTAATCAGGAAATTCTTCTGCTTGGCTACCTGTGATCTAGGCGCTGATATTTATGAAGCTGTTTCTTTTCTCATCTGCTTTGGCAACGTGGATGTTTATGTCTCCAGGAAAGTTTGCGTTAACACCCTTGTTGCTGACAATGTTTTTTTCGCAATTGTTGCTAAAGATGCTTCTTGCGAACAAACAGTAGTCAGAGGATGCTTTGACCGACAGAACACCATGAATCGAAGGTCGAAGCAAGGTTCCTTCTGAGTAAAGGCAGGACGAAATGTTTGTCTGACATCAATTTGTTTTTGCGATGACTATGATGATCACCTTTTCTGTTTTCTGTTTGTTTCTTTTTTTTTACAAATAAAGACTTAGTTAATTGAACTCCGCAAAAGCTGACTAAAGTGTTTCAACAGCAGAAAACAAATAAAGAGACCAAATTCGGTTTTGAGCAAAAACAAAATATTTCCAAGAAAATGAGATCACAAAACTGCCTTGTGACAAAGCCAGAACAGGCTGCAGGTGTTGAGGAATGGCAGAGCCTCATCAAGATGAACTTTTTGAAAGGTCGGCTCAGCAAGGGATGCAGGTGATGCAGTCGCCATCTGAACCGATAAATTTGTGGTAGTGTTTACAAAACTGGTTTTTACTGCAGGCTCTTCGGGGAGGGATTGACTCCAGGCGTGCTAAACATTCTTCCTTTGTTTGAATTACATTAGTAACGTGTTGACCTCATGATCATAAACTATTTAATATGCCGGTGGATGCACTGGGTTTGTTTAGCGAGGGTGAAACCAGACTGGAGGCAATTTTAAAAACTGAGATAATGATACTGTATTTTAATCTCAGATTAAAAAAAGACGATGATGATTCCAAAGAAGCAGACAATTGTAGGATGGGAGTGGCTCGGCTTACGGTTTATAAAGAAAATAGATAAAGGGAGAGAAAGGTGCGGCTGCCCGGGTGTAAAGACCACAACCACCACCTACCCCTTGCCTACCCACGCATGCACGAGCAACCAGACTGCACCATTGAGCTGGCCTTTGAAGAACATCACAAAGACTACCAGAACACTTTTCGAACTCTGCGCGAGTGTTTTTATTTTTATTCCTTCGAAGATCTGTTTATTTCTTCAGTCCTGCTGCTTCGCTCTCTTTCCTCGTCTCCCAGCCCCGGCTTGCTCCCTCCCGTTCCCCTCCTGCACCCTGTCATCTGTACTCGGCGCTATCTCGCCCACATCAGTCAGTTGTGAAGGGATGAAGCGTCGACCTCGTGGTTATACTGCACCACAGGGAAATAACATCGGAAACATGTTTTATGTTTTCATTCGCTGCCCTGGTTAAGTAGTTCGTTCAGTGTCGGTGCGTTTCATTTTGTCGGCAAGCGGGTTTGATCAAGTGCACTGTTACAAATTAGGAATGTCTATGTCGGATGCCATACGTACTGATAATCTAGAAATAGTAATTTTATTATTTGTTTTTGGAAAATAAATGTCTTCCTACTGAGAAGAGCAAAGAACGTTTCCAGCATGATCCTCCATCTCATTCAGTTTTTGTCGCCAGGGGCAAGCTTTTCCAAGTCTCCAGGGCGACTTATCACAACTCTCTACCAAACTAATTTCTGAGATCCTTTATTACAGTTTGAACAAAAAACTTTTTTGGGGGATTTTTTTCCCTGGAAAAAACACTTTTGGGAAGCACTGTTATGGCCGTCGGACACACTACTTAAGTCTGACACCAAGTTAAATCCACTCATAAATCCACTCGGTAACCCTCCAGAGCTTTGTGTAACATTCACATGGTCTTTGCTGGCGGGACGAGGAGCTTACAAACCGGACAACGATGGGCTTAAACAATATCACAGTTCAAAGCTGGTATCAGAAGCAACTGTTTAAAGCTTTTTATTGCTTCACGAGAGCTGGCTTTTTATACGAAACGAAAATTGTTTCTCACTCATGAAAGTGAGGTTAAGGAGTACAACACGTGCAGGGGTTGTGCATGGTAGTGCGAAACATGATGGTTGTCTGTTCCTCTGTAAATCTCTGAATGAGTATAAAAAGTTGATTTCTCCAATATTTTTCCTTTTTTAAGTTGGATGTGATAAACCATAATAGGCCAAAAGGATAAAATTGACTTGCACGCAAAGCTTGTCGACCAATGAAATATCAGGGAAAAGACAGATCCACGAAGACCATAAGACGTTGGTCACTTCCGCTGCAGGCTGGAGGATTGAGTCCGGTAAGAAATGTTTCTACTCAGGACAGACATCTCGACAAACTCGACAATGTTTGCTTCTTTGACCGAGGCCCGTTACTGACAGCAAATCGGTCGGATGTTTGCCTTCCATTTCCATCTACGAAGACGTAGGCCGCCAATTTCTGGCGGCGCTGTTGTCGTGTTGAGCTGAAGTGGACAGGCCTGTCATGCCGGGATACATGTATTATATATTAAGCCACGGGCAGGCAGAATTGCTGAAGAGGTTTGCACTTTTGCTGCACAAAGAAACTACGCCCTGAAAGCTAAGAATGTAGGGAAGTGTTGGATGAATTCAGAAAGACAGATACAAGAGAGCACATGTCAAGAAAGCGAATGAGAGAGAGAAAAGAGTGAGAGAAAGATAGTAAGAATATAGGGGTAAGAGAGAGAGGGCTTTCTCAAGTTTGATAAATGAAGGGAAACACCACACTTATTTAGAAGAATTTAAAAGACTTGCGGCTTAACGCGGAACAAATTAGAAGGAAACGTAATTAGTCTTTTAAAAATAAAATTAATGCTTTGTGTGGGAACTTTTTCCTGCGAGGTTAACAGAATCCCTATAGAGAAAGCGCAAACGAATGTCAGCAGTTCCAAGGACGATTACAACTGCTTATTCAGAAAAAAGGACACAGAACATTCATTGCAGAATTCCAGTACTGTATATAGCAATGAACCTTTCCAATTTTTGTCTCAACAATTTTTTAAGAGACCAGCCACCCTTCGTCCACTCTCCTGCAAAGTTCGTCAATTCCTCATCCCTCCCCTCCTTCCGCAGTAACCTCGCCTACCCCAATCTTTCTCCCTCCTATCTCTTGACCTTCAATCGCACTGGAGGCGGAAGAATCCCCGCCATCCATTTACCACAGCGCGGACTTTTTGTCGAGGCATAGAAACTGTCACTTCCGGTGCACTCTTCGCAGCCGTCAGAGTGTGACGGCCGTTGAAAGAGTTATCGGACCCGCGGCTCCGGCATGACGAGGCCGTGAATGAGGTATGAAGCGCTGGCAGCACAGGACACACTCGCCGATCGCGGCCTCTAATGTTGCGTTAAATGGCGACACGTCGCGCTATTAGAGGGAAATGAAGGATTCTGGGAGAATCGATCGCGCAGGCTGAGCACTAAGATGGGTAGAGATGCGGAGCGAGGCAACCGCCGGCAAGACAAGGAACCGGCGACTTGGCAGCAGCGATATGGGTGGGATGGAGATGGGAACTTGGCGCCGACAAAAAAAACAAAAAAAACAAACAACAAAAACACCTACAGTAATTCTAGCCATTTATGGTGAAGACTTGGAAAAGGCGTTTGACAGAGTTTGGAATTACAGTAAACAATAAAACAATGTCTCGTGACTAATATTCCGAGACAGTAAAGATGACCACAGCATTTCTCGAGATACATGTGGGCATTCTCGGAAAGTTAAAACAAAATTTTTTATCCTCAGAAATCTGCAGTGTCCATAAAGCTTTCTCTAAGGATGTAAATGGCTACAGTACGCCATACATATTTTTTCTGCGATGACAGTCATGAACAACATATCAAGTGATGGATAATGTAAAAAATATTGTCAAGACCTCCAAATACCTGTTTGAACATTTTAAACAAAATTAGAGGAAATGTTCGATTCCTGCGGTTATTCTGAACTCCCTCTACATCCTCAGGAACACATCACAACCTCGTCATTGATGTATAAATAAGACAAACATTTTTCAGCTGTAACTCGAAACAGTCCATAATTTTCAGCTCAGGTACGGAAGGAAGTCATGCGTGACCACTGACATCACGGCCGTTATCATTCTCCCACCATCTACCCACCTACCCATCCATCTCAAACCGTTTCATGTTCATATTAACAGACAGCAAGACTGTGGCGCGGGTAACACCTTCTGGTCTCTGTTAACTGTCTTGTGTACATCCGCGCCACTATCTCACCCAACGTGGCTAACAGATGGCGATAAACTATATCTTCCTGCCTGAATGTGTCTTTATCTGCTTGTCTTTCTGCGTGCGTGACACAAAATGTCAAACAAATCCTTAGTCTTAGAAATGTTTCTCTTTTTTTCGGCACTTCTTTCTTCCTACGCTCGTTGCTAATGTCGCACAACAGACGGGTGGCCAACAGGTGAGGTAGACAGTCAATAGCTCGCCAACAGGTGCAGGTGAAAAAGTGGGAGATGGTTGCTGGATACAAGATACTGGGAAACCGATTCTGATAAGTAAATGCTGGTTGACACGTGATCATACGGTCCAACTGTCAGTAATTTTAGATAATGTTTAACATCCCAAGTGTTAACACCGCTGTGATGTGGTCCTGGCCTCCTCACGACCCAAGTATGTATCAGATGTAGATTAAACCTTAATTTAAAAAGTCGAAAAGACAGGGAAACATTTCAGAGGAATTAGAAAAAAAAGAAGAAAAGGAAAAGGCTAGAGGGAAACAAAGACTGAGACAAGCCTCTGAGAAAGTCAGTCTACATCCGGGTCTTGCGTAAGCTGCTGTTGCCGCATCCAGCAAAGGTTGCTGTTAGATGTCTCAACGGGCGGCTGTTAAAGTGACATCAATTTTTATGGAATCTTCGCCACCTTTTTTTTTCTTAAAAACATTTTCCACTCCAATTCACGAAATCCATGTTGACACTCTCTCAAGCACCGTTCCAAGAACAAGCGGTGACGTTCGCATCCCGCGGGAGCCTCTCGCCGCGTGAAGTCGTTCCATTATTAAGCGGCGGTGTCTGACCCGGAAACGAAGTTTCTGAAAGGTCAAGGACGGTTAAAGATTTGGTACTAATTTAAAGAAGAGGTTCCATGCTGTTATTCAGTGGCTTTGACAGCTAGAATGGAAGTTTTTATTAAATTTTAATTTCACCAGAGCAAGGAGGAAATCTTGGGAGAAAAAAGAGACGTTTAGTCCTTTCAGGAACAGAGACTACAAGCATCACATGGCTCTCGCTAAATCATAATTCTATGTGTGTGTGTGCGTGTGTGCACTTTTGTTCGTTCTCTTGCACAGGCTCACACACACACACACACACACGCACACGCGCGCGCACACATGCGATTGATAGCTCGGCTAATCAGTTTGGTCTGTCTGCCGTAGTCTGGTCTCTCTGGTCTGACCGTCTGCATACATCTTGGTGCTCGCCACCGATCGCTGCGTATACATATATGCATACTTGATGGATTTGGATGGTGTTGACGCCGTGTCAACAACTAAGGTCATCAAAATCGGCATCATCATCATCATCGTCATCGTCGTCGTCGTCGTCGTCGTTCTTAATCGAAAACTATAGTATGATTATTCTAGTGAGGCGTTTGTCCTAATCGCGACAAGAGAGGAGAAAAGAAGCGCAAATCAGTGTATTTGTTTTATTTCCAAGAGTTTTGCTTCCCTAGTCATTGTTCTCTGGCCTTTATTTTTGGGGGAATTCGCAAAAAAACAACAAAAGAGTTAGATGAGTGGTAAGCAGAATATTAATTTTGTATAAAACGATCGCTCCACGGACATGTTTTGAATAAACAACAATTGGGAAGGATAGTTAACCCAAAGGACACACGAAAGAAAGAGAGAGGGGGCAACCAGAGACCTCACCCCTTACTCCCCCTACACACAGAAGATCGAACGCCGTTTAAAAATGGTTTATTCAAAAAGAAATGACACTCTCATAAATTCTAATACCCTGAAAGCATCCTTTTCTTTTTATCACTGGCAGAAATCAGTCGTACCATCTGACTCGAGTCTTAAAATTCTGCCAACGAATTCCATTACTTTCTTGTGGCTGTGTTCGTTAATCGCGATCCCAAACAGGGATCTCTGGGGAGAGCTCCGCGAGTGTTAAAAACGAGAAATGCATTTCCACGAATAAAGTTTGGGAAGAAATGCACATTCACCTTATTATTAGCCTTGACGTCATCTGGAAACCAAATCTTTTCCAGACAGAGAATTATTATTCGCCAGAAAATAACATTTATCTTTCCGTTCTTGCCAGGATTCTTCTTCTGGTCAAAGTAAACCTTCCATAGTCCAACTTTTCTTATCTGTTCGCTCTGTATATATGGCGCACTTCTCAGAATATATTTATCCTGTATAAATAATTTAATTTCCTTTAAATATCGGCTTAAAGGATGCTGGAGGGGTCACAAGAGGTCGACCGGCTCTGTAACATCTTTGTATAAAATTCTCATACAGACTGGGACCAGCACGTTTGACATCCTTGATAACACGAAGGATGTTATTATCATAGCAATACCAGATTGAAAACTGTCATTGAACAAAAGACACCTGGAGAATATCATAATCTGGGTTTAACTGTTTGTTTACTTTCCAACGTTCCTGCCGTTAGACTCTCACGAATGAGATGAACTGGCAGAATTGTTCACTAATGGGGGAGGTTGAGTTTGAAGGAGCTCTATTGGTAATTGGATCCACCAATTTAAATAGGTTTAACTCGGTATTTCAGCCTGGACTCTTGAAAAAGAAACAGAGTGAACAAGAAAAACTTTAGAAAGAGAGTGTTAGCTAGAGGTTTAGTGAGCAAATGTTTGGACAATGTCTGCAGGAGTTCAGGTGATGGGTCCTCCTTCGGGGTCTTGCTTACTTAACTATCTGTTATTCTGTATTTAATGAGGATCTAGCTTTCTGAGTGTCTTACTGCAGAGAGAAAAAGAGAGAGAGAAAGGGAGAGAAATCTCTCTCTCACACACACGTACGCACGCACAGAGTTTCGGTCATAATCAATCTGACAAGTATCGTTGGCAACCCACGCGGTTGCATGCCTGGATTTAATCTCGGGAATCACAAGATGTTATCTTACCCCACCCGTCTGCTTGGCAGAGAAAAGAGGGTGGTATTACATTTATCTGATCCTACTTTTTTTTTCTATGGAAACAACACTAGTAAACAACACTTAGAGAAAGTCACTCAGCCCGCTTGTCTTCCTCTCCCTACTCAATACGCTGTAGATGAAACAATCATCTGACTCATTTAAACATATTAGAAAAGTAAATTTTTTGCTGAAAGGGTACTTGATCTTCCTCTTTATGAAAACACAGCACAGACGAAGCAATGACCTATTGAAGGAAGGGTCGTACCTTTTAACAGACTTTAATCGGGTGGAGGTCCAAGTACCTCAGAGGTCGTTACCGACTAGCCGTAGGGTGGGGAGATACAGGAGCAAATAGGTTCTGTTGACTGGTTCATCAGTGGGCTTGTTGACTGGTTGATTTAATAGGAAAGGTTTTTTTTTTTTGACTTAGAGGTTAAATCTTATTATGGTAAAGGTGGGTTGGGAAACCAGAAATTTTAATAAAAGGATCCTAGACTCCCCACCCCTAGACAAGATTGAAACCCAGATTCCTAACGCATTGGTTTTACCTGTATGCAAATGAACCCTCCCCACCTTAGTCTTCATTATCTGCAATAATCCCAGACACACACCTCCTTTACCCGCTGACTCTGCGTCCATAGATACGGTCCCTGGAAGTTTGACCGGAAGCAGACGCAGGCCGGCCTGGCCCCACGCAATGTTTTATCTCAGAGTTCGCGAAAGATGCAAACAATGATTGCGATAAAACTCGGCCTTCAACAAACAGCCAACAGCACTCTGTTTGACCTCTCCTCCCTCCCCTCAATACTTTCATTGCATCAGCAGGCTTTTATCTTGCAATTTCGCGTTCCCTTGGCCATCAGTTAGTCAACACAGCGGACACGAGTCCCCCCCGCCGTGGAAATGTCTCAGCCACACGCTCGTTGCCCTCGGAGGAAAACATCCCCCACATCGTTGCCTGGAGTGTCGGCATGACGACGAGAAGGCTGTTGGAGAACGAAGGTGTGCTTCATCACAACTACTCATCAGTCTCTGGACCAATAACATCATTGCTGTGATCTTCGCGAGAGACATGCCTCACTTCCGCTCTGCCCGAGCGGAGTGCGCGAGCAGATTGGAACACCCGAGGGACGCACCGGAAGTGGGGGTCCGACACGTGCGCGATTGTTTCAAGGACACTTGACAGCCCAGCTCGACCTCGCTATTTTAAGCACAGAGACAAAGAAGGATGCTCAGATAAGCCCCAGGGATCGACAAACTTGCGTTGGCATCCCTTCACCTGTCCTTGCAGACGACTTCTGGCTTTCGGTTGTCACTGGGCTCACACAAAGGTGGCGGCAGTTGCTTGTGTACATACAATCTACAGCTCGCCTGCTTTAAGTGACACAGACAACAGTAACAGCATTGAGCGGATCTTTTCCAATTATTATTATTCCTGACATATTAATGTGCACAATAAAGGGTTTTTGCTATAAATTTGTTTAAAAATTCATTTTAGCTTTTATGGCGGAAACTGTCCTCAAAAATACAGATTATGCTTTACTGCTTACTACAAAGCTCTAATATTTTTAATAATAAATTGTCTTGCAATATTTATCTCCTTCGAACCTAAATTAAATAGTTTAAAAAGTATACATCGTCACGAATAAAGATTTCAGGACCGCCTGTAATTTCCGGTATATGGTCTGAGTGTGGGCCATGCTCAACCCAGCTGCACGAACCCAATCTCTTGTCCATGCTCATCATGGGCTTGGTTTGCGGAGCCTGCGACAAATCCAGGGGTTAAAAACTGTCTGTGAAATATGCAAAACCCGTCGGCAAGCAGATTGAGCATCCTCTGAGCCCGTGCTTACACGCAGGGGCGTGCTGTCATTTCCACAAACTGATTTTCTTTGCTCTACCTTCTTATGGACCAATCACCTTTAACCCTATTAGCAGCACCGCTGATCTTCTTACGAACTAGGCCCAGCAGACGGGGACCGAAGTCTAGCACCGAACTGGTTAAAGATGGTGGCATGGAAGGGAAGGGAAATAGGTTGAGTCTGAAGCACCTTCAGGATAATAAGCGAATGGGGAGCTCACGAGCATCGCACGTCCGCCTACAATGACATTAGTTCCTGAACATTCATACAATGTATGAACAATAATACTTAATTAAATGTTGTAACACTTTCCGCACAATTATTCACGACAACTATGCTCCATGGATATTTTTAGCATTTGACTCGAATCTGTAAATAGTAATTAAACAGATTTCTTACTTCCTGTACTGACTTGAATAAGTGTATAAATAATAATAAGAAGAAATGTTTGTGATGACACAGACATCATTACACTGAGGTGATGAACAACAAACCCATGCATGTCCTCAGTCGCCATACATCTGTACATGTCTACATCTGTTGGCTAGAAACAGGATGAAATGAGAAGAAGTGAGCCATGGTCCTACTCGACCTACTGACTTGAGTACTCCCAGGTGCGACAAGACAAAGTGCTTTCTTTCCTATGCAGCAAATTTTATTCCCGTCTGACTCCGGGGATTTCTCTCTGTCCCAGGACAATGAGCTTGGTATTGACTTCCTGTCTGTACCTGGCTTATAATTGTGGCACCAAATTTTCCAGCCCCAACCACGAAAATTGTGAGCCAACCAAACAAGTCACATGAATTTCCTACATAACTTATGTGTTGAAATGTGGTTTCAAACGACTTAAGACTTTTCCGGGGAAAAAATCTCGTGTTTACCAAAATATAAGCCCGCACTGTATGGAACAGATTATTTTGTTCTTCACATTTCTTTTAAATAACATGGCCGTCAGACTACTGTGCATCGGTAAACACAGATTGAAGGCTGTTCCTCAACGGTCACATAACTGCAACCCTCACCCTTATTTTCTTCTCTACCACATGTGTATGCAAATGATGCTGACAGACCATTGGGCCTCTGTGGATGGAGCAAACCGTCCAAAAAGAGTCACGTGGACATTAAAAACAACATGGCGGATCCATTGGCAGCAAATCTGTCCCCAGAGCAAACATTGGGCCCATAAAGTAGTCGATTGAACCTTTTGTGGAAAAATAAGTCTCTAGTCCAAAAAAGAAACACAACTGCCTCTTCATCAACATTTTTTGATGGCACGGAGAGAGCGGGAGAGTGCGGTAAATATAGCAGCGAGCGGAGTGAGGGATCAACAAGGCTACAAAACCATCACAGACCGCTTATCATGACAGTTGGCGATTCAGTCTGGCACAAATGACCCGCCGTGTTTGGTCTGACTCGGTGGGAATGTCGTCTGCTGGGGGGCGAGGGGAGTGTGTGGAGGGAACTTAATGCGGCGGCAAAGTGGCGGACAAGCCAGCCTTTCACTCCGAACGCCCGAGGATCGATTTGCATGCGCCGGCCTTTTCTGCTGCGTCCTCGCCGCCTCCATCCTCCCATCCAGCACCGCGGCGTCCCGACACATGTCCGCCGCTTCCTTGGCTTTGTGCTGCAGCAGGACCATCGCCAAACATCCTGCAACGGGAAGTTCTGGCCTTCTGCGAGTCTCGGGGCTGGAACGGGTTGGGTTAGGGTTAGAGACAATTACTCAAGTCCTGAATCGATCAACAAAACTGAAAAAGAAGAGAGAGACCAAGAGAGAGAGAAAAAGAGAAAAAATATCGAATGCTTTATAATAAGGCTAGGTCTCCTTTGAAGAGCTATAACCCATGCAAAAGAGAGATGTTATTTAAGATAATCTGTGTTATGAAGTTATTTTCCTTTTCTAAGTTTCTTTGAACAAAAAACAAGCAAACAAACAAAGACACAAATATCAACAAAGAAACAGAAAGAAAACAAAACAAATACAAATAAAAAACAAACAAACAAAAAACAAAGCAAAAATATAAAATAAAAATAAAAAAACAGAACAAAGAAACAAAAAGAAAACAAAACAAAAACAAATAAAAAAACAAACAAACAAAAAACAAAGCAAAAATATAAAATAGTAATAAAAAAATAACCTTCCATTGGCTGCTGCCGCCAGTGACGTCAGAAGAGGACAGGTAGGATGATACACACTCATGCATTTCCCGCATGCAAACAAACAAACAAACAAACAAACAAACAAACAAACAAACAAACAAACATGTTGATTTAATTTTTAATGCAATCATTCATTGCTTTCACACTGACCAACGGAGCTCACAGCTCGACTTTACTAAACTCACATCTTCTGCATCCGTTACGGACCGGTAGGAAGTTACGCATGACATCTCAATCTCCCTCTGACGTGCGCAAGAGGTGAGAGGTTGAGGTCACGTGGTAGTGGAGATTGGAAGGGCGAAGAGCTGACTGGGAGTGAAGGAGGAAGGAGGAAAGGAGAGAGAGAGAGCAACACCTTGTGATTGATGAGACGCTGCTGTCTTCTCAGCTGACCTCACAGCCATGTACAGTCACTTCCTCTCCCCGGCTTCCATTTTGTCTGCGGGATCTTCGATCCCCGGCGTTTGCGCGCACTCTGCGCAAGATGAAGCGTGCCGAGACTTACCTCCCCTGGTTTCTTACGTCATTAGGATGGAGCAGACGGCTAACGGGCGAGGAACCGGAGGATGAACGCGCCGCCCTAAGCAGCATGCTCGTTCACTCGTCCATGATCTCTCGCAAAGCAAAAGGAAAATAAGGATAACAGTTTCATTTCCGTCCTGTCCACTGGACGCTGTTTGTTCCGGTTGTTCCGAAAGCGAGGCTCTGGGAGATATTCCGGTGCCAGAAAGGTGGCGGATTAAGGTGGATACGGGAGCGAATGCTGTTCTGGATGATTGATTGCAGAAAAAAGGCTTTTGTGCTTTGTGCTAAGCGCTGTAACATCGCTCTGCCGGTCCTCGACTTGCAACTTCCGGTTGAACGTCATGTCGGGATAGATTGCGACCACCTTGACCGAACGTTGGAAGGTCTGGGTGACTGCACGGGATTTAAATCGTGCGTGATGAATGTGCACTTATGAGCCTAACTAGGAAAAGAGTCTGCAAAAAAGCTGAGAATGAAAACACTCACACAGTGTGTTTACGATTAAAATTAAAGATGTTTCAACACCGTTGCTGACTTTTTTGCGAATTCTAGATAAAAAAAATCACTTATTATATTAAATACTTATTAAATCTTGCTACGTGTTTGTGTGGTGTACAGTTATGCAAATGTTGGTGTGTGGGCAAAGCACAGGTGGTATCAGAAATGTCAAAAAATCCTCTCATGGAAAAGAAAGGAAAGGAACAGTTTCTGCAGCTGGAAGGTAAGACTAGGAACAGTCAGTAAGCATGGGAAGAGCGGCAAGACACAGACCTTGCTTAACAAGTTGAATCATCAGAAAAATCACGCTGCTCATATTGTATTGATTGCGAGGACCGGGAGCCCAGTCAATAGGGTGGGCAGGCAAGAAGACTACAGCTTCGAACACCCGCTGTGCTCTTATCAAGGCCGACGAGGAGAGCAAACAATCGAAATGTTGCCATGTTTTCTTTCCTGGGACAAGCGGAATTCGCTGCGATTATTGGCCTTAATAATTCCAACCAAACACGTTTGCTTTCATGCCTACATAAAATGTCTCTTCTGGACAGACAGCTACTGGGGTTTCTGTTTCTTTGACTGCTTTTATTGTTTCTTTATCAACAGTTGGCTCATTAGCTCGCGGAAAGACTATTGATTGTGCAGCAAATAATGTTTTAAAGTTCAGAGACAAAGTTGTATAATTGACTGCAAGTCAGCTCTTGTCTTGAGATGTGGCAACAAAACGAAATGAATGTATAAAAACTTCATGGAATTCGCTATTAATTATTCAGTTGCTTCAGAGACGAGAGAAAAATAAATAAGAAATGATTGCAGATATATACACATGTATGTGTGTTATGACAAAGCAGAGAGAGAGAGAGAGGGGTTATATCTAGGTTGCATGTGGATAAATAAATGATCGCAGCAAATAACAGAGAGAAGTGTTGCTGGGTAGCGGAAAGGCTCGTCGACGCGCGCATGCGCACACGGAAGAAAACACCCGACTACAGGTGCAAGCAAGGAGGATCCTCTGGGTGCAAGGACACACAGACACAGGGCCAACTAATCTCTGACAGGATGTGCCATAGAAATCGAGGGACATGAAGAGCAACAAACAAACAGACAATCAGCTTGGCAAACAAAAAGGTTTTTGTGTGGCCGCTGAAAGGTTTTGATGTTTTTATTTCAAAAGAGTTATTTTTAAATGTTTCATACTTTTACTCCTTTCCCTGCGGAAAATCAAACAATCGCTGCTTCGATTAAGGCTGCTCAATGAGCTGCATTGAATGGATTCAAAATGGTTTGGATCAGTCAGAGACTAAAACAAAGAACATCAGAGTTACAATAAAAACCATTCTTATAATTAGCAGACCCCAGTCTGTTTGATATCAATGCTGAGGAATGAAGAAAGATACAACGAGGAGTAGATAAGACAGAGTCGTTGGTAGGGAAATGCATAGTGATACTTTCAGATGTGGTTTGAGAGAGATTTCAAAAATGTCGTGGCGAAATTTCGGCCAACAGAGATACAGCCCAGGTGGCAAATAGACATTACTTTTTTCCTTAAAGATAATTATCCTGTTTAGCATCACACATTACACTAAAGTACTTCTTTTTAATATAAATGTCATTGTTGGTATATTAATTTATTATTTATTAATTTTGAAACGTCTATGACTGAATTGAAATAAAAACCGGTAACCTGGACACTGAAGACTTAAAGATCCGTACCTGCATTTGCTGAAAACCTTTGGAGAAACAAATCTTGGGACTGAAATAGCTAATTGAAATGTCCTTCCTTGGTCTTTAACTGACAATGCTGGAGGATGGGGAAGGGAAACGGCGGGGAATCGGGGAAGAACTTCCGGTAACAAAAAGACCTGTGTCTGACAGACTGAGCCTGTCTTCCTGCCACAAGAACGAAATCTCTAAGCTCCTATTTTCTTCGATGGGGAGGATTGCAAATAAATTAGTGGTGTTGCTCTCTCACTAACAAACTCACGCACGCACATGGAAATAAACAAATAAATAAATAAATAAAGACAGAGAGAGAAGTTATATTAAGGATGGGATAGTTTAAAGGGGTAAAGACGCATTTCCAAAGAACAAAGAATAAGACAAGACCTAAAGAGAATTCTGAAAGTTTTTTCTCAGTCGATCAACGTCTGAGTGAACACGACTTGCCCGCTGTCTGCAGCTAACAGGGAAGACAAACACTTCACCTCTACAAAATCTTTAACCGTCTTGAACGACACATCAACGGCTTCAGAGCTGTACAAGTAACCTACCCGGCAACATCAACAAAAACAAACAAACAAAAACTTTGTGTTTTTACGTGAGCTCGTCGCGAGGACGCTCTCCAACATTACCCTTTGGTGCTTACCTTTCAAAGATGCAACAGACTCTGTAATCGATCGTCGGTCCCTTTGAAAGCCTCATAATCAATACTTGTTTAAGCCTCAATTTCAGCGGAGCCTGACCTACAGAACAGCGTCTGCAGCTGTCAGGACAGATTCTTCAACGAGTTTTGGCACGCACCTCGTGCAGCTCACTTTGTGAGAGCAAACAACGACCCCGTCATCTTGGATATTCCTCCATTAGTCCATCCAGACATAGCTTTTGGGGAAAAAAACCTCTGCATTAATTATTCCTGTGTCTTGACTACGTTCAGGCCCATAGTCAAGGTACTACGTTCAGAGGACGTAGTGATGACGTAACGCGATGTCTGCTTGTCCAACGTTCATACATGAAAGAATGAACTTGTCGATGAGCATGTGGAACCTAGTCTAGCGTAGCATTCACGGCCTTCTTGACCTCTGAACCACGGAAAAGCCAATCAAATATTTTTGAGGTCTCGGGGTACACTCCGAAACAAAAGTCTTGTTATTACAGCAATCATATACCCTTTGGAATATGATGAGTTCGTATGGTGCACAATTTTTGTTCGCTTTACTTTTTCTTTTGTTTTTTCTCCGCAATGAGCATTCTTCTGAATGGATACCTGCGCATTACAAATCGACATCATCATCATCAATGTATGTTGACTGTGACCCCTGTAGTTCAAGGACGAAATGTTTTGCTTATCGTGAGCAGAAAACAATTTGCTTCCGAACAGATGTTGTCTAATAACATGAAATAATTATCGTCATTTCGGGATCACATAGAATGTGGACTGTCTGGGATATTGTAGTGTGATGCCTATCTGGTGGACCTTCTCCACTTGCCTGGTGTCGGGTTTCTGGGAAAGTTCAAAGCTTTTATCCTGTGAACTCTGGTGTTGAAGCTTCAAAGTACACGAACGTTCAATTGTTCACAATTGTTCAATTGCTGCACGTTTGCCAGATGATTCATCATAATGCAAGTATATTGCTCAGCAAACGGGAAAACAAGGGCAGTTAACTGCCTAGTTTGATATGTTGATACTTTTATTGTTCTTTAATTCCTGAGATGTGACAGAAGGATACAGAGGGAAGAATGTCCGACAAACTGAGACCGATCAGACAAAAATAACGAGACTGTTTTAAGGCGATGTGCAAAATAATTTAATTAATAAAAGTGTTCAGTCTTGCTGGAGTAATTTGCAGACCTCTGTCATGTCCCAACGTGCAATGCTCTCGTGGCACGTCAGATCACGCGGAGCTCGCGTGCCAGATCACGGCTGACGTGAAGCTGCGCGTGACGCGTGAAGGAACGTCATGCACGTGACAAGTGGCGGCCACTCGTGCAGCTTAATGTCGGATCACCGTGTCCCAGCTCACCTTCCACATTCCTCAGCCTCGTGACCTGGTGTTGTGACCACAATGCAGCGCCACCACAGTGTACACGGAGTGTGTAGGTGGACTGCTGTCTGCCGAGACCAACGAACTTTTCTATTGTTAGTCTCGGCGCCTAAACAAAGAATGGGACTAAACCGGAAGCATTGTACACAACTGCCTCGTTTCAGTAATCTAGAAAAAAATCATCTGCCAGTAATCCAGTAATAAAGTTTGTGGTGAGTACTGAGTACTACTCACACCAGGGAGATAAAACAACTGTTACTTATTTTCGTCGCTGCATTTGTGGATTTGTGTCTGCAACTAGCGAACGATTTTTGGTAATTCTTTTAAAAATTCTGTCGTGAGCACTAATGCTTCTTCGATTGTGGTCTACGCCTGCTTTGTCCCGAAAACTCTCAACATTCAAAGAAAGGGAAAAACCACACAAAAAACCTCAAACTTCAGAGTGCTCAACTAGCCTTTCTCCATCTTGTCTTGCCTACCAGACCTTGCTCTTTTCGATAATGCTGTGTCTGTATGTTTGTTCGTTGATGTCTTTCAGGCTATGTATCTGTTAAATGTTTATTTCGAGTACAATTGTATTTTTTTTTTGTTTTATTGAAGTTATATACCTCAGTATAGCTAAACCTACTTTTCATTGCTAAATGCACATACAACAACAATAATAAAAATACTAATATAAAGCTTATTTCATGGCCGGTTGCTCAGCTTCCATTAGACCTGTGATGGACTGCGGTGTTTGTTCTCGGTGTCCTTTGATCACGCAATCACATGCCTGTAGAGCCCACGGCGACTGGGCAAAATAAAGGCCGCCAGGGGTCGCAGGGTCTAGAAATGCAATTAGCTTCGCATTTACATGCATTGACTTGGGGCTGCCTGTGGTCGAGGGCCTCTCACCACCCTGTTGTCACAGCATCAACCTACCACCGCCATCCTCACCCCCTTGTTACCTACACCTCACGTCATCATCTCGGCGAGAGAGCGAGATTCTCGTCGGTGGACAGCATCTCGCGTGAGACTTAATGGATTAAGGTGTGACGTTGGTTACCGCCACCTCCAGCGCCATGTTGTTTTGGTAAGTCCTTAAAGGCCGAAGTCGAAATGGGCGTGTTTTCAAATGGTTTCGCCCGTGCGACACGGGTCAGTACCGGCGGTCAGTCTTCCCTAATTGCTACCCTGGCCCCGAGGCAAAGTGGAGATCGCAGCTGCTTCGTCTCCGGGTCCCGTTTGATGGTTTTGTGTGTCTCTTCCATACATAAATAATGCCCATAAATTTCAGAGGGCCAACGGGGCCTGGGGGCACTTTTACGTGGAAGAAAAGGAAAATAAAGGTTGCTTTAATAAGCACATAATGAGATCTGAAAGAAAGAGAGTATCTGTTGTTTCTGACTCACACTATCCTTACAAGGCTGACGTGTCCTTAACATTGTCTGTAACTGCTGCCATCCCATTGGCTGCAATCACTTCTAATTGTCGCACGAGGCCAACACACCCAACTACATCGATTGTCTTTTCAAGATCTATAACAATGTTAGGAGAGCTTCTTTGATACTGTGTTTTATTTCAACGCCATATCAATACAGCAACATCGAAGGCATTTGTGAGGTCTATAACTTTCTCGCACCTTCCCTCACGTTCTCGGTATTTCATCGTTACGAATGCAAAGCTGAAGATTCACAAGGAATTATGGGTTCTCTGCTGTCCACCTGGTGTGCTGGCAGCTTGTAAAGCAGCCAAAGTATTACCCTAATTGTAAGAATACACCAGGTCTGGAGGGACTATGAGCTCACGTAATGACATGCAAGAATATATCATGTCGCGAGGGACTACGACCTGACGTAATTACGTGGAAGAATACATCATGTCTCCAGGGACTATAGCCTGACGTAATGACATGCACGAGTACAGACTTATCTACAAATTAAAAATCAACCTCAATACATGCAAGACTACAGACTATGAATCGGAACTTTGTGAACAGATGCACATCACGTGTTCGTGGGACCTATAAGCTCGTGCTTCCAATGCTAGGAAAGACACCCGATGACAGCGCCCCCTGTCGCCTGATCTCCTGTAACAGAAAGCCGCATCACACCAGTACTTACCTCCCAACCATTATTTACTGACTATCGCGACTCTCACTCGCGCCGCGAAAACAAAGTAAACAACTGTAAACACACGCCTGGAGTTATCTGTCTTGACAAGAGGAGATAAGACTTTGCTGCTTCTCCGCCAGGGGGCAGCATGTCTTGATGGTGTACCTGCGTTACCTGTATTTATGAGCGTGTTGTGTCAGCTAGTGGAAGCCACTCACACGTGTAGCAGGTAACTGCGTGTGTCGGTAGGAAACAACAAAACAAAGACTTTGGTGTGACTGCGTGTACAGGAGAAGGAAGAAAGAGTAAAGACAGACAAGAGGCCGAGCAAATGAGCGCATAAAGGATGATCTGATCCTGATGTTGAGCAATATTTGACATAAACTCGCCATAAATCCTACTTTTTTACTTCCCTCTCTGCCAGCTTACTGCGCCGCCTCATAAAAACAAGATACTTTCGAAATATTTAGATAAGTGCTTTTCCCACAAAATTGTCTGTTAAGCTCCACTTACACTTTCTGTTGGCTCCTTAGTAAAGGTGTTTTTCTTTAGCCGAGAATTGTTCTCAGGATTTCATCTTGAAAAAAACTAAAACATAGCTGAGGGGCATGTACAACGTCTCTCAACCATTTTTATTCTTCTCTTTCCTCTCCTAAACTTTCTTTTTTACTTTCGCTCTCTTACGCTAAATTTACTTCTCCCTTCTAAGTCCCATCCTCTCTAACTTTCTTTTTTTCTTTTTTTCTCATTATCAATTTCAAAGACTGAATTATCTTCTCTAGAGTATGCCTCGCCCTAAATAAACAACAGTTGTCCCGCACTGGTTTCCTGTCTACAAAAAGTGAATGTGGAACAAAAAGTATATTTGTAATGGTTCGAAGAACCTCACATTGCTGGAATACTTCGTCAAGCCTCTCCTCGTCTTCTACATCCACCCACACGGAGAAAAACAAACCCGAGATCCCGCTCCGCCCGGAACCCGACACCTGGATGCCGAGCCTGACGTTTGTGGGCGAGTTTGGCGTTTGTGGGCGAGTGGGCATCGTGCTGCCAGTCAGCCCCAGCACTCTTTCACATTTAAAGACACTTTTTTGTGTGCAAAAGTTACCTTGGATACTAAAGTCGCACACAGAGACACGCGCACATGCACGCGCAAACGCTCACACAAACAGCTCCATAAATATTAGAACAATATTGGCCCACAGATTACCGAAGCAAATTAACCCTTTGGTGAGTGAGGTAATGGCACTTTTCTCTAGGGAAACGTTTATGAGGGCGATGCCTATCTCTTTTCCAAATCTCGGTGCAAAACAGCAAAGCCAGCTTGACGAAACGGGCATCGAACCCGTAACCCTACAGATTCGAACGTCAGTACTCTAACAACTCGACTGTTTCTCTATTAGAGGTGGCGGTGTATGGCAAAATAAATCATAGGATGGTAATGACATAGTTAACCCCACTCACATCCATTTTGCCATCCTCTCTTTTCATTCCTTCCTTGCTGCAAGGGTGGTCGAAACACGAGGAAAAGGCGATGTTCTGGGAGGGATGAGCAAGCTCCTTGCTGCGAAGCCACCGCCGCGAGAATGTTCATTATAGTTATCACCTGGGCGAGGAAACAGGCGAAGACAAGAGAGATGTTTACATTTTTCTTCTGTTTTTTTTTTTTTTCTTTTATTTTAGGCGGTGCTGGCGGCAAGCTCCGGGCTGCTCACTCCACGTGCACGTCAACCTCAAGCTGGTGGCCGTCTGTCGGTGTACAGGGTGGGCAGTACACCCGCACCTTGCTAAGTCGGGTAGCTACGCCTGCACTGTGCTAAGCTCCAGGCTTTACCTAGTTTGGGCTGATGTGTGATTTTGCGTGTACTAACCTGAGCTCGTACACAGCTTGTGCTGACGTAGTAACTACGTGTGTAATAACCTGAGCTTCCATCGTATCGAGTTGATGCACTAAGCCAAGGGTTTTCTAATCCTGTCTACTCGCTGATACTGTCTTCTGCCTGCCCTGAGATAAAGTTCTTAGCTACCCTAAGCACTGAGCTTAGACTGGCAGCTACGCCAAGACTTAACTAAATCCTGTTAGCTACGAGTGAACTTGAAAAGAGAAGTTTCTATTACAGTACAATGTAAGTGGTTACTTTAAGACCAGCAAAGTGTGGGAGGAGATGTACTCGGTTTCCACCAGTTTAGTGCAGAAAGGTGGCACATATATGAGAAAGGAGCTGTAAACACAAACAGGAAAAAAAAATAACTGACTACCATTCACTATGCAAGCATGCACGCCCTGATGCCCATCTCTTCCACACACACACCCGCCACACCACCCACAAACACCCACACCCACCACAAACACATACAACCCCCAGCCACACACAAGGACCTATGGGGGAAAACTCATCACAATCCATCATCGATTATGAATATATTCTTACCAGACGAACGACATGAATGGAAGCCAGAGAAAGAAACGGAAGGCAGAGAGAGAGAAGGATGAGAGAATGGACGAATACATGCATGCAGGCAGACAGACAAACCAACAGTAGCTACACACAAGCACACAGAAACACAACCCAGAATGACTACACGCTCTCATAAGTGTGTTGCACAGTTCCAGACCGCCATCCCGGGGGCTTGCCATCATCCCCCGTCTGCTGACCCGAGAGGAATGAGAAGCAGGTTCTGTTCAGCAGGCTGCGTCTACTACAACGCACTTGTTGTGTCGCCGCTGACGTATTTACTTCAGATGCAAGCGATAGCAGTGATGCTGTCATGCCCTTTCCTCGTGCCGAACCCTTTCCCTCCTCATCCCAACTTTCTCTCCCAGTTTTTTTATTTGCTTTGCATGTGATGAGCAATAAACAAAACGAAGAGAAATTCACCGAAGACTTCACAAATATCTGAGCGTTCATTGAGATGCCTGGACAGACCACCCCGCCCTCTGTCGATGCCATGAACTCGATAACAGGACAACTCTTTACATGTCTGTTGATATGTTGTGAGCAAGGTATAAAGTGTAAGAGAGGAGTGATAAACAGGATAAACACACACACACACGTGTAAATACTGGAAAGTCAAGTTGTCCCACATAGATAATGATCGTGGGTAAATACATTCACGGTTATCATCTTTCCAAGCCCGGCATGCCGGTGGTGGACGCCTTCAAACAAAATATTTTCCTTCCTGGTCTTCCACTCACGTGATAGAGCCACGAGTACGTCACAGATATGAGAGCATGTCACACAGGTGACAAAGCTACAACATGTCACACAGGTAACAACCCTTCACACAGGTAACAACCTGTCACACAGGTGACAACCCGTCACACAGGTGACAAAGCTACAACCTGTCACACAGGTAACAACCCGTCACACAGGTAACAACGATGAAGCACGTCTCCAGGTAACAACACTTATCTTTGCTCTTCAGACTCCTAGACGAATAACAGACGCGAACACGACGGTTGAAGTCTGGCAGGTGAACGAGCGTTGGGGAAGCGGGTACTTGACGAAGGGGGGAAGGAAATGACATTTTCTAAAAGGAGCTTCTCGTTTTTAAAGTTCTGAGTTGAACAAACGCCAGTCTGTCTAAGTATGCTCTTCAGGTCTTCCTAAGTAACAAGCGTGCTCTCATTTATTTATTTACAGATGTGTCACTGTGGTTTCATGTGGTCCCATGAATGTGTTACTACTCTGTATCTATGGAGATTGTGTATCGGGTACATGTTTTTTTGGTGTGACCTCAGTGGAATGCTCAGACAAATATTTTTTCTAAATTGTGGCAAGTCTCTGCATGTGGTGCACATAACAACTGTAACATGTATTCACCAAGAGATTCTCATGCAGCAGCCTTCACCATATCTGTAAACAACATCATTTAATATCAAAACAAATCCTATGAAAGTGTATTTCAAATTCTTCAAACATCATAACTAACAATTTCAGAAAGCTCAAAACATAACCTGTGTTTAAGAAAATACACTATTTAAAATCACACATTTCAAAACATCTCAACTCCATTAGGAAATATATATTTAATTTATATTTAGAAATTGATAGACCATGCGAAGATACTCATCTTCCACCCCGCTTGACTTCAGCAGGGTGCACAAGTGTAATGGAGGTGGGAGTCGAGTTACATAGCCGGGTGGGACAGCAAGAACAATCTTGCCACCAACATAGAGAAGCACAAGACTCCATGTCAGCGGCTGGCAAATTATGAGAAGATGAAATTGAAAGAGGCAAGAGGAAGATTGGCAGGATAAGCAGCACGAGAAGGTAAGCGCAGAAATTGAGAAGATCCGCAAAAGACACGAACAGGGGAAAAAAAACCCCAAAAGAAATGTCGGTGGCGGGTGGTGAGCAGGAAGAAACACGGGTAGGGGGCGGGAAAGCATGCAGAGATCGCCGAGTTGTAGAATATTCTCCAAGAAGTCAAAAAGCCAGGAGATAAAGTCACACTCCCAGCACCCACTCCCCCACTCCCCCACACACTTACTTCCCTCAAACCCTTATTTCTCAACTCGGGCCAAAAGTCTGGCACATGGGCTGGCAGCGGTAGTTGTCGAGATCATGGCGGAGTCAGGGGTCTGTATCGATTCTCCATCCACATCCACGTCCAGCTGGCCGCCAGCTCGCTTCTTCCTCCCTTCCTCTCCCTTCTCCACTCTCACCCTTTCCCACCCATTCTACTCTCAACCCACCCTCTTCCTCCATTCTCCTTCCCTCCCTCCTTCTCCTCCAGCGCAGGCTTTTGCAGCCAGACCGCAAAAGTCAAGTGTTCCGCTTGGTGCTGCGGCCATTTAGTTTGTGGCTAACGTGATCAGCCCTATAACCAGTGATGAAGTTTCCCTTCGCGTGCCGCTGCTTATGATCTGCCCCTTAATTACACGGGTGCCGCCAGCGCTGGACCCGCCGGCTACGATCAAAGGTCGATCGGCGGAGAGCCAGACGCTGCACCCGGTAGCAGTGAAAGGACGGGATGGCCGCTGCTGGTGGTGGTGGTGGTGGTGGTGCTGCTGCTGCTGCTGGCTTTAGACGTAGTCGGGCTCGCGACCATAGCAGCATGGCTATTTCTGATCAGATGATGGTCGGGGCGATTATCGGGGGTCTGGCCTGCTTCACATGTGGGGGTGAGGTGGGGTGGGGTCGATTAGAAATTGCCTTTTGCTAGTTCGACGTGTGGATGAAATTTCGGTTATCAGGGTGACGACGATCGATGAGCCTCGAACGATGAAAAAAAAAAATCAGGTATGACGGGAAGGTGTTTATGATGCTTGATGAAGCTGGTGTATTAATTCTCGCGAGTGTTTGGGTCAAACTAGGGTTAATGAAAATTAAGCCTACCCACCCAACTCTTCTTGATAACAGACACCCACCTACCCTCCTCTCCAAGAAGTGAAAACATAAAGTGTGTGTGTGTTAGGGTTAGGGTTAGGGTGAAAAGAGTAAAAGAAAACAGCACACAAATAGTGAAGATGCTCTTCAGTGAATGAATGAAAGACGAGATGGCCATCTGGTGCTACTGGAGATATCTCTAATTAAGAATTAATTAGTCTACACAGGATACAAACAAGAAATCCATAACTAAGAATACCGTGACCAGAAAGTACAGAAATTCAGGACAATGAACGAGAAGACACTGATGCATTCATCCATAATATATTTTTACTCTGTTGACATTAAAGCAATATCGGATCACAAAAATATTGAATGTAATTAAATGAATGAGAATCGATCTTACTTCAAGTCCGTGAACAATGAAGTCGGGGGTAAGATGAATGTATGTAGGAAGCCTAGTTTGGTGGTGTCTCCATTCTCACCTGTTCTAGCTTTGCCAAGAAACTGTTTCTCACCTGCTCAATATACTCGTTGTGTCCAGGTGCTGGACAATACATCTTACGCCACGAACAAGTGAACACTGTGATCAGCTTCACAGATTTATATACACGGATTATCCGTGAACAGTTCCCCAGAAATAAATGTGCTTAATTATCTGTCTGCATAAAAATGGTAGAAGGGGGCGGAAGGCAAGTCTCGATCTCTAGAACCGTTCAGGCCCAGAAACGCGTGACATTCTAAAATATGACAGAGAAGGGTTTTCACACTACAGTACACCATCATTAATAATGTCAAAGTCCCTAGGGTTACCGTTGGACCCATTTTGTGCCATTTTATATTTTTAGTTTTTTAGGATATATCGAAAGAAATTTTGTTCGTTGTGTAGCGCAAAATTTTGAGTGACAAACAAACAAAAAACAAAACAAAACAAAACAACAGCAACAACAAAACAAGAAAAACCAAGAAAAAAAACCCACAAAAAAGCAACAAAAAAAGTACAAAAAACAAAACAACAACCACCAAAAAACAAAAAAACAACCCCAAACAAACAAACAAACAAACAAACAAACAAACAAACAAACAAACAAACAAACAAAACGAGGAGCTTGAAAGAAAGGTGATTGTGAATGACATGCTCACACATTCTCTCTCTCCTACTCACCAAACACACCGAGGGTGGTGGTGGGTTTCACTCCGCATCATTATTCATTCCACGCTCTAACAATGGAATGATCACACTCGCTACACAAGAAAGAGGGTTGAAAGATGGAGAATGATTTAAATCCTTTAAAATCCAACACCAAAAGATGTCGAGTAAGAGAAAAACCCTGCATGCACCCCACAATATTTGTGCCAGTGTCATGCTTGCTAAGCCAATGACGTCAGTAACGGGTGGCTGGGGGAGACAAATGGCGGCCTACAGGACAGGAAGCACCGGCTTCAGGAATCAAGTTCCACGACCTGGGCAGCTCTTGACAGACTGGACACCACACACAATATGCGATCACTCAAATCCCTCCTTTTGTGCACACTACTGGAAAAAAACAAGTGGTCTGAGCTTGCTTGTTCTATCTTTTCTTCTTCTTTCCTCACTCCACCCACCACACACACAGCTTCCTCATTACAGACATGCTCATCTCATGTAAAAATAAAATGTGTCTTACACGAGTAAACTCACACATTCACTATATGATATTCTTATTATCTGAGCTTGATGTTAGTTTAGGAGAAAGATTAAAAATAATAAAATGGATGTCAGAATAGCTAAATATCGACAGTCCGTTATTACATCTGTCAGGACGCAGGGTGAGAAAATGGATGTCATTGAACTCCGTGCCTGATGTGTGGAGTTTAATAACAAGCCCAGTGACAGTGGCCCCATCGGGGGTAAAATCTCTCAGTTCAACATGTGTAATGAGTTTGATCACAGGATGTGTAGTAGCCATGATCACAGCGGATGTAGTAACCGCGATGAAATCAGAGATAATAACTGATCACAGCAGACGTAATAACCTGGTAGTTAAGTTGAGGTAAAATTGCTTCCACCCAAAGACGATTTTGCACTGTAGGGGATAAAGAAGTAGGGAATATAATGAGGGGGATGGAAAGAGTGAAGAAAAAGTTGTTCTGTGATGCCGAAGGTATTTTTTAATGTTGATGATGTCCTCTTCCGGTAGTTCTTTGCTCATTGACTCCAGGAGGCCTGCTAAGCCACCCCAGGGTGGTTTCTAGATCCTCCATGTCATATTGTTTCGATATTCTAGACTAGTATTTAGGATAGTATAAAACAGTTGGATCTGAGGCCTGTAATTTCTGTTGTAGCTTTCCCTGGCATAGAAATAGAAAGACATTTCCATTTTCCATCCATACCAGAAGATTTCACTTTCTAGACTTTTATTTTTAATGGGGATTAACATTTTCGTACTCAGGTATCATTTTTGAGTATTTCAAAGATTGTGAGATGGTCCTCGAGCTAATCGTGTTTTAAAAAGATTTTATTGACTGTTCTATTTCCTCGACAGTAAATTGGACCTTTAGAGAGGTTGGCTTGTCATTGGGGGCCGTGGGCATCTTTCTGTCCTTTCTCTGGTGTAATAACCGTGACATGAAGACCTCACACTCTTAGTCACACCCGGAATATGAAGTTGTTTGTTGCAGACATAATCAACCGGATCATCTCCGGAAGAGTCCGCTGCTGCGGAGGAAAGCGCCGCCTGCGGTCGTCAGGGCCACAACTCCAGAGACAAGGGAGGGAAATGCTGGGAGAGAGGAGGTGGCAGGGGAACAACATCCGAGGAGAGAAAGGAGAAGCAGACGCCTTTAAACATCAGCCCCGAGTTAACCACATCAAATCCTTACTTATGACTGCCTTTTCATAGACAGATAGACAGACAGAATGAGGAAGGGAGAAATGGAGGAATCAGTGGGATTGAGGCCCGAGGCAGGGCAGTAATCTTACTTAATCACACCTTTCAGCGGCTAGGGACCCATGAAAGTCGGTCTCAGTCACTTTTTATCACCAAATCAATTGCTTTCGTTTCGAACAACATTGTAAAAGTTACATTTAACCTGTTGTTACAAATGTCCTCGGACTGATGCTGACCTCGGGGTCATCATAGGAGTGAGCAGATGTAAGTGCAGAAAGGGGAAAATACACGAGATAACGATAGAAGAATATAGGAATTCATCCAGAAATAGAAATATGTATACACGATACTAGTTTAAAGAACATACAAAAAGTTTTTACCAAAATCTAGGATTAAAAACAAAAGGTTGAAGTTCAACGAAGCAGGTACACAAACAATCTGTTTAACTAACCACCACGTGCGCTGTGTCCAGAAACAGATGACTGCGCCTATTTGTAGAGGGAATTCAATGTCTCAAACTTGTCGGAGGTGTATTAAATATTTTCAGTATGTTTTATTATTATGTCACGCTGTTAGAGAAGTATCCTCAAATTGCTTTATCCAATCAGAAAGAAGTAAAAACTTCGACAAGGAATGTCTACAGATGCACATAATCATCATAGATGCCAGGGCTCCCTTTGGATTCAGCCCTTTGGATACAATGGTGTGTCCGGGGTGTGACCACCTCATGTCCATGGCGATGTTTAGAAGGAGTCTAGAGAGAAGAGGGGAGAAATTCATTCATATAGTGTATTTTGTACAAACTCTGCTTCGCCATTCAATAAACAAAACAAAACCTCCGAACATTATCTCCAGGTCAGTTGTTTCCATGACGACCATCAAGTATTCTTTAGACCAGTAGCACTCAACGAACCGGCTTATGATGTACTTTTTTTTTGAAGGAAAAAGGACATGTGTGTGTGTGTGGATAGTCACCTCTGTATGTTCGACTGCATCAATATATTTCTATTATTTATGTAGCTCTTAAAGAAATTCATTGTCTCTAACATCAGTCTCATTGTTTTTCCTTTTTTTGTTTGTCTTTTCACGCCCTTTGCTACTTTCTCGAACTCCCCGCCCCGCTCTGGTTTTGCATACTCCCGATAATTAACCGAGCGTAAGAGGATCAATACAAAAATTCTCAAGAATTAGAACAATGGAAGACAGGAAATGAGTGAGTAATTAGAAAACAGGGGAAGAGGTAAGGGTGGGAGAGGACATGGGAAAAAAGTGGATGCGCAGGC
This sequence comes from Pomacea canaliculata, assembly GCF_003073045.1. Taxonomy (NCBI): domain Eukaryota; kingdom Metazoa; phylum Mollusca; class Gastropoda; order Architaenioglossa; family Ampullariidae; genus Pomacea; species Pomacea canaliculata. Next base: position 29,421,906 of record NC_037595.1, read on the forward strand.
ACGAATGTAATGGGAATACATTGCTAAGTGGAACTGAGGAAAAAGTGAACGAAAAACGAATCGATGACGATGAAAACGAGGAACATTCCCTCGACCAACATTATTTTAGAAATATGTGCTGAACAACGATAATGCTTCTATTGTTTTAGGTAGTGATGGTTGCAAGTCTAGAACACTGTGTTTTAAATTTATTAATTTTCATTTCACACACAGACTCTCACAGGTATGTTTGGGGTGAGGTCGGGAAGATAACTGGTGGCACAGTCTGGGGATCTTGTAATCAAGCCCTTTGAAGTTTGTCCATTAGTCGTGGAGATAACAGGCGTGCCATGTTTTCGAAATCATCAAGAAAACGATCAAATATATTTTTGTTGAAGATTTTGTCATTGAAATGTCATGGCGAGATAAGAATTAATCAGTGGGTTACTTTTGTCTCGCCTTTGAAATTTCTGCCCGCAAAACTGTTGAGGAAAGCAGAAATAGTGCGTGAGCAATTAGGGCCAAGATGGCGGTCAAGGGTCGCCATGTCACTTCCGGCGTTGTCGTCGGTCAGATTATCACCGCACTCAGGCGTGGGGCGAATTCCGCAGATCGGAGGATAGGCTTTTCCCTCCGATGTTGTTTTATCGCTGAGTAAGAGAAACAGCTGGAGTCCAGCTACACAGGGTGGGGCTAACCCTACAGGAGTGGTTCACGCGTAAGACAATGGTTAAATGCTCATAAAGTGGGATTAATTAAGCTGACTGCTACTATTTTGTAATTATTTAAACTGTCTGCTGACATCCAGCTATAGTCACTTTGCTCTCATCATAAGTTGTGAGGCCCTGGAGAAGATTTTTCTCGCTTGGCTGTCCACATTGTCGTCACCCGCTTTTGAACAGCACCAGTCAAACTTTGACTTGCCTCCAGAAGAGATCGCTTGTTCCCAGCATGCCCTGTTTGCACCGCCTAACCACTCGTGCCCTGCTGCTCCCTCCCTCGCATTACCTGCTGAACGCCGGTAATAACGGTAATAATCGTAATGGCCTTTTTTTTTCGTGCAAGTATTGCTTGATGGCTTCTTTTCCTCGGCGCAAGAAGGAAAACACACCCGCCCACCCCGCGCCCACCCCAGTTCCACTCTCCGAGCTCTGTTGGCAACATCGTAGCTAGTCAAATTAGTCAAGGCCAATTAAGAGCTGTATGTGGCTGTATTTACGAATTTGCAAACAAAACTAGCAGTTAACAAAAATATTAGATTATATGCTTGACTTAATTTTTTTTACAATTAATGGACAGGGTTGTCAGGTTAGTGTTAGGTCCATTCTATCCTCTGCAAACTGCAAAACAATGCTGTCTGTTAAAAAAAAAAAGTTTACAAACAGCAACCTCTTCCAAGACTTTCAAGTTCAGAAGGTCTCTGTCTCTCATACATGATGAACAATGAAATGAAGCCGAAGTGTGAGATGGGTGTATGTGGTGCGTTAACATAAATCTTTCCCTTCCAAAGTCCAAACGTGTTTCCCTGCGCTGAGCTTCAATTTCCGGGAACCAATCCTAACCTGTCAGAGATGAGAATCCCAAAGATGGGGAACTAAAGCTAGAAAGCTATATTAGTGTTTTTCTTCAGTTCCTCTTGTTTCCTTGTGTCAGGTTACAAGACTAGCATCCAAAGACTGGTGTGTGTGGTTGGGGGTGTGTGAAACTTTGACAGGCTCACCCTCACATTACACTAGGCTCACACTGACACTCATCACAGTTTGCTATCAAGTTGCTCTCTGTCTCATCATGGTCTACTGGCTCAGTTGCTGACAGTCATCACGGTCTGTTAGGCTCAGTTTTCAACATCAGAGTAAGTTAGACAAACTTGTGTCAGAGGAGTGAGCGGAAGGAAGAGGACACACCGGAAGCCTGATGCAGGTGGAGATTCCAATGTAGTGAAATCATCACTTTGGTGCCAGAAGCCAATAATTTGTTAAAGAAGGACTTGCTCTGGCACACCTGCAGGTCAGCTTGACTTTCTATCCCCACTTTTATTTTTTTTCTTTCTACTCTCTCCTTTTTCTCACATCTCTCTCTCGTCTGACATCTTTCGATCTCCACTGATATCTTGAAAGTATTTTTGGTATTTTCATGACGAGTCACATCCATTGTCACAAAATCTCTAGCGAAGTCTGCTGATAAGATAATGGTAAACATCCGACATTTGTCTCATTGTTAATCCTCTGTGCATTTAGCTCTATGTGATAAGAGAGAGAGGCAGTGACTTTGTTTTAGACATAAACATGTATATGTGTGTGAGAGAGAGAGAGTGAAGGAGAAAGTGTACCTGTGTATGTGTGAGAACGAGTGCGTGAGAAAGTATGTGACAGAGAAAGTGTATATTGGATAGCAAGTATGTTTGTGAGAGAATGTCTGTGCAAGAGAGAACGTGAGAGAAAGTTAAAAAGAAAACAGTTAAGTGTGTGTGTGAGAGAGATGGTGTGTGTGCTTATATAAACGGGAAGAGAGTGTTTGTGCGCGAGTGCGTGAAAAAATGTTTACTAAGAAAATGGTAAGACAGAGTGTATATTTGGTTGTGTTTGAGTGTGTGTGGGAGAGAGAGAGAGAGAATAATAGAGAGGTGAAAGTGTGTGTATGAGAGAGAGAGGGAAATAGAGAGGGTAAAGTGTCTGTGTGCACGCGCGCTTGTGGTCGTGATGTATGTTGTCAGAAAACGTGTGCGTTAAAGAAACCAGGTGAGAGAGCGAAAGAAACTATATCATCAAAGGTTAAAACCTGACCGAAAAAATCCACAACCAGCGCGAACAATACAGACAGCAATGACATTCTTCCGGTGGCTGCCATCATGACCTCCAGAGAGATAAAAATCAGGACGATGCGCAGACCGACAAAAAGGAAAACTGCGTGTGTCACTCACCTCTGAAGCTTCAGAAGATCTTTCAGCAGAGTCTGTATGGTGATGACCGGTGCCAGAAACTGCAGGCCTCCTCTCCCCTGCTGCTTGCGCTGACCTCGCCTCATGCCAGTTCCCGGTACATCCCCCCTGCTCCACGAACCACTTGCGACTCTCTCCACCACACCTGTCTCCAGGCCGCACCAAGACACCCGCCTGTGTGACCTGCACTGTCGCACCTGTCCGCAGCTACTCCTCACCTGGCGATCCGGCAACGCTCACCCTCGCTCTCACCTGGGGCGCAGGTATCTCCCCCGCTCGCACCACACACACCTGCCCTGTAGTCGCTACGTGAGGGGTCAGTCCCTGGCAGAGAGCAGATACGAGGCAAGCCAAGATACAGTCCAAGATTTTTCTGGCGTCTGTAGTTGCCGCGTGCTTGCAGCGAAGCGTAGTGCTGCTCGCTGTCTCCCACCTTTTATAGCATCGAGTGACACAGATTCGTGTCCAACGCCTCGGCAACTCTTTGTAGCCGACAGTCACAGCAAAGACACTGCTTTGTTTCCCAGGATTTTCCAGTTTTATTTTACCTTCTTTCAGTTTTTGTTCTGGGGTATGATTCCACCGTGCGTGCAAATCCAAAAGAGAATGGAAATGAAGAAAATGAAGGTGGCCGACGGAGAGATGCTGAGTTGCTGTAGGGGCGGCGAAGTTACTGCGAGCGTTGAAAGAACTTCTGCAGTCCCGTTAGAGGTCGTCAAGGGAACAGGTAGGCGTTCGTTCGTCCCACCCTCCTTCTCGCCGCAGTGCTGTGCTGTACAGCGTGTCCAGCCCTCGCCAACTCTCGTGTAGTATTACGTCTTTCCGCCGCAGCACCGCAAGCGGCTAAGTGACACCACCACCGTATATCACACGATGTGATTGCATCAACACGCACGCACGGGATGGACGATGCACACACTTACACACACTCACACAAACACACATACACACAAACACACGTGCTTGCTGCAAGATACTTCCCCACCCCTCCTCTCCTCGTCTTGCCTCAGCTGCCGCACGCGTGCCGCACGATGTGACCAGCTGTAACGCGGACGATACCAACTCACTGCATCGATGAGACGCAGAAGAGTCTCCCGGACATGACGTGCAGCACAACAGAGCCGCCGCCGCAGCAGCAGCAGCAGCAGCCACCCGAGCTTTGCGTGGGGCGGAGCAGCAACCGAGAGAAAGAGAGATAGTGGTCCGGCACTGCTGTCACGCAGACAAGCCGCTATCACACATTATGAGGTCTTATTAATTTTGATGCCAACGAGGTTTGCATCTGCGGCTGTTTTACGGTTTCTCTCATCGCTGACAGATGAAATGAAGAGAAGAGATGCTCGGTCCGTCAGCTGCACAGCACGGATTCCCTGATTGCAGATGACGTGCGTGAAGTAGGGGGATCCCCTCCGACTTGAACTCCTGCAAACATCTCACCCGTTTATCTTGTCTTTTCCACGTAAACAAAGCGGGCGTGGCCAAGTGTTATTTAGGGATCCTGAAGAGTCCTCTGGAAACGGGGAAGCCAGGCATCAGCCCTGAACCACGGGGACTCGACTGCCAGACTCACAAGAGAAGGAGAGACTCACAAGAGAAGGAGAGACTCACAAGAGAAGGAGAGACTGTGTTCAGGGGCTGCCTGGCATCTCTGGCATCGGTGCCGACAGTCGGTGTGGCGGAGCTCGGCACCAATTTCGCATATTGTAGCTGCGGAGGAGGACTGACTGTAAATGCCGGTGGCGCCATGACACACGAAATTAGTACATCGACCGGAGAGGGGAGGAGGATGGGGCCGTGTGTTCATCATTGATTACTTTTCTGCAACTTCTTTAGAAGCCATGTGGAGAAAGATGATCTTGCTATCGTATGTAAGCATGCGTGAACAAGCACTCATCCACATGCACACACCCACATGTACATTATTGGATGAATTCGTGTCAAGTTACTGGCTGTATGTTAAAACTCTCGCCCTTTCCTCCAAAAATAAACTAAGAAAATCAAAGCCACTTTTCAATTTTGTATTTTGCTAAGCATTTCAGACTTGTGGGAAAAATGGAAAAAAAAAACACCCAGAGACATATTGATATAAAACAAATGTTCCCTGGTGTTCTTGGTGACCCTTTAATTAGCTTGGGGTTTGTTTGTGACCTCCGATTCCTTACTCACTGGCTGACTCGAGGTCGTAGCCAACAGTTACAAGATGAGTGGAACCTCAATTTGCTCTAGGCTATGTACATAAAATTTGCTTGTCGGCCGTTTGCAGTTAGAGAGCAATTATAGCCACGTATATGTTTTACTTCTTTTGTTGACTTCTCTGTTAACAGTCTTTTGAGTTCTCTGCTATGTCGGGTATCTCATCGGGGTGGGCAGACAGTGGCAAGTCTGGAAATGACAGAGTCCTCCTCGTGGCAGTGGCGGCCACCGTGTTTGAAGTTGTTTACATTACTTACAGAGTTTGGATAAGATAGATGCAGAGCTGTAATCGATTTCTGCTGACCAGCTTCAATGAACCCGCGCGGGAAGACAGGAAGGTTGGGAGGGTGGGTTGAGGGTCTGGCTGAGGAGCGAGAAGAGGGGAGCAGGGGAAGGCGGTTGCGAGGGAATCCAATTTCCTGACGTCGGGACACTTGTGGGTATTGCGGGTGTGAGAGGCGGCCTGGGGTACACGTGTGAGCGCGGTGTGCGTGCGTGTGCGTTAATGTGTGTGTGCGTGCGTGTGTGTGTGTGCACGTGCACATGCTGTCTTGCTCAAGAACATGTCAACAAAATTGCTGTGTTCCTCTGGGGAAAACATCTCCACTTCTTCACAAAAACATTAACATAGGAAAGACGAATCAACTGCTAAAACTATTTGAACTTGAATTTTAAAACTCAAAGATACCAGACCTGACTCAGACAAAACGTAAACAAAACAACAAAATTATAAGCTCCTCCTAAATATCAAGGACAACTAAATTTCCTTTCACTCCTTGCCAAACTAAAACATTTCACCAGAACAGGATATAATTATTCATCCTGTACTAGACAAACCCATGACCGAGAACTGTTTAATAAGGGTGTAGCCCCGTAATAGAATAGGACTCAAGTTTACATGTTTATAGGAGTTCATCCAATTTAAACTGCTCTGTTTATCTGTTTAAGTCTTCCCCTATGTCTGCTTTAAACCGAAGTTTTTTTTTCTATTTTGCCTGCTTTGGACCATCAAACACTCAGTTTACTTTCGATATGTTAAGGTAATTAAAATGAGTAAATTCAAAATAGAACAGCAGGATTATTAATCAACAATTATCTATGCAGAGCAAGCGTGACAAGCCTAAAAATAAACAATTATCTGAGTGCTGCTTGCTAAGGAAGCGTGACAACATCAACAATAAACAATTATCTAAGTGCTGTTTTCTGAGCAGGCGTCACATGACCAAAAATAAACAGATATTTGAGTGCTGTGTGTGGAGCCAGCGTGACAAAACCATTAATAAACAATTATCTCAGTGCTATTTGCTGAGCAAGCATGACAAAGTCAAAAACAACCATTATTTCAGATGATCTTTTTAAAAAAAAATTCTCCACCGATCAGAATTACTGTTTGAACACTTTGGACAGAAAAGGGAGTAGTCACGAACTCTCAAGCTCGTGACAGTGTCGGTGCGGAGCAAATGTGTTGACCAAGTGATCGAATGCAAATCTGTCTGATGCAGACGACACCGACAACGAGCACCAATCTCTCACCCTTTCCCACACCCACCAACCTGAAGCAGACGGTCTGTGGAAATGGCTCACTTGTGCCTGTCATTAGTCTTCGGGTATGGGACTCTCCCCGGCGACAAAACCCTCGACACTACCGCCCGACGATCCCACATCACGCAGTAACCGTGTTTTGTTTATTTGTCTTCTCTTTTTTTCTCCATGAAACCATTTCTTTGAGCTTGTATTTTTTTTTTCGAACACGAAGATTGGAGGCAGCGATAACAAAATGATTTGTGCCGTTACTGCGAGGATGGCAGCGGTGATTGCTGGAGGCCTGGATGGCGTGATGTTGGCGGTGGTCGTGATGAGGGTCGTGCGGTGATTACTGCTGTGTTTCTACCCCTCCGCCAGGTCGGTGCTGGCCGCAGGAAAAAGTCCAGAAGTCGGTGCAGTGATTTCAGCATCGCACCCTGCTGTAAAACGAGATTAGTTGTGCACGGGGCGCAGACCCTGGGTGCCAGGAATCAAGGGGTGGAAGGGAGCTGAAGATTCGTCAATACTCTTCGAGAAGTTCTGGCGGGCTGGAGACAGAGAGGAGGTAGAGAAGTGGAGTGATGCCGATGTGGAAGAATGGTCGGCAGAAAAAGAAGGGAACAGTTAGCTTTCAGACTATTACAGTTTCTAAGAATAGTATCGAAGGGCAAATGTAGATCATGGGCCAGAGAAAGCTTAATTCAATCTTGGATAGAAAATCAGGGGAGCAAGAAAGTAAATTAAAAAAAAGCCAGATAAAAGTATCTTCAAAGAAACAGACGAACAGCTACGAAGGGAACATTGGACGTCTTTCTGTTAATCTTAAGAAAACTTTTGGCTCGTCTGGGGGCTGGCACGATGTCAGTTGAAATACTGGCTGGTGATTGTGTAGTAATGAGGCAGACGATAAATGATAATGACTTCACTAAGTCCAACGAGAACAATAAAGCTTTATAACAATAACAATCTGATTTTTTAAATTTTGTTTTTGTTCGTGCAAGTTCATGTCTTCGAGGACATACACTCATAAGAAGCGAATACTCACCTTCACTACCTAATGAAATGCATGTGGTCTAAGCAAAATGATTAGATGAACTATGTTCTCATTAAAGTGCATGCTGTCCTCATACTTGGAACTCCACAAAGCAGCAGGAGAATGTGAACAGTGGATGTTTGACGAGCACAGACAGAAAGTTCTTGACCAGGCTCAGGCAAAACTTCGCCGCCAGCAATCAGATGAGTTTTGTGAAGCTCACCCCCTCATCACAGGCAAGTTTGTCGAAACACCATCAGCAGCCTGGCAAATTGACTGACTGCGGCAAACTTACTTGTGTTCTCAGTAAACTTCAAAACTTACAAACGCCGCCATTGGACTCCGGCAAATTTACTGGCCCGGCGAAACTATTCTGCCAGACTCCAGAAAGTTTACTGGCCCGGCGGTCTGCAAGGTCTTTTTGACGTTCGCTCTCGTCCTGCTCTCGTCCTGTTCTCACCATGCTCTCGTACTGCTCTCGTCCTGATCTCGTCCTGTTCTCGCCATGCTCTCGTTCTGCTCTCGTCCTGCTCTCGTCATGTTCTCGTCCTGCTCTCGTCTTGCTCTCGGAGTAGAGGTTATAGGTCCCGTGCCGAGGACCTGGTTGATTGAACAGGTTGTTAATATCAATGGCGCGGAACATCCGGTGGAGCGATGGCGGGTGGTCGTTTGATGAGGACAATATTACACTTGACGCACTCTGCCCTCTGCTGCCCTATCAACATTAACTTCCCCACAGATTTGAATCAAAGCTTATACGAAGATTCGTTTTGCGGAAGGCGTTTATTATGCGTAGTTCAGCCAGTCAATAATAATTGTTTTGCTCTACCAGTCTTTCCTGATTTATGAGAATATATTTTAAATTTATTTCTTTTTGCGTTGTTTCGTTTCGCCTGAAAGTCGGTTCGTGCTCTGTTTTCTCATTCCTAGTCTGCCTCACAGTTCTTTCTCTCAACGAAAGTAATGGAGCAAGAGAACCTTGGCTCCTAGGTATGGGACTATGCTCTAAGTATGATTGCTTTCGCTCATGCACGAAGCTGTGTTCTCGTGCCTGCACATGCACGTGCGTGCGAGCATCAGGCAAGAATTAAATGAGATCGCAAGACATTTTTCATGCGATGGGACTTATCAGACTATTTTTGTATAAGAAGCAATATTCACAAGAATATTCGGACAAATGCACACAGCTGCGGGAAGTGTGAGTATTTCACGTGTATAAGAAAATAGACAGAATGTTTTCCTCCCCTTCTTCCCTCTCCGTGTGAGTATTTGCATGTGCATGTGTCCACGTGGTAGCTCATGGAGGTTCACGTTGGTGTCTGGTGTGTTCACGAGGCCCCAGAGGGTAAAGGAGGAATTCAATGTTCCTGAAGGGATTGCTGATTCCTCTGCATCTACATTCGTGTTCTTGTTTCTTTGACCACCGCTTGCTCCTCGTCTGTGCTGCAATGAGTGTACAAACATCTCGGCCCTCCACCCGGTAAAGCGATAGGGAGGGTTTGTCCTGGAGACAAGCAGCGTTGGCGTTGTGAGCATCGCACGATGACTGCCGCTACCTCCCTATGACGCCTCCCAGGCTGTCAGGGAAACAGGGGCACACGTGTGAAAACAACCCTCTCACCTTTCCCCCTCCATCCCCCAACTGTGCTGTCAAAACAGTCTTGGTGAAAGCTTTGACTACCTGCCTGAGTTCTCTTTCTCTCGTCTCGGCAAAACGCTTTTTTCTCTCCACCCTTCCTCCCTCGTGCATGTCTTCTCTCGTCCCTCTTTTCTGCTCCGCTGGTATCGGCTCAGTTGTTCCGCCTGCAGCTGCCTCCTTCGTTTTTTTTTTTCTCCCGTGACTCTTTTGTCTTCATGCCCAGCATACCACGCGCTGAGCATCCAGTGACGTCATTTCACGTGACTTGGAAGCCAGACTGTGGAGAATGATGTCACGTGACTTTAGCTGGTCAAATATATTTCTCCATGTAAAGCAACAACACTTTGGCCACGTACAGCAATAATTATTTCTCCTTGTGAAGCAGCAGCAGTTGATGGTTATTGTTGTTGTAAAGTAACAGTAGTCCAAGTATCTCTCACAGTGTAAAGCAATAACAGTTGATGGTCCTTCTCTGGTGTGAAGTAATTAATAGCAACTGATGAAGAAGTTGTAGTTGAGGTGGACTGTGCGATATAAACCACCATCTGATGAAAAACAATACTTTTCTGGGGTTTTTTTTCTCTCATGTTAAGAGTGTGTCGACTTCTCCTGCTCCAAGCCCAGAGTACGGTTGGATTTCGTCGTAAAAGGCGCTCCTTCGTCCCCCACCAAGAATTCCACTGAATAAACATCGGCAACGAGGCCTTTTATCGCCAACGATGGAATAGATTATCGACGTCAGCAAACTGGATCCTCCCTACTTCCTCCCGCAGTACATCGGTGATGGCTTTTCTGCCAACTCCATGTCTCCTTTTTCATCTTGTGACCATGAGGCTAATGGAAATCACCCCGTCCAACCCCACAGCCCCACAACCCTCCCCCTACCCTTGATGTTCCTCCACTTAGAGGACTGGTGTGGCGCTGGCCTCGCTTGGGGGGAATCGATGATGTTTATGATGGAGCTCTGGCCGACATGATGTAGTGAGGAGATAGAGCTTGTGTGAGGAGTCAGCTTTACAAGTGGACGGATGTCTCCACAGATGAGATTTTTTGAAGCGAACCAGATGTGATTAGTTGTATAATACATGTGAGGCCATAAATAATGAATATTCGGGAGCTTTTCCCCTTCAGATTTTATGATGAAAAAGTTTGTTGAGGTGATGAAGAAGGGAAGAAAACTTGTAAATAAACATAGCGAAGGAATATTTTGTTAGTTGACACGTTGGTGTTTTCTTAACTTTTCGAAAATTTCGATTATTGATAGCTAGTCTTGACATTGTTCTTTCTTCTTCATCTTTGTGATTATTTCGGGGATCTTGTTGAGTGTAGGGAGCTTGCCTGCTGACCGAGATATTGCGTTACATAAACTAACATTATTTTTATTACTATTACTAAAATAGTCAGAGAAAGGAAAACATATATAAATTCTATATTCAGGAAAAAAGGCGGAGAGATTTATTTTTAATGAATTGATTTGTTAACTGAATCACAAATAGTAAGAATAAGCCCAGAATCGAGTCAGCGACAATAAAAATCATAATAGTTTCAATAAACTAATACAAATATAAAACCTACGAATTAAAGTGCTAATTAGCATGTATAACTTAGATTAACATGTGGATTAGTATGAGTATACAGTAGCAGTTCCCATTTTAAAACTGTGTGAATACAAGAGGAGACTACATTCCTGAGTTTCCATATTGACTTACTCGGTTCCACACCTGAAGAAGACCTGAGGCCTCTATCAGTTATTATTGAATCTGGTTTTGTAAAGGGCTTTTAATCCGCCTTGATTATATGAAAATGGCAATATACAATTATTATTATTTAAAATTTGTCAGTTACAGAAGGACAGACAGAGCGATTGAAAGTGTGAGAGTAAGACGCCATCAGGTGAAAGAGTGAAGACCTTGGAGTGGAGGCTTCAAATGGCCCGTGGCGCCCTCGCTAAGTAAATGGATTTCAAGAAAGTAAGGCACCAGGGCCCCACAAGAGATGAACAGGAAGCCCGTGACTTTACAGCGAAGTAACAAACACACATTAACCCTCATGACCCTCTCTACTACTGGGGCTGTGTGGTGTTTTGTTCGCTTGTCGCTGTGTGGCGGGGCAGATAACTCTGCAGCTTGTTTTCTCCCTTGGTATACTATTGCTTATAGAGCCAGGGAAACACTTCAGCGGCTGATGTGAGAACAAAACGAATGTTTGGTCGTCGTCACAAGCACTATACTTTCCTTCTCCCTTTCTTCTTGATGATGATGATTATCTTTTTCATCTTCTATGTCTGATCGTTAGCTACAATCAATGGGAATACATCAAAGTCTGTTTTTATAAGACAAATAGACAAAAAGGATCAAATTAATAATCGAAAAAGAGATAAAAAAAAAAACTTTCAGAGGAGAAAAAGAAGAGAAATAACAAGACACCCAATATGCTTTCAAGGGTCCCCTAATGACCAGCCTGTAGTGCCAGTGTGAGGAAATGTAAACGAGGAGATATTTGTCTTCAGCGACCTTAACTACAAATCATTATTAATTTTCCGACAAATGCATTGTTCGGATAGTACGGTCGAGGTGCTTGATCAGAGGTATTGGGTAAATTCCACTGAACAGAGGGAAGTGAAGCTGAGTAGACTGAGCAGACGGGGCGTGGGGCGTGGAGTTGTCTGCCGTTAATGAACTGCCTTTGAGAGACCGGGGGATAGGGATGCTCCAGAGTTTTGCATTGGTTAAAATTAGGTTCGGAGGTAAGGCTGATGGCTTCGCGTGCCATTTATTCCACACTGCATCAATTTGTTCTCTAATCTCATGCAAACTGTGTACATTAATATCACATATGTGACTCGGGGAGGCGGATAGTCGAGTGTTGGAGGACTGGTGGCCAAACCCGGAGGGGCGGAGGTTCTGATGCCCCTGATTCACAGATGTCGGGAATGGGTTGAGCATGATGAAGGAGAAGAGATTGGAACTGCCCTCACAGAAAGCTGGCCCCCAAAAAATGTGAACTTGGGCACCTCACTTCCCAACGATTGAAAGAGAACGACTTCACCGTTATAAAACTCTTCTTTTAATATCCCCGCCAAAATTTAAATAAAATTCTGAGTTTTCAATTCATTGAATATTTTTCGTGGATCCGTGTGTTGTGTGGTATATCTATATCTCGTTTGACTGCGGGAGACTTCGAGAGCGTGAGGTCCATTAGAAGCGGGGTGGGGAATGTGTAGCGACTGAACAAAAATAAGGATTAGAAAAGGAAGAAAATACACCAGCACCAGCAGCAGCAGCAGCTAATGAAACGTCCAAGCTTCGTTTCGTCTGGTGGAGACTGCCACAGCAGGTACACCAATAATGTTTTTTATCACCGCCTCTTTCCCTGAATCTTATCTTTTCCAGAACCATTTTTTAATTCTTTCTTTTACCCGAAAACTTTAATTTTTTGCCCTTTTCCTTGACCTCTGTGCAGTTCTCTCCCTTGATACTTTCTTCTCTCTTTTTTGTCTTCCTTTTTCATCTTGACTTTAATTTTAATGCCTGTCTCGTTACCCTTCCCTTTAGTCCTTCGACGACCCCATCTTAAATCTGATTATTTTTCTTCCCAGTTACAGATTTTTTTTCTCTCATTTCCCCACGAGTTTACTCCATCATTTTCTCCTTTTCTCTGTCTACCTTCTTCGATCCTTTGCACCAACTCCTCCCACTGAGTTAGCCTTTGTCTGACCCTTCAAATTTGGCTAACCCTCAGCTGATCGGGTGGACACTTTGATGTCAGAACAGGACATCACTGATAATTCCTATGAATAAAACAAGGTCTGCCATCTTACTAGACCTATGTCGCCCAATATAAGACCTCCTTCAAAAATTTTATAGATGGCTGTCGTGTGACAGTTTGCCACCAATCGACAACTTGTCCGGTTAAGAAGACCCAGCGGGATTCACTGAGATGATTACTCAAACTGTCAAACAGAAATGACATTGTTGATTAATGAGCCCAGCACTGGGTTCTCGTCAGACAGCAAAATGTTCCCATCCATGGAGCCTGACGGACAGGAGAGTTGTCTAAAATATAAGTAGTTAATTTAAGGCTACTTGACCGTTTCGAGTTAGTCATCTAGTTTTTCCTCCCGGCATAAATATGACCGTAATCTCACATTCTGAACAACTCCCTATGTATGGGGTTGTAAATAGTAAAAGAAGATGAAAGACATAGTTTGGTATCGAGGAAATTCGGGGATAGAATGTCCTCCCCTCACCCCACCTTCTCACTTATGGTCGTCAGGGGGAAACTCTGGGCCCTGATTGGCCTCATCAGCCACATCCGAACCCATCACCACTGACACTAAACCTTTAATTTGATATTAGATAGACGAACGAACGAAGGACGACTGTCATCCCACTATTTCCGTGTAAATTCAATGAGTCTCCCGAACATTCGTCTCTTATTTAGTGGATCTGGCTGTTAATGAACTCACAGGGCTTCAGGAAAAAAATATTTCTCTTTTTCTCTTCCGTCTGTCTTTTTCCGACATATCTCTCTCTCCATACTCCCCCAACCACTGCTACCACCTCCACTCCAACGTGCGTGATTTTGGTTTTTAAAAACATCTCGTGCGCTAGAGACAGGGGCAGCAACTCGTGTGTTGATTGTGGACGTTCATGTTATTGCCGTTGCTCTGTGAAAACACCTTTCATTGCATCAATTAAACGTTCGGGGAGTTCTCTGTTCCTACTACACCACAACCCGCGTGTGAAATTTTCGCATCAGCGCCCTTGGTTCTCTCCCTTGCCATCACTTACTTCCGGTATTGCCCTTTCCTAGGGACACATTATTGAACGGCTTCGCGCTCGTTTATTTGATAAAGGTGGACGGGGAAGGCTGCATGCTGGCGATGATGACGATCAGTAAATCATGATCACAGTGAAGATCATCGTCATTGTTATCGATACTTTACCTAGTATCATCATGTACAGTCACATTTTATGCGCAGCTAAATCTTTCCAACCATGATTCATCCATGTCTTGTTATCTGCCCCTTTTTTCTTGAAAAAATCCCAGCAAAAAACCAAAACAAAAAATCTCTTTGCTGGATAAAAACAGGGTGACCTTATTCTCTGTCGAATTAAGCTGAATAAATGCAGGAATGTTTTCTACATCACTGCTTAGGAAGAAAAAGGAAAGAATAGCCAGGCCGCCAAATGAACAGGTCAGTGCGGTTCACTGACATTGTCTCAAAGCCAGTCTTCAGCAGGACGAAAGGAAGGGAGATCACTGCAGCGTGAAAGCGAAATCAGGCATGAAAGACAGAGGAGAGCATACACAGGAAGTATGACAGAAGGAGGAGAAAGAGGGAATGAAGGTGTTTGTTGTCGGAGGAGAAGGTTGTAGTGGCTTATCAAGGGGATTTTGTTGAGAGTACAACTTACCTTTGAAAGCCTAAAATTCAAATCTCACCTACACAATATTTTACCAACTTATTTTTTATCATCAGTTTGGTATCATGTCTTACATTATTACTCCAACCTTCACAATGGTCCTTGGCTTGGTTATAACTTTCACTTTGAATATTTTTTTCCAGCCTCATTATCGAAATTGTCGACGTGTAGCTGTGAGGAGGAAGGTGCTGTCTGGTTGTTGGGTGGAAGGATGGTGTTGGCTGCAGCTGTTAGCCACTGCAGTCTTCAGCTGTGGGAGTTGCAGTAGTTACGTGTCAGAAACCAAACACCTCCCTTGAGACAACATGGGGATGCTAGCACTTTAAATGTTACAGTTGAGCCACAAGAAGCTGATTCTCTTAATAGTTGTGGGTCTGACTTGATGCTAGGTTTTATTCCAAGCCTTATAACAAGTAGATTCACGCACACAAACACACAACAAACACACACATGTACACGCCCACACAGAGGGAGTGAGACACAGGACTCACAGGAAACCATTTCATGATGCATGCGCGCGCACACAGCCAATAAAGCACACAAACATAGATGTGGACACGTGTTGCTGTGTCGGTTGTTTTTCTTGTTGTTGACCTATGTGATATCTGTGCCACTTACAGAAGACTCCTGTGATAGGCGCAGTTCATTCCAATAATGAAGAATAAAATGATTGTGGCATGGACAGTGTCCCATCAATAAGGCAAAGCACTCACATTGATGAAATTGGGTGCAAGCGAAACCTTGGTCTTGATTAATGCAGCCCTAAACTGCAATCTGGATGCGACTGTTGCAGCCACAAAGCACTCGAATAATTCGATTTAAGAGGTCACACACACACACACACACACTTTCTTTCTCTCATTTTTTTTTCCTTAATCGGACCTAAATTCCTGCTGACAGCTGGGTTTGACGGTTAGGCATGAACAGAATATTCGGAACAATGCCTCACTCATTGAATAGGTCACGTGCCAGCTCTGGGAAGCTCAGTAATACGTTAATGAATCCCCAGTGACTGATGGTTGAACTTCTGTTGTTGTCGAGGTTGTAGTGGTTGTGGAGGATGCTGAGATGACAATTCTTGTCTCGTAGCAACATAAAGTAACTGATGTAGCTTCAAGCATCGTCTTCATCTTGGACTGCGCCAACGATGACGAAGACAGAGAGTGAAAGGAAGGAGGAGCCTGCAGTCTGACACTGAAGCGGTTTTCTGATGCTTGACTTATCTTGGGCGTTGCTGACCGCATCCGGGTTCCTCTTACGGTGACGATGCTGCATGCTGGGAGCTCTTCACATTTCGAACAAGACACTACGGTGGCTTATAGTGATAACAGGGACTTTAAACTAGGAGATGATAGTGAGACTGAAATTGTTTCTTTGTCAATTTCTCAAAGCCAAATCAAAAACACAAGACATAAAACCCAAACACTAAACACGAAGCGCAAGCAAAACAAAACAAAACAAAAAAACAAAACAAAACAAAAACAAAACAAAAACAAAACCAACAACAACAACAACAACAAAACCCCCCAAAAAACAAACAAACAAAAAAAGAACGCAAAACACGAAGCACGAACATAAAATACACAAGACACAAATAACAAAAAATTGTAATACAATCGTTCAACCAAAAGACAGACTAAGCTAATTTCTCCTGGAAAAAGAAATGCTAAAATTTTAAAAGGATTATCTGTCAGTCCTGGGTGACCAGGACGTCAGGAATGGAAGTCATTGCTTCGACAGCAATCAGGACGATTTCTTGGCTTCTGTCGGCCTAACAACAAACACTAATGTCATCAGAAAAATATACCCTGGGTACATTAGACAAGGAAGCCACATCGTGTGTGTTGTCGACAAGGGCAGACCTAATAACGAGAAGCAATACCAATGATGGCCTCTGAGTGCACACATGAAACATAAAAATACTCCTATCCGGGCTTCAGGAGCAAATTCTCGTCAGAAAAAAAAATTCTGCGGCTTCCATTTACTCGTCCATTTCTTTTATATCTATGATTAGAAATTCCCTTAAAAAAGAAAGCTAGAAATGTATTATTTGGATAATGCAGTCTACGTTTCAAAATTCACGGATAAACCTAAAAAGCTATACCACCTATCGTGCAAAATCTGTCGGCAGGGGACTAGAGATTCGATGAGAACTATTCATCTATTCACACAGGACTGTCCATTCTGAAGGCATACGTGCAGATCGTCGAGAAAGATTTGGAAGAAACAACTAAATCTTAGATATGAATGTTATTTTTTTTTCAAATTATTTGTAATCCAGCCGAAAAGATATGTCCAGTAAAAATCTTTTGACAGACTTTTCTGACAAGAAAGCGATTATTTTTAAAGATTCAGTGGGACGGAAATATTTCTACTGACTGGGTAAATCTTAGTACAAGATATTATTTCCCCACATCTTTCCCTCTTTCTTTATCGAGATACACGCCTACAAAAATCACGATACACATAAAGACAACAACCCACCATCAAGACTGATTTGATATGAAAACTTTATCCAATGGGAAAGTAAGACGATTTTTGGAGGCCAAAAAAGATTGCACTCTAGTAGGTCTTTAACTATTCCATGACTGGCTGAAGGAAATGCAGGTCGAACTGACAGGATAGGAAACAGAAAAACGAGAAGCAACAGCAACAGCAGAAGAAAACAAAATAAAGAAGCATGGAGAAGATGAAAGAAGATATGGAAGAAGAGGAATAGGTTCCGTAAAAACACTTTATAATGCTTACTCAATTTTCCGCGACAGGAAGCCCCCGGGATGTTTAGGACACTAATTTACATACACAGAATGCATCATCCCGCGCATGCGGTCATTTTTTTTCTCAAACTAAAAATAGATACTAGCATCCTAATAGGCAGCTATTGCTTTAATTACATCTTGAGACGGAGAGAGGGCTCGGGGCCATGGCGACAGTTGCTCTGACGACGTGACTGCCATCCATGAGAATCTGTCGGCTAATCAGGACCCGGCGCCGGAAGGCAGGGAGGTCGTGGCGCATGCCCAGTGACTGTCGACGTTGGAGCGTTGGCATCAAACTCGTTAACATCGAAACGGTGGTATAAAAATCGTAGAACTTTGAACATTGAACCAAAATCGTCCACCTTAGAGGGTTGGGATTACAATTCTCAACATTAGAGGTTTGGGGAGTAAATTTGGAACGGTGGGACCAAAAGTAATGGACATCGGAACATTGGAACTAAAATAATCTAAATAGAAAGTTCAAACTATATAAATTGCCACAACAAACAGGTCTACACTTTATTTGTCCAGCCAAAAGAAAGACAAAACTAACATCCTGGGGTTCGTTCTTATAAGAACATGATCAGTTCTCGTTTACTAAGTTTATTAAGAGGACTGCTGTTGTCGTTGTTATTGAAAATAACAAACAGCCTTAATGGTTCACATTTTTATCTTAACATTTCTAACAGCGGTCAGTTGGTGAGGGGTGAGTGTCGAAGAAGAGGCGAGTGAGAGAGAAAGAGTGAACGACAGTATCACAGGAAGCAAAAGCAGAAGGGCAGCCAAACCTTTCCACATCAACCATCCACTGTCTGCAAGGCTTCCATCTAATCCGGAGTTACCACTCCCACGAGAAATAATACTATCGTCATGGAGCACTGAGATACTTGGGGTTGGAGATAGCTACAGGTGAGTTCCGAAGATTTTTCTCCACGTCTAAGGCGCATTCATTAGTCTTGTGTTGAGCCGCTCCGTTATATCTCTTTAGGGACAAAAACAAGATAGTGGGGAAAGGGGGAATCTTAGCAGCATAAGCTCCGCAACTTAGTGCAGTCGGCTTGGCATTTCAATTCTGGAAATGGAAGCTCCATATCCGCTTCCTACAGTCGCGAGGTCTCAAAGGGGACGTAATCCCTCAATCTTCGGGGGGAAGGGGGGAGTCGGCGGACGTGGGCAACGGTCTCTTGTCGGTGAGCGAGTCAGGAGGGAGAGGGTTGGGGTGTAGGAGGGCAGGGGTGGGCTATCTGAGAGATCTTGACATCTTGCACCAGATCGTTTCTCGCCTCAAGATGCTGAAGGAAGTTACAGAGTCCAGGAGTTCTCTCCCTTCGGCTCAAATATTAACCCTGGGTATCGTTCAGCCACGAGTTGCTGAAGTGGGCCTCAGTGGGCTCAAAACGAGGGAGACAGAGGAACGGGATACTGAGCCAATATGGCAGCATGTGGGTTGTTAATCTTCATCGTAATAGAGTTTCCATTCTGCAGTTAAAAATCATGGCCACCAGCTGTTGATAACAATTTCATCGGAATTGCTTTCAGTTGAGAGAAAAAGGTATATAAAATAATCTTCTACGTTTCGTTTATTCATTTGTTACATCTTTCATCACTAATTTTCTTCTTCTTTTATTCATTAATTAGTGTAAGTATTCTTCATTCCTTCCGACTGTTCTTTCTTTCTTTAGTCAGTCTTTCCTCAAACCATAACGTGAGCTTCAATTGGCCAGTTATTATTGTATAAAAAAAAACAACAGCGCCTTTCCCTATCATCAAGACAGGCTTTAAGAACTTTAGAAAACAATACATTTACCCCTTTGCTGCTGCTGCTGCTGATGATGATGATCACACGGCCCATAGATAAGATGTTAAGATGATCCGTAGGTCAGAAACAATTTAATACTTATAACTGTGAAAGTAAACAAACCAAACAGAGGTATACAGAGCACGAATAAACACAGCAGCGGCAGGATTGACGGACCTCCAGCAATGAGACAAATAGTCAGCAGTCCCCTCAAGCTAGCGAGAGGAATAAACAACAAACTCCTACAATATCCGCCATTTGTTTCTCGATTGTGTTAGCACAGTAGTACAGGCTGCACTAATTTAATTCTTTTAAATCACTTTAATTGCATTCCTTTTTTCTCTCCATCCTGCTGCTATGCCATGTAACTATATTTTTTTGGAAACTTTTTATGCCGTTTGAGACGTTTTTACCTTTAATTAGTAAAGGTGGTGGTGGTTGGTGGTGATTTGTAGTGGTCTGCAAATCATCAACCGTAAGGAGTGTCTTTTCAACTGAGTGGGCTGTGAAGCTATTTTTGCCTGGGCGTATGACAGGTGCAGTTAATCATCGAACGAAGAGTATTTCACAGATGGAATTCCTCTTTTTCCTTTCCCGGGCTGTTTTTGTAAGTAATTTTACTGTTAACGACTCATTTACTTTTCTAATCTCGTCTAACACTTGTGTAAACCTGCATGTTAGTGACTTGGGTGGGTCTGAGTTAATGCACAAATCTGTTTGTAAAAATCTTGCTAGCTAACCTGTCTTTGATCCTTTTTTTTTCTCTCTCTCTCTTATCGTATCGTGCAGACGTGTTCTTCAAAAGCAAGCGTCTGCAACTTTGAAATAGCGATCGAAACCCAGTTTACGATCGACAGAAGACCTCGGAGTTGATAAACTTGACGTTGAGGTGCCTGCAGCATGTGATTTTCTGTACCTTTTGTGCTTTATTTTTCTCTTGGAGTGCTTGATCGTCTCTTGCTTTTCCCTGGAGATCTTTGTGTACTCGTTTGCTGTTCCCGCGTGTGCAACCAAAAAACTGGATCGAACTCGGTTTGGAGCCGTTCGATTAATGTCCATGCAACACCAGAACAGCAGCCCGCAGAACGGGGTCCATGCAATTTACGTAATTTGGATCCACTGGCACAGAACGTCTGTTCGGATGGAGGGTCGGGGTGGATGGGGAGGAGAAGGGGATTTGGGTTACGAGGGGATCTTGCTCCGTCCACCCACTCCCCAACGCAAAACTCCCACGAGCCCGTTTATTTTCTCCAGTCGTCAATACTGAGAGGAGGTGACTCTCCGGCCTCCGCCAGACATGACCAGAGTTGCCGCGCCTGACCATTTAAATGCCAGTGGCGCCCCCTTGCTCGGGGTTCGATTTTCTGGTGGCGCTGGCTGCGCGCGGCGCGTGGGCCGCCTGACGTTTCCGTCGATTGAGCGGCCAGTGGCCGTCAGGCTTCCGCCAGACAGAAGCCCCGCTAGGTGTCGCCTTGTTTGAACGCGGCGTGTTACAGCCACCCGAGAACGGCGGGGTGCACGAGCAGGGATGTTCACCTTGTCATCCAGCCATGCGGATCGTCATTGAAACTTGACTGTTTGATCTTTCACACGTTCTTTCGTGTCCTTGGCAGAGTTGAGAGTTCACACTGACACTGAGGTAGTGGGCGTCCTAATAAATAAATACGTAAATAGGTATTGAAGTATATAAGTAAACACGTGTGTGTGTGTGTGTGTGTGTGTGACATGACATGACATCTTTAATGCCAGTGATACATTATCATCCTGACGTGGTGGAGATACATATTTACGAAACAAAACATGTTCAACAGCAGTTTATAGGCAAATGTACATTTTCATATAATTTAAACCTAAATATATGGTCATCAGACATATTCTTTTCCAAATAATAGATATAGGTATTTCATTACAGTTCCATCCATCTATACTATAAGTACATGAAACATTACCAATTGAATATCATGGCATGTACAGCTGCATCTCAATATTCACAAGCAAGAAATTTATTCCAAAGGACAGGGTTCCTATAACCTTCAGATCCAATATATCAATATGCCAAATTTCAGTTCACAAACATATGTATACATGTCTACCAATACCCTTCTTATCTCACATAAATCTATTTTACATTTACTTTTGCCCTTTCCCACAAGGGACATTACTCTGCCGATCTGGCATTCAACACCTACAGATGTCTGCACATGTGTGTACACACGTGTTTGTGTGGTGTGAGAGAGAGAGACAGAGACAAGGTGTGCACATTTCCTTTTGACCAAGTTATTGTACGAGTTACCTGATCTCTTCCAGGGTGGAGAACGAACGACGGCAAGGGAGAGAAGTGCACGAGTGTGTGCGATCATTGCATTGTGTGTGTGTGTGCGTGTACATACGTGCGTGTGTCCGTACACTGTTGCAGTCTTTGACTCGGGTTTACCGATGTCTTCTTGTTTCTTTAAACTCTCTCCAGCAGCTGCTTCCTCTTTGCCAGAAACACTTCTCATCCTCTCGGCGCACGTGCCGCAGGGTAGGTTCGTGTCTACTGTGTATACAGGACTTGCTGAAGTAATGAAAAACACTTACCTTCAAAGAATTCATGGCTATACTAGCACAAACTTTCATTTAATGAAACTTTGCACACAGTATTGTAAAATAATGTACCAAATGAAACATTTTATCCTTGTATAGAACTCTCTCTTAAACACACGCGCACACACTACCATAGTTACCAGTGTAACTGGTCTGTAGGAAAGATTATTTGTCTTCTCTTAAATAATGGTTAAAAATGTTTTGCTTATCCTTTATTTGTTATTTTGTTAATAGGGCATTTATCTTTGACTGCAGTGATTTGTCCGAGGGCAGGGGTTCTCTGTCGAGAACGTTAATGCACGAAGGATGACAGACTTGCAATGACAATATTATGCAAGGCAACGGTAAAATCCTTGCTCTGCCATAATTGAGTTTTCATTCACGGCGGGTGGTGTGAATGTGTGCTGAGCCTTTAGAAGCTAAACACAAATGATAAAAATACCAAGAGACAAATTTGATCCTTTAACAAGGTAAGCCATTTCTGAGTGGCTTGACATCCCTAACGTAGGAACAGAAGGCGTTGAACTGAAGATTGTGTTTTTCCGGATGTGATTTTCTTTTAGAAATATTCTTGGTGACGCGAAATCACACGTCAAAACGATTATTGACATTTTTATTCGCGATTGTGTAGCCTACTTCATAGACTGAAATTATTTTCATTATCGTGAGTTATATTACCTTATGGCAACATTTTTGAATGGCAAGTAAATATCGAAGGTTCGCGTGGATGGAGCTGTCGAACTATTTCCTTCTTTTTCTTTCTTTCTGAATTGATGTTGGTTAGTAGAAAATAGTTCATTAAACTTTCTAAGAGAAAGTTGTATTGCACATCACTTTGCTCACTGCAAGAGGTTTATACCTAGAAATGTTCCACGTGGCCTCAAACTACTGGCAAGGCTGTAGTGTTCATTTTTCAGAGTTTCTGCATTCTTCTCTTTTGTGTCTCAGCAGCTGAACCTGCCCTCGTCAGACCGTAGGAGTGGTGCTCACCTGGCTGAATGCCTTTCTATGCAGATAACTTTTGAAGTCAGTGTTTTCTGAAAACATCCAGACTCGCACACGACAGGAGATTGCAAGCAGACTTCCTCAGCCCGCCTCCAGTCATGGTTATTTTTGGAGCCTTCCGATTTTCGTTGTTTATGGAAACGTCCGGACGACAGATGAAAACTTTAGTCAATTTGTTTGTGATCAGAGGCCGGTGATGTATGTCCTGGTCTGTTGCCAGCTTTACTTTGCGTCAGAGAAACCGAGAGTAAACATGGGTTCTGTCTTGTAGTTAAACCGATTGGAAACCTCCGCTCGCCAATATTGTTCTAGAAGGACTTGTGTCGACTAATCTTGATCACCGGCGCTCAGGGAGCCTGCGAAAGGAGAAAGTTCAAGAATGGTATGACATTGCTCAGAATTGTTGTTTTTGATTATCTGTTGCAATCAAAAAAAGAACTGGCTGAAATTGGAAAAGAAATTGGCTGAAATTGAAAATAGAATGACTGGCAAGTGAAGGGACACGTAATCTCTTGTTTATGAGCAGGAATCAACGTGGGCGTCGACATTAACCACATACAGGGAACGAGGGACAGAGAAACAGACAGGCAGGACAAACATACAAACAAGAATAACAAAATGGATGAACTAACGATAAGGTGGCGAGGATGACACGAGACACACGCCAGAGACAGAGAAATGCAAACTGGGAGAATCAGAGATAATCTGTGACAAAGACAAAGTGCCTAATACCTTCTTGAAGCGTCTGAGTGTGGTGCCCTCGCCGGCCGCCTCCACCACCCTCCGGTGCAAATACTGATGGTGTCCACTGATGCATCTTTGAATGTACATCAAGAAGACATTAGCGGCCTGCCTCCACGGTCCCAAGAGGAAGGATGATTCCGAAGCATCGATGTGTCTCCGGTGTCGCGCGTCATTAGAAAGACTTACAAGACTCGGGGAATCTGAAAACATCTCCGTGGTCGATTTACAGATACTGAATCTTTAATGAGATACACTTTTAAATTTATTAAGAAGCTGACGAATGTTTCAGACATTTGCTGCTCAAGAGTTCTGGTTATGATGTGGCGATGGGTATGTTCTTTGCAAACTCTTCACGTTTCTGGTTTTTAAATAATAAAGATACTCAGATATAGAAAAGTGCGGAGAACCTCAAACGAAGGTGAGTGACCAATATCCGAAATTAATGATTGGTGCAGACTTATCGTAAAATAGTAACATGAATATAGAACAAAAGTCTCTCATCTACGTTATGATATTAAAAAAAATATTAAAAATTAATAATTTTAATCTCATGTAATGTAACTTTAATAAGCTTTGATATCTATTTGTGTTTATCAAGCCTGTCTGATTTTTTTAAAATCACAACAATATTTAGCTCTTTAAATCATTTGTTTTGAATGGCAAATAAGGTAGGAGTTCATCTCTCTTCCTCTGTGTGTGTGAAAGGGTGAGTGTCTTCGTGTGTGCAAAAGGAACCCTTACTAGTTTCAGATTACTTGACACGTTTGATATATATTCTGAAACTCGTTGGTAGATGAATAGGCAGGCGCCCCAAGAGTGCCAATAAGCTGGAATTTCCAGCAAGCTCTCTTGTCGTCTGCGGGAGGTTGAAACGGATGCCACAAACATTAACTCCTTGCTTCCTACCTCACTTTAGCCCACTCCCACCACCGTCTGATTTCATTTTTTTCACATTTTGAGCTCGATGACGCCTGCTGGAAAATGACTTCTTACAATTGGCACAGGAGAGAGCAGGGAACCCGACACAGGATGTCTGGCCAAGTGACATTTGCTAACGGGTCCTGAGCGGTTCCAGCATTTAGCGTCGCTGGAGACTTTAATTCGTCCATTTGTTTCCCTGCTCGCTGGAGACTCACACATCACTTTCTCGCAACTTGGATGGTGGCAGCCGACTTCCTGTCATGTCCGTCTGGGCTTTTGTCCTGGTCCGTCCGCATACCTTTCCGCCATTGCGCAGGACCGGAAACAGACGTCACGGACCAGACAGTTCTGAGCGCAGCGGGAATATCTTCTGCGAGCTTTGTATACGTTCCGTGAAGCCGTGGAGCGGAAAATTTGCTAAAAGGAAAAGAAGAGGAACGTAGCAAAGTTTAATTGCCCGCAGGTCAATACTTCAGTCACTACTATGATGTAACAAAGAAATACTCGCACAAAGAAACATTTATTAGTTGATTGGTGATACAGGTTTTGTTTCCAATGCTCTAGCTTTTAACTTTTTGTGGAACAAGAAAAAAAAAAAAAAAAGAGAAAATCCTCATTGTCTTGTCCTCCGCAGATACAAGTGTGGTGTTTTCCGCATGCTCCTTCAGGAACTGTCACAGTAGTGTTAATTCTATTTCTACATTTTATTTCGTATTATTGTCATCTATATTTTAGTCTACACATATGTAGTAGTTTCATTTCTTAAACTTATTTTAACATAGATGTTTGTTACTAGTCATGCCGTCGTCTTTTTTGAGGCATTTTCGTGAAGTACCTATGCACACTACATTACTATTATTTAGCATACTTTTATCTCTTTCTACCAAAATAATATAAACCAGTCAGTTGCAAGGATCTACAAGCAAACCACAGATTCCTATAGGTGGTGATCGCTGATACTGCTGAACCAGGTTCAGATCAGAAAGAATCTCCCAATTAAGAGATGATTTTGCAACGTCACTGAAGTGGAAGGAGGGAGATATACGAAATATTAGAGAAGACAGTAGTTGCTTGTCTGTAGAGGTTATTAATCCTGAAGATAGAAAAACAAACTTGGAGAGAGAGAGATGGCTATGGCTTCACAAACCACAGCCCATTCCAATCTACACTTCGAGGCAGCACAAATATTCCTGGCATATTCTGCATTTAATAAATAAAGTGTGCATTTCGCAGTCAAACAGAGGCTCACATGCACTCGGGCTAACATAATATACACTGTCTTCCTCGCCACTTGCAACAACGCCCA
Source organism: Pomacea canaliculata (assembly GCF_003073045.1). Taxonomy (NCBI): domain Eukaryota; kingdom Metazoa; phylum Mollusca; class Gastropoda; order Architaenioglossa; family Ampullariidae; genus Pomacea; species Pomacea canaliculata. The sequence goes on from NC_037595.1 coordinate 29,447,760, forward strand.
GCGTGTAGGATCAACTGGGGTGTCTATCATCACCATCGCAATAACTGAAACTAAAAACACACAACGATGTGGATCCAATGTTTATGATAAATTTCGTCTTACCACACCCTGGCAGTTGGCATGCATGCAGAGGGACATCTGTGAGTTTCTTGAATTAACTATATTAGTCCGGCCCTCTAAAACCATCCTAGTTTCTCATGCGGCCCCTTGGCAAAATTAAATTCCCACCCCTGTACTAGAGTGTAATTTCTTTAGCAGACATAAGTTATAGTTTCTTCTCACACACTTAGCTTCTGCCAAATAAATTCTATAATTTAAAAATATTTTAGAAAACTAAGTTAATTAATGCAACTTGCACATAGCATAAAGAATACTTGAATGACGAAATCAACACGTGAAATATATTAATCTTCATCGTGTATGACCGAAAATAAAGGCGACAGGTGTTCAGAGCAACTGACCCTGCTGCAAGGCTCGCTACTCTTTCAGACAATCTTTACAAAGTTCGCAGAGTACAGCCCCTTCAAAGATGGTAGGGGAGGCCACATTAGTGCAATACAAATAAAGAGAAAAAACTTTTTTCATTTAATTCTAATGTAAACTATTATGAAATATTATCAGTTTCTACACAGTGCATGGGATTCTTCAAATAAATTTTCTCTGTTGTGTGCCACCGTGTTTATTCTGATTTCTTTTCCGCAAAATTATGGATCGTTGTTTTAATGAACCCCAGTTCAAGGGAAATAATCAACAAAGGACATCATCCGTACAGGTTGCGTTTAAATATGTTGTTATTGCTTAATTTATGCTTCACATACAAATTTGTGATTCTAACTTAATTTGATTAAATTCTACATTTTGTCTTGTACGTATGAAGATGTGATGGCCTAATAAAGACCATTGTTAAATGTAGACTGTGCATGGAGCGTACTATGAGTCTGTATTACTTTGAAGGATTTCGAGTGACAGGGAAACGAGGTTTCGACACCAGCAGCAAGTTGACTTTTTCATTAGGAGCAAATATATTTATTGAGTAAAATAGTTTATGATTTTGTTTTTCTAGAACATTTTTCGTGTATAGCAGGTAGGTGCGTTGTTGCGAACGTGATGTGTGGATGCAAAGCAAAGCAATTGATTTCCGAGAATGTTTGACGTTATTAAAGATTCGCGATATATCAGAAGTTTTCTTGGTGACTTTTTCCTTTTGTTTGATTTGCTAAATGATCACTTTTTGTAACTGTGTAAATAGTTGAACAACGAGGACTAAAGCGTCCGTCTGTCGATCATGGCTGAAGAAATTGATTTCGAGGAGCAGTTGGAGCAAGAAAAAAGGCAACAGGCGGAGGAAGAGGAGAAGGAAGCAGCCACTATTGGTCTAAGCTATACTGATAGCGATGGAACTATCATGGAATGGGATCCTATCAAAAGGGCATTTTTTCCAAAAGTATTAAAGAATATTCTTGGATTTTTTCTGCTTTTTTTCTCAAGTTTCATATTGATAATGTATCTCAAAAGATTAAGTATGACAGCTTAATAATTATGTGCATTTGTGTATGGTTTAATTAAGTAAGATCTTTAATAAAATGTTATGCTAAAAGCCATACCCTTGTGTATCTTATTAAAGATTCATATTTTATGTTTTTTATTTAAAATATTTTTATTTCAATAGTATTTCTTTTTTGACTAAGCAATCTTTTATTTTAAATGAAATTCATATTCAAAATATTTTATCCAGATTGACATGGACTTCATTGCAAGGTATCAGATGAATTATGGCATTGACAACTAGTGAGACCAACAAGGAGGGTGCTACAGGATATGAGAAAAAGCTTTCAGCAAAGTAATACAGGCACTGACGGGGAATTTAACTATCAAGCATATTATTCCTACTACCATGGGGGCGATAACAAAAGATCTTTGCAGAATCTGGGCAATGAGCAGAAACAAAGCATTGAGGATGAAGAAGAAGAGGACGAAGATACAGTAAATGCAGATGAATCGACTGAGAAGAAAGGCAAACAAAAAAAGAAAGGAAAAGATAAAGGTGATGGAAAACGCAAACTACCAGAAGAGGCACCATGTAAGTCTTTTTTGTAATGCAGCAAAATAAATTTGTACAGTGGCTTTTTTTTTAAACAGTTTGTTAAAAATAAAAATGCTACATTATTTTGGCTCCATAATGTATATTTACAGTTAGATTCCTAAAGACTAGTGGCAGTAAGTGTAGGTGGTTCACCACAACTAAGCCATGCATAAGAAAGCAGAGCCCAGCTGTTCTCCTGCCACTTTTACTATCCCTAGTAAATCAAGAACCATTTCTTCTGGAAAGTGTTTTGGAGGGCCAGGGAGTTTTCTACACATTGGCCTTAGAAGGCCTTATTTGACAACCTTACGATCTACAGTCAAGTGCACTAACCATCAGCCTTCCCACTGAAATTCAGAAAAAAGCTTGTATATAAGACAAATTGTTTTAATTGCTTGCATTTTTGCAGCCTGGTTTGACGTGGACTCAGAAAAGTCAACACATGTATATGTGTCGGGTTTGCCGTCGGACATCACGGAAGACGAATTCAAGGAAATGATGAGCAAATATGGTCTTATTATGTTTGATCCAATTACACACAAGCCTAAACTAAAGCTCTACACTGGCCCAAATGGCACACCAAAAGGAGATGGCTTATGTTGTTACATAAAGGTAATTTAACAGCCTCCCTAAGATCATGTTTTCCACTTGCGCGTATCTTGAATGAGCTACAATGCTTTCATTTTCTAGAAGAACATTTTATAAAACAATTTTTTTATCAGGCTTCTTCACTAAATGTTGTTGAAAATTTATCACAATTACTTACCACAAATAATATTACAAGAAAAAAAATTGAGCAGTATTAAAACTGTTTCATAAAACCTTTCAGAAAATAAGTGTTGTGTCTTATGCAAAAATATACATTATTGATTATATCACCAGCCGTCTTCTTCATGCACATAATATGTGTCTTTTGATTAGCAAGAATCTGTTGATCTTGCCCTGAAACTTTTGGATGGATACCAGCTTCGAGACAGCACCATCTCAGTAGAGAGAGCTAAATTCCAGCTCAAGGGAGAATATGATCCAAATAAAAAGAAGAAAAAACTCAGTAACAAAATGAAGAGGAAACTAAAAGAAAAGCAACAAAAGTAAGTGTGATGCAAAAAAAAAAACAAAAAAAACTTGCACAATGAATTAATTGGATCCCAGTTCATAACTGCTGCTTTCTCACAATCTACAGCAGTGGTTCTCAAAGTTTTTCAGGACTGCGGACCACTTTACTTAAGTAAAAACTATGGCGGACCACCAAGGCCTAAGTAAAAAATATGGCGGACCACCAAGGCCTAAAAGTCAGTCTGTACTATGAATTTCAAATTTAAATTGCCGCATTTGTTTCATTTTAATTCAAAACTAAATGTCCTTTTGTGAAAGTAACATAGTAATAAGATGACATAAAACTATGTATACCTCATCTTTTGTAATTAAAATGTTAATGCGAGGAATGCATCACTTTAAACATCACTTTGCTGACATATGACGACTATCAGCCGTGGACCACCTGACTTATGCCCATGGACCACTAGTGGTCCGCGGACCATACTTTGAGAACCACTGATCTACAGGAAGTCAAAATTTTTACTGCAAATGAGTAAACATCCCTCTTTTCCAGCTTTTATCCCTCCACTCTGGATTATGTCTTGAAGTATTATCTTTCTTTACTTTATTTCCTTATTTATTTATTAACTGCTTACCAAATGGCCAGTTTTTTTTTTTTAACAGGTTGTTTGACTGGAGACCAGACATTGCACCAGGTACAAGGCTTCGTCATGAGCGCATTGTTATTCTGAAGCACATGTTTGATGTGAAAGAGTTTGAGGTTGGTGAGATATTTAGAATACCTATTAACTCTTTACAGTTCACAACTGGGTCAGTGGCTGAAACACTTCTGATGATTGTGTAGACTTAGGGAAGATATTTATCACCAAAGCTTATCTGATGGTTTACTAATGATTACCTTAGGTTGAGTAATGATCCGTGAGAGATGTTAACCAGGAATGTGCTAAATCTGGTGTTGTTTGTTTGATGGTTTATTGTAGAATGACTCTATGTTGATCAATGACCTGAGAGTAAGTGCTTACAGTGAAAGTGCCATATTTTACTGATGTTTACTGTGTTTTTCTTCTTTTTTTTTAGGATGACCCTGCATTGATCAATGAGCTTAAAGAAGATGTTCAGAGTGAATGTGCCAAGTTTGGTGAAGTACGCAAAGTGCAGGTGTACGATGTAAGCTCATTATTTTTCAGGGTTTTAAAAGACTTATAACCCTTGGTGTCTATTCCTTGTACCTTTTTGTTAATGTTTGATATATTCTGCCATGTTCTCAAGTGATGCAGATAAATAAAAAATGATAAACTGTATAATAATTTAATACGGGGTCTGTGGCTTACAGGTTTTAAAGTTACAATGGAGTTTTTCTCAGGATGTAACTGTAACTGCTATCAACTAAAAACTTCACATTCCTGTGGAATATTCAAATAAAGTGCAAAATCGACCTTTGCACATATGCACCAAATATTTTCATTGCAGTTTATTTAGAAAGGGAAACAGATTGAGTAATAAATCATAGTTTTGCTTTAGTTGTTGCAATCCTGCTGAAAGTAAGGTTTGTTTTCATCATTTGGTCTTTCTTTTTCTTTGTCCAGCGTCACAAAGATGGTGTGATATCTGTCACTTTCAAGACTCCCGAAGAAGCTGATGTATGTGTTGCGGCCATGAAAGGACGGTGGTTTGCCAAGAGACAAATTGTAGCTGAAACATATGATGGAAAAACAAACTATGATGTTCATGAAACAGATGCTGAAAAGGAGGAGCGTCTGCAACACTGGGAATCATTCCTGGAAGTTGGTAGCAGCAAAGCTAAAGTTACTGGTGCTAAGGAGAACAAACCTGTTGCAGTTGGTGGGCAGAGTTTATCTACAGAAGCTGGGAGTGCAGCTTCACAAGCCATTGTGGGAGCTCCTGAGAGTGCTCATTCCGCAGCTTCAGCCAGGGACAGTAACTCTGTACCTTGAATGTGGAGGCAGGGGCTGGCTGTCCAGATTCTGCAAGTGCTGCAGCAGTTAGATGGGTGTCTTCATTCTAGAAGAATCAACGGTTTTGCAGTTATACTTTCAAGATCTGTGGTGGGATGGTCCTATCAGACTAACACATTCTGCCTTATGTTTTTCTCTGCTGTGTACCATGTTTGTATCAGTAGATGAGGTCTGACTGGGCTGTAGTCACTTCAAGCAGAGCTTCCAGGATTTTAGTGCCAATATGACTTCATAGTTTTAGGCAGTTGTTTAGTCAGGCAAGTGTTGTGAATGTATCATTGTAACACCTCCAATATTGTCATTTCCATATTCAGCCTGTGGAAACATTAGTTTACATTTTCTTCTCAGTCATGCTTTTTTTCCCCCAAGAAAGAGGAAAATATGTGGCTTTTTGCATGCAGACAGTGTACTTTAAATGCTGAGCTGAATAATAGTCGGCCAGGTAATGCTTACATCAACAAGTTTGCTTGTATTGTCAAAGTAGCATAAAAACATAGAATGAAATTTTATTGACAAATGCGAAGAAGTCTAATGGAGTTTAGAGGCTGATTAGTGTGGAGACTATTTATTTTATTTCTAAAATAAAAATCTTTTAAACTTATGAAATCTTTTGCTGGCTGACAGACCTAGGTAATGTGTTTGTAATGATGAGCTAGCAGCACATTGGTGTTTCAGTGCACAGCACCTACCACCATTTATAGTGGATCATCACTAAAATTTTGTCCCTTTATTTTACTTGGAAAGTTCTGCATTGTTTGCCAGGTTGCTTTATCAGTTTCAGTCTGAATTCCAGCATATTAGCTTCAATTTAGAATGTCTCTTGCAACCACTCATTTCAACATACAACATAATTGAAAATTGATTTTTTTTCAGGATTACTCTGGGTATATATAATCAAACTGATCAATCAATGTATCTTGTTACAAACACAAATGCAACTGCCTCTTGACAAACATGAATGTTACAAATATTTGTAAAATGATGTTTACTTGAAAAACAGGAGGGTAAAAACTAGTTTAGATATGAGAAAAAATTGTTATTACAGGGTAAAATTTAAGGCTCCTTGGCTATGCAGAGGAACACTGGTGACGTGGAAGTGACCAAAGCTGAACAGAAAACGAGAAAGGTGTGTGTGTATTTGAAGTAAAGTGCAAATACATCAATAACATATCCTAGCATTGGACCACTGTCAGATCCTAAACCACTGCTGTAAGCAACTAATCCAAATTAAACAAAATTTTATTATTGATGACTGTGTCATTTTTATTCTTCAAGCAAGAAGAGAATGTCGATGTTTGTATTACCTGATCAGAACAGATTTAGGAAATGACTGCTCTAAAATGAATCCAGAAACAGTGGGAACACATACTCATATTGGAATTGTAAGTGAAATGTTCTCCCCAACAGAAGCATGGGAGCTGTAGAAAGGAGATTGGAGGTATTGGGAAAGGGGTTCTAGGACAGAGATCGTTAGTGCAGGTATGTCACTGCGGCTTGCACACCCGGCCTATCGATTACCGTACCCAGCTTTTCCCACAAAGCTGATTTTCACCCACTTCGCCATGCTTAAAAGAAAAAAAAAATAGTTTCAAGCTTTAGTGCTGGCAGCCTGGCCTACTGACAGTTGTTATTCCGTTCCAAATTTTGACCGCGGCTTGTGTAAACAGGTGAGAGCAACGAATCGGGTGGAGTAAGTATTTGAAAACAAAACGAATTTCTGAGATTTAAGATACATATCCATTTTTTAAATTTAAAAGAGGGGTTGACTTTTCAGTAAGCTGCTTCTCCTGAAGTTCCGATGTACTGTTTACCGCGGACACCGGCCCTTAGATCCCCGGTGCATGCTGCCATGGAGACCCGTGTTTATTAATTAAAGCAGTAAGTCTTGTGACTTCAGTAACATCGATCAGCCACGTGTGCATGACCTAGCGTTGACCTGTATGTCAAGGTCTTCACACTTCTGTAAGCACGTGAGTGGTGTGTGTGTGCGTGCGCGCGCTCGCGGGCCTTTGTTTTCCTGTGTGTGTGTGTGTGTGACGGGGGATGGGTGAGTGGGCATCATTACGAGGGGGGAAAGATGCGTGTGTGTGAGAGTGCGCTCACAGATAAGTGTAGTATTGTTATAATGCTCTGTGTATGTGCGCGCGGGTAATAGGAGACCTAGAATTTATGATGACCTCCCTTTGAAGCACAGCAAGACAATAGCAAAGACAACACCCATCATCTGAACCTTTTATTGAAAAAAATAAAATGTACAAAAGAAACAGTTTCTAAGTTTTTTAAAACAAAAAAGCTCGATGCAAGACGAGAAAGCGACACCCGTTATTTCATCTGTTTAACGACCGCAGTGTTTCAGCCATTATTTAAAGTGCGAACTGTTCATGTCTTCACACACCACTGGCATCATCCACACGATAGTGCTTGTGTTTCTTTTTCATCGTCGGGTCTTTCTCTGAGTGTCGTCGAGAAGTAAGCGATGCGTCTTATTGTAGTGGCAGCGTGCTGTCTGGTCTCGTGCTGTGCGGCGGTCTGGCCCCCACCCAAGGCTCCAGATAGAGGTGGACCGGTCAGAGAAGCCAACGCGCCCAAGTTCAGCAAAGAATTGTCAAATGTAAAGAGCTCGCCCTTCCAAGGAAAATCGGTAGGCATTTACTCACATGTACTCCCGCACACACACATCAACTCACCCACCTACCCACTTACCCCACCCTTCCCCCACATATGAGAACATTTTTTCTAAACTTGTTAATTTACTGGGATATATTTTATACTACCTATTGTGCATTCATAATTTTATTTTTTTTTAATTTAGCATCTACGATATTTAGTAGATCAGTGAGTATCTGTTAGCACAGGCAGAGGTCATTATGAAAGAAATCTGACTCGCCATGCTTTATACAATGAAAATTTGACAACTAATATTAGAAAATGCTTTTCTACTTTTTAAGGACCATTTCAGTGTAAACGCAGTATTAGATATAACTGTTACTTCAGAGGTTCTAGCTTGATTTTCACGGGGAACGAGCTTGTCGAGGGCAGTGGCAGCCCCAGGGGCGTGTTACACGAGATGTAGTATATACTTGCCCATATCATTAGTATCACCCAGAGCGTTGTCTGTACTAACATTAGTATCAGGGTGTGAAAACTACTCGCACAACCCCACAACCCTTCGTACATCCAAATTATAATACATGTATAGTATTATGAAATAACGATTCTTCATTTTTTATTATTCTTTCTGTACTGGCATTATAATGTGCTGTATCACATTAATATTCTGTATCAACAGTGTTTTAGTACGGACGTGTAATACAAGTTCGTGGTTCTAGCGGTTTATGTATTGATGTTGCTTTTGCAGGGTTGTATTAATAGTTTAATGCTGTTATTACACTGATAAGATTATTAATTAACATTTTTTTTTTATAAAGAGGTGCACTGCTTTCTCTAAAGGTGTTCGATCTTTCCACTCCATAGATCGGTGACGAAGCCAGCTATTCCATTCCCCTCGGAAGCAGCAAGAACAAAGGAAAAGAGAACTCTGCGGATACTGCTGCAACAAAGAACGGCAACTCGTCGATAGGAAGTATTTCGGAGATGTTAGGGAAGGTTGACTTAAGTAAACTAGACTTAAATAAGGTCAAACCTGCGAACTTAAACATGATGGGAATGCAAGGGGGTTCAAACAACCGAAGATCCCCCTCCCGGAACGAGGAGGAATCGCCGGATGAGCCTACATGGGACAGAAACAGTCCATACCAGATTGCCGCAGATCGGGGAGGGTCGGATGTCAACAGCAGGTCCCAGTACCAGAATCCAGGGATTTCGAAAAAGGGAATCGCATCCATTAATGTCCAGCCACGGCCCCCGGGCTCAGGGAAAGCGGCCAACAACGTTGGAGTTGGTAAACCCGGAGCACCCCAGAAGAAAGCGGGTAGTTTTTCTCCAACGACTCCCCCGTTAAAGAGCTCGAATCAAGGGAAGAAACAACAGCAGAGCCCCAAGAAGTCGGGCTGATCAGCCGGCCAATGCTCCATCCGAATCGCTTTGAATGTCCGTGAGGCGCCGGATCATTAGATACATACAGTGACCCCCCTCCCCTCCTTTATCTGCCATGTCACTCCAAAATCAGAGTTCACCTTTGACCCGCAATTGTTCTTACGTACTTACCGTTTGCATCCCTTCTCCATGGCCAGCTACTCTGGTTTCCTGCTGGCGCAGTTATGATGTGGTCTTTGTAAGAAATAAGAAAAATCTCCCTGTAACAATTATCTCATTTCCACACATTCCATTTTCATATTTGTAGTTCCTTTTCAGGGTCCATGGCTTAAGACTACATCTTCTCATACAGTCTAAACTCCTGTTCCCTTGACTTGCACAAAAAGAGATATACACCATTGTAAATGAATAAAGAAGTAATGCAACTGTTAAAATGTATCACAGAGCGATGGTAAGTCTATCACTAACTGAAGTGATTTTAATAAACATGATGAAGAACAACGAAGCCTTTCTTTTCATTTATTATTTCATTTGTTCATTTCTACACCTTAGCTATTTTCCTTCTTTTGCATTTTTCTTATTAATAATTGAGCTTCTATTCTTGTAGCAGCACTTGATGTAAGCTTTGTCTACTTCTGTTACAACAACATCCAATCTGCACAACCATGAATCACATGACCAGACTCAGGCAAAATGTAGTCTGCGAATTCTGATGTTTGTTGTGTTCTAAACATTTCATCTGCTTTTACGGAGAGTTCAGTATACTCATGGACATATTGTGACAGGTCATTTTGACATTCGACACTGCTGAAAATTTTATTTTGAAAGACGATATTACATATGTAATGAAGTATAATAACTTTGTTTTATAAACATCGCTTTCTCATCGCACTCATGGACCTATCTGTAGGGGCATCTAGTCAAAATCGCGATTAAAGCGAGATGTTTTCGTGTTGACTACGAGAAGAGGGATGGTAAATATACCACTGTACTGAGTATAGGGTTGTGTCTGAGAGCCAAATTTTAGTCAATCAAGTTTTTCTTAATTTGCAATCAAACAATCCACGCATTAGTCGTTAAAGTTAGCACTTGTCACCAGCACAGCGAGAATTGACTGTCCTGGATTCAAATCTCGCTTTAGGCACACTGTTTTTTATTTCTTTGTATGCGGTACCTGTTTAGAGGACCGGGTGCTTTGCCGTGATAAAACCTTACTGTTTAAATCACCAATACCCCTTTTCCCACGCGATACAAGCGATGCAAGCGTATCTTCAATTTCTCTATAAACATCATCCGTTAAAAAAATTATTTCACACTTTCTCTATGAAATGGACTGTTATATTAGTGGCTAATTGATTGACCAATTTTCGCCAGAGATTCGTCCAAGATTTTCTCTTGGTTCTCTCTCTCTATGCTTTTATCATCCTTTTTTCCTTCTTTGCGTCAAACCAACCAACCGTGAGAATTTTCTCGGCGCTGTCTTTTAATTACCTGTGTGCAGATAAGTACTGGCATTAGTGCAAACTAGGTAAGGGGAAACGGAACAGGTAATTATTAGCTGTGCCCAGCAGAATGCTAGGGACAACAGTGACAAAGTCTCACGAACTCTTTGACGCCGGAAACAAGAAGCAGCTGTGACGTCCATAAAGCTCTCGTGTTTCAAATGATAAGCCTCGTGCAGGTCGTGTGAACCTTTTTCTGACCTGCTAACGACCTGTAGCTTTTATGTTTTTGGCATGGTGCACAAATGTTTCTGGGCGGGTAGCTATCTACCCTTACTCTTCCCTCCTCCCTCGTTTTCTTTTAAGTCCTATTTTGGTCCCAGGGTCAAAAGTTTACTCGAGATCACAAGAACACCTCTTTGTTGTGGACGCATGAGTAAAAGAGAATCGTCCTTACATAAAATCGTAGCGTTAAATACACATTATATATTTGACAGAAATGTGTGGAAAGCAACTGAAAGAGTCTTTTAACTCATATACACGAACAGAGTACATTTATTTTAGTGAATGGGGTGCTCTCAGTACAAGAGACGACGAATGCACTCAAAGTTCTTGCAAAGTCGAATGCAAAGCTTTTCAAAGCTAGGTTCTGTTCTCAAAGGGACCGCGACACAAGCATCTGACCACTTCATTTCTTTGCCCGATGACTATTGCCTGCACCCATCCAGCATGTGCTTTTGTTGAGAAGAAAAGACTAAAAAATGAGCAAGAAGACACCTTTAATTGCTATTTACACAGGATAGTATTACAGGTAACAATACCTGCAGCCTGATATGAACAAACAATGTACAGTACATGACCAAAGACTATCTTGCTAGGGGTCCGTTCTTCCTTTTAATTTCTTATCTAGTTGTCCATGGTGAACAAACAAAGCACAAAAGGTGATGAAGATGAGGAAGGTTGCATAAAGGTTTTAGTATATTATGACAATATACAAGAGGAGAAAAGTGTAAAGGTCCTTTCCAAGTTTATTTTAACGAGAAAGCCCAATACAATCTTCACTTGACAGTTTGTTATTGTCGGTAACTGCTAGTACACACTTGTTGATCAGTATTGTGTCACTGATTAATGATTTTGTGACAAAAAAGCGAGCTTGCCATTTTCCAGGTTTCCCAGTTAAGCGCTTCGGAGTAGTTTTAGTATTTTTCTCAAGTAATTGTAATAACTCAGAAAAACTTTTTTTCCCCTTTTTTCTCGTTTTGGTTTCTGTGCCTCTAATGGTAGCCGGGGTGACTGTCATTTGACGGGCAGCAGCTTTTGCAGGTGTTGGCCTTTTGCGATCTGGTGTTGTAGCTACAGGCGCAGGTTTGTTCAAAACTGTGGTTGCTGCTGTTGTTCTTGTAACAGGATTTACTTTTGGTCCACGTTTATCCTTTTGAGCGGTCCCTTGAACCTACATAACAGCGAAAGCACACACACACACACAAAACACACACACAAACACACACAATTATAAGCATAGCAAACGTGGACAGTGATGTAGCTGCGTGTTGGTGGTACAATGGCTAAAGCACATGTCACTGTGCCACAAAAATTCTGTTTTGACTTGATTATTTAGTGTATCAATCCATCGTCATCTCTAGAACATGTTAAGATGGCAAGAGACATAACTCATCTTGCTGACGATTACCTCTCTTAGTGGTTTATTTCAACAAGTATTTATTAAGTCTTAAAGATAGCGAAAATCGGGTGAAACACGTTGAAAACATTATCTCATTTCAACTCCCATGTCTTGAGTGTGGGATCTGTTGAAATTGGTTTTATTACTTTGCAAACTCATTCTTGGGGGATACTTCGAACTCCAAACATCTTCCCGCCATGTGTTCCCTGTGTGTTCAGATCCGTGGTTACTCCCATCGCGGTAACTGTTATTAAAAACTGAGTTTGTTTCTTAATGAACACATAAAGAGCTTCTGCAGAACATCATGTGATTGCACTGGACTGTTACAACATGCATGTGACAGTGATGGGTATCTAAAATGTGAAATTAATGGTGAGACATCAGACCGTTGCTGAAGGTCTCGCCGTGTCGAGATAATAAATTCTCAACATCAGTCGACTTGCTGCCTGAGGCCGGTGATTCTCAAGAGGCTTACAAGTTAAGCCGAGGCTTGTAAGTTAATTACAAAAACCTGGATTTCACATAAAGTCTGACTTAGTCACACACATTCCACTGTTGACTCCCTACGAGCCTCATCTTTGCCAGCATGAAAACAGAGCATTTTTCATTCCATTTTCACATATACGAAAGAGAACAAATAATAAAAGACTAATGAAAAAAGTAAATCAAGTAACAGAATCGCCATCTTTTTCTCTTTCCTCTCTCGTTCTTCTCTTCCTTCTGTCCTGCATTTGTTTCCAGTGATAATATAGAAGATGAGAAAGATGAAAAGGTCCTTTCCAAGTTTATTTTAACGAGAAAACCTAATACAATCTTCACTTGACAGTTTGTTATTGTCAGTAACTGCTAGTACACACTTGTTGATCAGTATTGTGTCACTGTCTGTGTGATTGCTTCTTCAGGGTCTGTGGGCTCCATTTTCTAAGGGACAGGCTGCCCTTTAATACAGTTATGTGGTTATGGGTGATACCCTCCGAAATCTCTTGTGATCATTAATTTAGAAAATGGCCATTTTCGAGGCTTCCTAGTTGTGTACTTCGGAGTAGTTTTAGTATTTTTCTCAAGTAATTGTAATAACTCAGAAAAACTTTTTTTCCCTTTTTTCTCGTTTTGGTTTCTGTGCCTCTAATGGTAGCCGGGGTGACTGTCATTTTACGGGTAGAAGCTTTTGCAGGTGTAGTCCTTTTGCGATCTGGTGTTGTAGCTACAGGCGCAGGTTTGTTCAAAATTATGGTTGCTGTTGTTCTTGTAACAGGATTTACTTTTGGTCCACGTTTATCCTTTTGAGCGGTCCCTTGAACCTACATAACAGTGAAAGCACACACACACACACACACAAGCACACACAGACAAGAACACACACACAAACACACACAATTATAAGCATAGCAAATGTGGACAGTGATGTAGCTGCGTGTTGGTGGTACAGTGGCTAAAGCACATGTCACTGTGGGTTTGGATCCTCTTTCCCGAAAGCTGGGATGTTCAGCTTTGTTTCATGGATACTCGCTCATAAACACCAACATGCACAAGAGGTCATTAAACTACACGAACATGTTGATGCAAATATTCCACAAAAATTATGTTTTGACTCGATTATTTAGTGTATCAATCCATCGTCATCTCTAGGACACGTTAAGACGGCAAGAGACATAACTCATCTTGCTGACGATTACCTTTTGTAGTGATTTATTTACACATATATATATATATCAAGTCTTAAACATAGCGAAAATCGGGTGAAACGAGGTGAAAACATGATCTTATTTCAACTCCAATGTCTTGAGCGTGAATCGTTGAAATGGGTTTGATTATTGACACCTTGTTTACAACAATAAAGACACTCACCAGCAGGACGATGGCGCCCAAGACGAGAAGAGACAGCTTCATGTTGATGACAGAGAGCTGCAGGTCCAAGATGGAACACTCAGTGAATTGTCGGGTTCATGCTTTTATTGCCATTCATTCCAGTCCGATGACCTTCCTCTCTCAACCTTTGAACCTTACTCATTAGCGTTGCCCTCACGAGTCTCAAATGAATTGTAATTTCGCCAGTCACACTGCTGGTTTCGGTGTTACTTCTCATAATACTTGAAACAACGGCTTCATTCTTTGGAGACTTTCTGTTACCGTCAGCCGGTGTTTATGTATGGCATAGTGTATATTTTACAAACGCGGTCTAACCTCTGGTTTACCTGATTGCTGTAACTATTATAAACGCAGCCTTTGGTAGGAGTGATGGAGGAGAGCCTGTCTCTGAAGCTTCCCCTTTGTTTGAAACATTGTTTGAACCATCACACACATACAGACGCACACACACACACACACGCACGCACGCACGCACGCACGCACGCACGCACGCACGCAATGAAAAACACTGATACAGTCATAGTTTTTAGGATTCAATTTTAATGTTTAGCATCGGAACACATAAGACCTTACCAGGACTATGGTAAAGTTCATGGCGACACAAAGAACAGAGCTTTGTCTTCATGGTAGTGAGTCAGCACTGACTGCCTGGGCTGGTAGACAGGTGCCACGTGACATCTTAACAAGACTTCAGAAGTAATTTCCAAGTAACTCCAAGCTTCAAATGTGAGTTGTTTAATTTTTTTACCCATCACTTCATCACAATCATCCAAATCTTTGTTACTAATTTTGTGACACAATGACAAAGCGAGAATTATTGAGATTCCCAGTTAGGTCAATGTAATCGCAGTTTGATTGGTTGATTCCTTTTGTTGACAATGTTTACCCTTGTTAATGTAATAAAATTTTACTATTTCTTCTGGTGGCTTTTTGTTTCTTTTCACTTATTTCAGATTGCTTTACCAAGCATTCCTGTATCATTTTTTTCTGAAACTGCATGTGTAGGCTTCTCTTTCATTCAGAGGAGTGTCTACAGTCAGGAAGATGTCTACATGTGCCTTGGCTAGGTAGAAGAAATGTAGTTGTGTCGGTTCAGAGGTTTGTCAACACCAAATGAAGCTAGAGCCCAGGAACGGTACTCCCAGAAGAACAAAGCAAGGACGAAGAAGACAGGATGCTCGCTTGTTAGTAGATCATTGGCTTATATCTGTTTTTTCCATAGTCAGGATCCATGCGGGCCTTTTTAGTGACATCTTTTCTTCTTTTAGCAGTGATCAGCATGGGTCTAGTGACAGGTGGGAATTTGGTGGTAGATGTGGGTTTGGTGGAGAGTTTTCTGGTGGTAGATGTGGGTCTGGTGGTAGGAACATTTCGAAAAGGAAGTTTGGGAACAGAGGTCGTTCTCACGCTGTTGGGAGGCAGTTTCTTGAGGGTTGCAGACAGCTTCTGTAGTTGAACCTAGACAGAGAGGACCACATCCATACATATTTAAAAGTAAAAGAAGAATTAAAAATTAAGTACACAAGCAAAGGTGCGAGCCAGGAAAAGTAGCTTTACTCAGTCTGATTCCTGTTTTGTCTGGGTTCGCAAAGACTAGCGCATCGCGGAATATCGCTGTTACAGAAAAAACAACAACAAGCAATTGGACTCAGTAAAAAGATGACCACTCTTAGCAATTATTACACATTTTATACATGTATATACTATCGTACATCTAAAAATTGTGTTGACAGTTACATTGTTTAAAAACGCATGGAAACAAGTCTTGTCAACACGGGTTAAAAAGCAATCTTGTGTCTTTTATTGCTTTTAGAAACAAGTCAATCACTCACCAGCCCGATGGCAGTAACCACGACAACAGAAAACAAGAAAAGAGACAGCTTCATGTTGATGGCAGATTTCACTACCAGGTTAATTAAGGACCTGCTGGCTGCAAGCTTTTATGGTCCTTCATTCATGTCAGAGAACTAACCCCGTCTCCCCTTCCAGGCTTGTCTTCTGAAATATCGCTGCAATTACGAGTCTCATTAGCTAAAAATTAAATTGTAATTTTGTCAATGATACTGTTGGTTTAGGCTTTTTTAAGCCCCAAAGACCTTCATTCTATGTATTTTTCAAAAGTGTGGTTACCTTGATGGCAGTAAGTACTGGAAACACGATCTTACTTTTATTGCCTTAGAAAAACCTCTGCCAAAGACTTCACACAATGGCAGCTTGTTGTACAGGCAGCGAGTGTAATGATGAAGACCAACATTTGTAACACATTTCCTAACTTTAAAGTACCTCAGTGAGCTAACAAAGGTTATATTTATATGCACAAATACAAATTCAAAACAAAGAGAGATTGTTTGCCGATTAAAAAAAAAAACTCACTACCGGTGGTTTTGATAAAAATAAAAGCTATATTTTTGCTAATAAAATAAAATTTGTCCTGTTTTACTGTCGTACTTTTCTTTTAAGCATCTAGAAGTTTAGAGAAGTTTTGTTTAAAGTGTCTTTCAAATTGAAAAGAATATACCGATAAAAAGACTGGCGACACCCGAACTGAGTGAAATCCTTCAGAACCTACCCTTACAGCGCACTTAAGCTCCGGATACCCATCAATTTCTATTGAAAGCCCCCTTGTGACCATTGTTTAGTTTTATTTGACAGTCTTGGGTGTGTCTCGGTATTGCGTCAAACAAACTCAAGAATAAAAAGTCAAAAGTTTCAAAAGCAAGCTTTGAAAATCCCATAACATATTTAAATATTTCAAGAAAAAAGTTAAACGTTCAAAAGAGGACATGTTCTTTGCCCTCTCTAACGGCCTTTTTACAGGATTGTGGGTAATAGGGACTCAAATTAAAAAGCTCGTCTTACACAAACAACGAGCTTACACATGCAGTGGTGTTGCTGAATAGGCAAAACAAACAAACGAACAGAGAACAACAACAATATCAAACGGACGTTATAAAGTAAAGTTTATTCTCTCTATTGCTGTGTGTGTGTGTGTGTGATTGCTATGCACTTTCTCCCGCTATCTGTTTGTTGACCAGGATGCAGACTCGAAGACATGAAAGCTGACATGAAGACAGGAAAGTGTGAGCGTTGAGAACTGTGGGGACTCCTGTGTGGAATCGCTAGAAAAGCGCACATGTAAGAAATAAGCTTAAAATGCAATTTTTTTTACTAATCTTTATTCATTTGCAATGAAAGAAAAATGCACATAACGAACTTTAGCACGCTCCTTTTCACTGTCAGTCTATTTGAATTCCTATTCTCTTTTGGTATTCGTAGCTTAACCATACCAAGCGCTGTTTGAATGGATTATTTTGTGTTCTATTGATAACAACACAAAGCTTGACCAATCGAGCAATTTTAGAATTTTTCTTTTTAGTTCTCTTGACAATGTAAAACTTGGCGTAAGGATCCCTGTTTAAAGTTTTTCTGTTCTCTTGATGACAATGCAGAACGGTGGAGACACGATGAAAGCTGTAGGACTGGTTCTGGACATCATAATACGATCGTTAGAGTTCGTTACATGCAGGCTTCCCCTTGCCTCAGCTTAGCGCAGGTTCGGACTACAACTTATTTTCAACCATCGTCAGCAAACAGTGGGTCAGTCTCGTGACCACCCCCTCTCCCATGTCCTCCCTGCAGCCGCGCTGGAGGCGAGCAGCAGACGTGGGACAGGTCAGGTCAGTTGCCACGGCGACGTGGATCTGCGTTGTCCGAGCCGTCAGGTGATGGGCGAGTTGGACGTGTGCCGACTCGCTCCTCTGATGATGCGTCTGTAGAAGGTGTTCTGTCGGGCTTAGCAACACCATCCTTCCCGCCAGCCGCATCTTTTCCATCACCTTTCCCTTTTGGGCCAGCCTGCACACACACACACATGGGATAATATGTTAGATTCATTTGGGTATTATTTAATAATAAGAAACGAACCTGTCTGTCCTCCAGTATCATGAAGTCTTTCAAACAAACTTTGAAAAGCAATGTCTTTGTAATGTCAATAAAACACTCAAGCGCAGTTTTAAGAGTTACAAGTTTTAGACATCAAAAAGATTAATTTATTTCATATTCTTCAACTCCATCGACTATTAAAGGACAGCAAATGGTTGTATTCTCTTATGTAAAACTGTTTATTTTGGAATTATAAACGGCTTTTATGCCTTCTTTATTGAACTTTTTTTTTTTTTTGCTGAGAAATTATTACAAAGTTGCCTTTAGTGTCCAGTCTGAGGACTGAATTGTTCACCTTCGATATAGTAATAGCTCACACATTGATTCGATCATCCCTTATTTTAACTAAACTTAGAACAAACTGTTTGCAACTAGCGCTAATCAACATTTATTTCTCAATATGTAACTTAATTATAAATTGATTCTTTGTTTTTTGAGACTCACATCGGTGTATAAGAAAAGTTTCAGTAATGGCTATTTTCTGGCCT
This sequence comes from Pomacea canaliculata, assembly GCF_003073045.1. Lineage (NCBI taxonomy): Eukaryota > Metazoa > Mollusca > Gastropoda > Architaenioglossa > Ampullariidae > Pomacea > Pomacea canaliculata. Next base: position 29,466,296 of record NC_037595.1, read on the forward strand.
GCTGAGAAGTTGGCTGATTCTGTATCGACCAAATATTGGTGAAACATGAGAGGAAAAACAGATTACGAAGAAAGAAAAACACTAGACAGCGTGAACCACTTACCAAGACGAGGGCCACACAGAGCAGGACACCGAGTACCAGGAGGGACAGCTTCATGGTGAGAGTCTGAGGTCTGCGAGCAGAAGTCACACAGGATGGATGCTGTACCTGACAGTAGATACCACAGGATGGCGGGCTGCAGGACTAACCCTGTTTTTATATCAGACAGTTCGTGATCCATCCACCATCCCCACCATCCCTTCCATCCTCTACCCGATTACTACAAACCGAGGGTACAGACGAACTGCAGCAGGTTTTTTTTAGTTCACTCTTTTTTTCAGTCAAACAACACATCAAAGAACCCCCACCCGCTTTCCGTCGTCCCTCTCCACGCTTCACTACCCACAGGTGAGAATCTGGAACGGTATGCGGTCTCTTGAACACAATCAATACCCACAGAATAGACTGGGTGCATTCAGCCTGCCGAGACACACCGGGTAGGTCGACTGGCATTCATTTTTCATGTCTAGTGGTACATTCAGATAGTGCCCACCCGTGTTACACGTGAAATATTGATGTAGTCTGTAAAATATACTTATGCTGGTCCCAAGTCTTACTCCTGAACTCTTCCTGTTCTCTAACCTCACAACATGAAACCTAAGTGGAGGTGTACAATCACTGAAAAAAAAAACCAGTGCAAATAAATAAACAGCAACATTTCATCAGTCATAAGCCATATCTCGAAATAGTGTTACCAGCTGTAATATTGTATTGCTCAATGAAAGAAGGGGACTGATTGTTGGTGTCGGTGGTGGTGGTGGTGTGTGTGTGTGAGGGAAGGGGGAACAAAGAGAAGTCACATGCCCCATCGATGAGTCAAAATCCTGCGGACAGTGCAGGTAAGAGCTCAACAGCCTCTACCTGGCTAAATGGCAGATGGTTACACGCTCCACTAAGAACTTGGGTGGATGTTCTCTTTGCAAGATTAGAGGCACTGGCATGACTCGTGCAGAGGACAAGCTGACCGCATCCTGCTCCTGCACCAGATATCACAAATCATTCCCCTTCCCCAGTATGCTAACGGTGCATAATAAAATATCTTGAAAACTCTTCTTTTAAAAACAGAAAGTAAAAGTAGCATCCACTGCACAGTCCACAACAGTTTTCATCAATAGTCAGAAGCAGGCCCGTTCTTAGCCCCCGCGGGGCCCGAGGCAAAGGGCATGTGCGGGGCCCTCACGCCACGATCACACGGTTTCAGTTGGGATCTAAAGTCACTTTTTTCCTCAGGGATATCTCGTCTTTTATCACTGAAAGCACGCTGCATACACATTACAACATAAGCCTACGATTAATTTATTTGTAACACTTTCATATGCCTAGTTACCATATCAATCAAAAGCGCGGGGCCCTACGCAGATGCCTCGTCCGCCTGCCCCTAAGCACGGCCCTGATTGTCACTAAATATAAAATATAAAAGTGTATATAAGTAAATAGTAAAACTATGTATAACAAAGTAATCGTGTAAAGACAAAATGGATGCATTCTGTTAGGGTAAGTAGAGTATGGTCATTTGTTATGTGAGGGTGTGTAGAGCATAGTCACGTGTTCTGTGAACCACAGCACGACAATGTCACTCACTCACTCACTCACTCACTCTTTTTGATTTCAGTCAGATTTGAACACACCACCTTTCAGTCTTCAGACCTCGTCTTTAACCACCAGGCTATACAGCCGTTAGCAAACAACGTGTCTAAACTTCGTGAAAAAGTCAAGTTCGCCGTTTACAATGAACAAATCCGCTGAACCGAGACGCACACGCCCCAGAACCGGTGACGTCATCGACAACGAGGCTGCAGTTAACGAAGATGACTAGTGCACGACGGACCACAAACACACTGCTACTGTCCCCCTAGGTCCCTACAACTGCCAGGAACACACACGTCATACTCAATGGAGTGAACAAGATCGGAGAGACAGACGGCAACAACCTACCCGATCCTCTCCCCTCCAGACATCATTGTACGCGTGGTCAGAGTTGCCTGCCCAGTCAATGGAGGACATCGAAAACGGACAACAGTATCTACAAAGAACACCAACAAGAAATAAGTGACAAGATGGCCGGTCCTCCACAGTTCATGACAATTGCTATCCCATAATGTCGAGGGACTTTGTGTGGACGGCAAGACACAAGCAAGACAAGGGAGACAATAAGTTCCACTGACCCAGTGACTACGCGACACGAGGTGTCCGTGCTAACGGTCACCAGGACACAGCACGGGACTCACCCGTGAAAATATTTCACATCTTCAACTGCGACATCGACGGTTTGCTCGTGAAAACACACGATCCTGGCTTTGTACAAACATTAACGTGTTTGTTATTGTGTCTTACAGACATTGCTTGACGTCAGCAGTACACTGCAATGTTTCTCTGACTTCCAACGATACTTCAGTCCTGCTTCTACACTTACATCGCAAGGAAGAGCTGCCGGCCGATATCCTTGTTTTAGTAAAAAATGTATTTAATAAGTTTTTGCATAGACTGCAGTGTACGGTTGACAATTTGATTTTATTGCAATTTGACACCGAGTTTAACGAGACAAGTTCTGGACTTAAACCCACAGATGAAACGCAGGGTTCGGAGACAGACCAGGAGGAGATCGATCCTCGGCCCAGAACCGGATCCGCTGGGGTGGTATGGTTGCGGCACTAGGAGGACAAAGAAGACTAAAAAGATAAGTGGGTTTGTGTGTGTGTGTGTGCGTGCTGCTTCCACCATTTTGTAAGTCTATGATCATGTTGAAAGCACAGTTACATCTGGACTTACAGGCCTACCACAGAGACGTTAATATTCGAATACCACTTCTACCTACCGCAGCGTTCTCATGGCAACATACTATTTCTACCTACGCATCTGGTTTTGTAACATCATTTCTCATCTCCATCTCTTCCCCAGAAGCACATTTTCCCGAGTTCCTCGACCATCTCACCGGAACATGGAGATGAAGCTGAGTTTGTAAGGTGGCCAGTGACAAATCACTGTCGTGTGACCCCCAGCTTTCATGCTCGTTGACCAACGGTGACCTCGCCACCAGTTCTATCATGCCACTAGTCTATCATGCCTTTGGCTTGAGTTTGTACTGAGCAACGCAAGCACTCGTAACCAAGCTAGCTATGTGCTAGCATAATGCTAGGCATGGCCAGGGTGAACAGATAAACATGAATAAATGAGCGAAGTAGTTTACTGGCATGGACTCCTGTAGCCTACTGGCCGAAGTGGCTCATCATGTCTAGAGTACGTCCCGTGGAAAGCGGAATCAAAGCTTTCCCTCCGCCACATTTACATCTGTAAGCTTTAAATAGCTCCTTATAAATCAGGTAGCCACTTTTATTTTTACTGAAAAGAATGAGCAAGATGGAGAGTGGGGGTGGGGTGGGGAAGCAGAATCCTATCCACAGGCCACAAACCAGTGACCATATGCAGTAACTTCCAGAACACGAAGTCTACCCTTATTCTAAGGGGTGACTAATACATTTACTTTTGCATTATCCTAACATAAAAAATTCCATTTAAAATGAAAGAAAAACTGGATAAAAAATAAAAATACGTTAAATGAACAATGTCAGTGACACTAACTCAGATGAAGTGATGATCCAGACATTTTAGAGTTGGCTAATATCGATGCAGTCTTGGCTTGCATCACATTAGAATGCTAAATTTTGATTGTCCGAGGGTAGTCACGTGACCGCAAGTCAAACAAGTGTGCCGCGCGAGGACCGCGCCAGTGCACGTGCGACGCGTGGCGACACGGTGCGCCTAATGAGGCGGTCAGCCTCGTGCCGCGAGGGGGCGCCCGTGCACCAGACCTGACGTCGGGCTGTTGTGCGGCGTCAAAAGTTGCAGCAGCTCGTCGAACGCCGCCGACCTCGGGTCCGAGTCCCCCGATGTACCACTCCCGTGCACCCACCCAGCCTCAAACATCCTCAATAGCCTCCCCTGGCAAAAGAGAAGTGGTGCGCGGGAAAATGACACGCCGGAAGTGGCATGAAAGTGATGGCGCCTTCACACACCAGTTGGCAATCATTGACTAGGTTACCGCAGCTTATTCTTCCATTGTCGGAGGAAACCAGCGAGCAGTTTGCCCTCGCCCCCGCTTCTGTCAGACTGTAGAGCGGGACCCACATCTGTGTGCGCGCGTGCGAGAGAGAAAGAGAAAAAGAGAAAAGGATAATCTTTAAGGAGTGAATAAAACTTACATTTGAGAAACACCTCCAAGAAAAGACAAACGTATAGTTCAGAATAAACGCAAAAATAAAAACGGTATCTTGAGAGAATGTCGATGCCAGATATCAGATATAAATTATAGCAAATTGTATTGAAACAGATTTTTCAATGGTGTGAAGAGACACGCTGGGTCATTAGTGTCAAAGTGTCAAATGATACAGTAAATTATTTAACACCTACATACAGCGAGGTACACGACAGTAAACCCAGACATTATTGTGACTGTCTGTGGTAAAGTTTGTTTTAAATATACATTATTTTTTCATAAAATAAGTAAACTATAAGCTAAACTACATCGTCCTCGTCATGTTGTCATTTTAAAATTTGGACTGACATGTAGATGTTAAATTGTTACATATTTTTAAAAAGTTGATTTTGTCAGAGCTTTCTAGCATCAATGCTGTTAAATTACAATAGATAAGTTGATGTGTTTGGCAAAAATATGTCGGACTTCTCTATTATATTTTATGTGAGATATGTTTGCCACATTCCACAGCTGGTCCATGCACAAAAAAATCAAATTCCAAATTTCCGAACCCACAGTCCGAACACTTCCACTGTCACAACACATCTTATGTTCCTTCCGACCATTCAATTCCCCCTCCCCCCTAAAAAAAAATCTCCAGTTGAAAATGACACAAAGTCTCCACTTGAATATAACACAAAGTTTCCACTTCTAGGTAACACAAATATGTCCACTTGAATATAACACAAAGTTTCCACTTCTAGGTAACACAAATATGTCCACTTGAAAGTAAAACAAAGTTTTCACTGACACCGTTGCTCTTCCTGAAGTTATTTCTAATTCAGCTCTGGTTGGTGAGCCCGAGGCGGATACGACGAATAAGCGAAGATCAAACAACAAAAGTGAGGAAAAAAACCCACAAAAACCTGGAGAAAAAAGTCTTTAGCTAAATGGCAAGTTCAAAACTTAACTAACATTCTTCAAACATTAAACACACGCTCACCGAACAATCAACAAAGATACACACTCACCTCAACAGATACAAATCTGGTCAGGATGTGCCCAGTCCAGTCAAGGCTAACTTCCAATTCTGTTCAGGACTTGTTAAATAACACAAATCTGGTCAGGATGTGCACAGTCCAGTCAAGGCTAACTTCCAATTCTGTTCAGGACTTGTTAAATAACACAAATCTGGTCAGGATGTGCACAGTCCGGTCAGGACTACAACACCAAGTCGGTTCAAGACTTGTTGCAAACAAAACGTCCGGACACACTGATGACACCGAGGAGACTGTTACTTCTCCCCGCCCCCGTCAAGGAAAAACTCACACAACAACATCCCAAACACTCAAACACTCTTTCCTTTGTTCTTCGAACAAAACAACCTATCAACACCAGTTGATTAAAAAAAACCACAAAAAAAAACAAAAAAAAAAAACAAAGCCCGGCCGGCCATCCCTGTGTGGCGCGCACTCAGACAGTAATTGCTGTCTTTCAACCTCCCCCTTCCAGTTACTTTTTCCCTGTCTCCTTCCTAGCTCAAAAAAAAAAAAAACATTAAAAAATATAGCGCAGCAGGTTTGTGACATACCTCAATCTCATTTATTATTACTTTCTTTGTTTAACCGTCTGGTCAAACAGATTTCTCAAATCATGAAGTGGAGTCATATCTGGCGTCCTGTCGGTAGAGGTTGTTGCTACTAATGCACTGAAAGACTTTGCAACTTACATATCTTGTATTATTTTAATTTTAACATAATGATTATTTAAAATTGGAACTTTTGTAGTTAAAAATAATTTTTGTGCATCAACACTCTTGGCCAAACAGACAACAACAACAAAAAAAAAAAAAAGGAAAAAAAGAAAACAATGTCTAAACTTTTGACATAAAGGCACGAGAGTGATTAGTGTTCATGGAGTGGTGAAATACTAAATTAAGGATGAATGAAAACGGTCCAGCTGATATTCAGTCTGCATCAAACCTTTAAATGTCATGTCAACATCATCTTGTGTGATAATGTCTGTGGACTGCCACTTGTTTGGCAGTAACAAGTTGGTTATTTAACTAATAAGCTTTGTCCGTCAATGGAGAAGCAGCCAGAGACATTGGTGTGGAAGGAATGTGCCATGTCGCATTATGTAAAAAATACTGTCATGTTTGAAATGAGTGTAATGGCGAAGCCTGCAAGGAAAAATAACTTTGGTACACGGGAAATGGCCAAAAGCAGCTTTACATGTACGATCATCGAAACACAAATCATTTCCGGTCAGTAGGTCGCGCACGATTCTCGATTGGGTGTGGGAGCCCCTCACAGGGTGCAAACGTACCCACTCTTTGGTTTGAGATCGTCTCAAATATTGGGGGGGGGGCAAAAGGATATTCCTGCCCCCCCCCCCTGTATTTTCCTGGGGGGGGGGGCTGCCCCCGCTGCCCCCCTGGTTCCTACGCCACTGTTTAGTCGACAACACACGCTCGTCACACCTGAGTGGTTGTTAACCTGGTCAAATGATGAAAACATTTTACATGTCTTGTTTGTGTAATCTCGTTCTTATGATATCTTAAGCTATTTTTGAATGCCCATCTTTAAATTTCACCTTCTACTGTCACTTGTAGAGAACTCCTCTTTCTAGTTTATATATATATAGTCATTCAAGAAATGTACTTTCTTGTTATTTGTATGGAGAACATCTTTCTATGAGGCATTAAAAGGGGAATTTGTCCCATTCATGGGCTTATGTGAGTTATTAATCTCCAACTTAGATGCATCACGTTACCATGACAATACAACATCATTGGTTGTATAAAAATGTATGTATTAATTTATGTTATGACAACTTCTGAATTTTTTAAAAGAAATCGCAATTAATTGTTTATAATGGCTGTATTCTTTATATTGTATTTAGCCTTTTCTGCATTCTTTTATTTATTCCTTTTTCGATATTTCCATGTATCTGATTGATTCTTTGTAAGTTCTTTGTACCTTGTAGGTATGAATTCCCCTCTCAGCGCGCATTATTTATCCTATTCTGTTTAAATTAATCATATTTGTACAAGCGAACTCTTCTGTCAAACAATAAATAATTTTAAGCTAAGGAAAACGAAAAACGAATTACTTTTGCTATAATAAATCTGTAGCAAAGTTTGGGAATGAAATAATATTTGTCATGATAATACACAACTCAGCAAATTAAAAAATTATGTTATTGCGATGACACGGTTAGTAGAGTTAGATATTCGTCCAATTTAAAAAAAAAATTGTTCTCTGTCTTTTGAAGAGAATCAGTATATATGTAAATAATATTGCTAGAGAATATAACAGTAATTACAATAACACGAAAGCAATCTGAATTAAATAATAAAGAAAATACGATAAGAAAGTGTATAAAACAACATGTTCATGATGACGCAATAGAAAGAGTGAGCTCTGTTCACTGTAGGCATGGAGCTTGTGGGGCCTCAGCACCGAACACTTGCTGGCATCGTGATTGAGCTCTTCTGGTCCATGGGCCTTTACATCATCCTCTTGTTGGCCTACTTCATTCGGAAATGGAATCACTTGCAGCTGGCTTTGTCAACTGTCAGCATGATATTTATTCCAATCCTCTTGTAAGTAAAATCAAACTGACTCCTAATGTCTTGATATTTTCAGTCCTTCATTTTCTCCTTGTTTTTAGTAATACATTCTTTCATCAATATAAAAAGTGTACATCAAAATTGTTTATGATGTGCTTTGTAGTTTTATCCCGAGTCTCCCCGCTGGCTGGTGTCACGTGGTCGCAGACAGGAAGCGTCCGCCATTGAGCGTCACGCGGCCCTCGTCAACAAAGTCGTCGTGTCTGAAAAGGTCCTCAGCCTGCAAGACCTGCAGAACGACGGTCCAGGTGTCAAGTTCTGGCAACTTTTCACCCACCCACGTCTGCTAGTCCGCTGCCTCATCGTCTTCTTCAACTGGTAGGCATCCCATAATTTTTATTCCGTTTTCTTTTTGCTGAACCTCCTGCTTGTAAAGAGCGTAACGTGGGCAATCGCCATGACTGGTGATGAACAAAGAAATGATGATTGATGATGAATAATGATAGTTGACATTAGGCAATGGCTAAATACTGCTACTGATGTTGATATCGAGGATTAATGGCGGTGATTTCGGAAATGGTGTGGATGCCAACGTTGACAATGATGGTGAGAAGGAATACAGGTGTGACAATAATCGTCTGTCTACCAGGTTCGTCGTAACATGTGTTTACTATGGCCTGGGTCTGAACGTGGGCAGTCTGTCAGGTGACATCTACATGAACTTCCTGTACGCCAGCATCGCCGAGACCTTGTCCTACGTGTTGTGTCTGGTGCTGCTCAACCGCATCGGACGACGGACGCTGCACTGCTTCACCATCTCTTCCCCAGAAGCACATTTTCCCGAGTTCCTCGACCATCTCACCGGAACATGGAGATGAAGCTGAGTTTGTAAGGTGGCCAGTGGCAAATCACTGTCATGTGACCCCCAGCTTTCATGCTCGTTGACCAACGGTGACCTCGCCACCAGCTCTGTCCATTTTTCACGGTTCCTCAAAGCCCCATGGGGAGTTAATCACACCAGCGCTGTCCACACTTTCCATGTATCCTCCTCCCTGTATCTTTCCTCTTCTTCGGTATTCTCTTCTCCACTTTCCTTATTGTTTGGGCATCGTGGTGTTGATTCCCTCTCCGATTTAAAACAAATGATATCACAGATGGTTCGCCTCTTCGAAAGTGGGACGTTTGCGATTTGTTTGTGGCTGTCGAACCTTTGCAGTCAGATGTTCCGAAATGTTTGTAAAGGAGACATGCAGGACATATAAGTCACAGGGCAGAGACATTCATTTCGTCCTTTTCAGTTCGGAAAAGAATTAACTGCAGCTGATATAAATTGCATCAAGCCTTATGAAACTGATATAAAGCCTTGTGCTTACTACTTCATAGCAGCTCTCAGTTCCACGTTCGCTTGGCCCAGTGACAAGAAAAAGCTCTTCTAGGAGCCTAGAGCCAGTAAACCACTCACAGTTAGCCCACTCAATGTATCATCATCGTTATTTCCTAAGCTAGCACTGTCATAATCCACTTACCAGAAATTGGTCATGAAGCCTTTGTTGAAGCGAGACATTCAATGAGATAAAATCTGAGAGGAAGGGGAACTGCCAGGGTCGAGACTGGAACTGTTTTCCCGTCAGATGTTTCAAAGTACAGCACCCTTTCCTTTCTTTAGCAACCAGTAGGCGAGAGAAACAACAAATGTTTAGCTTAGTCTCGGGATTTTTTCTAAACCAAGTACCTCTTTGACAGCGCCATCGCTAGGACAACAAGGAAAGGACTTTCATTGAAGTTATAAGTTGTCGGTAGCCGTGAGATCAGATCCCGTCCCCAACACACCTTTTTTTTTCTTTTTTTTTTATTACCTTCTTTTCCGTACTCCCACCCGGCTAGCCTCTTGGTGACAAATTATGGGTAATGATCAGTAATGGTTATTCGATGGCCCTGCCACCCGCTCAACAAAGCTGGGTGAGGTCGGGCATGCGCACAAGGGTTGTTAACGCACCGGTGCGAGGCGGAGCGTGGCGGGTGGGTCACGTGATCGGAGTGACAAATGAGCAGCGAGGGCCCCGTGGGTCCCTGTGGGATCACCAGCAACCGCAGTTTTTAATTTAAAGGTATAAACACTTGAACTTTTCACCTTTTGTTTTACATGACTTTAAAGAAAGCAAATTAAATAAGGAAGAGTTTATTTTAAAGAAAACAATTTGATCCAAATCTGATGTTTTGTCCATGTCAGAAGGCTTCAGAAATTTCTGTTTGTGTCGTTGTCGCGTCGAGAAAGTCAATGAAAATAGAAAGATTCGTTTGTCAAGGTAGCACAGTTGGTAGACATCTTGCCTTCTGGTTACAATGGTGCCACAGCTTCAAGCATTCGTCTTCACTAGTTTTGAAACTTTATCCTCGGGCTTTTCGGCAGTCGGCTAAATTTGTTGTCAGCGACTGTTAGTATATACATTCTGGGGCCGCCTCTTTTCATTTCTTAAACAACATTCCGTGAAACACGTCTCCAACATAATTTCTTTCAGAAGTGAGCTGTATGCTCGCCAGCCCATGCTTTTGGCACAGGTACCTGCGAAAAAAAACAGTGCTAGCTGCCTGGCAAATGTCTTAGTGGCAAAAGTTTTCGTGAAAATGATGATTTTTCTTTTAAAAAAAGTTTCCTGTAGAAGCTTCTACAACAGTTTTTTCAGGGCTGTTCAAATGGTTTTTAAACTTGGGAATCCTCCAACCGTAGACAGGACCATCAAGTGTGTCTTTCGGAAGCTGGTGAGATCCCCTCAAGCTGTGTCTATCAACATGGGAATAGTTTGTGTGAGCTGCACACCTTGTCCCCAGGCCAGTTCTTAGCCCCCGCGGGGCCCGAGGCAAAGGGCATGTGCGGGGCCCTCACGCCACGATCACACGGTTTTAGTTGGGATCTAAAGTCACATATCAATCAAAAGCGCGGGGCCCCTTGAAGCGCGGGGCCCTAGGCAGATGCCTCGTCCGCCTGCCCCTAAGCACGGCCCTGGTCAGAAGCTTGATTCACCACAGAGCCTTTGACTCTCGTTCCCGTGCTTAGTGAAGACATTGGGCAGAGCTCTGAAATATTCTTTTCAATGTTTCAAACTTCGTACCCGTCTCCCAACCCTGCGCCTCCCCTGTGGGTCCAGCCCAGAGTTTGTCTTGTTAAATCGTCGACTGGCTTGTGCAAGGTGTGACCAGTCCAGCCCCACTTCCTCTTCTTGATGTCTTGGCTGCCAGGTGTTTGATTGGTTCTCTCCTACAGGTCTGTAATGGAGATCTTGTCGGGCCTTCTGATGTTGAAGATGTGGCTCACACATCTGTTGACGAATGTCTGTATCTTGTTGGGGATGGCATTTGTCACCCGCCATGTCTCAGATCATACAGAAGGACTGACTGTACATTTGTGTTAAAGATGTTGATCTTGGTGGGTAGGAGTTTGGAGTTTCAGACAGGTCGCAGGGTGTGGAATGCAAGCCTGGCTTTGATTATTCGGCTTCTTACTGACTTGCACTTTTAGAACACTTGAACTCTCTCCTTTCATCTGTTTATTATGTATAGTCCTACACTTTAATGCCTCGTTATTATGTCAAGGCTTAGTAATTACTAAAAAATATTCCTGCGTATTTTTTCCTCTTTCTTTCCTCTACCACACCTCCTAAATGATTGATTGGATCTTTCAGCTTAATTTTCTTTTTTTTTTTCGTTCTGTGTAGCTAGTTACTTTTTATAGGACAATAGCAGTACCTAAGTCAGTGAACTTAAGCAATGGCAATAAAGGTTTTCTCGTAGATGTTTGAGATTATGAATCTTTTACAACCTCGATCTCTTTGAAGGCGTGTGTTGTGTTATTGTAATCTACACTTGACGAAGCTTCTTCGGGTTAGAAATGAGTCCATAATTATTGTCATTGTCATTTTTATGAACTTCTTGTTTGTTTACAGTTTAGCATTTAAACCCTGTTTTCGCTGTTTTAAACACAACAGTGCCATGAAGACAGATTGAAACACACACACACATAGAACCACGCACATATAATGTCCAAGCTAAAAATAAATTAAATTAAACAGAAAAGCTGGAAGGAAGTTATCTCCAGGTATTTTGAGCAAGTAATCTGTGTGTATGTTGATGTATTCAGTTTAGAAGAAAATAGTGCCAAGCTAAGAAACAGGAAGATAAGACAGAAGTTTTCAAGAGCTGACCAATGTTTTGAAACAAAAACTTACAAGTGAAAAGAATAAAGGTGAACAATGTACTTTATTAGTGGTAAATAACAAAAATAAAAAAGATAACAAACTCCAGCGTGTCTTTTTCCGCGACCATGACAGTTCTGAATTCAGTTCATCTTGATTCCTTGATAGTTCTGGCGACAAGCATCGATATTTTTTTGAACCAAAAAAAAAAAAAAAAACCCAACACTTTTTAGATGATTATACAGAGAAATGCTGACATGTCAATGTTCCGGATGAAACTGGTCTCTGTACAGATTCTCAGAGTTTTCTTAGAGTTCGTTAAATGCAGGTTTTCCCCTTTATCCCATCATGCAGCAGGTCACAATACCAGCGCCATGTCCAGTCTCAGATGCCTCCTTCTTCATCCCCACCATTGGAGGAGGACTGCGACCATCGAGCCTACTGCTGACCTGGGTTGGCTGTTGATGGAGGTTCAGTTGCCTGGGGAGGGTCTGATGAAATTTCTTCTGATGAATCTGATTCAGCTGATGAAGGAGACCCAGTGCGACCTCCCCTGTGTGCATGTGACCCGGTGTGACGTGCCCCTGACGGAGTTGGTCGCGTGCGTTCTCCTGACGAGGGTGATCCAGTGCCACGTTTTCAGAGGAACCTCGACCGCCGGGTCCACCCTTTTCTTCCTTCCTACCACCAGCCTGCACATACACAAAAACAGTTCTTGAGGTTTTGAAATCCTTGCGGAATACTTTGCCATAATATCTATCTAACTTAAACACGCTGTTGAAATAAATGAAAAAGTGGAATATTCAACAAAATATTTTACAGCAAAATCAAACATTACACATGATTTTTCAGAATCTAAATTTGTAGAGGTAAGAAAGAATTAAAGATGTACTATAAAGAAGAAAATCACATAGAAAGAAACTTCCTGGAAACTGGACGCTGCTCCACGAAATGTATTGACTCATTTTGGAAAAAAAATAAAATAAAAAGAAGAAAAAATAAAACAAAACAAAAACAAAACAAACAAAACAAAAAAAAACAAAAAACAAAACAAAAAACCCAAACAAATCCAAGTTGAAGAGCCGGTCACAATATCGTTCACAAAGCAAGTGTTCTTCTCGCTCCGGCAGTTTCAGTTCGACCATAAAAGCCAAAGAAAATTTTCCGATTTTAAAGCCTAACCTATTACAGCGCACTTTATCAATGATTTGATGACTTCTCACCTGAACCTAACATCAAAATAAATGCACAGGTAAACATTTATTGCTTAGTTTGTGATTTGACTAGGTGAACCACTTACCAAGACGACTGCCACACAGAGCAGGACACCGAGTACCAGCAGGGACAGCTTCATGGTGAGAGTCTGAGGTCTGTAAGCAGGTGGTCACAGGACTGTTGCTATGCTGTACAGCAAATACTAATGATGGCGAGCTGATCGACAACACCCGGCTTTTATATCAAACAGCTCGTGACTTGCCCCCACCCCATATTCCCTCCATCCGCCACCCCGCCACAACAAGCTTCAGCCACACCTTCCTCAGGTTTCCACCCCAAATCTTGTATTATTTACTTCCCTCATCGCGCCAGTATCCACCCCTCCACCCCAAAGGTCAGCAAATGGGTGGCTGTGGTCTCTGTGAATCATCGATCAGTGCAGAAATGCAGAGTGAGCTATTCAGGGTGCAGGCAGACACGTTGACAGGTTTGCTGACGCAGTCTTGACAACGGCACGAATACACGGGTAGCTGTTGAGGGTACAACGAGGATTTAATTTATTTAGTATTGCTAGTCACAAACCTAAACCAAAATTTCTCAACTCCTAAGTTCACATTCAACTGCTTAACAAGGGTGTATAATCTTTAAACCAAATAAAGGAATAAAGGGGTGGCTTTAGGTCACGAGGTCAAATGTCAGTGTTGTTGTGGCCTGTATACGTCAGTGGAATAACAACACTGGTGTTAGTAAATAGTCGTTAAGGTATGGGTGGGGGCAACTGCGAGGGTGAAAAGACTTCCAGTGACGTATAAACAAACAAAGGTGGAGGCAGTGATGCGTCACATGCGTCATTGGTGAGTAAAAGTCATGTGGACGGTGCAGGTCAAAGGTCGGGCAGTGCTGAAAGGCAGGTCGTGATGTTTTGGGGTAGACCGCCTGTGTCTGAAATCGGGTACACACGCAAGAGGAGAACTGAATTTTTACGATTCTGGGGCAGAAGTGTTGTTGTGGTCTTGTTTCCAAGCTTCCCTCTGTCACGCAAGGAGCAGAACATCGTGACTGAGGTCGTCTGCACTCTGTCGGTTACAGAAAATCGAAGGAACACAGTGGTTTCGTACACGTGGCCTGTCAGCTTATCAATCTAGAACATAGACTCCGCAATCCCACATCTTTTTATCAACAACTGTATCAACAACAGGAATCGAACCCTGGTCCCACTGGTAGAGGGGACACGATGAGGCAGACACGATGTCAATACAAGGAGACGCAGTACAGACAGGACAGAGAGTGCATTGTTCACAGAGCTAGACCAAGGGCCAAAAGCAACCTAGAGCACGAACATTAAGTTTGATGAAAGTAAAAAGCGATTTTAAAAGACGAAGTGATTCGTGCCTGACATATCAAGCACGTGGAGGAAATACATAAAAAAAATCTCCGTAATTCGACGAGAGCTTCAGCAAGTGCAAGACAAAAATGTCTGTTTACAGAAACGACAGAGACAGATTGATGATCTTGAAAGCAAATAAATGGTCTAGACACAGGTAAAAATAACAAGGATGACATTTGTAAACTCCAGGCCTACACACCAGATCTTGGACTTACACCTTTAGACAGGTAGATAAACCCACGGCTCTTACACGGATCAGAAAAATTGGTTTTACGAACTTTCCAGTCAAAAAAGTACATACTTTCATGCTGAAAAAATTTTCATTGTCAGTTCTAAGTCCTCAGACGATAATGCCGACGGTGACACAGGTAGATGTCCCTTTATATGTGCATTTTAAAGCCTCATGATACGATATTGGTTACACAGGACGAGACTTGACCCCCAACAGACTTCCATTTGAAGCTTAGAATAGTCTGCTTGAGCCTCATGATACAGGGGGAGTGTGTTGGGCGTCTGGAGGCACCTGTGGGGCTTTGGTGATGTCTGCGAGAATCAAGGTGTGAAAAATTTGGCAAACTTCATGTGTTCAACAACCTCTTGTTGACTGTCGTAAACAAGACTGATATTGTCATGTTACAGAGGGCACTAAGTTTGATGTTTATGTGAATTTTAAGTCGAAATTGCACGTGGAACCTAAGTTATACTTTCTTAATAACAAGACTGTAATAGAAGCTCTGATGAGATTATGGATGGGAATATCTAACAACCCACAAATACAGATATACAACAGCTCTAGTGAAAGATTTGGAACTCTTTGTCATACCTGACAAGATGATGAAATGCACCTTTTGCAATCTATTTAGCTTGAAGACTTAAGACGTAGATTGCTGCATTAAAATACTGAACTCACCAAACTGACTGTACCCGCTCACCCTGCTCAATGATGCATCACACCCCGCTTGTCTACCCAGATATCCTGACCACTGCTTCCAACCACGTAGAACTAATAATTAAACCAGTAACTAAATGAAGACAAATATTTTCATTTTTATAGTCTACTGATGCAAATTATTATTGGAACTTTTATTAACATGTATGATTTGAACTGTAACATTTCGTGTTTAAAATTATGTGAGTTGTGCTTAATGTACTCGTTATAGAGGCCTCATGGCCTATAAACAATAAAAAAAACTTTGGTTCTTCGTCTCTCTCTCTCTCTTGTCCTCACACGTGTGTCCTTCCAAACTCGTTAAGACATTGTTCTGTAAGAGTGTTTGTTGACAGGCATGTAGAATAGAAGACAGGACAGCAGACACTGACACATGGAGTATATGAAGTAAAGACAACGGACACATTTTAAAATACAAATTCAATGCACAGAAATATAGGCGTACAAGAAAAAATAAATCAAAGACTTATTCAGTTTCATTTCTCTTTATTAAGTAGTCTAAGAAAGCATGCATGGAAAGGACAGAAGCTTGTTTTCAGAAAGTGTAGATGTCTTGGCAATCCTGTCTTTCGACTTCTTATGGAACTTCGTTATCAATACAGAACAGTGCAGGTTTGAAGGAAGATGTGTTAGATGAGATTGGTTTCTGGACAAGTTTGGGCACTCGAGTTTATGAGATGATGTGTAAGGTTTGTTGCATGCAGGGTTCCCTTGCCAAAGCTTGCTGCAGATGGTGAGCATCGTACTGTATGCTCTTCACAGGAGGCGTCCACATCATTACACTGGTGGTGGAGGAGGGGTTCTGGGAGGATTCCCTGATGGAGGAGTCCCAGTGGGCTGGGGAGGCGTCCCTGATCCTCTAGGAGGTTTTTCATCAGAAGGTGGTCCCTGAGGTGGTTGTCCATCAGCAGGTGGTCCTTGAGGTGGTCGTTCATCAGCAGGTGGTCCTTGAGGTGGTCGTCCATCAGCAGGTGGTCCTTGAGGTGGTCGTCCATCAGCAGGTGGTCCTTGAGGTGGTTGTCCTTGAGGATTTTGTACGTCAGGTGGTGGTCTGTTAGGAGGCTTTGCCTGCACCAGACATTATATTTACAAGGTTTAAAATGCGACTTTTTTTGTCTGTAATTACCATCTATCCCTCTCCTGTAATACGTTGGAAACAAGAGAAATAATACGTTGGAAACAAAATAATTTCTTGTTTGAAGTAAAATTCTTAAGTTTTAAAATCATATTCATTACAGGTCAAAGAAATTAAATTACACCGTACTCTAAACATGTTTTAAGATGGCAGAAGATTCAGTTGTCTACAATTATGTGTGTGAGAGGGAAAGGGACTGGAGGTGAGAAAGCAACTTGTTGAACATGACTTCAAGCCTCTGTTTAGTTTTGTTTGTAGGTTTGCAAAGCAGGCAAAAGAAAGAAATGTTGAACATGAAATCTCCAGAAAGACTTCTTATTACACACATACATTTTATATTGATAAATTTGTACTGAGAGGCTAGAACTAGACATTATTATTATTGCTACAGATCTTTAGATATGCTTCTGCCGTATATTACAATAGTTCTCAGAAAAGATGGAGCTAAAAGGAGAAAAGAAAACAATAGACAGCGTGAACCACTTACCAAGACGAGCGCCACACATAGCAGGACACCGAGTACCAGGAGGGACAGCTTCATGGTGAGAGCTTGAGGTCTGAGGATCGTTGTCGTACCTTAGAGTAGAGGTGCAAGGATGCCTGGCTTTCGGACAGAATTCGGCTTTTATATCAAACGGTTCGTGAGCCAACCCCCCATATCTCCCCCTACCCACCGTTACTCAACCGCAACAGGCTTCAGGGTGCTGACAAACCTATCCACTCCTATCTCTTTCAGAAAGCTTTTTTTGCTTAGTCAAACCGACCTCCATCCCCCCTTTCTATTGTACCCGAGGTTGGAATTGGAGCTTCCATGCTCTTGAGGGTGCAGTCTCTGTGACGGGTACCTAGAGACAAAGCGACCACAGGCTGTACCCGATAGCCCTGATAATCACTCTGTCGGGTAGGTAGGTGCGCTGACATTCATTCCTCACGCTCGAAAATAAATTTCCAGTATGCCAAACAATCAAACGCAGTAAAAGCTGCAACATTCGCCGAGATAGTGAATATTCTCGGACTGGGTCAAAGTCCAAGGGTCATGTAAGGATAATAATTTTGTACCATCGTACCACTCGCGTTGTCAGTGTGAAAAGGACACGTGCGTGAGGAATTGGAAGCTAGTATGATCACATGACAATGACGCATAGACAGACAAAGCTGGAGGCAGTCAAGCGTTACATGCGTCACCGGTGAGTCAACGTCACACGGACGCTGCAGGTCAGAGGTCAGGCAGCCATTACCGCCCCAATGGGAGATCGTGACGCTTCCTTCCGCTCGCAGCACCTCGGGTAGACCACCTCTGTCCAACATCGGGTGCAAAGAAATCATTCGTGCAAGAGCGGATTTTTCCGGTCACGATGCGGTCTGACAAATAGTTTTAAAAAGTACGAATGTACCCGTTCGTCCCGATCATTGCTCTTTCCCGCAAGAAGCAGTGGAGCGCACAAGAAAGGCAACCCAAGGTTGATGTCTAGGCGGAGTAGTTGGTTGTCGGCCCTTGCCAGAAACTGAATGGTGCCGTAGGTACGGCTAGAACCAAAAATTCACACATTTTTAGATGCTTTTGGTTTGGGTAACACATTAAATAGTACAAATTAGTTATAAAAGCTTTTTTTCTTTACAGGCAGGAGATAATCGGTGTAAAAGAGGATGTTAGTAGTCGGTTAGTCAGCTTTGATCTCAGTGTCACAACATTTGTTTGTCTCCATATACTGGTGTTCGATCTGTTCAACTACCTGATCATTCCAGTGCGATGAATTAAAGGTCAAAGAAGAAATGAATGCTTTCGATATTTATTTGCGTTACAATATTTTATTTTTTAAAATGAAAAGAACTCATAACTGGTCCTTTAAATACTCGTGTTCTTGTTCTGGTTAATATAGTGTTATTTTTCTGGTTAACATAGTAATGTCATTAAAATTGTGATATTTTTACAGGTAAGGCACATTTCAAGGGGTTCTTAGAAAAACTGTATTCTCTCTTTCAAATTGTCCTCGTCTGCTGGATCAGTCGAAGATTTAAGAAGAATTGTGTATCTCTCTGAAGTAAATAGGTCTGACAGTGGAGACAGAATCACATCTTCATCTTGGTCAGTGAGCTGCTACCATTGTGAAAGAAACTTGTAACTTTGACTTTGCGACTGTTCTGTGTAAAGCTTGTGAAGAAAGCTGAATGTTTATCTTGGCCACACCATTGTCCAGATTAGGGGAAGAACACTTCAGGATTATCTTTGGACTTGGTCAGTCCAAATTTGGAGAAGAAACCTCCAGGTTGTCGTGGTCGCCTGGATGCGTCCAATGTTAGGGAAAAATACATGGATTTATTCTGTCCATTCACAAGAAGTTTGTAAATAAACTTGTAAGCTGATGCTGATCAATAATTTCTCCAGGGTTAGGGCGAGGAAAAGAAGTTCATTAACTCATTCTAACCTAATCTTGTCCTTAATGGTGTGCCTGACCAGATTTATGGAAGGATCATTCAGATTGGGCGTGTTTAATCCAAATTTTGAATTTGGGTTAGGGTTATCTGGAAGCATATTAAGCATATTTTGGTCAGTCGAACCAGTAGGACATACCAGGGAAATGAATTCTGCAGGGTTTATCTTTGCCGTAACCTTGTCCAGAAACATCGACGAATCGTGTTTCTTGGGGAATATTTGAAAAAGGAAAGGGAAAAGGAGCCTTTTGGGTTTTCTGATTGGTCTGTCTGGAGCAGGCATCTACAGGCTTATCTTGGTCGTAACATTGTACAAAGAAATAATTAGGTTTCTCTTGTGAATTGTTGTGGGTAAAGTTAAAAGAAGAAAAATTGTGAATGTTCTGTTATTGGAAGCATGAGAGGAATCCTGGAGGTTTCATTTTGCTTCCATCGAACCATTTACGAATCTCTTATGAGTTGTTGTGGGTAAAGTTAAAAGGAAGATTGGGGACATTCTGCTGTCCGAAGCCTACGAATCCTGGTGGTTTCATTTTGCTTCCATCGAACCAATTATGCTTTGATTGTGAGTTGTTGTCGGTAAGTTAAAAGAAGGAAGATTGGGGACATTCTGCTGTCCGAAGCCTACGAATCCTGGTGGTTTCATTTTGCTTGCCATCGAACCACTTATGCTGCTCTTGTGAGTTGTTAGTAAAGTTAAAAGAAGAAATATTGTTGACATTCTGGTGTCCGAAGCCGAAGAATCCAGGTGGTTTCATTTTATTTCCATCGAACCATTTATGAATCTCTTGTGAGTTGTTTTGTGAGTTGTTGTCGGTAAAGTTAGGAGAAGAAAGATTGTGGACATTCTGGTGTCCGAAGCCGAAGAATCCTGGTGGTTTCATTTTATTGCCATCGAACCATTTATGATTCTCTTGTGAGTTGTTTTGTGAGTTGTTGTCGGTAAAGTTAGGAGAAGAAAGATTGTGGACATTCTGGTGTCCGAAGCCGAAGAATCCTGGAGTTGTTTTGTGAGTTGTTGTCGGTAAAGTTAAAAGAAAGATTGTGGACATTCTGGTGTCCGAAGCCGAAGAATCCTGGTGGTTTCATTTTGTTGCCATTGAACCATTTGTGCTTCGGTTGTGAGTTGTTGTGGGTGAAACCTGCTGGTCCATTTTTCTTGCCATCGTGGCTGAACTTTGGAAATGCACGTGCTCTCTTCTCACCCTTGTTATATCCTCTGAAGTGATCACGAAAGCCTTTCCATTTTTCTCTGTCGTATCCTTTTCCGAGGTTTCGTTTGCCACCTTTAGAATTCTCGCCATTCGAGTCCTCAGTGGGGGCGCTGCTGCTCTGTCGGAAGTCTCGATGGTTTCGTTTCTTCTGGAACTAGAAATGTCTACCTCAGAATTATTGAGACCTTTGATTTCTCCGGTATAGTTCCTGTCTTCTTGGAGATAATCGCTGTTTCTTCTTTGTATTTCGTCACCTTTTCCATCTTTGGAACCTGAGCGATGACCATTAGATTTACTATCACCCATGTCTTTATCTGACTCACGTCCTTCTTCTGACTCACGTCCTTCTTCTGACTCTCGTCCTTTTTCTGACTCACGTCCTTCTTCTGACTCTTGTCCTTCTTCTGACTCTTGTCCTTTTTCTGACTCACGTCCTGACTCTTGTCTTTTTCTGACTCACGTCCTTCTTCTGACTCACGTCCTTCCTCCAAATTTTCTTGGCTGCTTGGTCGTCCGAGATCTGAGTGGCCACCTTTAAAGTTCTTGTTCTTTCTTCTGAAACCTCTTCTACCAGCCTAAAAATGCACACCACACACACACACAGACGCACACACACAAACACAAGCACACACAGTCACACACATACACATTAACACAAAAGCTCGCTAAACTGTCTATCCTCAAGCTCAAATACATACAAACGCATGCATACATAAATAACATCCGGGCAGAAGAGCACACACAGAGACAAACAATGAGCATACACAAGTGTGACTTTCAAAACCACTAAGTATAACTGCAATCTACCCTTCACAGTAACATGACATTGTGTTTTTTAAAATGTGCTAGACGACAACGACGACGATGATGATGATTAAAGAAACAAATGAAGGAGAAAAACGTAAGTACAGTCAAATTTAACGAAAAATTAAAACATTCTAGATGTTGTGTTGTGCAGCCGCCAAAATTATATAGACATCTTGGTCTTGGAGTTCAGAAATGTCGGTATAAATATACTTCTGTCTACACTACAGACAAATAATTGTTTGTTGTTCTGATGAACTATAAGACATCACTGCTCCAATGATGCTGGTTTCTATCAAAATGCTGCTCTAACATTGTCGGGTTTACTCAAAATAATTCGCTCTACCAACCCACTGTCGTTCTACAATGTAAACACACTGCTTTACCAATAAGCCAAAACAGATTCTAAAAAAACTCTGTTAAAATAAATTAATAATACTTTGCACAGAGTAGAATGTGAATCCATCCGAAGTGCGGTTCACATAATATAAGCTTTTCTAGATACTTATAAACACTTGCAGGAAGAGTAGAGCATTTAAAGACCAACTTGAGTATTTGTAGGTTTTGTATGTGCCAAAAGACAATTCAGTCAAAACAAACCAAGCAGGCGAACAAGAATGTATGAGTACTTACCACATCTGCCACAATGACAGCAGCCACGAGGAGGAGAAGACACACCCTTCATTGCAAGGAGTAATGAAGACCGTGGCCAGAAGATGTCTTGAGAAGACAGAAGGAAGATATATGATTGTGGGAGTGTGGCCAGATTATATAGTCATTGGCCGATGTGAAACCAGGATGTTCCTGTCCGTTTACATAAAACATTCATAACAATAGCGATTTCGCCTGAGTTTTTACCCATCTCTCTCTCAAGTTTGAGATTAGACACTAGCATTAGATAACAATGGGTCCATTCTTCTTTCCAAGCCTCTCCTTGGCTTACATTTTTACAGTTTGTCAGGAAAGAAATTGTATTTTTAGCAGAAAGACGAACTACGTGTACTTTTATTGGTAATTTCTAATCATGTGAACACCTGTGCATGCGTCAGCAGGGAACTGGAAATTAACGTATGAAAGAAGGAATATAAAAACATATTGAAGTACTAGTAAATACTAACACTAATGCTACCCCCCATATACAATAAATAATAAAATAACTTTGAAGATCTGATTGTATAAACTGATTCACGGTGTTATCTGAAATCCACTAATAGCCAGGTCACGTGTTCTGTGACAAAGAAGCAGACTTTGGAATAAGAAGAAGCCCATTGCTGGGAAATACGTATCGGGCCTTGCAAATGAGATTCTGGACTTTCTCTCCTCCGGAACTTTCGGTGCACCCTGGGGCCTGAAACCCTGTTTTCGGAAGGTAGAGTTTTGGGGACCTTAGTCTTCTCAGGACTTTCTCAAAGCTTTCATGTCTCTTCCTCTTTCCGAACTCGCGACCTGCTCCTTCAGAGTGTGTTCTTCAGAGTTTCTATCGTCCTTGCCTTTTCTAGCATCTTCATAGGTCTTCTGTCCTCCACACCCCTTCTCCCTTCTGTCAGCCTGACAACACACACATGCGCATGGACATTGTGGTCAGTTAATTACACTTCTAAAATATGAGCAATACATGTAAGTATTTGAAATCATCATAAGGACGATTCTACTTACATTTAGAATGTTTCCTACTGCTCTTACTCAAGTTGACGAGGAAGCTCGTCCTTCCTAGACAGTCGTCAGTCATCTGTAGAAACTGAGAACTCTAATTAGCTAACACTGGAGCTTGGCTTGAAGACTAAGACATGCGTAGGGATTCTGATGGCTATAGAAATGCTGTTAGGAGAGTAAAATCACAGCCAAGTAGGGAGTCGAAGGCTGGCCTTATACTCAGTTGTTGAGTAAAACAACACGACTAGGATCACCTGCCTTAAAAACTAATAAGAAGTTTAATAGTTGCTATTATAATTAAGCCTCTATTTAATCCTCAGTTGAAGGCTCACAGGGACATAACTTATGCCAGAGACAAATAACAATTGTCAACAATTGACATCCCCAGTTATCCCTTTAGGAGACAGTTAACGGTCTGTGTCACGTGCTGGTTATTACATAGATAATGGGACGACAACTCGGGTCTCCAATGTTTTGGGTTAGCAGGGTAAAACACAAAAGCTAGCAATAATCAGAGGGTAGCAATGTCTGTCCCATCTTCAAGCTTCGGGTTTCCATACACAAATTCTTACTGGTGACAGTTTTTGAAACTTTAAAATGTGAAGCCGAGGTTGGGTGTGTTTTCATGTTCGTGGGTAGGATGGACTGCAGAACACACCTTCTTGAGTTTTTTTCCATCGTGACAGAATTATTTGTAAATGTACAGCTTGATAAAAGACAATGATGTTGCCGGCGAGAAGCTCACGAGACCTCATTGAAAACAGTTGCATACTCAGGATCAAAGAATTACGAAAATAAAAGTCCGAACGTATTGGTGGGAGGAACAGGCAGCTCCCGGCAATGCCCCTGGAAACAAATACTCATATGCTTTTCCCAGTAGTCACGAGAATCGAGTTTTTTAAAAAAGAAAGAAAGGAGAGGAGGAGGAAAAAAGAGGAAAAGGAAGAACAACAGAGAAAAAGAAAGAATAAAATAAAGA
Organism: Pomacea canaliculata; assembly: GCF_003073045.1. Lineage (NCBI taxonomy): Eukaryota > Metazoa > Mollusca > Gastropoda > Architaenioglossa > Ampullariidae > Pomacea > Pomacea canaliculata. Next base: position 29,490,121 of record NC_037595.1, read on the forward strand.
AAAAATGATAAAAAGAGACATCTATACAAAGAGTAAGAGCTTCCTCTTTTAATTATCATTTATCCTCAGCTGGCCCTTTCTTTCTCTAGTGTAAAATAAAGAAGAAAGAAAAATATACACAGTTTAGAACTTTATTCATGCAATATACTTTCGTGTGACATGTAAGCAATCTTTTATGTCTAACAGTTTTCTTTTGTTTCTTGGTCTTGCTGTTAAGACTTCTTATAGTTACTGGACAGTGACATCAACTTTTACTAGTTTTGGTACATTTGATGATGTTCAATAGTCCACGAACAAAGTTACAAACATTTTCTATAAATACCAGTCTTCGTATTTATTATACCTATCTGGAACAATTTGGGGAAAGGTTGATTACATTCTGGCTTTTGTTGCCAAAGTCTAGTGGGGGGGGGGGGGTTACAAGCCAAGGGCTGTTCTTGATGAGATAAAGACATCAGCTTTTATTCTTAGTGTTTTGGGCAGTTGCTGGTTTCTTAACAGTGGGAGGAACTGGAGATACAGTCACACGAAACTGTCGTTGTCAATGTTTCTTAGAGTTGGAACTTGCTGGTTTGGTAGCATTGTTGTTGTTTGACACTGGAGTCTTGACTTCCGGTGCAGCGCCCTTCTCTTGTTTTCCGCGGCCTTTCTCGTTCAGCTTTTTTTGTTGTTTATTGTTACCTTTGCTATTATTTGGTTTGTTGGTTGAAGTGGGTTTCTTTTTGTCACCTTTGTTATTGTTTGGTTTGTTGGTTGTATTGGGTTTCTTTTTGTCATTTTTGCTATTGCTTGGCTTTTTTACTTGAGCTGGTGGTTTCTTCATCTTTACCATTGCTTGGATTGTTGACTTGAGCTGGTTGTTTCTTGTCATCTTTACTGTTGCTTGGTTGGTTGACTTGAGCTGGTTGTTTCTTGTCATCTTTACTGTTGCTTGGTTGGTTGACTTGAGCTGGTTGTTTCTTGTCATCTTTACTGTTGCTTGGTTGGCTGACTTGAGCTGGTTGTTTCTTGTCATCTTTACTGTTGCTTGGCTTGTTGACCTCACCAAGGTGTTTACCCTCATCACTTGGGCGTCTTCTGTCATCTTTGTGATGGTTAAAACTTTGGGGCGGCTCTCGGTTCTTTTTGTCTTTTGTTCCACGTTCTCGTTCGTCTTCTTCATCTTGGCGCCTTCTATCTCCTTTAGAAGCCTAGAAGAACATAAGAACACCCAACCACGCACGCATGGGTGCACACACACACACACACACACACGGAGAATTGCAAAAAGAATATATTAACTTGAATATTCCAATAAAAAAATCAAAGAACAAGTTACCTTTGTTATTTTTTATCGTTGTGGGTTTCTTAAAAGATTCTTTTAGCGACCAAAGCAGAAACAAATATGAATTGCAAACTGGAGCAAGATACAGCAAAGAAAGGGAGATACACCCGTTAAGCGTCAGACTAAACATACTAAAGAAATACTATTCTTTTTCAATTTATTGTGAATGCCAAATAATTATTTCACACGGAGTTTAGTAGAAGATGCTATGTGCTTTCTTCAAGAAATAGTTATTTTAGTTCACAAAAGTTTTGCATTTTTAATTTTCTTCGTATCTCGTTCTCTTCACCCCGCCCTCACACACATTCACATTCTCTTTCTTTTAAATTTTAGTCTTTTTTGTACCATTCTCTTGGTTTTTAAGGTAAAATACCATTTTTTTCAGAATAATGTGTTCCTGCTGATCAAGCGTTCGTCATTCTATTAAAGAAAACATTTACTGATTTACTACATTTACTAGTTTGGTTCCGAGTTTTGCACTGAAGATAGAATAATGATAATTATGAAAGAAACTAGTAATGGATAACCGCTTTTAAAAGTTCCTTACCCATTGTAAAAAACAAAAACAAACAAACAATAAATAACTAAATGCGGCAATGTAACTCACCATCACAAAGGCCACGCAAACAGCGACAAGAAGCAAGAGAAAAGTCAGCTTCATCTTGGGACCTGTGAGATCTTGTACGACACCTGGTCAGGTAGCAGGACTTTCAACTAGTGGTCGGTAAGAGGTTGAAAAGTTCGAGTAATAACTGTGTGACTGTGGCCATCTTTTATAGTCGATTGTTCGTGTCTCAGCCCCTATCCCCCTTAGCACCACCTTCTTGTCATCGAATCGCAGTTGTGGTCACATGACAGTCATTTACCCAAACGCTCCTAATTGCACCTTTTCGTGTGAGAGGTGAAGTTTTTGAATTGTTTCTCACCTTATTTTCGGTTGAGAACAGAGGTCATTCGAGGCGATCAGGTAGAACTGGCATCGGTTTCACAAGCAAGTAAAGACATGTTCTTCGGGGTATGACGAAGTAAGAGCTCACACTTGTTATTTTTACGATGCTGGACTCAACAATTAACTCTTGTAATTCGTAGACGCACATCTCTTTTCTCGTCGTGTGTCTTTTTAAGTAGAAGTTTATTTAGACACAAACAGTCGTTTTTGTGCTGCACACTTCGTGAGAGACAGCGGCCCTGGAAAACAATACTTAACAATAGCTTCATTGTTTCTTCTAGACAGTTCACACCCTTGGTGGTGACTTCGTTTGACGACAGCATGTTAACTATACTAGTCACCAGAACAACAATATATTATCTATCTCCGCCATTTGCAACGAGATGAAAAACTAAACTAAACGTAAATGTCCTTTTTTACCAGGTATGTCTTGGTGAGCAAGAGAAAGCAGCCAGAAGAAAGTCAAATAAAAGATTTCAGGATTTCTAATTTTCAGACATCAAAATAACAAAGAAACATAATCAAAGCCTCATCACTTTGTTTCCTTGTAAACAGTAAACAATGCCACAAAAATACAAATTAATATTCCTTAAACATGGCCTCCTTTATCTCGAAATACTTTCTTCATCACCATTCATCTTTTCCATCCTAGAAACGTTCGGTGGGTTCGAAATTGTGTGGCAAGGGACATAAGCGTGTCTTTCTAATCTTGCAAGGGAAACTATTGCACCGTCAAGCTTTCCTCTCCTGTCCCCTAATATTTTACTTTTAGTTTTGAAGCTAGAATTCGTACTCCACATGTGCTTTTGAAGTGTTCCAGTAAAGCACAGGAAAAGAAAAAAAAAACCTTAAAACATCTTATCACATATTAATTTATATTTAATTTAAAAGGTTCCCTCAAACCTACTGAAGAATTATAACAAAGTGTGCTGTGTTCAACTTTACGAATGTTGGCAAGTCATTAAATTTAAAATTTATGCAAACAATAAACAATATTAATGAAAACTATAGAAAAGGGTATATAAAAAAGACTGACATGTCCACAAACAAACAAACAAAAACAATTTAAATTGTTTGGCTTTAAATAAAACAACAAAACAATCACAAGCTCTAAAAGCTTCTAGAAAACTAAAACTCAATACAAACTTATAAGCTAAAAGTTGATAACATTAGGGTAGGTATGGCGACCAAAATAAAAGGCCAAATGCTCTACATTATGAACAATAGCGCAGTTTTCTCTTCTGGCATAGCAAACATTTACTGGAACCCTTCCTAAATGAGATTTTGTATAATTATTGGTTTACGAACTATGCTCTGTTAGTCGTTTGGTCTCGTTAAGTATTTATTAAGCACTCAAAAATGTCCTTCCATTTTGTGAACAATAAAGGGATGTACTTTGTGTATTTAGATCATGTATTCTCAACTAGGTTAGGTCAATGTCACCTAATCATTGGTGTGAAATACATTTGCAATAACTTTAATATGAAGAGAAGGGGGCAACTAGTTATCGGTAGAACCTTAAGGACAACCAAAGGAAGAAAAAAGAACGTTCAGAGAATGAACGTTAAAGATATGAATCGAATGATTAATTCTGTTGTGCTTACTTAAAATATTAGGTGCCTTAAAAATAAACTTCACTTCAATGGATCCAGAGGAATCAATAAAAATACACAAAATAAACTATTACTATATGAAAACTATATGTCAAACATCTGCCTCATTCTCAAAATGCCTCTTTGAAAAAACCCAAAATGAGTTGACAAGCCGTACAACCATTGCCAATCTACGGATATAATTGTTTCCAGACGATCAGCTGGTCATCATCCTTTATGTCGCAAATGCAAACGATTTTATACATCGTGTTAGTGTGGAGCTCCATGAATCACAGAAACTAAATGACGGGAGACAGATTCTTATTGCATTTATTCAAAGGCACTAAATATAGCAACATAATATTAAGCGCATAATAATAATCCTCCTCTTCCTCCTCCTCCTCCTCATCATCACCATCATCATCATCATCATCATCGTCGTCGTCATCGCAGTGACATGTCGGCAAGTTATATTCATGTCTTCCATGTCCATTTGTTCCCTAGTTTTGCTGCAGGGCCTGCTGAATCCTATCAGGTTGGATCCCTAAAGAAAGGAGAAATGCCTGTTCCCTTGCACCTATCAAAACCATTTTTTTTTCTACTCCTTCTATTAAAATGATGTATTAATTAATATTATACTATTTAATTATTAATATATGTATAAATCATATGATGTGCTTGCATGCCTACATGTAATGCGCCCTGAGTCTGGATGATTATGGAAAAGACGCTATACAAATGTGCTTTTTATTTCTTATTAATAATAATAGTAACAACAACAACAACAACAACAACAACAACAACAACAACAACAACAACAACAAAAGTAAGTTTTAAGGTACAGTCAAGGAACGTCCATTACGGGGTAGTCAGGACACATACGAGTGCATGACGGGACAGACACGTGGCTTCACATCGGCTACCCCCGGCCTTCATCGACGATTTGGGAGAATTATGCATGTATGTGACCTCCACCCCAAGCCGAGGATAAACTCATTTATTCTTTGCTGTTCCTGTAGAGATGCTATTCATCCATACCCTCTGAAATCTTAACCGGTGTGTGTGTGCACGCTTGCGTGCTTGCTTACTTGTGTGTGTGTGTGTGTGTGAAAGAAAGTGCGTGCGTATGAAGATGCACAAAAAGACTATGCACAACATAATTTCCTACATTATTTAATAGGCAATTATCACATCTAGTTACAAATATCTTGTGGAAAAACGGTTTTCCCATACTGTTTATTGTCCATCTAAAAAGTACCAATAGCCTGCCAAAATAAAAATAGTCAAATTTAAAGGAAAACGACAATGGTGCTCATATATTTACTGCCACTTTTTATTTGTACAAAGAAATGTTACAGGCGATACAAAACCACAAACGAATCCCTGCCCTCTGATTTGTGAAAATTTTGACGAGTGGTAATTTCGTGACCATAACCTTCCTGAGAACAACTCACTATCATCAAGCGGTGTGGGTGTGATCCACAGAGAAAGAGGTGTGCATTGCTATGATATGTTAATGTTGATGTGTTAGCTGCATAGAGGGTGAAAAAAGGAGAGGAGTTCCATAACACATTTTAAAAAATTTTTGTCAGGGCGAGCTTTGTTTGCGGGGACACTACCCATCTCTTCTTCCTCTCCATTCTTTACTTTTCTTACTTCTTTACTTTACTTCTACGGGTGTGGCTATCCAACCCAGCAAGTTTGGTTGACTGTAGAAAGTTGGCGATGCTACAATATTATCAAACATCCGCTACAGAAGATTAGGACTCAAGTGCTCTACCCATTTGACTACCCGCTTCCTTTCAAAGCAATATCATTGACTAAATGTTGTAGGAGAATTATCTTGTCTTCACGATCGGTGGTCATATTTTAAAGGTAATTTTTTACACCCACAGTCTTTTTCTTAACATACCTGCACAGCGTATTTCAGTCATAAGAAGTAGGCATTTAAAAAATGTTATTAGTTTTTCAGTTAATATTTATTCCCTTTCTCTTTTTCTTCCTTCCATTCATTCTTCTTACCATTCACATGATATAGTAGAAGTAAAAACGAAAGACACAAAGGAGTTTTCAAAGCTTCATTCGGGCAACCTCTGGCAAACATTCACAGATCATGTAGTTTACACAGTTTATGGTCTTGGTATCTACGACAGCAAGAATCAGCCGACAGCAATGAAGCTCAGAGAAAAATCAGCGCCTTGGTCAGTAAGGAAGTTACACTGGTGACATAGGCAGGTGGACTCTGTTGACCAGCATTTCCTCCTTGCTTTTCCCGAGCGGACTAGATTAACCACGGTTTCCACCCTTGCCTTCTGAGGCGCCACGGTTTCCACCCTTGCCTTCTGAGGAGCCACGGTTTCCACCTTTGCCTTCTGAGGAACCATGTTTTCCACTCTTGCCTTCTGAGGAATCATGTTTTCCACCCTTGCCTTTTGAGGAGCCATGTTTTCCACTCTTGCCTTCTGAGGAATCATGTTTTCCACCCTTGCCTTCTGAATGACCGCCGTGTTTCTTTCCTTCACTTTTACCATTGCCATTGTCTTTGTTTTTATGGGCCTGGAAATTCCCAAACGCAATTAAAACCACACGTATACATAGAGAAATCTATGGCTTACCTAAAATACATACAAACACTCGCGCTTCATTTACATAGACATTAAACCAAGGAGACATTAGTTCTCAACTTAGAGAAGATAGATAACCGACGTATGACTAAATGTATAAAATGTTATCTCGTATAAACAGACCCATCAGAAGACCTAAGAAAAAAATTATTAAACGTATGAGTATAAATCAGTTGTAAGGTCTTTTAACGTATTTGAAATGAATGTGAGATAACGTGGAGAGAAGACTCACCAAGGCAACGGCCACACAAACAGCCACAAGAAGCAAAAGAAGAGTCAGCTTCATCTTAAGTGAGACGTTGGACGACACGTGGTCAGGTAGCAAGACTGTTGAAGGATGCAAAGAATCGCTGAAGACGATGATGGGACCGTGGGACTGTAGCAAGCTTTTATAGTCAGTCGCTCGTGATCCTACCACCCGCTTGAACTCTGTTCTCATCGCCTGCACCACCCCGGCACAGTCCCTACACATAAATTAAAGTATAGTTCTCACCTGCATCATTAAACCTTATTTTCTGTCAGCGTTTTTGTCGTGTAACCATTGTTCAGGTGCGTCACGTGTGTATCAGAGAACAAAGGCTTACTTAGTTCTCCTATTTCTGTGCTTATTGTCTTTTTTATTGCTGCTGACATCTTTTAAACACAGCCCTTTGTGACGTGGGTTGACTGTTAAGAGAACAATAAAAAGGCGAATATTCTGGGGAAGAATAAAGTTTGTTTAGAAATGAGTGGTGTGGAGGAATTCTGTTTCACGTGATTTTCGTTGCTTTTTTAAGACTTACCTCTGAAACTGAAGCTTTGAAACGTTTTGAACATATGGACTTCTCTAGTAGCTATTGCTACTGTACTTGTAGGTTACCACACAATAGACGGAGCTACGAGTGGTATTTCGTGACCAGAACCTTCCTGCACACACACTTGACCAACTCTTTATAGTCACGTGTACTAGTTGTTAAAACATCCAGAGAGAGTGCTACATACTAGCATGATACCTATGTACTATGTATTAAATGCATAGGCAGTAAACAAAAAAGGAAAGGTGTTCCCAGTAATCTTTTTTCAGATTAAACGAACGAACGAACAAACGAACGAAATTTATTACTTAAGCCATGCGACCTTAACTTTGCGGTAAGTGAGCACAGTTCACAGAATTTAAGGATACAATATTACAATATAAATCATACAGGATAAAATAAGTTTGCATGAACTAATGCATCAAAAGAAAATCACAATAGCAATCTGGTAATATTTTTCTCCGTGTAGCTGCTGAGTTTTGATGTTTACTAACAGTGTAAGTATATCTGGTGAAGCTGATCTGGCTGATCAACCTTAATAGGTAAAGATAAATTGCTGAGTTATAAATTTCGAAGTAAGGAATCGTCTAAAGTCTTTTAAGCTGACTGGATGGGAAAAGAATGTGTATTGTATTTCATCATCTTGTAAATTCTAGCAAAGTGGGCATTCCGAATATGGCGCTAAGACTGTTGTGTATCTGTAGTTGTTGGATTTTAGAGGAGGGTACCCAGTTCCTAGCACCCTGGGTTAACTGGGTTAAGTTACCTACACCACAAGTTTATCAAACAGACGCGACTGTAGCTACTCCACTACCCGGTTCCCCTCAAAGGTATTATCATTGACTGAATGCTTGTAAGAGAATAATCTTGTCCTGATGACCGTGGTCATATTTTACCGGTAATATTTCGTAGCAATTATCTTTCTTTTAACACATACCTGAGCATTACAACCATAAGCAGTGCACATAAAAACAATGCTTGTCAAAGGGAAACAAGCCAGGCATGCTCCTGCTATCCAGTCATGACTTGTTGATAGCCTCAGGTCAAAACTTACAAAAATCAAGAGGCAAGAAGATGCAATTAAGAAAATGAGTGTAACATGGTAACTGCTGCAACTGGAGTAGATGTGGCGGGCGAAGGAGGAGGGTGGTTGAGTCACAACTGACTATAAATTCGGCCGTAGTCCTACAGTGAGTTACTCGTCCTCTTTTCCAGCGAGCTCTTCCAGCCTCTCCCCCGTGGCTAGCCTTCATTCCTGACTAAGAAGTTCCCGAAGAACCCAAAGCCTTCAAAATGAAGCTGACTCTTCTCTTGCTTCTTGTAGCCGTCTGCGTGGCCGTTGTGTTGGTGAGTAAATCGCCGAAAACAACTTTAAAGTTCTTTCAAACACAGCTGAAGAGTGATAAATTCTTCCAAATTTTGTCTAGAATAATGCTAGGAGATTTTAAGTCTGAATACGTCGAATGCTGTACGAGAAAAACTTATCTGAAAACAGACTGTCAATCAATAATAGATGAAGAGACTAAAACTTTGGTTAGAAGTGTGAAAAATAAGTTTGTGTTGTGTACCTTAGTTTTTCCTTAAGCGCTGGCGTTGTAATGTTTATACCAGCTTTTAAAAAATGCTGTTTCAATAACTTATAAATACATAGCTAGGAAATAACCTCCTTCTTACTCTTTTTAAGATCTTTATTTTAATATTGTTTCTTTTAGGATAAGGGTGTACGTGGTGCTGAGCAGATGCGTGATTGAGTTTTAGATTCTTTAATGTATACGTGTTATCTTGAACATGACTTTGTATGTGTAGGCTAATAGAAAGGAGTCTGGCAATGACTCGGAGAAAAAGGGCTGCAAGAAGAAAGTTCATGGTCCATCAGATGGCAATGGTGAACGCCGTGGTCCATGGGGAGGAAAGGGTAAACGCGATGGTTCATCAGACGAAGATGAAGACCGTAAACCCTCACCTGGCAAAGGTGGACGCCGTGGTCCACCGGAAGGCAAGGGTGAACGCCGTGGCCAATGGGGAGGAAAGGGTAAACGCGATGGTTTATCAGAAGAAGATGAAGGCCGTAAACCCTCACCTGGCAAAGGTGGACGCCCTGGTCCAGCGGACGGCAAGGCCAAAAAGGGAGATTAACATCCTAAGCAAGACAAGGACAAAAGTGCCAGTGTCCAGTTCAAATAAGCTGACAGCGTTGAATCCACCCTTCCATTTCGCCAGTACCTGCCCCTCGTTAGTAAGCAACAACTGACCGGCTTGCAATTAATTTTTTGATCTTCGACTACTACTAATGTTAAGATCACTTAAATTCTGCCAAGAAAACTTTGCATTTTAAAACGCTTCCGTTACAGTTTCCAACTAAAATGTTACATACTGATGTAAAGAATACTTTTTATAATTGTGTGTTTATGCTACTGACCATCATGTGCACCAGCAGCCGTGCACTATAATCCCATGTTACTCTTCTTGAATTGTAAAAAATGCCAAAGAGCAAAACAACAATCTAAACAACGTGTATTATTCACACGAAATGCTTGGTCTAAAGTATGTTGCACTAATAAAGCTTTAAACCTCTTTTTTGTTTTTGTCACCTCTTTCCTTCACAGGAAGAAAAAGAGAACGAAAGGAGAATGAATGCTAAAGATACGGATGATAAATGCTAATATGCCTTATTAAAATATTGAGTTAAAGACATAAGTATCATTAAATAGAGCGATGCAACTCACCAAAATAACTGCCACGCAAACAGTCAACTTTATCATGAGAGTTGAGAGGTCGTGAATGGCACATGGACAGGTAGCAAGACTGTCAACTGGTCTGGAGCTGAAGAGATTCACAGATGATGTCTGTTGGACAGTGGGCAGCCACCGACACAGAGGAGGCAGCACATTCCAAGCGCACGATGGCAGGCCCGTCAAAAACACACACAATCACAAGTCTAACATGAGGAAGACATCAGATATAACAAAAAGACCTCAAGAGCTCTGCCCCCCCCCCTCCAGTTAGGTGACGTTACATCACTTCCGTTTTGCTGACACCTGCCCACAACGCACGAGTTTGTTATCAGTTTGTTTTATATTTTCTTTCTTTTTTTCTCTTTCTTTTGTTTCTTTCTTTCTTTTTCTTTCTTTCTTTCAATCACTTACTTTGGCAACGGATAATTAATTAATGGTTTTAGAGGCTGAAATGTACAGGCTAGGTTTATGTCGTCTATATCTACCGATATCTGCAAAAAGTAAAATGCAAATCATTCAGGTTGGTCTTTAAACATTCTCTGTGCATTTGTTCTTTGCCTGAAAATGCTCATCTTAAAGCGAGGTGATAAACAGAGACACTGACGACCCTCAGCTAAATGGTGCGTTAAAAAAGTAAGATTTAGAAAGTAATGTTTCCTTATTTCTCTATATAAGAAAGCTTCAAACTTTCTTATCTACCTCCGTATTTAAAAACGTAAATTAAATATTATCAAAAGTGGCTTCACTAGATAAATATCTTTAATCATCGAAGGCTTTAAAACAAAACACAGAACTCAGAGCAAAGTGCCATCCCAGTAAACCTCATACATCAGCGTGACTGGTCGTCTAGCGAAGATCATAAGTGAGCTCTTGTATGTTGTCTGCGTTGCCAAGAGCTAAGAGACACGAAAATAAAGTCCTTATTAAAAGGTCGTCGACAGAGATTAGGAAACGTCTATCCATTTTGATCTTTCGGCTTCTTTGTGATTATAGCTATATTTCCTGTTTTAATCACGCCAGGCTGATCCCAATGGAAAACAGTGCGAGCGGAATTTTCCTTTGTAAATGGCGATTTGGTTGCCTACCCAGATAACATTGAACAATTTTATAAGCTTTTCCTATCTCGCATTTCTTGATGACCTAACTTTACAACCATGCACTTACTCTCCACCTCAGCCGACATCTGTTGTCGGATATTTACAATTTTGACTCTCTGACAAAACATTTTGCTACCTGGGAGGAAAGCGAGTGTTATGTAGCTTACTCCATCATTGTCACATTTATGTGACTCAAGGTGAAAATACCAGGAATGCACTTTAGGTGCGTGTGCGAGAGTATTTGACTAGGCTGAAAAGCGCGGAAGTCGAGACGAGCCTTGGTCAAAGGGAGTTCACTCTAGCGACAAATAGAAGAAGCAGACGGCTTTGGCTGACATGATAGTTAATGGAAGCTGGCGTGTGTGTTAAGAAAAGATGTTAAGAAGTCAGCGTTTAAGAAATAATTCTTTGCCCAGTCATGGTAATATTCATAAATCTATTCGCTGCTTATTTTATTTTATTACATTTCATTTTATTTTTGCTATTGTCAACAATTTAACGTGTGGTGAAATCAACGAATTGATAAGACTTCGGTGGGCAAGTTGAATAGCCGATGCATGATAGCTGAGTGTGAAGCGGAAGAGAAGGAAATATTATTTATATAAAATTAATACAGATGAATTTGTTATGAATTAGTTAGGGGGAGAGAGCAAGGAACTACTGTGACCCAGACGTGCAGGTCGTCGGCGAGACACACTTCAACCGACTGAGCAGATCAACTCTAGATCCAGTCGCCATCTCGTAGCGACAAAGGTTTGTCTCAAGCACTCCCACGCAAATCACTTGATATTTATTCGTCCTCTTTTTTTCAATTTATTTTTATCCAAATGATTAAATTAAAAACGTTTCATAGACACTCCAGTGAAATGTCATATTACAGAAGCTAACATTACTCATTACAATTTAATTGCCTTATCATGCATAATACTTCAGTCAATTTTATTTAATTTAGAAGTACTGTAAAAGGTAAAAGTAAATAAAGACCTAGATATTTATCAGTATTAACCATGTTCATCTGTACATTTTCATAGATCCTCTCGTTTGTCGCTCAAACTCTTTTACTTAATTTAACATTTAGTCTAAGAGCTGATAATACTTTGTCAGATATTCCATAGATTTTTTTAGCCCTATTACAGTTTCTGACATCAATACAATATCATCTGCAAACAATAAGATAAATATTTTCATGAAATCATGTGCAAAAGCTGCCACATGGTTGTCCATTGTTTATCATTTTCAAAGCCAGTTCATTAATAACAGCAGGAAAATTATACATTCATCACCTTGTTTAACACCCTTTGTACAATCAATAAAATATGTCAAAGAACCTCAACATCTGACATGGAATCTAGCTGTTTTTTCATTACTGTGATTAATGTTTATTCATTTCTACTTGATGTGTGACCATTTACATCCACTCCCTGCAGAACTGGGTTATCAGGGATTGACAGACTAATAAAATCTGTCTTTATAACATGCTTTGTAGTTATTAAGAGCCAATGGATGCATTTGTGTCTGTGTGTGTGCGCGCACGCATGAATAATGCACATTAAAGTGCAGCTGGACCTTTTTTTTCTTATTAACTATATTTCGCTAACTGGCGGTAAACATCACTAAAAATGTTGATGACAGTGCTAAAGTTTAAGCACAAATAAAACAGTGAGACATAAGTTATCCATAACCTGTCTATTCTGGAGGTGTGGATAAATAATATGCAATAACACCCACTGGTTATACATAAATTCTGTGAGTTCTTTGCTACAATTACTGCAATTCTGATTGTCACTGTCTGATTCCGTGGAGACGACTTCCATATATGGAATGCGGTCATGGTGGAGACGCGGCAGCTGTTGTTCCTGTGCGAGGGTAGTGCACACTTGACGTCCAATGCTAATACCGGCTAATGTTGACGCTATGCTTCTGCTTCTGTGACGTTCGTTAGCGAAGCCCTTTTAGTACTTCTTTATTTTATCTCTATGGGTGTGGCTACCGATTCCCAGCAAGCTGGGTTAACTGGGGAAAGTTGGCGATGCCACACGTTTATGAAAAATGCGAGGTTAGGACTCTAGTGCTCTACCCATTCGACTTCCTGCTTCCCTGCAAAGCAATATCAATGATTGAATGATTGTAGAAAATTATCTTGTCCTCAAAATCGATGTCATGTTTTAAAGGTAATTTTTCATAGCCAATCCTTTTCTTAACACACCAGCACCAAGTATCACAATCATCACTAGTAAGCATTAAGAAATGATTATTATTATTTTGATTTTTTTGTGTTCCTCTTTGTCTCGTTTTCTTCATTCCATTCGTTCTTCTTACCATTCACATGAAATAGTTGACGTACAAACGAAAGACACAAAGGAGATTTAAAGCTTTATTTGTGCAACATTTGTGGCCAAACCCGAAGACAACCTATGTACGTTATCTTTGACAGATCATGTAGCTTACATAGCTTATATATGGTCTTGGTATTCGACACTAGAACTGCGAGAATCAGCCGACAGCAGTGCAGCTCAGAGAAAAATCAGCGCCTTGGTCAGTAAGGAAGTAACACTGGTGACATAGGCAGGTGGACACTGAGAACCTGTTGACCAGCATTTTCTTTTTACTTTTCCCGAGCGGACTAGATTAACCACGGTTTCCACCCTTGCCTTCTGAGGAGCCACGGTTTCCACTCTTGCCTTCTGAGGAGCCACGGTTTCCACCCTTGCCTTCTGAGGAACCACGGTTTCCACCCTTGCCTTCTGAGGAACCACGGTTTCCACCCTTGCCTTCTGAGGAACCACGGTTTCCACCCTTGCCTTCTGAGGAATCATGTTTTCCACCCTTGCCTTCTGAATGACCGCCGTGTTTCTTTCCTTCACTTTTACCATTGCCATTGTCTTTGTTTTTATGGGCCTGGAAATTCCCAAACGCAATTAAATACCACACGTATACATAGAGAAATCTATGAAGCTTACCTAAAAATACATACAAACACTCGCGCTTCATTTACATAGACATTAAACCAAGGAGACATTAGTTCTCAACTTAGAGAAGATAGATAACCGACGTATGACTAAATGTATAAAATGTTATCTCGTATAAACAGGCCCATCAGAAGACCTAAGAAAAAATTTATCAAACGTATGTGTATAAATCAGTTGTGAGGTCTTTTAACGTATTTGAAATGAATGTGAGATAACGTGGAGAGAAGAACTCACCAACGCAACGGCCACACAAACAGCCACAAGAAGCAAAAGAAGAGTCAGCTTCATCTTTAGTGAGACGTTGGACGACACGTGGTCAGGTAGCAAGACTGTTGAAGGATGCAAAGAAGCGCTGAAGACGATGATGGGACCGTGGGACTGTGGCCAGCTTTTATAGTCAGTCGCTCGTGATCCTACCACCCGCTTAAACTCTGTTCTCATCGCCTGCACCACCCCGGCACAGTTCACAAACATAAATTAAAGTATAGTTCTCACCTGCATCATTAAACCTTATTTTCTGTCAGCGTTTTTGTCGTGTAACCATTGTTCACGTGCGTCACGTGTGTATCAGAGAACAAAGGCTTAGTTAGTTCTCCTATTCCTGTGCTTATTGTCTTTTTTATTGCTGCGGACATCTTTTAAACACAGCCCTTTGTGACGTGGGTTGACTGTTAAGAGGCGAATATTCAGAGGAAGAATAAAGTTTGTTTAGAAATGAGTGGTGTGGAGGAATTCTGTTTCACATGATTTTCGTTGCGTTTTTAAGACTTACCTTTGAAACTGAAGCTTTGAAACGTTTTGAACTTGTCGACTTCTCTAGTAGCTATTGCTACTGTACTTGTAAGTTACCACAAAACATACAGAGCTACGAGTGGTATTTCGTGACCAGAACCTTCCTGCAAACACACTTGACCAACTCTTTATAGTCACGTGTACTAGTTGTTAAAACATCCACAAGAGAGTGCTACATACTAGCATGATACCTATGTACTGTATGTATTAAATGCACAGGCAGTAAACAAAAAAGGAAAGGTATTCCCCGTAATCTTTTTTCAGATAAAACGAACGAACGAACAAAGGAACTAAATTTATTGCTTATGCCATGTGGCCTTAACTTTGCGGTAAGTGAGCACAGTTCACAGAATTTAAGGATACAATATTACAATATAAATCATACAGGATGATATAAGTTTGCATGAACTAATGCATCAAAAGAAAATCACAATAGCAATCTGGTAATATCTTTCTTCGTGTAGCTACTGAGTTTCGATGTTTACTAACAGTGTAAGTATATCTGGCTACGCTGATATGGCTGATCATGCTTTAATAGGTAAAGGCAAATTGGTGAGTTATAAATTTCGAAGTAAGGAATCATCTAAAGTCTTTTAAGGTGACTGGATGGGAAAAGTAGATGTATATCATCATCTTGTGAATTCTATCAAAGTGGGCATTCCGAATATGGCGCTAAGACTGTTGTATATCTGTATTTGTGGGTTTTTGAAGGAGGGTACCCATTCCCAACACCTTGGAAACTGGGGTAAGTCAACTGCACCATAAGTTTA
Source organism: Pomacea canaliculata (assembly GCF_003073045.1). NCBI lineage: Eukaryota > Metazoa > Mollusca > Gastropoda > Architaenioglossa > Ampullariidae > Pomacea > Pomacea canaliculata. The sequence goes on from NC_037595.1 coordinate 29,505,767, forward strand.
TCAAACACGCGACAGTAGGTTAGGAGTCTACTGCTCTAGCTACTCCGCTACCCGCTTCCCTACAAAGTCATCATCATTGATTGAATGTTTCGAAGAGAATTATCTTGTCCTAATGATCAGTGGTCATGATTTTACCGGTAATATTTCGTAGCAATTATCTTTCTTTTAACACATACCTGAGCATTATAACCATAAGCAGTGCACATAAAAACAATGCTTGTCAAAGGGAAATAAGCCAGGCATGCTCCTGCTATCCAGGCATGACTTGTTGATAGCCTCCCCTGATTTAGATATTTGTTTTTTGAGCGAAGGGCGGTGGTTGGGGCAAGAGCTAGGTACTGCGACTTAAAATGGCTTGAAATAAAAGTTATTTAAAAAATATTATCCACCAACTGGTTGTTACTCCTGTTTGTTAGAAAAATTGTCTCTTCAATTTAATCTATGTTTACTGAGGAAGATTAGTAGCTGTGTTTGGTCTGCATTTATCACTATCAAATTCAGCAATGTAACTAAATGTATAGTTTATTTCCTTTTCTCATTCACTCCATTTTCTCTTCGCCTAAATCATTTATGTCAGGTATCATTTCTACAAAAAAATAAAATAGGCATCTCTATACTTCTACGCGTGCAAAACCCTGGAGCACAAGACTATGAAATACTGAACGATTATAGTTCGGAAACGTGCTCACAAATGCAAGACATTGTTCCTTCGTGACACTGAAACCCATGCGCATCGGTTGCCGTAAAAATAACTCAGGTCAAAACTTACAAAAATCAAGAGGCAAGAAGATGCAATTAAGAAAATGAGTGTAACATGGTAACTGCTGCAACTGGAGTAGATGTAACTGTCGAAGGAGGAGGGTTGTTGAGTCACAACTGACTATAAAAGCCGGCCGTAGTCGTGCAGTCAGTTACTCGTCCTCTTTTCCAGCGAGCTCTTCCAGCCTCTCACTCGTGGGTAGCCTTGATTCCTGACTAAAATCTTCCTGAAGAACTCAAAGCCTTCAAAATGAAGCTGACTCTTCTCTTGCTTCTTGTAGCGGTCTGCGTGGCCGTTGTGTTGGTGAGTAAATCGCCGAAAACAATTTGAAAGTTCTTTTAAACACAATGGATGAGGGATAACTACTTTCCATATTTAACTACAATGAAGCTAGCAGATTTTAAGTCTATATATCAAATGTTGCACGAGAGAACTAATCTGAAAACAGACTGTCAATCAAGAAGCGACGAATAGGCTAAACCTTTGGTTAGGTGTGTAAAAAAAAGTAAGGTTTGTGTTGTGTTCCTTAGTTTTTCCTGAAGCGCTGGCGTTGTATAATGTCTCATCAGATGTTAAATTATTATTTAAGTTTAATAACACATAAACATATAATTAGAAAATAGTGTCCTTCTCAAACTTTCAAAGGTATTTCATTTGATATTGTCTTTTTTTGTACAAGGGTGTATGTGCTGCTGGCCAAGTGTGTGCATGAGAGTTTGCTGTCTTGTTTTGCATTAGTTTTGCGTGTATTAACTTCTTCCATGTATTCGTGTTATCTTGAACAAGATTTTCTATGTGTAGGCTTCGCCATGCAAGAACAAGGTCATGGTTCATCATATGGCAAGGGTGAACGCCGTGGTCAATTGAGAGGAAAGGATGAACGTGACGATTCATCCGAGGAAGAAGGTAAAGTCCGTAAACCCTCACCTGGCAAAGGTGGACGGCGTGGTCCAGCGGAAGGCAAGGATGAACGCCGCGGTCAATGGGAGGGCAACGCAAAAAAGAGAGATTAACATCCTAAGGAAGGCAAGGACAAAAGTGCCAGTGTCCAGTTCAAATATGTTGACATCGTTGAATCCACTTTTCCATTCGCCAGTACCTGCCTTTGATTAGTGACAAACAACTGACCGAGATATAATTTTTCTCTTCGACATCTACTAATTTTAAGAGCTACTTAAATATTGCCAAGAAAAAATTTCATGTAAAAACTTTTTTTTTCCACAGAGTGGTTGACATCCTTTAATGCTGCACCTTTCAACAAACTTTATTCTTACTTTTATTTCTAGCTTTTACTTTGTAACTAGAGCACCTTCCCATGTTAAAATTGCCAACTGGGACAAATAAAGTTGATCATTGTCAGTGTCATTGTTATTGTGCTTAACTAAAATGTTCATACTGATGAATATTTTTTACAATTATATGTTTATGCTACTGACGATCATAGCCAACACCCGTGTACTAGAGTCTCATATTACTCTTCTTGACTTGTTAAAAAAAGTCAATGAGCAAGACAACAATCTAAACAAGGTGCATTATTCACACGAAATAATGTACGTGGTCTAAAGTATGATTGCACTAATAAAGCTTTAAACTTCTTTTTGTTTTTCTCTCTTCTGTCTGTCACTTGGAACCTTAAGGACAACTAATAGAAGAAAAAGTAAAGAATGAATGCTAATATTACGAACAGAATGATAAATGCTGATGTTTCTTAATTAAAATATTAAGAGATTTAAAGACAACCTCAAAATCAATGCATCTATCAAATTTAATATAACTACATATGACTAAAATAGAACAAAACATAAAAGCTTAAGTGAAACTATGCCACTCATAAGCATCTAACATATCGACAATGGTATTTTCAGTCTTTTAATGTGAAGAAATTTCAATATACTCCACTAAAAGATACTTTACAGAAATATTAAGGTATTTAAAACTTTCTCGTAGAAAAAACTACGAAATCAAATACAAATATCATCAGACTTTTTATTTTACCTCTTTTTCTATAACTTCATTGCTCTTTCTAGAAAGCAGCGCAGGAGATGACGAAGTGAATGTCGGACTGTAGGCAGCTTATAAGTTAGTTGTATTTAACTCACAATCCACCCGCATGGCAAGTCTCCATGCTGTTCGTCTGTGCGGCAAACAACTTTTGACAGCATACAAGGGATTTTCGTGTCTTCATCTTCTGGTGTAGCTCAGGGGGAATTGTCTTACTCCCTATTCAGAGCTGTATTTGTAGTTTATTCTTTTATCAAAGTATGTTTTCTGATCAACGTCTAAGCACGTCTGGTGCTTAGAGCTAGGAAGGGGAGGGGGACCATGTCACTCCTCTCCTTTGTCTTTTGCACTGACTACCCATCCCTTCTCGCATTCAGTACAAACTTTCTGTCTTTTTGCCTAGATTTTTCCTGTCTATTCTTTCACTATCAATCTTGTTACCGTCTGTTACCTTCTGTGATCAATGAATGCCAGAGGTTTTTTTTAATATATATATAAGGGCAGATTAATACGGATAAGTAATAGTGGTTGATTCAAATGACCGGAATACGTGATAGTGTTTCAGGATGTTGTCTTTTGTGTCGTGACTTTTGTGTCGCAAGGTGGGTGTGCACCTCCCAGAGTTAAAAAAAAAAAATTCATGAAACGCACGTCAAAATTACATTTGCAGGTCTGTGTGTGGAAAGGACTGCATGGTAAGCAACACAGAAATAAAGTAACCCAGATATTGACAGGGATCTTTTAAGATTTACTTCGGTGTGCCCGCACCGCAAGAGTTCCACTAATTTTTCGTTTTTATGCTTTTTTACTATTTAAGCCACCATATTTGAAAAGTGTGCACGAAGCCTTAGGTAATGTCATTTCTGAGGAAATGATGTGAATGTCTGTGAATTAAATAGGAGGTTTAGTGTAAGCAGATATTTGAAAACTTCTTGATGAGTGATGAGTCCACCCATAAAGTGTAAAATAAAGTCAAGAAATGTTAAGATAAACGATTCACATATTATAAATAGAGAAACTTGATTTGTGGCCCCTATAGGCCATAGCGGCCGTTAGAGAGAGAAAGGATTATCAAAAGACCATCTAAAATTGACCTATACGTGTATAAGTACAAAATGTTCCACATGTAAACATTCGTACACCACAAAACAGCACTAAAGAGCATGGTAAATGTCACTAACCCATAATCGTTTTTTTTTTTTGTCTTTCTCTTTCGGACACAGACGCACACAAAGATCGCCACCCAAACACTACCTTTAACACTGCACATACACATGAAAAGCAAATATTATTAAGACTAGTGGCCAAAGAAACACAACTGATCAGTCAGTGCATTTCTCTCTGCATACAAATGTTTATATTAATATTAATGCACGAGTCCAGCTGTCGAGATCCAGAATGAGAAAATGCTTCTCGGGGCATTAAACCGGGAAATGAGGTCAAGAAAATCAATCTATCACAAAAGAAGACAGTCTGTCGCACAGACGAACAAGAAACTCATAAAACAGGCAAACTAGAGGGCAGTTTGACCCACTGGTACGCATGATTTTTACCGTTTTTAAAAAAAATTATAAAAAAACCTAAAAGAGGTAGAAGAATGATTCAAACTGATTATGATAGATAAAAATGTGTAAAAAAAGGAACAATCTTACTTGAAACTTGCTTGAGAACTCACTTTTATTGTACTCTATACAGAATCGGTATATGAAGTGAAGTTTTTAAAAAGTTTTACAGACACATTTTTACACAGGTCATGTCATCTAAAAAAACGTTAGACTTTCAGGAACCAGAGTTTGATGTTTGAAAATCAAGAAGAAATGCACACACATTGTTCTTTTCCATAGAAATTCACAAATGATGCATCAGTAAAGTGTCAGATTTCTGAAATTTATGGCCGTGTATCGTCTCGCCATTTTCCAAGTGGGAAAGAAAGGGTATTCTGGGAAACTGACGATATTTCCGTCAAAACAGACTTCCCTCCCATCGAAAGGGAAGTAACTGTATTCAGAAACGCCCAAGCTGTCGTAACTAATCAATTTTGTTTACTAAAAAAGCGCTGTAAATGTCTAAAAAATTTTTTTAGACGCAACGGACATGAGAATCTGTTCCGTGGAAGGTGGCTGTGCACGGGAACGGACGTGAGAATCCGTTACGTGCACAAATTAAGGGATATAAGAATCTATAAAATTGTTGTCTTGCATTTGAATCGTCCCTTCTTTATTAAGTAATGGCTTATAGACCACAAAAAAACTTAAAAGAAAAAACTATAGCACAATATTCTAACTGGGTTCTGTCGCTAAACAGCCTCCTTCTAGGCGATAATTACTTTTTTCTTTTTCGTTTGCTCATATTTTTTTAACAAGAACCTATTGTGTAACTATTCACAACACACACTGACACACACTAATAAAGTTGGTCATTGTCTTTGCCAATGTCACCATGCTTATTTAGTGTTTGTGGGTTTTCCTTGTTACTATATTTATTTGCAACTATCGCGAATCTCTGTGTGATGCAATCAAATGTCTGCCGCTTGGAATAATGTCCTTTCGATAGGAAGTCAAGCTCTGCATTAACTGCTATTTCTGATGCTCAGCATATCTGGACTTCCTATAGAACAAATGAACAATCCTGCAAAATTTGATAGAAGATATCCAGTAGTATAGACTTTTACCGTGCGACCGCACGCATGCACACACACACACTACGTTAATGCTATTCTGATTTATTTATGAAATAAAATATTGAAAGAGCAAGCTGCCAACACTCGATCACAGCATAGGGATGGAAATCACTAATCAAAAGCTTATTTTTAAAGGTGTTGCAGCTGTACACCTATTGTACCCGCCAGTAATATAGACGGAACATACTGCTACTGCAATATAAAGGACCAAAAGACACCTCGTCTTAAGCCACTGTACCCTTGACCGAGTCATCTACATGTTTTCCCGTTTTTTCCTTTTTTATCTAACGTTGCAACTTCCTGGTAAAGCTCGTGCCACCAGTACAGAGGTGAATAATAATAGAATCAATAACAATAATAACACACGCGTGATTTATATAGTTTCTGATGAAGCCTCGTGATCGACAAAGTCCGTTAGCACACGTATGTCGAAGCAAAAATCATCAACATTCATTGTGGGAATCAAAATAATCCTTCAACACTATATTGCATTGTAAAGCAATCAATTGCAGACTAACTGGCGCACGCTCCACGTCTTCTGTAAAGGTTTGACCATATTTTCAATTATTTTCCACGAAAACGTCCCCCAGTGTCAATAAGTTCAGGGTAGGGAAGTGGTGAAATTTTCTTTACTTCACTTGGGTGGAAAAGAGATAAAGTTTTCGTTCAAAGGCGTTCACGGCAAAATATATAACTCATCAGACGATGTGAATTGTTATTAGGAGTAACAGATTTGGTTTTTTTTTAAAATAAAAGTTTAACTCATTCAGTGGTGGTAGGTAGGTGTCGGATATGGACGGGGAAAGAATTCCACTGTTATATGAAAATAATTTCATGCCAATCAACCCATGAATATTGTGTGCCTACATTTTGACAGCTTAATGTGTGGATGGTCAGGAGTTAGGACTGCTTTGCACACACACCACATGTCTTTGTTAATGCAGACGACTGCATCTAAAGAAGCAAAAACGTGGACCCATATTAGTTTTAGGAAAGAGAAATAGAAGATAAAAAGACAAGAAAAGGGTCACCTCTGACTTCTGTTTGAATCTTTGATGGGCAGAAAGAAATATTTTCTTATTATTTGATAATAGAGTATACATGTTCAGAAGAGTATTTATCATGGCTAGTGAGTTACGCATATTCTTAAAGGAAATAGAAGACAAGGATATGAACGAATGAGATTGTTTTTAATAAAAAAAAATGATGATGATGATGATGATGATGGTGATGATGATGATGGTGATGACGACGACGACGACGACGACGACGACGACGATGATGATAATGATTGTAAAGCTCATTTCTCCGTGAGAATGCGAGGTCAATGTACTGCACACAAACGGCTACAAACTAACCGTAAAATAAGCATAAGAATCAGAAAACACCGTTCGAAAAGAAGTGCACGGACGAAGAACTGCAGTGCATTAGAACTATACTCTGGAAATGCAAAACATTTACTTAGATTCTTACATTTGCCGATAATTAGGTCGGTTTTAAGGGCTTCCAATGCAGACACAGGTTACAAAGAAAGTTGTAGAGAATTCTAAGAAGTCGGGCTTGAGAAGGAAGAAAAGCATATGCAGGATTTGTCTGATGTTTGGCACAGACAGAGGGCAGCACAAGTTGACTGAAGATAATAACTTGGGTGGTCAGGCTTCGGATAGAATCCGACAAACGGTGTTGATTTGTTTAGACCTGCCCTTGGGCCACAAAAACATATAACCTCTCTCTCTCTCTGCTTAATATGTTTGTTTTTCTTGTAACTTGGTGACTGAGTTATACATGTATATATCTGTGACTCCCTTTTCATTGTTTTCCTTTCTGCAGACTACGAATACAAATCATTTTGAAGATTTTGGCAGGGCATTTGGCATTGCCTCGCTTGAAGATAAAGGAAAAATATGGTAAATGGAATAAAGTCTTTCAAAGAAGAAAACATGGAGCTGAGAGGAGAAAACATGGAGCTTGAGGGGAGATTAGTAAAAGTAGAACACAAAGTTGACGAATTGGAAGATCACGGGAAAGCAATATCATCATATATGGTCCACCAAAGACTGGTGGCAGACTGGAAATGTGGAAACAAAGTAAATCCACAGAGATATGTTCAATGAGCATTTTAAGATCGATGATAATTTCATTTTTTTTGACAGAACACTGAGCCCTGGAAACTCTAACTCTCCGATTGTGATCCGTGTTGCTTTCTTTAAGGATAACGAAAAAGTTCTTGAAGCGAGACGAAATTTGAAGGGCACAAATATCTTTATCGGAGAGGATTTGACAAAGTCAGTAACGGATATAGGAAAGAGGCTTTTCTCATGGCTCAAAAAGGCAAAAGAATGGTTATTTGATTATAGATTGAAAAAGAGACGTCGAGAGAGCGAGTGATCGTAGTTGACAGACATGCACAGATGTTGATGACGTGGAATCTTTTACATGTATGAGATTAGGACAGGACTTGGGACTCACCTTTGTGTGACTCCTATTAGTCAGTGAGGGAGGAGTTTTGATAAGCTTGGACTAGTGACAGGGTAGGAGGAGTCTGTCACACAACATCAGTTATAAAAGATTGAACGAAACGGACGTATCCACCTTCAGAGCTGCGTCCTTCTGTCAGCCAAGTGTTTTCTCCAGGGCCCACAATCTTCAACATGAAGCTTCTTATTCTCATCCTTGTTCTTGCTGTCTGCTCGGCTATGGTTGTGGTAAGCACCCTGTCTCATTAACTCTCTGCAGTCGAAAAAAAAAATCATTTAGGGAGTGGCTGTGGGAAAACTCAAAACTGTTGAAAACTTAAAACGCATTTTGAGTACACTGAGGTTTAGAACAGTTTGAGATTTTTATACTTTCTTCACCGAATACAAATCTTTTCTTTCTTTTGAATTTTCTAGTCGTGACAGATTTTTAAATACTTTTCATTATAAAAAATCATCTTAAGTTACAGAACTAAATTGGTAGTAACAAAATATTGCAATACTTGAGCAAATTAGGGGCAAAGCCATTCCCTCATAGTATTTCATAAAAAAGTGTTAAGGAAGGGGGAGTTAGGTTCATACGCAGGCATTAACGATATCGAAGTATGTCTATTCTTACTTTTTTATATCGAGCAATTTATAATTATGTTGCATAATAAATATATCGTATTTCTCGCATACAAAAACAAAAATTTTATCTGTATGTAAAGGGAAAAGGAAGAAAACAGACAAACCTGATGTTAAACTTGATAGCGTTGCTGCTTCCGGAGGCAGAGAGGAAAGATCAGCTGACAGCGATGGCTACGCCGCCTCCTTCGCTCCCGGGGTCAGAGAGGAAAGGTCAGCTGACAGCGATGACTACGCCGCCTCCTTCGCTCCCGGGGTCAGAGGGGAAAGGTCAGCTGACAGCGATGACTACGCCGCCTCCTTCGCTCCCGGGAGTCAGAGGGGAAAGGTCAGCTGACAGCGATGACTACGCCGCCTCCTTCGCTCCCGGGGTCAGAGGGGAAAGGTCAGCTGACAGCGATGACTACGCCGCCTCCTTCGCTCCCGGGGTCAGAGGGGAAAGGTCAGCTGACAGCGATGACTACGCCGCCTCCTTCGCTCCCGGGGTCAGAGGGGAAAGGTCAGCTGACAGCGATGACTACGCCGCCTCCTTCGCTCCCGGGGTCAGAGGGGAAAGGTCAGCTGAAAGTGTTGAAAACGAGAGTCAAGAAGATCACCGTTAAGAGATCAGAGATCAAGGTGCCAAAGGATGAAGACGACGACTGCCTTTTTTTTTAGATTATTTGCGATGATAAAAGCGATACGTTCATGCTTCTTTATTCAAAATGCCTTTCGCCTGCTTCCTTTTTTTGTATTTCGTCTCCTTTCTTCCTTTGCTCCTGCGGGAGCTTTTCTCTCTAATTCCTGGAGCTGTTTGCTAACTTCACAGTCTTTTTTCATGACATCAGCAAAGTTTGATCGTGTACACCAATTCTTGCTTAAAATGTGTTGAAAATTTGTAATCTGTAATTAGACAAGACGATATGTTATTTACTTTTTTAATTTACTTTTTTTCAGGGATCATTGAGCTCTTATGAACACCACAGAGAAAATCAGTGTTAACGTATCACGCACTTTGTCATCTCCTCATTTGTCTTTACATTTTTATTAGTGTTTAAGATTTTAGTTGACATTTTTTTATTCTGTTAGTAAATTCTCATTAAATCAATTCAAAGCATTTCAAAAGTTGTTACATTCTCTTCTACTTAAGAAGATTAATACGTTTGCCTCTGTGTGTGTGTGTGTGTGTGTGCACGTGCGCGTATGTATCTGTATTGGTGGAGAATAGCGGGAGAGCGTGTCTGAGTGTGTGTGTGTGTATGTGTGGGGGGGGGGGGTAGGTTTCCAGGGTGTGTGTTGTCAGACGAAGGTGAAGATGATGATCTTGCCAGTGCAGGCGATATACCTGTTACTGATTTTCCCGGAAAGGTAAAAGTCAGAATAGTTGGAGAAGACATTGAAGACGACAGGCTGTTCAACGATGGGGAGGGGGAGGGGATAATGGCGAACCAGAAGAAAAACAAGATCTTACAAGAAATCTTTTGTGGTATCAAAGATCCTAAAATTTCACTTACGAAAGAAACGTTTATAATGCAGACATAAAAAAACTCTGCCCCTTCCTACCAAACGTTCAAAGAACATCTGGTAGTGTCGATCCAGCTATTCCGATGCGACACGTGGACTCCGCTCACCGAGACGGAGAGGAGAATCCAGGCATTGGAGAGCTAGTGCCTGAGGAGGCTGCTCCGGATCTCGTACAAAGAACATAGAACCAATGACTTTGTACGAAACATGATTGCCAAACTCGTACGACACTAGGAACCTCTGGTTTCAACGTCTAAGATGTAAGGCGCTTTAGCTTCGGGGATTGTGGTCACGTGGTTAGATCAACTCCTTCTGACACTGCTGTGAAAATGGCTGCAGATGCAGTACTCGCCCGGTTGACAATCTCAAAAGGACCATACCATGTGTGTCTAGAGAAGAAATTTCCCGGTAGATGAATGAATACTTAGTAACAGGATCATCAAGCCCTCCATGTCTTAATGTTTTTTTGTTATTTTTTTTTTTTTGTAGTGTTAGTTCAAAAGCAGGTTGGTACATTTTCTTAACAGGTGTAAAATATAAATTAATCACTGGTGAACTTAAATTTTAGTTCCAGTCTTTCTACTTCTTTCATTTCTTTAAATATATACAGTGGACTGGAAAGAACAACCTTGTTCTCAAATCGGTCAAAGAGGAGTAACTGTGAAATGTGTCTGTCAGGGAGAGATTGTCTGATTACCTCCCATGTCTTAGAAAACAAGTGTCTCCTAGCTAATATATATTTTATAATATCAGAGTAATTTCCCTTTAGGTTATGAATAACGCGCGTAGTTACTGGCTGTACGAAAAAAGAAGCTTCAAAATTTTGACAGAAAGATTGAAGGTAACATGATGCTGCAACAAAGAATGGGGTCAGAAATTTAAATGGAAAATAAAAGCAGTAACAGTAAGCACGTTAAGTGAATCAGCTGTGCCGAATGAGGGAGGACAACCGCTACTGATTAATTCGTCTTTATTAATCATCTTTCATTCATTAGCTGATTCTCTTACATCGTTACCAGCTACACAATGACAAGTTACATTGTTTTACAAGATATGGTGTCAAAGGTGTTTATTTTAGAAAAAGATACCACGAACGTAGGCAACATACAGTTGTATTTACAAATATAGTTTTCGTGATGTAGCAATATTTAAAATTTTTTTCTTTTATAAATTAAAACACGACATCATCATCGTCGTCGTCGTCGTCATCGTCATCGTCATCGTCATCGTCGTCGTCGTCATCACAGTTTTATGCCAAACGCACAACGTTCACACAGTCAGTTCACTGCTGCACAGTTACAAGCCGAAAACCAAGGTACATCCACACAGTCTGTTTTCTTATCCGATGACTGGTTCTTCTCTGGCACTGAAAACAGTTATAATTGAATACATGGTTTGCTAAGTTAACAAATACAAGTATCATTTATCAATTAATCTATGCACGCATAATTATAAACCTTAAACAAACAAACAAACAAAAAATCTGCAAAGTCAAAAAGTCAAAAGACTGCAAGAAGGTATTCGACAATGAGTACCTCATATATGCGAATGCATGGCTGTTAATGATTTAGTCTATGAATGATTTATGTAAAGCGCTAGGAGCAAAGCTTTGGAAATACGCTTTATAAATTCTCATTATTATCATTATAGAATATGAAACACCGCAAACAGCTTCTGGAATACACAATATCAATACCAGCCCTGAGAAGATGCGCAGAGCATTCTTCAGACAAGGGGAGGCGACTAGCTCAAAGCAATAGCTGCATTAGAGTTTAACAAAGCTTTCTGCCCTCCCGTGTAACGGTAAAATCTTCCTGAAAAGAATGCAGATACATCGTTAAGTCACGATGACTCGGTTGACCAAACCACTTGGCGTCAGGACAGTCACCATTTCTGATGAGTTTCATCGGTGAGGTCGTCAAGCTGTTCTTTTTCTGCGCAATACTAAGTAACTTCTTAGACCATATAATTCAAAGTTACAGTAAATTTTGAAACCTCGTAAAATTAAAAAAAATCTCGAAGAGTCCGCACCTAGTCTCACAAATGAGGTTTTGCAGGTGTTGTCGACTGCCGCTGCAGTATTCATCATCCCAAAATCCAGTGGGCCGGAGGACACCACAGTCCTGATCGTCGTTACCAGCCCGCCAGTTGTTGGGTTCCCCGGGACCCCAGTTGACATAACGGCGGAACTTCTTGGCTGCTGGACAGCACCCACCGGCCTTCCTGAACAAAGTCGTCCAGGCCAATCCAGACACCGACAGCTGATCCAAGTAACAAAGTAACAACACACTCAGATGTCCGTGCTACACGGTGCAGGTATTGAGCAAATTGATGTTATTACAATTTAAGAAATAAAGAAAACGGTTTCGACGACGAAGATAATCTGCTGGTGCAAATCTAGCTTTTAATTGTAATTAATATCTCTTGCAACAAACCAGCAAAGGAAAAACCGTACAATATAACTTGATTAATATAGAAATGAAGTTACGCTAGAACTAAGGCTTTAAAGTTGTTGTCTATAAGAGGACACACACAGACATCCACATATCCACAGACACACAGACACCCACACACACACACATACAGACACACCCACACAGACACACACACGGACACACACGGACACACACGGACACACACAGAGACACACAAACTTGCCTTTGCGCTGTTGTACGATTTGTGTCAGGAAAGTGTTTTCCTCTGCTGACTCAATCTGCACGAGATCCGCTTTGAGGCTGAGGCAAATCGTCTACAAAAGTGTAAAATCGCAGACCAAAATTAAGCAGGATGACACGCAGACCCACCCCCTAACACACTCACACACATTATGAGGTGACAGCACACCAATGACATTCCAAACATTTAGAAGAACAATGTAGCCCATAGAACGAGATGGAAGTTCGCTGGACAAACAGACCTTTGCTGCTGTCCAAGAGGTTAAGTCGTCCACGAAGGCATAACATGATTCCTCCCAATGGACCCAGTTTTCAGGACAGAAACCTTGTGCACACACATCTGTAGAAACACAGAAACCAGCTTCTATTTGCATTAAAACATGTTTGTTGTTGATTGTAAAGTGTGCGAGCTGTTCCTATGATTCACGAGAGTAAGGAGTAGGAGGGGTGGGAAGGACAAGAGAAAGAAACCCCCTAAACAATGTATGAATTTCTGTTGAGGTCAGATTTTACTTTTTGCAATCATCCGTATAAGAGTATAGGTCCTGCGATAAAAGGAAAATTATACACTTACAGTTGCATGAGTTCTAGAAGCACTGCTAATAATTGCATTTACAAGGAGGATTTATTTCTAAGTTTTATGCTGTTTATTCTGGTACCCATTTGCAAAATATTATTTAACTATGTATAAAATAAAAATGTATATATACACATACAGAAGGTTGTTATTTGTAATATTGTGTTACTGTTCAGACAGTGCTGTAATAAAATGTTATCATCCTGTAACTGTCTCCCATTTTATTAAAACCTATAATAAACATCGCTTACCAAGGAATCCACAAGCAGACAGTATTAAAATCGCGGTTAACATTGTCAGTCCAGTGTTAGCCATCTTCTCTTTGTGGGAAGACCTTTCGCCGGCTTACAGCGGGACAATAAATAACTGAACGACAGAACTGATAACAGCTTGCTGCAGGTCAGCGGAGGTCACACACGTTGTCCCAGAATGCACGTGACTGACACACATGCCCAGAGCAAGATAAAAACAAACTCCAGCTGACGCCAATCGGTATCGAAGATACACGTGTACTTTCAAAACTATTTTAATTTTTTGACGATGGACTCAGCTGGTGGCACAGCACAGAGCAGCGGGATGGCCAACAGAACTATTTCCAAGGAAAGGTGGACAGTCAACTTGTTTTCCCCACGACAGTTTTGAAGAAAAGCGTGAAGAAAACATGTTGGCATCTCTCAGAAAAGACCTCACATAAAATATTTGGTCATTGTCCACATGTGATTCCACCAGTGAGCCAGATATTAAACCTTGAGAAACTACCTCGCAAACAATCTTTAAAGGGATTGGAGCATGAATGTTTCAACTACATCATAGAAACCTCATGTTGACAACACTGGAGGATTTTTTTGTTCAAAATATCTTTCTAGTCTTCTCAGGAACCGTTACATTTAAGATCCTCTCAGAAAATACTCTAATGGCGATGTATTAGAATCACTCATTTAATCAGTGAACATTTTTTAGTTCTGTTGTGTTTTTGTTTATTTGTTGTAAGATTGTATTATTTAGTCGTTCAAGGCCGTCTAGCAAAGACAATCTTGTCAGTGTTGTGTACTTGGAGAGGTCACGGCTGTTGTGATTGAGTGCGAGAGAAAAAGCAGGTGCAGAAGTCGGAGAGAGAGATGTTGTGGAGACAAGAGAGAGAGACAGAGGTCAGTAAGTGAGGGGATCAGATGGCGTACACACAGGCACGAGAAGGTTGCTTGAACTTTTGTTTCTGCTTCTTTATCTTGTCACCCATCGGGGTCCCTTCAGTTCCCGCAACGACAGCGTTTGTCAGTGAGAACGGACCGACGAACAGACTGAACTCTGTCTAGATAATAACCCTGAAGGACACACACAAACACAGTGATGCCAGTTCTATGGTTACCTCTACGGAGGCTGCAAGGAAGAGTGTTGTGTCTGACATTACAACAGCAGTATATATATATATACACACACATGCATGTAGGTATTCTGTAACTTGGGGTAAGGAATGTGAACTCGTGCCCCACGTGTGTGTGTGTCGGCGTGCCTGCATGTTGTGCTTGCTGTGTAATGAGAAACACATCAGTTCGGAGATGTAGAAACAGAAGAGGACAAGGAAGGTATGATGTTGTATTTCAAAGGGAAACGGCTTCCATCTGAAGACGATTTCGCGCTGTGGGAGGATCTGGAGGATAATGTGGGAGATGAGGAAGGTGACGATAAAGGGTTGATGAGGGGAAGGGGTTAGTGGGAGGATGATCGCTTTGAGGGCCTCGGGTATTGTGTACTGCTGCTGCTGCTGCTGGTGCTGGTGTCCTCTGTTTCTGCTCTTGGTGTCGAAGAAGCTTTCCAACTGCTGGTGTACTGTTGCCCTGTCCGTAGATAGCAGACTTCTGTTTAGTTTTAGGTTCTATATTTCAGTTTACCATGTTTATTGCATAAAAACCTTCAGTTTGTTCTACTCTTCAAAATCTTTTTTGCTTTTATAAATCTTGCATTGGTATGGTTTGCCACTATTTTTAAAGCTTGTGCATGAATTTCTGAAGGGTTTTAGGTTTTTACTTTATTTATTGACTTCACCTGCCGTCTATTTGGTTATAGTTCTAGTTAGGAATGAATGAACAAAACACATTTACTGTGGCTTAATTTATTTTAAAGATATTTTACATTTATGATGTGGTTATACTGGGCTGTCTTTTGGAAGGAGAGGGCGCAGTGAATTTGGTTGAAAAAGCAACAGACTGCACGTCTTTCGAGAAAGAAAAAATATATCTATATCATTTTTCTGCCTTACATTTTCTAGTGATGGTAACTTGTTTAGAATTCAACGAAGAAATATAGTCGCACACACTCACCACCTTCAGGCTTCATTCACAGGTATTTCACAACACTTGCATCTTTGGGAGAAAAAGACAAACACAAAGGCTTTTGGATGAGGAGTATCTGATTATAGGCACAGGGTTGTCATGGTTTAATTGTGCTATGATGCAGGTAACAAATGCAGTCAGTCCATGCCATTTTCAAAGTGCTCGTTAGTTCAAAGTACAAACAGACCAAAAAGTGCACAAACAAACAAAACGTAAAAACTGAAACGCTTTCCAATTGGAATGTATGTATACAAGTTTATATTCTGCAGCCAGGGATCAAAGGTCACCATGAAATAGTGCAACAAGTTTCCATGTGCACAATGGTCACACCTGCAATCTTCATGCACACAAGGTAATGACCACGGAATGTTTCGGACTCCGTAAGACATGAAACATGGAGAACACCATCGAGACAGTTTGTACTCAGTGGCATGCTTACTGATTCCTTAAAGACCCACTTGGGTGAAGATTTTTAATGACAGGGCTAAGTTCCTTAAAAGATGTGGTTCTCACAATCTAGGTATCAACAGGAAAAGATCAAATCCATGCAAGAACGTGGGTACCCTCTCACTAGTCCCATCACATGGATTCCAATTAGACATTTTTCTGTGAAGGTTGTTAACTCCTTTGTTTGAAAACAAAAGGATTTTTATTCCTGTGAGTCTTTAAACATTAGACACTTTCAGATAAATAAGGTAAAGAAAGGATGGACAGGCAGACCCACTTTCTTTTTAGAGATTTGAGACCGACGGTTGAGGTATAAAAGACACACATTCATAATCTTCAAACGAAATCCACAAAATCATCAGAAGACAAATAAAGACGACGGAGAAGTATATAATTTTTTTTTTCAGTTTTAAGGAGCTGACTGGCTGAACTTAAAAAGTTGAAGGCATCGTGAGAGAAGCTTCTACAGTCAGTCGTGGTGAGTACCCGACCTGTGCATTTGATCTTTCTGGTCAGACATGCTGGAGGTCCATCGAATGTACTCGAAATATGCTAACATTATAATCTGATTTTAGGAAAACGACTAAACTAAAGTCCGCTATAAGTATAAGTATATTAAATACATATTAAATCATATACTTCTTTTTTTTTTACAATATTCATACACTCATTTTACCTCCATCTGCAGTAGTAATATTTTCTATCATAATCTCGTGTGGCTTTGTTACAGACAGATGAGTGAAGCTTAACTTCAAAATGAAACAATGAAATTTCCCGCGAGGAAAACACGGACAATAAAATATGAAATGCTTTTGTTATTCCTCTTATGTGTAGCAAACAATTAAGTTCACATTGTTAAAAGAAAAGTCTGTAATTAAAAAATGGTCAAGTATGACACGTGGGTGACTTACTTATTGATGGAAACTGTGCTGTTTTGTGAAAATGTTTATTTATTTTCTTTTGTCTAGATGCTTGTGCTACGGCAATGTTTCTCGTCACTATGGTGTTACACAGAACTATAGCATCTAGAATGTGTTTACATTCGTCGATCGTTTAACAATAAAATTTCTGACACAATGATTGGCCAGGTAAATGCGACATAATACTCACTCATGTGCCAAATAATGCACTTATGAATTTGATACAAGTGTTACATTCTAATAAGTTCTCCGTGCTTTTTAAGCTGTTCAAATACAGTATCTATATTTTATTTTGTGCACAGATTATTTTCAATAAACCCATTTGTGGTGAGTAAATACATTAAGTTGTTTTTCAAATAATTTTTGTATAAGCTGTCATAAATAAATACATAAACAAACAAGCAAATCGAAATAAACAGTTCTTGAACCCCTTTTTGGATTTTTGATGAGTCTGGTACAATTAAAAGTATGTTGAATAATTACCATGTGTGACAAATGTTCACAGCCTGGGGACCACGTTTTGGGGAATTTCAGGTGTGGTTCAACAAATGCCAAGAGTTCAGCGCCTGGCCTTGATCACAAAATCTGCTTTTGATAGCATTCACCGAAATTTGCTTGTCCTCAGTCACAAGTCCCTCTGAAAGTGGGTTCATTCAGCTGTACCCTCCAGGGTACCCTCTTGCTCCAGCAGCTTCAATGAATAATTGTAACAGAAATCCTGAATATGGGAAACACACAGTGCCAACCCACACTAGATAAACAGTTAGGTGCTTTATGATTGGCAGAAAAGAAGAGCCGTACAAACAGTTTCAGACTGGCCAAAAAATAAATCTCCGAAACCATTGTACCCTTATTCGTTTTTTCCCTTCTCGTTGACTTTAGAAAGGGATACAATAAGTTTCAAAGTCTCTTCTCCTCTCTGTGGTAGAGCTCTATTAAAGTTTGTTGTCTGTAGACCACAGACCACACCATGTCCTGTCCTGTCTGTCTGTATGATCTTCAGCGCAGTTCTACAGACCTTGTCCCTGTGTTGATGTTCTAGTCACAGACTTGGGTTACTAAGGACACCATCGGCTTCACCCTCTGTATCATTTGTTCTAGCTATTCTTTTTAAGGATTTTTTCTCACATTTTTCTGCCTGTTGTTCTTTTGTCCCTGGTTTTGGTTTCCTTGTTCCCTGGACTCTCACGAGGAGCTAGAATCCATTGCAGGACTTTCTCGTCCAAGACTTTTGTCTGAGCTCGTCACTGTGATAAAGTTTCCATAATTTTTTTTACTCGGAATCGCATATGGTATGCAATTACTGGCCTGAAAATCTGTTATAGATGTAATACCTCTGTTAACGATTATTGTTCTTAAGCCATCAACAATCTCCGTATTGCGGGTATGCAAGAGTGTAATACTCGTAATTCGCAACAGTCAAAGTGGATTCAGTCAACTTCACAAATAAAAACTTGACGAAGAATTTAAACAGCTTTTCAGTTAATGTAAAAAAATGTGTTTAATCGTACGACTTGGTATGAAATCTGATTATTTGGTTCGTCGGAGAATAGGTTTGTACTACTACAAATGTAGGAACTTTTGGACATCATGAACAGCCTCAGTCATCTCGGGTCTAATGTCTGAAGTAACAATAGTTGAAGTCTGGGACTATTCATAAATCACGTGGTGTTGCCTGCTTTATATCCCAAGGTTCTCCGTCACCTCAGTGACACCCAATGTTTGTTCATGGATGTGAACATCGGCCTTTGTTTCACTTTTACTTTGGGAGAGTTGTCTGAAGTGCACCAGTGGACTTGATATTCACAAAGTATATCCTGACCTGAATGAATCTTGCACCAAAAGGTGTCAATACAGACACACATATCTCAATCTAGGTGCTAGCATGACAACTATATAATGACAGCCAAAGTACTGGTCCAGTCACATGTTACTGATGTTGTGATCATCTAAGTAGTGTCCTCAACTCAGGATGACTACCACTCCACCTGGTGTAGACATTCCGTGCAGAACAATGACATGTGCGCATGTCCAGGAAGTGAGAGACACCTTGCAGAATGTTTGCTGACAGTCGATGCAGTGTTCTGGTGCCAGTCGCACTGACTGAGATGCTAATTCTCAGCAATCAACTAAAATAATTAACATTAGGACTTAACCTTCTAGATTGACTACTGCTACCATCTCATTGCAGGTTTCTTTTCTTCGATATACATTATTCACGATTAATGGGAGCTACCTACCTTTGGACTGCTGCTAGATATCTATATAGTGGCAGTAGTTACTAAAGATTAATAAAAATATTTTGTCTGCTCGCCGTAAGCGACGCAACACTGTTCTTCCCGATTGTTGTCACAATATTCAATGTCTACACGGAGAGCCTCTCCTTTCCATGCTGACTGCCACTGATTTTCTGCCACCAGTTTTTATAGAATCTAGTACAATACAATCGAAAAAACGGTAAAGGCGAGAATTCTAGAAAGCTTTAAATGCTACTACATGTAAACTGTATCCCTAAGGTCAAGAGGTCACCTCATGTACCATACAAGTTCCTAAGAGAGCCGTACCCACCCACCAAAGACACACCAGTCGTGTTAGAAGTAGATTGTGGCAAATCCTCTTACAACGGAAGGAACTGTTCGTTGCATACACATTGAAAATGTAGTTTCAGAATAGTCTCTCTGAACCTATCCACGTCTGTCCGTTGATAACATTTTCACAGGAACATGCGGGCAGGAAATAACACACTTCTTTAAGAAGAAAAGGAAGAAAGAGAGAAAGACAGAGACAGAAAACGACACAGGATTCTGTCGGGAGTATGTTGTCTATTATCACGTTTGATTAATATTTATTTTATAATCTGTTCACAGTGTCAACTAGAGCTATTAGGTGAGATAAGCTAATGGCCGTTTCTGGAGCACAGAATGTCATGAGCATTGGTTCATTTTCCAACCGAACCACAAGAAACATTTATTGCTGTGTTTGTGGCAGGAAGCTACAAACAGAATTTTACTGAAGCCTTGTGAACACCAGGAGGCTGAGGACCAGAAATATTCCTTTGCAGAATATCTGTGAGCTACACCATCGGGATGCTACTCAACTGGACCTGACAGCCTACTAACGGTACAGGTGGGTGTGCAAATATTCCAGCCTTCCTGTCGACCACGGTTGTAGAAGTCCATGTGGTCTGATAATCTGGCTAGGGGATGACTCTGGACTTGAGTCCATGCACTAGTGTACCAAACATCTATGGACTCCTGGCTTTGCTGCTGTTAGCAAATGAGTACTTGAAGCTTGAGGGAGGCTGGCATGGGTTACAACCTGGACACCTCCACAGACCCCTGGATCTCTGGCTCAGTACTTGAAGAGGTCCATGGACTTCTGGTTTTCTTGCTCTTAGCAGACTAGTGCTAGTCTTCATGGACGTGTGGCTTCCTTTTCTAGCAGGTCAATACCTGAAGACACATTTTTTTGTTTATATTGACAGGCAGGTGCTAGGAGGCGTCTGGGGACTCCTGGCTTTCTCTCTGCCTCATCTCGCCTTGCTGGATGAGGATGTTAAGCAGTATCAGGGCCTGGTCCATCTTGCTGTCTAGCTTGTTCACCTGCACAAGAACAGACTTTGTTATAGCATGAAACATTTTACACGCCCACAAACTAAACAGACTACAGTGCCTAAGTACACTGTCCTACCTTGATGACTTCATGTCCACCCCATCCACCCATCTACACGGTCGTCTCTCCTTCCCACAATACTCACTTATAAAACTCGGACCTGCACGTAAATGCGCTGACACGAAAACAATAAGAACCCTGCTGGTGTTTCCAAACTCCAGCTTTTAACTGATAACACAGCTGACCGAATAAAATGTCTTTTTTTTCATCGCACTCGTTACCTGTTATCGCAAAACCGTATTCATTGTGCTTGTGACCGTCGGCAACAGTTTTATGACCCTTCAGCCGCTATCCGGTGTCTCCGATATTTCCCCCGTAAAAATAATGACGGATTGATGATCAATAAAATCGCTCCAAACAAATTGAAGAAAGTGGGTCAAAATGTCTGAGTGAAACAGATGCCGCCTAATGGCTGGCGACCTTCGGGTGGCTCGTACCTGGTTTTCCACCCGAGCTATTCGCGCGCACAGCGTCAGCCGCTCGCGGTCCTTGGCGTTGCCCTGGTACATGGGCTTGCCGATGGTTTGGTCCAGTCTGCAAACAGACGGAAAGCTGTCAGTATTTCTGAGTTTATTTAGCATCAAGGACATGACATCTCACATTCTCACAATGAAGACAAAAGAGATGTATATGGCGGTGTAGATGAAAAGAGTCATTACCTTTACAAAAAGATTAATAGAAACTATCTAGTACTAATACTATGATTATAATCTTCATTGTTCATCCCTTTTAGACATATGTTTACTTGCATATACAAGTAACATAGTAAGTACCTATGTTTGAGCATGCTGACATTTCAATACAAACAATGTGAGTCTGTCAAGCTTTTCAGGTAAAACAACATGTTTTTAAAACTAAAAGCCAAAGAACAACACTGAGGTCAATATTCACCGTCAGGTTGTATGGAAATCTTTATGGATCGGCAGCCACCCTGGTAGCAATCGATTGAGACTGAATAGGAAACACTCGGGTGGCGTGAGTAAGTTAATGAAGAAGGTGTGAAGGTGTTTATCACCCAGGATACAAGGCCTCGCCATCCCATTGTTTCACATGTTGTAAGACTCGGTATTTGCTAAAACTTGAAGGTTCTTTGGACCTTGGTGGACACACCCTTACAATCCAGACTTTATCCATTTTTTTAAAGTTTTGTTTGACTCACCTCCTCTGAAGCTCTTTGATGCGGACCATCATGTTGAGGTGGCCCTGGGAATACTGTTCGATCACATCCCGTACATCGTAAGGTTTGCGAGCTTGCTGTAGCAATCACAAACTTTTTTAAACAAAAATACAAAAATAGTCTATACAATGTATAGAATTATAGAGAGTGTAGATAAAAGTTCTTAAAAAATTATGAAACTGTCAATGAATCGTACAACAGAGTACACATTCTAAATTAGAAAGACTTCGAAGCAACAGAGGTTAATATATCAAACTCTCAAACTGACTGAAGGTGGACGACTGGATGGTAGACATTACATAAGACAGAGATATACAGGTTAAGATATGAGACAAGTGTGAAAAAAAGTCTGACCTGAAATTTTCTCCTCGCTACGAAAAATTTTATTTTCCTGATGACTCGTATCATTAGCTTGTGGGCTTCCGTAAGCCTGGAAGGTACGACCATAAAACATTAACACCTACAGGGTAACTTAAAGCAAATACATTTTCAGATTTTCTGAGGGTAAACAGGAATTTTAGAAGTATTTTGTTCACGAAAATATTTGAAATCCCTACTTCCTGGGCTACTTAGAAATAATGGTAAAGAGTACAAAGCCATTGAATTCAATCTTGATTATTTAAAATATATTGAGATGTTAACAAACAAATTTAAAAGAAGGTAAAACAACGAACAACAGAGCCGTTTAACATTTCTTCAAGAAAAGGTTGGCTGCTCTCAAATATTTTAAATGCTTTATGCTGTAAATACTCACTGCTCTGGCTTGTAGATGTTATAATCGGTGTCGTCCTCCAGAAAGGTCTCCATCATGTCTAGCGACAGGCAAAGAGATCTTCAGTGTTAGAACTGTGGCACGTGACATTTACCGAAGAGTTGAAACCGCTAAGACAAACAAAGGCTGTAACTGTGCAGTCAACCATTTTCTTCCAACGGTTTGGTTCAGAAAAGGAGAGACTACGAAAATATGTAAAGACTACAAAAATCTCCTTGTTTTATCAAGATTGCTTGACCACTGTTGAAATGGAATATATATATATATTGAAATAAATGAAACTAGTAAATTATTTTCTTTCTCTCAGTGGGATGTATGTGATGTTCACAGAAGTGACAAATGTCAAAGGCGTTCACCGCCGCAGCTTCTTCAATGGACTGATGATGAAAAATCCTGGCTAATGAGACTTGTATCAACAAGGCTAACAGACCTCTGGGCAAATAACAGACACATAATCACACCTACGCACGCCACACACATGAAAAAAAAAATGCTTACCAGGGTACTTAGAGTTCTCTACCCCTGAGAGTGAAGACATACTTTCTTGTCTTTCAAGCGGGTGGGGTGTGTTCCTCCCCATCTTGCGTTTTTTCAGTAAACTGGCTTTTCTGGCCATCCGGGACAGAGCGGACGATGAGTTGGAAGATGGCATGGTCACTTTGTGATTTTTCTCCTGGATGTGTATTTTCCATGTCGCCACTGAATTGAACGATGGGTCTGCGGCATGGCATCGCCATAGACACTGTAAGAAACATATTCAGGTTGTAGGACGGTTCACTGGAAACTCTTCCATTTTCGCAACGAAAAAGAAAAAAATGTTATTAAGAAGTGACAAGAAAATAAAACTTAGTATATGACATACTTTCTTAAGTCCCCAACTAAATGTGCAGGTTTTAAAATTGTACATGCTGTACAATGTGTAGTTTTTGAGGTGTTATTACGGAGGTAAGAATGTACCCAGCACCTGTATCAAATTAGCGGCAGTTGGGATCTGTCTGTTGAAGTGTTTCTGCCGCTGCTTCTGTTGAACTTTAAGAGCGAAGCCGGAGCCCAGGATACCCTGAAGACAGACGGAACATCACTGAACAATTCATTGTCTACAGGTACAAAGAACGACACTGTACAAATACTCTCTGTCGATGATGTCGATGATGACGAAGACGAGGACGGCGATGTTGTAAAGTTAGACTTTTTACCACACCACCTGACTGCGCACCGTTACTCACCGCAGGTAAAGCGAAGAAGGAGATGGCGAAGACAGAGAAACACGAAGCAACGATCCTTCCCATCCAAGTCTTGGGTACCGTGTCGCCATACCCGATAGTCGTCACGGTTATCTGCCAGATACGAAAATAAATTCAAATC
This sequence comes from Pomacea canaliculata, assembly GCF_003073045.1. Taxonomy (NCBI): domain Eukaryota; kingdom Metazoa; phylum Mollusca; class Gastropoda; order Architaenioglossa; family Ampullariidae; genus Pomacea; species Pomacea canaliculata. The sequence goes on from NC_037595.1 coordinate 29,529,747, forward strand.
AAGTCACTAGTATTTAACATTATTGTCCTCATATTTCTGTTGGAAGCAGTGGGAGAGACAGAGTAGGATCAGTTATAATCTAATCTATTTTCGTGTCTGTTTATGTGGAAAAAGTTGAATGTTTTATGGGATATTGTGTTTAATAAGAGAAATTAGACGGGTCTCTTTCGTTTGCTTCAACGAAGTCTCATCCTTCGATGATGTCAGATCAATCCCAGTGTCAGCTGATGACATGTATGGTTGGACATTGCTCACAGCCATCTTGATTGCATCACTAATGCAACTAACCACACACCACCGAACACTTGAGTTCAAATCCTAACGATGACCGGAACTTCCTGTCCCTTGCTGACGTCACAGCCCGCCACAGCCTCATCACCGCCGCCACAGCCTTCACTACATCTTCAAGATGGCGCATGAATATTTAACGACCTAAGTATACACCTATGGAGTCTGAAGACAAACTCTCTGAGGAGACGAGTCGATGAAATCCATATTAGTGACACCGCGTGTCCCGTGTCATGCGCACGGTCCGTGTTATTAGCAGAAGTCGATGAGCAACTACCGACAAACAGATAAAAATGTCAGCCAGGTACACGTGTCTCGCAAAGGTCACATTAGATATTCAAGCCACAAATGTCAGACAGGAGGAGGAGGGTTCCACAGTAGCACTGCCATTGACTGTATTTCCAGTCCATCACAGTCTGAAGACAAGACAGCTTCTTGTAGTTTTGTGGAACCTGTGGCAGGCAGGTCTTATCTCGCTGTATACTTAGTTATTTCAGTGACATTTGATGTACATCTTGAGATACCTACAGTAGAGAGGTAGACAAATATACTCTGTGCAGTCTTGAAAGGTGTTGGCTAAATATACTTCGGTCAGGAGGAAATGTTGATATTGCTCAGGTGTGAGTACATTCTGAAATGTGTTGACCTCCTATCAGAGATGCAAATGAGATGTCTGACAAATATTAGACAGTAAGAAAAGTATTCTAAGACCCTTGTATGATATCTCAGAAAGGTCTCAAAACCAATTATGCTTAAGGTGAGCTTTGCAAAAAGTGTTAAAGCGATTTAAGGATATTGAAAAAGCTTTCATAAGTTGTATCACACTCTAGGTGTCTCCGAGTGTTTGTGTGCGTGCATATGAATTGATAGCAAGAGTGATTATTATTATTATTATTATTATTATTATTATTATTATTATTATTATTATTATTATTATTATTATTAAAGCAACAAGTTTCCATAAAGATATCAAGTATTGTCAGAAGACTTCTCTTGTCTTGAAATATACTTTAAACTATACACACAACTGAGCATAGACAAGCATGTTTATTATTGTGAATTCTGTTGGAATTTGAGGTTAGGGCTTTGGTTTATAAATAATAGGATGAATAGCTCAACAGCAACTGATACAAGCGGGTGATTAATCTACAAGGAGACAAAAGAATGAGAATTTTACCCAGCAACCTTCTGCTTTTGTTTGTATCTGTGATACTCTCAATTCTTGCATCTCGTCCATTATCATCAATTATCATTATCATCAATCAATCCACCAACCAATAAACATTCAATCACCATCACCACGCCATTTCTTATATTTCTTCTCTGCTTTATTTTCTTGATTCTCCTTTCAAGCTCTTCTTTCTTCTTTATTTCTGATTTATTAAACTCAACTTTTTTCCTGCTGTTATAGAGAGTGCAATAATCCATCTTACATCCGTGATTATAATTACAAGAATCCGTTCGATTGAACTACAAACTTTGATCTTAGCCAGCATGCTAAATGTAGAAGACAAGTGACAAGTACAGAAACACTTAGTGACGAGCACAGAAAACAAGTACTGACCACACCCCACCAAAGGGCATCTGCATAGCTTGTGAAGTCCTCCCCGTTCTCCTTCTCAGCCAGGTAGACAAAGTAGGAGGAGAAGATAAGTCCTAGAAATCCTATGTACAATGTTGTTATCAGCTCCTGTAACAGACAGACCACGAACAGTTGTTTACCTGATGTTTACGGACTAATGGAGTAAAACTTTTACTGTAGTGATCAGGTAGAGAACATCGCCAGATATTGTTTCCCTCGATCTGAGTGAATTCACCATTTTGTTATCAAGAGGTATACTTACAATAATTACCAGACAGAAACAGAGATTAAGATAATGAAGTTAGTTTGTAACACATATGTTTATTAATATTTGGTTTAAGCTCTCCCTCTGGGTAAGGTCTTTACAATGTTGACTAATCCTTGTACAGCCGTGACGTCAGTGATGTTGCCCTTGATTATAAAGTCTGTAGGCATGAATCTCAAGAACGGGAGAAGGAACAGTCTTCACTAAAATTTGGGAAAAACTATATGTTACACTGACAATATCATTACAAAACATGATTTACCATATTACCTGGCATCCTCCTCAGGGGTTCACATGTGTGATAAGGTGTGGGTGTGCGTGTGTGTTGCATGTCTTGTTATGTTAAAATATATTGGCACCGATAGAATTAGTGAGGCTTTCTATTTTTAGTAACCGATAAGATAATTAGTGTTGCTGATTAATATCTACTTCCCAGCTTATTGCTTTTGTTCCTGAAAAATGAGGCCACCCTTCTACGTTGTGGGAATTGAGACACATGCTGCTGCTGCTTCACTTCGAGGTCCTGTCATCACATCTCACACCGAGCCCATCCCCAACAAACTGTGACACGAACAACAAGCTCGTCGCCTGGTGGCGCTGCACGCCAAGATGACGTCACGTGCCAGCGGAGGTGACTCACACACGCACCTGTCTGTGTATATACACCACGGAGCCCAGGAGGCGCCACGTGCCGCCCTGCCGATCGACATGCAGCATGCGCAGAATCTGCAGGAAGCGAACGCCTCTGCAACACAAGAGCACGAGGTGAGACGTCAGCGCCCACGTCACGGGTATGCGTTGTGCGCATGCGTGGAGGTGAGAGGGCGGCGAAGGTGACAGGTATGTGTTGCGAGTAAGGTGGGCAGGTAGGTGGCTGTGTGACGCGGGCTTTTCTATTTTGCGGGTTTGTGTGGGTTTTTTTTATTTTTAATTTCTTTTTTGAAATAGTCAGGCATTCAGTAACACCTGTCGGAGGGTTGGGTTCGATTTCTCACGCTGTTGTCGAGAAGCCAATGAAAAGTCAAAAATACGTTAATGTCCTCACTCGTCGTCTTCGCCCGACATCGTTCTTGCGTCACTTGAGATCATTTCAACTCTACTTCACTCAGCAGGACAGTTACATCACATTTCTTGTCTCATGTACGTCACATTTCTGGGTGTACGTTGCATTGCATTTCCTTGCATCATAACCGTCACATTATTTGAGTGAACTGCTTGTCCCAACCTAGACTTGAATATTGTTAATTAAAAGTTTGTAAAAACACTGGTTAGGTGCACGTCAACGGAATAAATCGGTATCGTCTGCTTTTTGTGGAGGCAGGCCAAGTTAAGGGCATGCTAAACTCTGAATTCTTCTCTGGTATTTGTCCCTGCCATCCTAATGAGACATTAGTATTCTGCCTTCAGAGCCTGTGGCTCATAAACAGGAGAAATAAATTTCTAGGGAGTATTTAAGGAATGTCGTTTCCATCTTGGATACAAGATGGACAACTGCAGATCAAAGTCGAGAGGTTGATGGCGACTCCATGCTAGAAGCAAACGAGACAAGAAAAAAAAATGTGTTCACAGATTGCCAAACAGGCTTCTAACGAAAGGGCAATTAACTTTTGACAAGGTGGTTTCATGGGGTACATCGAAGATTCTGGAAAATGAAGTGAACGAGTCTTGTATCCGTAGTTCTAAGGGGAGTCCAGACTCAAAGGATGTTGCTTCACCTCTGAGACCAAAGTTATAAGAGTGGTCAAGATTCCATGGGTAGCGGGACATCAAGCAGCATCCCTTGGGTCTGGACAGTAACTACAAAAACGTTTGTCCTGAAATTTACCATTTTTCCCTGAGGACGACTTACCCTGGCTTCGTGACTATGGCCACAATTTACCATCGAGGATGGTTACCCCGACCTCAGGTCCAGCCTTGGCTTCGACCGTTAAAACATGTGAAGCACTGAAAGCCCAGTGTCAATAAACTGATCTTCAGAAAGCTTCCCACCCACTAACTCATTGACATCTTTCCTCAGCAAACGGACTTCCAGCATCCATGACTGGACATGGGATCTTGTAAGCAGTCCCACACCTGACTCATAATTTCAATTCATTTTCCTTTCATCCTCAAGCGAGGGAAAGAAATAATGTCGTGGGAGGTTGAAGAGGGAAATAAATGTTTTTTTCCAAGGAGGGAAAAGAAAGAGGAAATAATAAAAATAAAATAAAATAAAAAACACTCAGTTGAATGTAGAAATCTTTCTTACAGGTAATAATGTCCGAGTGGTAGCAAGGCTATACTGCAATATTCATATACAGTGTGCTTTATACATCCACATTTTACACAGGAACAAACAGCCAAGAGAAGGATGCGTGGTGAAGGGTATAGACAGCGAAGGAGGAGATGCTGGAGGGAGAAGTGTAGGAAGAAAGAATTAAAAAAAGGAGTTGAATAATTGAAGAGAATAAAGGCCACAAAATGAACGCAATATTAACTGGAACAAGAAGACAAGGCAGAGGAGAGTGAGAGAGAAACAGGGAGGGACAGAAAGATAGAAAACAGATTGTATGATGTCTGCAAGTACAGCAGGTGGTTAGGTTGACTCATTGCTTAGAGAAGTGCCAAGTCCCTCTCTGGATCTTGTCTCACCTGATGGCAGAGGTGGCAAACACCTGTCCGTTGGAACCCACAGACAGGACAACTATAGATGCAAGCACGACGGCAAAATCTGAAAAAAATTCAATGAGATTTTTATTCATCTATGAAACTATCAAACAATCACTGATTTGCAGCTTCTTCTGAAACGAATTTCGCGTAATTTTGCATAATTAAACAATGGGTTGGTACTGAGACCCAAAGGTGGAAGATGGACAGAGTACCAATGATCTTTATTAAGCACCAGGGTATTGACACTGATAGAACCATGAAATAAAACTTTTTACAGAAACGATAAAAGACTTGCGAGGGAAAAAATCTTTGTTCTTCGAGAAAAAATTGAAATCTTACAAATTTAATATAGCAAGTAAAAAAATGTTGAGTGTTTTTTTACTGTTATTTTTATTTACATACAGCACGCACAACTGAAGAGAGGAGGAGATGGAGAGACTTAGGGAGTGTTCAGTAACCCGTTCACACATTAACAAGCCAGACGAATGTTGGGAAATGGATGGCGGTGTCTCCTCTCCAGATGTCAGCAGGGGTGAGAAGTCTGGTGACTCCAGAGCTTTTGTCGCCGGGATAAAATATTAATGGTCAGACGTGGTCAGTGGAGGCATTAATCTGGAATGGTCTTCTCGGTGGCAGCCACCGAATGTTTCCCGACACGCTTCTCTCATTCCTTCTGTCTTTTAAGCTCGCGTGAGTGCAGACGAGCGACGGTTCGTCGCCGGGAAATTGTTCTCATCATGGACTTGGAGACAGCCATCCAGACAATATCTTCGTAATCTGAAAGAAGATGAACCAAGATGTCTGTCTGCTGTGGCTGTGATTTCTTGTTGCCAATGTTGGGCTTCGGGGCATCCGGGCATCCTGGCTGGAAGTCGAGCTGCAATGAGAGCCACGAGAGAGTGATGTGCTCTTCACATGCAGCGCTGTCGTCAGCTTTAATGTAGTTGTTATTGTCGTCGACAGACCTGGTGCTGAATGTTTGTTCTCTCTTGTCATTAGTCTTTCTTCTACAACTTTCTTCCTTTGTTTTTTGTAGTCGTCGAGCAGGCGCCGTGTCTTGGTTTCTTAACTCCCTCAAAGACTGAGCACGTGAAGCTCTCGTCACTCAACATTCGTTACTGTCGTCGACAGAGGTGCAACATCGTCTGCACACGTCCCTCAACCTTCAAACCTTCACATCAAATGCCAGACAAGCAGAATTCCGCAGAAAGCTGACTCTTGCTAGCTACACCCCTTTCCTTCATGTACTCCTGGGATTACTTTTGAGGGATGTGGTACTCACATACCCGTATTTATTTAGGTTTTGCGTGGCTGGGTAGTCAGCATCCCTGCGAGTCTGCTCCCCCAGAAATAGACAGCCGCGCTGTTGTTTACCATCAATGTTTATTTTATATCTGTTGGCTGGGGTGGGTCACTATATCACAAGTCAAGTGCCCTGGCACAGCTGCCTTATTCGCCGAGAAGAATGGATATACATTTACAGAATTTCCGCAGGACTTAAACAAGTTATGTTAGCAGCCAGCGATGCTCTTAACATTAACCTGCTTTTAAAAGTAACCTGTAACTATAAAAGAGTAACAAAATCCATCTAAACTGAAAAAATGAGCCGTTTTATATTGTCTTTATATGAACTGACAGCAAATAGATAAAAGAGGTTTGGAAACACAATACATTAAACTGCGAGTGTGGGAAGGTGCACAAGCAAGTTCACGATGCTCATCTTCTAACAAAATTATTTTAAAACTTCTTAAAAAAATTATCTTAATTATATGGTATGTAAAACAACTCTATTTACTATTTACTTTCTATTTAAAACGTGGAAAAATCGTTATTTTATCAATATTGTGACCACCACTTTCCCAAATATATTGTTTCGAGTGTCAATATTTTATAAACTATATTAAACTCAAGTCCTACTACTATTTTAACATATCTAAAAATAAAACCAAAGATATTTGGTCTAGAAATACAGAAATTGTGTGGCAGAGGGTTAACTTTTACAATGATTGTGTAAATTTTAATTTTATTTTCCAGCCACAATGACTAATACTTCTAGTATCATTGTCTGTTGCAACAACTTATGATCTGGTATCAGACTAAAACTTCACTAAAGCAATACATTCAGAAAGTCATATTCACATACAATTATGACCTTTTAAAGCTTTCTTGTTAACCCTGAAAAAACCTTTCAAGTCTAACATATAGTTTGAATAAAACACCACCGGAACTTCACTCAATCGAAATACCGAGTAAGATGATCAGTTTTATGAAATCATCGAAAAGGAAATAGAAAGCCTTTTTACCAAGATATAAAATATTATAAAAATTGCTTCTTTTTCTCTTTTCCGAGGTTCCCTTAATGAAGATCAGCACTTTATCCAGTCACGTGCGTGTTCACAGGGCTTTTCCTCCCGGCCCTCCGTAGCTCCCAGTCACCTGACACCGCCTGCAATCTCTAAAATAACAAATTGTGGCTTCCTTGCCCAAGTTCCGGGCGCAAATTGCTTCTGTAGAAGCCCAAATCAATCAAAGACACGGAGAAGACTTTCTATCACCTTCCCCTATTTTCATGGACATGATTTCAGTGCAGGAACACGCACGTGCGCAGCCAGAGACACGCATGGGTGAGCACAGCCTTCTGAGAGTTGTGAGGTCCTCGAGTGTTAGTTTTCATTATCCTGCGCCAGTTAATTGCTTCTGCATCTCAGCAATTCAGTAATTGTAAATTTGGGAAGCAATAGGAACAGGACCGTAAAAAAACAAAGAAGTCAGACAGGGGGAGTATTCTGTACCTTCTGGAATCTTTGCCATTGCTATAACTACGTTTCCAGGGGTAGGACAACATCCGAGGAGTTGCCTCCTAACTACGGGGACAAGTCGCTTGCCCTTCACTTACCAGGAACAACGACTACGACCACAGCCAACAGAGGAAAAGAAAAAAAGACATCACACGTGAGGATAAAATATATTGTCAAGCTTTGAGCACGCCTGTGGTTGAGAAAGGTTCCATGTACGTTATTTATTTATTGGCTTCAAGCAAAAAAATTGCTGCAAGCGAAACAATCCTAGAAGCAAGAAACATCTAGAATAACTTCTCACCCAAGTAAAAACAATTTTAAAATATCAAATCTCATGTAACAACATAAAATCACGAGTAGAAAAGACCAGAGGATGTCGCAAGCTCGCCGCCCTTTCATTTCCTTCGACAAGAAACCTGTGAAAGATTGGCAAGCCTCAATTATTACCCTACATCATGTTTTATTTATTTGAAGGAATTAGCTATTCTTGTTACGAGAAATAACTGGGTCAGGGTCACCTAGAGAGTGAGGATGTCCGACAAGACATTGCCTATTCGAGTCACGTGACATTTAATTTTTTTTTTTTTATTTAACAGCGTTATTAAAGTGTTATTTAAAATATGCGGAGTGCAATCATGAATTAAAAACTTTGAGATCCATTCGCAGCAGCCTTACATTCACTTCCACGATTTGCTTCTAAAACCTTGGTGGTAGGTGTAAACTGTTACATTCTGGTTTCTATGACACTACGAGAGGTAAGATGTCTGCGTGGTTGCTTTAAAAATATTTTACTACATGCTGAGGGTCGATCCAGGGCCACAAAGTTAACAAGCCTGCGAGGCTCCAATCCACAGTTTAACTTCCTGCTATATCTCCATGGTAACGTCTTAGAGATTAATAGACCATACTTTATCTTTGTCTGCAACTTGGAAAACGAGCGTGGGAGGGGAAATAAATTAAGAAACATGAACTGACCCATCCTACCTTATCTCAAGAAAGAAACTACAGTGGAACCTCGGTTAACGAACTTAATCCGTTCTGGAAAGCAGTTCGTTATCCGAAATGTTCGTTATCCGAAACAATTTTTTCCATAAGAAATAAAGGAAATAGATTTAATTGGTTCCCAGCCCCTGTTGACTCGCTAATATTTGAAAGTTACAGGCTATATAGGTAGGTTTTAATGAGAACAGTTATAATGCAATATAAATGGAGTTAAATAAACATAAAAACATTAACAAAAGCATTTAAACATCAGAAAACTTGCCGTTTTGACGGCGTGGTTGGAAGCAGGTGTGGGGAGGAAGGAATGGAATTACTGCTTTGATTCCCCCTCTATGAGCACACGTGACATAAAATCGGGGTGACTTCCCTTTTCTGTAGCTTTGAGGTTAAAGGGAAAAAACTTGTCCAGTGTCTGTTGCTTCTGCCTTTTTTGTAAAACTCTTCGGTAAGACGACATCACATATCCGACAGACGCATGACACCTTCATACTTTGAAATCATTTCCTTTTTCAATTCAATTGTTGGCCGCTTCCTTGTCATTACCTCAATACTATTAATTGCTCTTAATCTTCTTTGGAGCCATGATTGAGGATTATCTTATTAAGATAAAGCACAAAAATCACTAAATAAGAAGGATGCTCACAGCTAAGGAGCGACCGATCATAACTGTGTCTCGAGCGCGAATGATGACATGAAAGGTCGGTCACGTGTGGTTCACGTGGCTGTTCGTTATCCGAAATTTTGTTCGCTATCCGAGACAAACTTTTAACGAAATTGTTGTTCGTTAACCGAAATATTCGCTATCCGAGGCGTTCTCTAACCGAGGTTCCACTGTATCTCTTGGACAAACACATTCAGCCAAGCTTGTAGCAGAGTGCAGCGAGAGAACTTCAGTAGTGTCAAAGTTTTTTTGGTGCCAGAGAACATAAAAAAATCATTTTCATGTATTACTGCTAATTGTCTGTATCTGACCAGAACTAGTGTAAACTCGGTTCATTTGGCTGGGTCTTTATAGATCACTAAGATGTGATTTATATGAGAAAATAAATATAATGGAGTTTGTAGCGCAATCAGTTAATACAGTTTTTAAGTTCTAAAGAACAACATAACCATTCAGACTTTTGGTATAAAATCCCCAAACAATAAAACAGCTAGCAGCTCAAATTTCAGATCAACTGTCACTTGGCGGCAGAACCGTTATTTGCTGCTGTGAAGAGCCTCATTTTCGATGGAAAAAGGACGAACAGGAAAAGACGACAAGGGTTACAGGGACATCAAAGTGGACAGGAGCTCCAAGTCGTTACTCACCATATTCATACTTTAAAAAGATTGAACATGACAAGTTGGAGGTTGCTGTGGGGTCAAATGGAGGGACCCTCGTCTTGTAAACGCAGTTTATGACCCCGAGTCCTGCTGCTGCAGCTGACTTCCTCCCGCAAATGGAGGACATCGCGGTCCCTCCTTCATGCAAAGTCGCCATCAGATGCGCTCGAATTACGAAGCATGAGGGTCGCGGACAGAGATTAAACGCAAGGAGAAAAAAAAATTACAGGACATCCTCTTTGCATGGCACTCGTTTTACTCACCAATTATGGAGATGGGCTTCCGGGAGAACCGGAAGCGGCCTCGCAGGCCCATGTACTTGCTGCGGCAGCCCGCTGCCCACAGGCGGATGACGTACTCCAGACCGAAAAACACAACCAAGACGATCTCCTGCAACAGCACGAGACAACAAGCCGGTAGTCGCTTTTCTGGTGGGAAAACACAACCATGATGATCTTCTGCAGGAGAGAGTTAACAAGCATTAAATATCTTATCGCTAAGCGAGGTCAACGACCTCTGCAACAGAAGGCAACAACAAAAACTAATTATTTAGATCAGAAGATGAAACCAAAACACTTCTTGCAATAGCACGCATGAGTAAACACGACAGGTCACATGTTCAGTCCAAAAAGTGCGACCACGGCATCCTCGGCAACAACGGCAACTGTGATGTCATTCCTCCTGAACTCTCCTTCCCCCAAAAAGCGACTACGGCAATTTAATGCTACAGAGCACATCAAAAAGCAAGACATGACTTCTTAGGCTAAGCTAATTAAGATGGCTTCAACTGCTAATTAAAAAAATGTCTTCCCTCTTCCTGACGTCATAGCAGGTCAGGGCGTGCTTGCTCGAATGAAAGTGCGTTTCATCGCGTTTTAGCGTGAAGGATAAATATAAAATAAATGTCGGAGAAAGTGAGAGAGAAATAATGTGTGTGTGGAGTGGATGAGACTGTTGGGGAAAAAGGAACGACGTAGTAATCACAGCAAACATTGGATGAAAACGGCAGGGCAAAGACTCGAACCGGGACAGCTGCCAGCTCCCGGATGTTGTGGCTCCTCTTGCCGACTACTGCCAACAGCCAGGTCGCGGAGGTGTTGTGCACTTTAGTCCCTAGAGTCCGCATAATCAGGAGGGTCCCAGACAAATAACTCTCACAAATGCTTACACTGAGAGACAATCAAGACTGCTTATAGGTCAGTCACTGACTAACGGATCCACAAACCTCCAGGCCGCCATCAAAATGTCAGGCGGGCGTGACAGGCATTTATTTCTCAGTTTTTGAACACAGATGAAGCTTATTTATAGCAACTGATTACATCATCTTTCCACGCTGTGTAAGATGTCAATATTTAGCAATCAACCGGAAAATATTTGACGGGAACATTTTTATTTTTGGAAATATTTTGTCCTTGCTACAATGTCTTCTCCACTGGAAACATGTTTCAGTGAGTTTATATGTTGTATGTACATCCGGTGATGAGTTTATTTGATGAGAGCGGTAACAAAGAGACTAAGTATAAACTTATGAACGCACTGCTCGACCTTCTGAAGATAAAAATATCAGAGGTTGATGGCTGGGTGGCTGGGTGGCTGGGTACAATTAACACAGGGCACAGGAGACGGAGCTCAACAAATTATGTTCGCCGAGTGTTGGCAGGACGTCAAGGCATTTCTTGGCGTCACTGAGGTCGCCATCAGACGGCCTCCACCAGCACAAGAAAGACCAAGAAAAGTGAGCAGCAGTTCAGTTCGAGCCTCACTAAAAATATGAAAGCTTAACTTAGCTCCACACATGCCTGGTCTGCAAAAAGAAGGAGCGCCGCAGTCAACAACGACAGCTGCATCAGACTTCAAGAAAAGATTTTTTGGAAGGAGGAGTGGAGGTAGAGTAGTTGTCCCACTGTTAACAGCTAACAAGCGCAAAATTATTTTTTGAAATGAGTATGGCTTAATTAATGGCGAAACGCTAATTCTAGAAATCTTGGTTCTGTTACCGGGAAATAGAATTTTGAACATGCTCAGGTTCTCATCTGGGATTTGGAAATAGACACAGTTCTTATCTGGGTTTTGGTAAGGTCAAGACCTCATTTCACAAAAGTTCTTCGTTGTTTCAGAAATATCTTGTTGACATGAACTCGACTCTCTCGCATTGGCTGCGGCTTTCAATGACCTTAGGAGCTACAAGTTTAGTCCGTTAAAATTGTTCTGAATTTATTTATTAAACCATTGCAACAGCTTGCATCTTTTTGGAGTAATTGTTTACAGAGGGATAATCATCTCGAGACGACTATGACAGCTCTCTGATATACACACACGCAAATACGCAAGCACACACACACACACACACACACACACACACACACACACACACACACACACACACACACACAAACACACAAACACACACGCACGATCTGCATAGCCCTGTACGCACGAGAGTTCGCTGTCCATCGTGAAGATTCCTGGTTCCGCCTTGATGGGTGCTCCTGCACAGTTTCACAGACTCACCAATCCCCTATCCATCTTAAAACCGTTAAAAAGTTTGATGTACTAAGCTGGAACACGGGGACAGACTTGCATTAAGGGCTTCTGGTGCTCGTGCTTGAAGTTTTATGTTGATGTACAGGACATGAGATTCAGACTAGGGATGGGTAAGGTAAGATTAGGCCAACTATAAACGCATTATTATAATTTTTGTAGTTTTTTTTTAAAATTAGGAAATACTAGAAGCGAGAAGAGGCTGACAGATTACAGAAACTTTGTCCCCTATAGTCCGGTGACAGTGTAGTCATGTTCTTGAAATAAAGTCAGAGCTATCAATTGAAAGGTCAACTCATCAATATGTTTTTTGTGACAAATAAGCTGGTGACCTCAAGGACTCTGAGATATCCGGACATGTGTTAGACACTGTGTTAGCTATAACCCCCAGGGTAAAGCTCATTCTGCTCTGAATGTGTCCTGGCTCTAGAAATAAACTGAGTCCCTTGGGGAAGCCTGCGCACAAGATTGCTTCAAAAAGATTGTCTCTTACTTCCATTAGGAAACGGCTTTTAAAAGTCCGATCTCAGCCATCATGCCTTTGAGGTACATCTGTAAGTACCGGGGTCATAGTTCAGTCAATAGAACCAATCGATTCCAGACAGACGGACTGATTGAGTGACGGATTCACGCACGAACACACACACACACTTCTTTTTCGCTGTACTTAAGTTCACGCTGGTTGTTGTTGCTGTTGCTGCTGCTGCTGCTGGACATGAAAACAGCAGCAGATGTCAGGAACAGAACCACTTTGATTTCTCTTTGAGGCGGCCACTCCAGACATCCGATGACGTGTGGACCTTAAATCTAAGGTTTCCTCAGAGAAATGCTGTCAGCCAACAAGGAATGGCCGCCATCAGTTGGCCACAACACAAGGAAGGTGTTGATTGAGGCAACGATGTCGCTGGACCAGGAGCACCCGATGAGCTGGCACTGCAGTCCCTGAACAAATCACTAGACTGGCACTGGAGACACCTAGGGGCTCTTAAAAGGCTGATGTCAAGAATGTGTCAAATCTGTCATTACTTTTTCCTGATATGATTAAAAAATATTATAGTGGTGTAATATAGCAGTCTTAAGAATTCTCTCTAAACAGGTCTGTCATTCAGGTAAAAAGACATCGCAGTAGCCACGAAGACGTTGGGCTGCGAATGGCAGGACATTCTGAGTTCGTAGAAGTCAATACAAGAACATTTCGCCCAAACATCAAGCAAATTATTCCCGAAAGATGATGCCGCCATAGGGAAATCCCTCAACCAGGTTTTTCTATAAATACTTCTTAATTATTGATAGTAAAATACCCAAGAGGGCTTCACGAGGAAATCGTCCATTTTCCAACTTGGACAGCGAAAACCTAATATGTATCCGCCTGCAGCTGTCCTCAGATAAAGATTACATCCAAAATAGCATCAACAGTCACACGCAACATCAGAACAACAATTTTAAATTAATACAGACACTGCTGTAAATAGAAGAATTTTTGTTGGCCATCACGTGAGAATGGTAACAACAAGCAGAAAGTGAGGATAAGCTGTCACAACCTGGATTTACTTACCATCCAAAACAGCGTTTCGTTAGCAAAGTCCATGTACTGCTCTATGGTGGACAGCACACTGAAGATCAAGCAGATGAGGACCATCATGAACCTTCAAACAGAAAGTAAGGAACTTTGATATTTATGAAATGGGAAAGAGTTAAATGGATTTTTGGTAATTCTCAAGTAGGAAAGTAAAAAAACCAAAAAAACAAAAAAACAAACAAAAACAAAAACAAACAACAACAACAACAACAAAACCACAAAAAGTTAAGATCCTGATATTTGAACCCCATAGTTTTGACTCTTGTAGTCTTACTCCAGCCATAAACTAAGTCTGGAAGATTATGACATCTACTTACGCAATAGGATACTTAGTCCAGAAGTAGAACTGCCATAGTTTGTATAATATTGTATTTATTACTGTATATTATTATATTAAGGTGAGCAGTTGGGGCTTACTTTAGCTTTCTTCGATAGAGTGGCTAACCTTTGACCGAAACACTGACAAGCCAGTAAGACACTTATAATGCAATATCGTAACAGCTTTTTTTTTTATTCTGAGTGTGATTTTATATATATAAAACATTTTAACCCTTTCCTGTTCTTTACTGTGATTATTAAGGTTCTACAATCATTATCATGTTGTTTTCTCATAATGATGACTCTCGAAGCTTTATGTTTATTTTTATTTATTTAACGATGACAACTGAGAACGTGACATTGCAAAGCACCGCTCGCATGTTTGATAGGTACTGGACGTAAAAAGGTCATTCAAGGTGTGTATATATATATTTTGTGGCCGGCCTGCTGTTTGTTCTTGTTTCTTCTTAACCAGCGGTCACCTGTGTCCCTTGTTGTGCTTATCATTAATTAACTCCCTTTGTGGATACTCAAGCTGAACTACATTTGTAAATCCAGTTCCAACTGACGATGCACATGCATCAGATGATGTCAAATGCTCACATAAGTTCTCTTGACAAACAGTAAGTGCATGAAGCCACTGCGAAACAATCCAACAATGGACGTAACAATTGCTAACGTTTAACTGTCCTACGTCTCGTGCTGCCTGGTGCAAGGGACATAAGCCAGATCCTCGCAGTCAAAACCGGAAAAGAGAATGATGAAAGGTGAGTTAAGACCTCGACTGTTTCACGCTTCATTAGGTGTCTCGCGCATCATTTGGTGCCGAGGGTCTCTCAGAGGTCCTTAAACAACGCTTGGCACCAGACCACGTTCCTCCTGTTTTTAGCGGCAAAAAGATGGCAAATTGAGTTCGTCCCACGCGCCGCATGCAGGCTAAAATGATTTGCACGCCATTGGTGCCGCGTGAGCATCCGTCACAGCTCACCCCGATCCCTCATCTGGTCGCCATTGGACGGACGGGCAGCTATAGGCACGTGGTCTACGTCTACTGCACGTACTGTCCGCCTCGCTCTGTGACGTCAGAACGAACATGACGTCATGCTGCAGCGTACAAGACCACGTCAGAACGAACATGACGTCATGCCTCCACGTCAGAAAGAACATGACGTCATGCCGCAACGTCAGAAAGAACATGACGTCATGTCTCCACGTAAATTAAAACTTTATTTGTTGTTCACTAAAATAACACACACCCATATTTACTTGAACGTCTACTCGGTTAACAGAAGGAGTAAATAAATATGGCTACGTGTAGAAAGCAATGTAAGAAGGGATTTTCATTTTGGATTGACAAGGTCAAAGGTCTACACAACTTAGATTTTAGTAACAATATTTCATACTGAGACTAACCTGAAAAGAATGTGTACACCTTTCACGGAATGTTATTTTAAAGTGAAGGAGTGGTGATGGGAAATAGCCGTTACCTTGGTAACTGTAACTTACTGGTAAGTTAGCTCCTCTCACACGATCTACACCGAATGTGACGTGTTGACAGCTTGCAGATGACTTAATGTTAAGCTCCTGGCAGCTTCTAGCGCTAAAAGGTCTTGTCTGCGAGGTGCAGTCTCTACATCAGGACATGAAGCCGCCATCACTGACAGACTAAAAGCACTGGACGCACACAAGCAGTTTTTCCTTTTTTTTTTCCGTCTTTTGAAAGCTACGTCACCTCAGGCTATCGACCTCTACTTCCGGTTGACATGCGCACACAACAAGACAGACAAGACAATAGGTGTTTGTTTACAAAGTGTGAGATAACGCTCCACCTAAATAATCCATCAGCACTCAAATTTCCTTTTATGTGGAATTCATTTGTTGGTAGAATTGAAATATGGTCTTTCTTAATTAGATGCTTGCAAACTCAACATTCGAGACGACGATGATGACGATAATGGTGGTGTTGGGGATGATGAGTATATACCGGGGCATACGCACATTAGCAAAAAAGTTAGCTTGACAAATACACATGCACACCTCTCACTTATTTATAACTACACCAAAAAAGTTCATAAATATTAGTTTCATTGTTACATACTTATAGTAAATTCGATTCCTCATTAAATTCAATTCTCGACATCACTGTCATCCATTAAACGAGTCGTCACCTTGTCCTTCACCGGAACAAAGGGCCTGCCCCTCATTAGGTGTGCCAGAGAAAATCTGAAATAAATTGAGTTCCAGACGGTGCCTGGGTGTAAATAATTTTTCCCCGGCACCATTAACCCTTTCAGAAGTCGATGTGAAGCCAAACTATGTCGTTATGGTGCTTGGGAAAGAAATCAAGCTACCTTTCAAACGTGGGGTGGCAGACGTCTGATGGGGTGGTGGGGGCGAGGTGTGGGAAGGGAGTCCATTATCGCTTTGGGGACCTTAATGTGCTTCAGCTTTAGTCTATTCTTCTGGGAACCGGTTGTACTCCAGCCTGTGACTGATGGAACACCCAGCACCCGATAACATCCATTTATTGAAATAGTTCTACAGGTTGGACGGACACGTGCTCCATGGTGTGAGGGAGAGAGAAACAAAATCTGTGGACATTGTATTGAATGCCACACTGTACATCTCGCAGGTAGATGAGACAGTCATCTAGTGCCCCGTCATCTTGAGGTGATTCTTGAACATTGAAATTAAATTATTTCATAATCTTATGTTCATATTTCTGTTCTCATGAGCTTCGTAGTGGAGGACATCAGTGAACAATAGTTTAGCTGCTACGCGAGAGGACAGAAAAGAATCACGATGTACACTAATAATAATCATCATCATAACAATAAATTTGTACATCCCAGGTAATATATTAATACGGAAGTATCTAAAACTGATTTTCAAATGCGAAACAAAGATACTGATCAGGCGAAGAGTGCGCATGGTGAAGTGCGACCCATCTGGAGTGCATGCGAACTGTCTGCTTCAGTGCACACGACAATGATGGCTTCCTCCAAACGGAATGTCGGTTGTGCACCAGTATTCCGCTTGCAAAATTCACAGAAAGCGAGCATCAACCCCGCTTTCCGATTTCATTTCTGGTGAATCACCACCTCACCTGAACGAGATTACCTTCGGTGTGTTCAGATTGATGACCTGAAGGGCGTGCGAGCGTGCTGCGCATCTCAACTAGAACTAACCTCCAAGACGGAAATGACCTTAATCCAAGCGGAAGCTGGTTTCCATCCGCACCTCAAGTCAGGCCTTAACCTTTGACACTATGGTCGCCACGCATGATTTGGTCCTGTGTCATTTTGACGTTTCTGATTGGGTGATACAGCGGCGAGGATCCCACCCAGGATAAAGTTTCATCTCAACGACCCGAGGATGATGCTTTGGCACGACGCTAAAGCTCGGTCAGCCATTGGCAATGACTACTGACTACTTCCATTTTATTACATGTTTTAATGTCAGAAAAACGAATTATTGAGGAGATAAGGAATGGAGAGAAAAAGAAAACATGTTACATTGGTTCAAAGTCCTGTCTACAATGCGCAGCCGGTCCCATAAAGTGTTTTCTTGTCATCTGAACGAACAAATAAACAACAAAGACCCGCACTCAGAGTTTATTTACGCTTCAGGGCTTGTATCTCAAACCTCCGAGGGATTTAAAGTGCGAGGGTGTGAAGAGACATCCATTTACACAGTGGTTTTTAATTAAGGGATATGTAACTGCTGTACACTAATGATTTCTTGTTAGTGATGTCCATGGAACACTAACACTCGTTTATTCCATGGCGTATTGTGTAAGATCATCTCATTAAGTCCCTACTGAGACTGGTGACAAAGGTGTTGATTGTAGTCATATTTTGATCGAACACTGTGGTCGAACCTTCCCGGCGTTTTTTCTCTCTAACCCAAAAACTCCGCTGGGGAAATGAGTACATCAATACCACACACCGCCACCCTGATGACGACGCAGGAAACAATTACTAAAATAGGGGGAAACCCAAGCACAGGCAGCAATCGTCAAACTACTCTCACATTCATTCACTTGTAATTAATCTGTCTCTCCGTCTTTCTCAGAGGAAATATTTCTTTACAGCTGGTACCGACACACTAGATTTCATCCACAGATACACAGATAAACACACAGATGCACACGCACGCTCACACACTCTCGTTCCCACAGGCACCAAACACAACTGACACCACAATGATTGTGGACCATGCTTTCAAGCATCTGGGAATAGATAACCTCAACTCGTGGAGAGCTGGACTACCAATTCCACTGATGTCATCTCCGCATCGCCTGGACATTTGCATCAAATTTCCACTGATATAACTCTGTCAACTAGGGGAGGCTGGCATGAGCTCCCCCTAAAGCAACCAACGAAATAGTTTTCTTTCCTGGAATTGCAAGAACATGCATCGTGCTCCGTGGACAATGGTCTGCACTCCTGTAAACTCCTCTACATCCATTGTGGAGCAGGGGCTAAAGCTTTTCATTTACTAATGCGTTTATCGGGCAGAGGCTGCAGTTGGATGATAATCCTCTGAATCCTTTTAGACCTCTACCACAAGTGGTTCTTCGGCCATTTCACCTCCACCTCTCTCGGCAAAAAGCCACAAAGCTTTGAAGACAACATGGGTTCCAGGACCCGCTCGTCCCGCTCCGTGGGCCGCCATTGATTCCAAGGTTTAGAAGAGTCACGTGACGTCATGTGCGGTCCTAGTTAGAGACCAAAATAGCTGGAAACAAAATGTTTCCAAGGTGTTGGTAATTACATTTGTGGAAAGCAGCAAACTGCTCCTCATCTGTGAGACTGAGAATAACAATACCAGATGTCACCTCTTTAAAAAGTCCTCCTTCATATTTTTTTTATTAATATTTTTGACACGTGCTTATTTCTGTGTCCGTTGATAGGAAATTTTAGGCAATGGTTTAGGAAAATTTACTAAAGCGTAAATAAAAAATTGAATATTATATGAATATTTAAAACTTTTGACATTCAAATCCAGTGTGCTTTAATGCTCCTAAAGTATTGTAGCTAACTCATTTGAATTAGGACATTGAAGAGCTGATCTTTTATTAGTTTATTTTGATATTTAGTAACTATTTAACTTTATTCCACTTCTTATACCACTATTAAGATAAAATTGAAACCGAGAAATGACTGTTGACTGGTGACATGGTCTTGCTCTAATGGAGACGAAAAAGTTCTCACCAAAAATAAACTTTCGTTGCGAGATCAACACTGACAAGCAAATAACATTGGTTTCAAACAAGAAGATGGCAAGTCCCTGCAGACGCTGTTGTTTGGGAAGGAGACTGAGATTTTTCTCCACTGACATCTGATTCTCAGCAGGCAAGTGTGTAATCAAGCCGATGAAGCATTGGTGAGATGCCATCATTACACCCGAGGCTGTGGCGTGGGGAGGGACACTGTCGCCCACCCTGGTGACAACCTTCAAGATACAGTTCGTTTTTACTCGCTGTTTACAGCTTTTGTCGTCTCCCACGTCGACCCTCTTGCAACTTTAGCTCGTCCCTCGAGGGGAGATTTCCATGTCCAAATAAATGTGTTTGTGAGTGATAAACATGTGTTTTTCTCGACCAGTAAACCAAGAATTGCAAGCAGTGTTTTGAATGCTAGTGTTATAATAAACACATCTTTTGAAGATAAAAATCTTTCAAGCAGAAATGTTTTGCGTTGTTTTGGGAATTAATTTCACGGCAGTGTAGTAATCTTAGAATTAAGAATCCATTGTTCCTAGAATGTTGAGGACAAAGGACATTGTCTGAACTAGTTCTAGTGGAAACAAAGTCGACCATGCGTAATAACAAGCTGTTAACAAGCTCAGAGGTTTCAAGAGTTTTCGAAGCTACTAAACGATCATACATCAAAGAAAATCAGAACTAACTAGGAAAGTGGAGGGTTTTTAATATAAACTACGTTGGAACTATAAAAGGCACACAGAAACTTAACCCGGAATTTTCTGAAAATTTTCGTACTTCTAACAATATTTTGTATCTGCTATACACCTTTCACTGCTTAAAAACTTAATAACTTAAAAATACAATTGTGTTACTCAATTGATAGACAAAAAGTTTCAAAATCTCCCACATCCAAAATGTGGAATTTCGTGACCTGCACACTAGTGTGTGGAAGGATTTTAAATGTTTTTTAAATTTTGTTTTGACTTTGTTTTGACTTTGTTTTCCACTGTTTTCAATGGTTGCAAAAGTTCTTGGAGTGGTCATTTACTTGATTGAAAGGGAAAACATGATGAAAAAATAAATAAAAGGACGCCTGAACGAGAATGGCAGGAACTATTAAGCGAAATGAGAGTCCAGGGCAGAGTCCATGCCATGGCTGACTCCAAGCACCGACATATTGGCTGCAGGCGGAAGCAGCCAGTGAGTGATCTCCCATTGCTGGATCATGGAGGACCATCGTCCACTTTGGCGTGCCCTTCTCTCTGACATGGAGAACATTTACAGAAGGCACTTTCTTATCATCGCCTTTCCTTAACCTGAGATCCTCTGGAGGATGAAGGTCTTCTCTGGGTTATTTTGATTCGATTCTGGGGACGATAGCGGCGCGGGGTTGATCGATGAGTACTTTGATTTTTTAAAAGACCTTTTTTTTGCTCGATTACATTAACCTTAATGAGGTATCCGTACAAAATTGACTTCAAACATGTGACAAAGTAATTTCCTTTCACCCATTGGGTAAAATGCATTGGCTATTGAGGCATTTAGCCGAATAAGACAAGGACCGAGATGCCACTGATCTTCAATGTCAGAGGTGAAGAGGAGATAGCAGCAGCTTTATTCCACTGTTAACAGTAATCAAGACAAAAACTTTAATATAAAGGAGTTAACCTAATTACTAAATAAAAAAAAGTTAGCGAATGTTTTTCATGAGAGTGAAGCAGATTTTGATGAGATAAAGTAGCAGAGACGGTAATGTGCTTGTATTTTTTTAGAAGTTTAGCTGACTGCCTCTCGTTTGTCTTCTGTTTGGAAACTAGCAAGAATAAAAATAGAACAGGGAATTTCAACCAGTCAAAATGCACGATAATTACAAATTTCATGCATGGTTTAGACATGCCAACGGCCAACATATTTGTACGAGAATCAATCCTCCGACTTCCCCGGACTGTTACCTCCACTACACAGCAGCTTCAATGGACCGTTCCACTGTTTTATTTTACATGTGGAAAATGTATTTTATATATCTGGGTTAGCTATTTTTTGCCACATGATGGTGGAAGAAATAATTCCTTGATACCGCTATCGCATCCTTTGCCATGCCGATACGCGCATGCGCACTCCTTGTGTTCAGATGTCCACCCGATGGCTGTCCGCGGGGGTTCACTGACCACGAGTGGCTGTACACCGATCTCGATTTCTCTCCCGTTGCCTGATCGTTGTTGGTAAGGGGTTTCCTGTCTATTATTTATGTTTTCTTTCTTTTACCCCTTCGGAAGTATTTCAGCCGACGGTGTGCAAGTATCCCTTCCCAGCAATCTTCGCGAAGCCTTAACTGACAGCGTACTTTCCGGCTCTGCTCTCCCTCATCCGCTACCCGGGGTGTTGAGACAGCGTGGGGGAGGACCCGTGGAAGACAAACACATTTCTCTATTCACACACACACACACAGACCTTACAGAAGCATGCACGCGTAGCAAGAACACGAGCAACACTCATTCTGCCCACACACATCATCTTGCCTGTAAACCTCTATAACAAGTCTGTGCGAACACAAAAATAAAACAAGTTTATCCATACACATGTTTATCCCACATACACACTTCTTTATCATTAAGTGGGATGCAAAAAATAGGTTTATCAGACATAAACACACTCTAACCAATGTAATCCCGAGGGCGGACAGTCCGCGACAAAACGTTTTGCTTCTTGAAAAAAGCGATGCCAGCCATGAAGAAGACCAGACAGTCTCTATTTTAATGACAAGAATGACATCTTCCCCATCCCAGGGTCATATTGATGAACACGTTCGTATCTCAGTTGTTCTGCATTCGCGGGGGATCCTCCAATGTTCAGCCAATAACTTGACGAAAATAGAAGCCGTAGTCATGAAGCAGAGGTAGGGTTACCTCAGGATTAGCTATCGACCGGAAGCTTTGCGGGGTCCTGCAACTGGAAACTATCACAGACCTGGGTGGTCGGCTGATAGTCGGCTCGACACGACAAAGATTATGAGACTGAAATAATGAAGGAACAAAATAGAAAGAGGGGAAAGAAGAACTTTCTTCTAAATTAACGATGATAAACATAAGCACAGTGGTACTTACACAGTGAAGTGATAGATGAAGCACTTCCAGCCAGTTGGACGTTCCAGGAAGTTGTAAACCTTCACCTGTAAGGTAACCTTGCGACTGTTCTTTGGATGGTAGTGGTCTTCCAGCAGACGGTCCATCTGTGTCATCATGGGCTTCAGCTCAGTCCACGACACCTGGGAGTTGAGGCTCTCGCCCCCGTCTGTCGCCTCCTGCTCAGGTGACATCTTGGAGAAGTAGGAGAACCTGCAGTTTAAGTTGGGTAGTTCCATCCGGTGCTGACAGGAAGTAGTCACACAGAGATGGACACGTCTGCTTGATGTCGGAGTGTTCCATGACTGAGCCTGTCTAAGCTGCTGAGCTACAATAACAAACAGTAGATGAACTACACGCACCTGGTGAACCCAGACACGAGAGCCACTCCTCCGCCAGTCACAAACAACAAAATCACACGTGAAAACTCATATCACAGGGCAAAGGGAGATCAGTCAGTAGTAAGTAATGTGTACACACGTCCTCTTAATACTCTTGACTGATACTCAAAAGCGTTGCCATGACAACGGAGAAGAGCTAGTACACTCGTGAAGTGCACACTGGAATGAATTAAACATAGAAAGGATTTACTAATAATTATTGGCACAAACTTGATCGTTTAGTGGCAGAACACTCAGGCAACTATGTTATTTCAGCGATTTATAAAACGATAAACTTTGTGGAATAAGAATCACACATCCTTTCACTGTGATCCCACGTGTCACAATCCACAGTTGTTGTTTTTTTTAATCCTGTCGAGCTCGCATCTACACAAGAAACACACTCAGTCCTTCGGGTACATTACCCAAGTTTCACAGGAATCACAGAGAAGTGCAAAGGTGACACTCATCGGGTGATCAGGTGGGCAGCAGCAGTGCGTGCACACGTAGGTGCTCCATGAAAGATGAATGAAGACTGTTCTTCACACACACCCGACCCGCGCCTGACCCCGCCTCACGCCAGGTCATGTATGCTGACGAGCGGGTGACGATGTCCAACGCCACGTTGACCACCAGCGCCGGCGACCACGGACATGTCGCTGCAGTGTTGCCAGCGAGGAAACAGCTGGTTGCGACACCGAGGTCTGGCAGTAAGTCTGGCAGGACAATGTGTCACCTGTCAATTTACTGGCACCGAGGGTCGATTCCACGCGGGCGCAGACTCAGGCTGGTCCTGCAGTCGTCGTGCACCCGCCCAGGTCGTTGGGCAAGTTTCTGCTGTTGTCTCATGCATATCTATAATATCGATATTCAGGAAGTGCCCGCTTGCCAACCACCACTCTCCCAACCACAGATTTATAAAAAAAATGGACGACTTGCAGAACCTAATGGTCCTCCATCGTTTGAAGCTGTGGTCTGGAAAATGTCATTGACTTGTTGCGAAATAGTTCTATACAAGAATCCCTGACATAGAATGCCAAAATGATGTCTCTGTGGGATGGAAGAGGGGGGGAAGCTAAACTAAAAAAATCCATAAATAATGTGTGGACGAAGTGTACGCATCTTGGGGACGCAGTCGTCTTTACTCCCGAAATGCCAGCGGAGATTAAGTCTGCTTTCCTCCATTTCCTCCGACTTCAGAGTCTTTACTCCCAGCATCAGGGGGACATCAGCTTGAAGTGGGCTGCAAAACACACAGACAGACACACAAATGAACAATAATGAGTTTACAAGAGCTGCATTACTGATGATAAAGATTTTTTTATAATTCACATTCAAATTATAAAAAAAATAACGGTCTAAACGATGAGGTGAGGTTGTAGCACACAACCCTGAAGCCAAACAACAAAAAACCTTCGTGTTTGTATTTACCACAAACATGAGGTCCTCCGCTGCCATTACATACAACCTTTTATTAAAAATATGATTGAACGAGGAGCGTGAAGTGGAGTTTCCTGTTTGCATGTTTTTGTTTACAATGGAGACAAACTTGGGACTAACGATTAATTAACGGCCATCCATGTATTGACTAATGGTTATTACATCTCAACACTAGCAGATTATACCGATGTAATTAAGCAGTTGTATACAACATTTTCCAGAGTATTGTCTATGCAAATACAATATAAATACTTGTTTACTTGCTACTTGCTCAGGTATTCAAGGGACTGAAACTATTTGAAACAAGTGAAACAGACAAAATGAAGTTTAATTATAATTATTAAATATAATTGCTCTCTGCTATGTATAATTGCTTTATTATATATATAAGTGTAATAAAAATTGTCTTCTCTATATGAGATGTTGAAGTTAATACTTTGTTTTGAACTGTAACTGATATCATGTATTTACGAACTCATTACCACCAGAGGGCGTAAGAATAAAGTATTTTAAAGCTTCAATCTTGATTATTTTGACACCGCATGTTGCAGGCCATCAAATTAACGACTTTTCTTGTTTCTTGTTATTTACACGGAACAAGTTCCAGTCAGAAGTCATCAAAAGCTGTTGGAGATAAAAACACATCGCAACATTTCTTAACTCGTTCGCTTCATCACTCTCTGCGCGAGTGGAATAAAATATTCAAGCTCGGCCCTCGACTATCAGGACAGGATCTCAAAGGGATTTTTGTCCACGTGACAGGTTCTGGCAATGGTCCACCAGCCACAGGCGCACCACAGCAACGGTTCATGCATTCGAGAATAAAAAGACAAAATGCCGCCAGCACATTACCCTTGCACGACTGACCACTTCCTCAGCCAAGAGGAGACAATTGAACCTTCGGCAGTCATGGCTGTACGCCGGTTAATGGCCTTGCGTCCATTTGAGTTAGACTGTTGCCTGCTGGGATTGGTGTTCATGGCCATTGTTGGTTTGCCCACTGGTTAGATAGGGTGAAGAACAAGCAGGTATGCTAACATGAGTGAATGACTGGACAGGTGTACTAACATGTGTGTAGTCACGTGACTGCGTCTTTGTTTTGTTTTTGACAAATTTAAACATTAAAAATATGCTTAGGTCTTTTGAATAGTTGTCAAGAGAGTGGATTTAGAAGTCAACAAATTATCAAACAAGTGTTCATATGTTTATTGGAGATTAAAGATGGAAATATGATGGTGATCAACATGATCTTTAGGTGTTCGTCTTTCCTGTGGTGATCAACTCCGACATTTTGTCCCACAGCTTTTGTGGTGAACATCCGGGCTATTCAAACACGGTGGTGAGCTTTTCTTAACTCCTTTCTTGTTGACTAGTTGATTGACTGTTGTATTAACCAACTTTGCCACTTTTACACTTGTTTAGAGTCATTCACACGCCGCATGCTAGCCTTATAACTCCATCTGTCGCCGGCTACTTCAAATAAACGCAGATCGTTGATACTTTGAAGACCACAATTCCTCTCAACACCACCATGATCATCTCCATCCCTTCTTTATAGGGTGATAATGTCACGGAGATCGTTTTAGGGTCTCTAAACCCCATAATTCTCACACTGACTGGTCATAATGATGTAAAATGTCTCCCTGGGAGATTTTTAAATTACCATTATTCTGCTCTAAGATTGTTTGCCCTCGAAAGAAATCTTGACATTCTAGCTCAGTTTAATACCGAAGTGATTTCTATTGTCAACACGATAGAAAAATCACGAAGCATCACGTGAGAGTCTCAGCTTAGCCTGACAAAGTTATACAAATATTAGGTTTATTAATAATATATTACTGATTGAAATTCATTTGTAGAAACTATTTTATTTGTTATTTCTACTTTAAAATCATTATGGAGACAAGAAGTAAGAGATAGAGACAGAACGAGAGTATAATGACAATGACATATTTGTGACAAGGACTATAACTTAGACAAATGTGTTTTTAAGTGACTATCCTTCGTCCTCGAGAAAAAAAGAGATTAGTTAAGCAAGAAAATAATACTGTATCAGGAGGGAGGGAGAGACAAAGAAAGGGTTAATGTGATGAGGAATGGCAGAGAAAGGAAAGAGAGGAATAGTGGACTAAATTAACATTGACAGCTCTGTTCTGCTCCCTTCTGCCTCGTAGCTGTTGTCTGTGGCAACATCCGCCCAGACTCTTGGCATCATCAACAGTCAGCAGCAGCCACGCAGGACGCCCGCCGGTGTGACGAGGGCATCAGCATCATCATTGAGGTCCCGGCGACAGACCGGGGCACCATGAAACTCAAAATATAGTGAACCTGATCCCTATGGTGATCTGGCTATCCCAGGACCTAGCTCTCTATCAAAGGGTCTCGCGGTTGCTCCCAGGAAGCCGGTGTCGCCATCTACAGACCACCTCAGTAAAATTTGTGAGTTGCCTCTCTTGCACTGTGGAGAGGGTTTTATTACCGAATTATGCATCATTGACTGTTTGTCCGGAAACTGCTCTACACACCAGACATGGTTGGTTGTGGCCTGACCCAATGTCGACCCCGAGTCAAAGAGAATAAACGGTCTTTATTCTGTGGACAAGATTTGGGAAACTGCTTTTTTTAACGTCTCTTTTATATTCAGACTGACAAACGCACAAAGAATATTCTTTGCGTGCCTGTCAAAACTCGTCAGTGACAGTCGAATAGTCTGGAAACTTGATAATGAACATGTGACAAAATAAAAACAAATAAATACTGTGTTATAAAGATAAAACTATTTTAAAACAGTTTTTTTTTTGGGAATTTAAACAGGCCAACATTTTTAAGGACATTATCCTCTGGGATGAGCATTGATTTTTGTACTGTTTCGCTTGTTTTAATATAAAGTTGAAAATGCACACACAGCGTGTATCCTGTGCATGTTGTCTCATCAATGTTGCCCTTCATCTCATAAAACACAGAACTACATGAACCGTAAACAGCGTGAGCACAATGTAGTGTCAGGTGGTCACTCTATATACATACTTATTTTATGACAGTTATATATAGTATATAAATATACATGTAGTTATTTCTCGATGTTCTCGAAAAACTAGGAAATAGTAACAATATGTGCTCAGATGACAGAAAATGATTCAGAAAATATTAAAAACAGTCGCAGACAACTTAAAGTATGTCTAAGAATATCAAAATATTGGAAGATCGATTGAATTAGACTAAGAAGGACCATTAATCAAAGGTGTTTTTTTTCTTCTTCCGTCTCTTCAATGTCTTTTTACCTTCCTGCCAGCCGATCTCTCATAAATAAATAAATATCCACAAGAGTGCATGTTCGCGAATGCGCTTTTCTCTCTTTCATCTCTTCTCTTCTCTTCTCCCCCAGACATAAACATATAAGTGTTGATAGGTGTGTAGAGAGATTTATGTCTATCTTCATGTATACAAGAGCCTGCAGGAATTTCACTTTTTCTTCTTTTGTCTTTATTAGTTTTCAAAACATTCCTAATGAGTAAACCCATTATTTGTCCCGGCATATGATACATTAAGCATCGTGATCAAAGTGAAACAAAACAAGAATATTTTGCCACATCAGCTACAAGAACAGATTCATCATCACCATTAAACTCATAAATAAATTCCCCCATGATGTCAAAGAAGTTACCAACAAACAGCAGGATCCGAGGCACAATTATAGTTTGAACTCTGAAGGGAAAACAACAACAAGATGCTAATGGTCGGAGGCAACTGATGCGAAGTCGATTTTCCCCGCAGGACAACATTTTGACGAAAGCATAACATTTCTAAACCTCGCAAGACTTGGCCTTTGACATTTGGGGCTAACCCCAGACAATTTAAATAAAGCACACCCAGGGGTCTAAAAATGTCCGAAGAAAAGTACATGAAACGAGGCGGCCAGAAGCGAAATTAGTGTTCACAGGGTGGCAACAAATCGTGTAAAATGAGCTAAAGGTCACATAATTTGGGAAGTAAGGAATGTTTTAAGTTAGAAGCCTGGCTTATCAGTGGTAAATATCGACTTCCATTTTCCCCTTGAGTGGATAAAATACTTGGGTGGAGGCTGCCAATCGATGGAGCGTTTCAGAGAATTACTTTCACATGTTAATTAAGTCGCCAAGCTTGTCCAGATGGAGTAGACTAAAAGTTTTACATGAAAGAACTTATTTTTTACACTGATTGCCAAGTGTGCACTAGCCAGATGTCATACGAGCATCTCTGCAATTGATCAAACGAAATAATGAGCGGATAATACCTCCCGTCCCTCCACTGGTCTATTTTTAATATGTCTGGAAACATGTGACTGGCTGCGAGTGATTCCAGCCAATGACGAATGAGTTATAAATAACAGAAATCAACGGCCGTGGAGTTTCCTGAAAGGAGACTGACGAAACCTCAGTTTTCTTCGATTTGCAAAATTAATATTGGGACTGCTTGCCAGCATCTTCCTCACATGTATCACAGAACCTGAAGTATTTCTCTGTCTCTCTTCGTGACCTCCAACCTGTTTCTGGTCTGGGTCATGCTGTCACATCCGACATTTGTCCAAAGGTTTGTTTTGCCTACATTTTACCCGATATCTATTTTCATGGACAGATAGGTCTAGTCTTTGACTTTTCACCAGACATATATTTTCCTGTACAAATTTAAGGCATTCTCGATATTTATGTTTATGTTTATATTTTCACACAGTAAATATTCTTATTTCAAACTTGTATTCGCATGAATTCTTGAATTCTTATCTCCGCCTTCGTGTGTCCATCATCTTTTCGTTTTCGATACAAAATGTTTTTAAGTCGGTCATTTTAATATAACTGTGTTACATTTTTTCATTAAAAAAATTTACAGCGGGAGAAAAATGATATCAGACTAAGAACTTCATTGAAACTTGGACGAACTCTCCATCACTGTCTCCCTTAGAAACACGGTCACACAGAAATGATAAGCAAAACTCCACGAGACCAAGGAATAAGAAAGTGGACAAAGTGTACATTGGTGTTGTGTTTTTGTTACAGCAAGTGCTAGTATTGATGTCGCGCACTGCATGATGGGTCTGGAGTGGTCCTCCCCGACTCTCTCTCTGTCTCCCATACTGCATGTGGTTCGCTCAATTAAAATTTCATGTACACAGCATTTGCAAGATCGATGGCATGGGCCTGAGGGTGTGCTGGCCGTGCATGCTGTTGTTTAATCAGCATTTGAAGTATTTTACACCGAGGTAATGAGCGTGTGACGTGTGCATATCGAAACTTTCTTTTTCTCAACAATTTGCTTTCTTCTCTCTACCGTGCGATGAACACTAAGATATGAACAGACAACCAGTGTTTCTTTGTTATTTACTTTTGTGAAATATATATTTTACATATCTGCATTTCTAAACAATGAATAAATAGAACCCAGTCAACAGAAGTTTAGAAGATAGTAACTGCCATATACTATCGTGGTGCTCGTTTCTCATTTACCTGTAGATGCAATTTCGTTAGAGATGTAGTTGGGGTTAGAGAGTCCAAAACAAGTGCAATAATATGCTTCACTGCAGTTATGTCGAAGGTCAAGAGTTTAATGATAATATTATATCCTATAAATAATATTATATCCTATCAATTTCTGTCCAGCAATTTACACTTTTTTTAAACGTTCACACCAAAAGTAGTTCTGATATAAGCGCAAGGAACTACATGCCCTCGGCTCGGAGGGTTTTAACGGACGTGTTTACGGTCCGTTTCGCCAATCTTCTTGCCAGTAATTTCCATCACGTTTTCGTTATCGATATTTGATAGTCCCACTGCGTGATGCTCTTATCTGTCTTACACGCTGTTCAAGCAGGCATGAGCTCCGCGCAGGCCCGAGCCTCGTTATCAGGATCATTCGGAGCCCGCGTCGTGCCACCTTTGCCCGCCGTGTGGAAACATATTCAAGAAGACTATTGAATTCACCGCCAGAATTACAAGGTGTCACTGGCTAAAAGCTTATTTTCAAGAGTGCAAGGGCACTTCGATTCTTCTGATGACAGTGGTATTTGCCCTCGGTAAGGGTTTGCTGTCTACCGTCTAATTTATTTTGAGTGACCGAGAGGAAAGGTAGAGAACCTTTAATTCATTTGATGATACATGGCAAAAATAGTGGAAGAGAAGGTAAGTATTGAATCCAAGACAGATTCTGTGACAGATTGATGCTGAGACAGAATCGAGTTTGTTCTATACAACTATTGTGACTTGACCCTGATAAAGGAATTTAAGCAATGCATAATTTAGACATTTAAATATTTCTTTGTTTACATAGTAAACGCTGAAAAAAGTTAAGAAAGAAGAGAGAGAGAGAGAGAGAAGCAAAATATAATTGTTTAGTTAATGTTATGGTCCCATAAAATAGGGCAATAATAATAGCAGAATGTTCAATCTATTTATAAAGATATATCCAACAAAGATAAAATAAAGTTAAGTAATGCCAAGGAACTACTTATATAATAATTTTTGATCTTTGTTAATACAGTTTCTAATTTTGGAACAAAACAAGTTTACTTCATTAATTTTTCAAAGTTTGTCATAACGGAAAATGCGCGCTGAGGCGGTTAAGCAGACAAATGATGTTTGTCGGGTATTTCAATGTTTGTTTAACATGAGATGACACGATTCTCAGAGTAGTCGCTTTCGAAAGACAAACTCAGAACATATATTTATCGAAGACAGAACAAACACCACAAGAAGCAGAGGATGATGGGATCACCCCAGTCACACGGTGCCGGACGAACTAAGCGGTTTTCTAGTATTTATGTTGCTATTTATAAAGCATCTTAGTGCGCACTCTGCTAGAAAAAACAATTACTTCAAACTTGTAATTTCTGTATTTTCATTGGCTGTATTTGCTAATAAATCGTTTGACTGATTTCAATTAAGCCCATCTTTACCCTGGTAAAGGTACTTTAGAAAAATCTGGAAATCAAATACTATGCAGAATTAAGACATCTTCTCGAGGGACTTTACTATTTCTAGTCTTTGTTTACTGTAATATTCCTGTATAGCAGGAGGCAAGGATGCCTGACAATCCACATTCTAGACATACAGCGTCCCTGTCATCAAATCTCAGAAAGTTCATCTTTACTGACCTTCTGACCTTTTGCTTGAATAAACTCGGCCGTATCTCGAAATCTTTTTTACTACTGGCTATCCCCGTTTCTGCTGGTATAACCAGACTTAAAATATTTTAGTATCTGATAAACAGATGTTTACAGGGATGACTTGTAGCAGTTACAAAAAAAGACATTTTCTCAATAACGCGATTTCCATGGTTTCACTAATATCTCCGATTTTTCAGAAATAATTTCTGATCTTAATTCAGCCAACTGTATGGCTTCGTATTAACATTTTACACAGGAAGCAGCCTAAAATCAAAGCCAAACTTTTCTTTGAGAATTCAATCAGCGACCGAGATTCCAGTGGACTTCTTTGCTGCAAGTTTGTTTAGTCAAAGGTTGGAGTTCAGCAGGGTCAGGCTAGTAAACCAAAACTCATCTTAGCTCAGTCGACTTCATCTTGATTTCAATCCTTGTTTGTATAATCCTGTGTTACATAATGGATATGTTGGTTGGACTGGTTTCGAAGAACAAAACTAGTTCGGCTGGTATCGAGAGACAGAACTCTAGTTTTGTAAATAATGTTCTGAAAGAATCATTTACTGTGAAATGACAGAAGTAAAAGTACATTGCCGCTAATGACTCATTGTTTGACCATCACCGGGATCGTTATTTGTTCTGTTACTATCAGGCCTGGCAGTGAAATGTATTTTATTTCTGTTTTGTAGCTGGCGGTAACAGCTGACCCATGCTTACATTCAAATCCCATTAACAGTAGTAATTAGTCATAAGGGTTAGGGTTTACCTCCTTTACCTCGCTTGGTAACCCAGGTACAAATTTCTGGTGGTTAGGGAGCTGTTGGAGTTTTCCAACGACATTTGTCTGCTCAGTCACTCCACCAACATCCGGGATAGCAAGCCTCTTCAAGGACGCAAAACAACCGGAAGTTCAGGATTGCTTGCATAATTTGGAAAAGCAAACAATAATAGAATAAAACATTGCCGAATACTGAACGCAATCAAAATTATTAATATTTATGTGCATTTTTACTTGTCAGCTAAGGTATTAAAAATTCATTCCAATTAAAGCAAAATTACAAATATTGTCATTACAATGTAAGGTTCACTTATGGAAAGAAGAGAAAAAAATAAACCACCAAATAAACACGGAAAAATGGCGGAGGACAAATTCAGTTTGGCGATCAAAACAGACCATTTATTTTGAGAAAATGGCTTTTTGAGGGCGCTAACGAGCTGAGAAAACATGTTTGTGAAGCAGCAGACGGCAGGTCTTGCAAAACACAACAAGCTTCTGGAACTCCCGATCTCTCCTACATCAATTTTGTTTTAGGGTGGGGGATGACATTTTTTTTTTTTTAGAATGACATTTGAACAGTGTTTGTCAAGTCCTCAGACAAGCAGGCGGGCTGGCACTGGTTCAATCCAGGCTCGTAAAGGATGTTTAAACTCTCCTTGGTGAAGTAGGGATCAGGCTGGGCTGATACATATGGTAATGTGAGGGAAGACAAATAATGGCACAACAGGCGGTGAGCACGTGTAAATGACAGCAACGACTACCCGTGTGATAACAACACCACTCTATGGCATACCCGTTCTCAACCTTTCTAGTCCCACAAATCAAGTATATATAGTAAATGTTATGGTAGTCGGATGATGCTATAAACATCGATAAATAATTTGGCATATTTAAATGAATGTGGTAGAGAAATAATTGCCGCAGATAATCTGATAATGAAGGTTTCTGATC
The DNA here is from genome assembly GCF_003073045.1 of Pomacea canaliculata. Classification (NCBI taxonomy): domain Eukaryota; kingdom Metazoa; phylum Mollusca; class Gastropoda; order Architaenioglossa; family Ampullariidae; genus Pomacea; species Pomacea canaliculata. The sequence goes on from NC_037595.1 coordinate 29,563,101, forward strand.
AGATTGGCTTTTGTTTATATTAAAAAGATCATTCAAACATCAGAAGTAACTCCACTAGACGGGTTTCTGGCAGAAAGGATGCTTAGAGAAAGGGAAGGTGTGAAATAAAATAAACAGAAAAATTGAGCCCTGAGGATAGAGTTTGGTTTTATTTTTTATTTTCTTTTTAACCATGGAAACTAGTTCATTGTCTAAAGCTCCTGTTATCATCTCTAGAGAGATTTCTAATGGAAAGTGACGTGAAGAGAAAGAGAGAAATGAAGTGGATAAAAAACTAAATGTCAAACGAACTTAACAAAGATGAAAACGAAGTTCTTATCCATTTTAAAATTACGATACATTCACATCCCAGGGCAGCTTTAACCACAGATATGAAGTGAGAGGACATTGTTGACATGAAGCAAGATGGGGAACTCAAGAAAAGCCTTGTTTACGGTCATGTGGCGATGTACACACCCCGGTGATGTCTCGTCCTTGTATCTGTAGTCATCAAGTGGCAACAAAGGTGTCAGAGGGTGAAAAAACAAAACAAGCCGCTTCTCCTTGACAACTCCATTTCGCCCTGGGAAAACGAATTATAACTATGGCCGCTGGACAAATGACAAACAACTTTTAGAGACAAGGACTAACTGGCAGTTCCGGAAAATAAGACAGACAAGACACAGGAGACGGTTGATCCGTGTTTTTTTTTGGTTGTTTACATGATCTGTGGGATTTCAAGGCAGTCCAGTTTCAACTCCATGTATAACTGCAAGCGCTCTTTCATTGCCCATCCACGTATTCTTTTTATCCTATAACCTCTACCTTTCTTCTTTCTATCTCCTATGTTCTCCTTAGACTTACGAGGACAGAAATTAGATATCAATATCCAAACATGTACGGAGAGACACTTATAAAACTTCATAAAAAATGTTGGGCTTGAAGCAAGCCAATCATAGAATGTCACGTGGTCAGGAACAGAAAAGAAAGTAACTGGGATGAATAAATTGCAGGCTAACTACAGCAATGCATCAAACCTGTGTGTGTGTGCCGAAGGCAAAGGACGCAATTTCTGTCGAGGGCGCACATTGCAAATAGAGCACGTGATGCGATCTGTTGACACAACACGTGGACATACGTCATCAAGCGGACTAGGCATGGAGGATGAGGAGGAAACGAAACTGACAATGATGATGATGATGATGATGGTGGTGGTGGTGGTGGGGTGGTGGTGGAGGTGGTGACACTAACTTTTTTCTACGGCTTGTGTTGCTGAAATCATACTTTTAAACCAGGGAATAGGTAAATTAAAGTTGCTGATTACCATAACGAACACATTAGGACCTGCAACACGTGACATTCGTTCCTGAAATTCAGTCTCGCAAACCGACTCCGCCACTCAGGGCACCGCCTTAATGCACTGTCCGTGTTTGCGGAATGTCAATCCTGTTATCAAGTTGATGAAACCAAGCTTCATTTCCTACTTGGCTGTTTTCAAACATTCTGATATTCCCAGCCAGCTCATCTCAGACCTCCCCCTGGGGACACATTTCCGGTTGGATGTGGTGGGAGTCTACCCGGCTGTTGTTTTAACACCCTCCGCATCACTGCCTCTGTTTGCAGTCCACAGCATCGCAAGAAACTGCGTCTGTCGCCCTCGGCACACCCGACAATGGTCGAGTCTGTTGGCTGCAGGACTACGGGAGCTTTCACGAAAAGATACACCAGAAAATGTTTTTATCTTTGCTTTGTTCTGTAACGATTTGATAAAATCCCACACTGCGCACACAGTAGAAGGGTTTGGATGCTTGTCTCTTCATCTTTGACAGGAAAATACAGGATAATACGCCATCACTGGAAACGGGAGATTACCCAACACCTTTCAGCACGTGAGTGCAGTTCAGTGAAATCGGAGACAAACTTTGAAAGAAAACAATTTCCATCTTTTTAAAAGAAAATTGGGTCTAGGATTTCTGAATAAATAAATAACATAATTGTGATGGTGATGGAGCATGAAGAATCGTTGATATTTTTCATTTCCACTCGAGCAGCAACACGAGGAGAAGAAAAAAAGAAATAAAAAGAAATAAAAAGGCGCCAAAATGCAGGCCTGCTCTGGTGGGGTTAATAACCAAGAAGTCTTGAAGACAATTCACCGACAGGCAGGCGTAAAGCCATTTGCTCGTTGGTTGTATTTCAGGGCCCGGCTTTTGTGTACTCCTGGAAACAGTCGTAACAGTAATGGCCAGCGACACTCTCCCTGCCTGGTTACCATGACAGGAGGCAATGACCACCTTCTGGTGAACAGCACGCGGGGATGCTAGTCTGAGCTTGTGCAAACAAGACCCCGAGTACCTGCATTCGGAAACAACACAGCCGGCTAAAAAAAGAAAAATGAGAACAACGAACTTTGTTACGTGATGGGCTGAGAGAGTGAGAGAGGGATGGGAGAGTGAGAGAGGGAGAAAGAGAGGGGGAGAGAGAGAGAGAGGGATGTGTGTGTGTGAGAGAGAAAGGGATGTGTGTGTGTGAGAGAGAGAGATCTTGTGATGAGCTGCTGGTGTGGCAAGCTAGCGGGTACCAAAAACAAAGTATAAAGAATTTCAGGGTACAAAAATGCGCCTGACATGACAAATGGCACTGGCACCATGTCCAGGGTGCATTGCGGGCATGGAGGGCAATGGCTGACATTACTTTACCAACAGAAACAAAGACGGGCAAACGAAACAAACTGGAGGACAAGTCAGGTCTGAGAACGGTTCAACAAGCAAAAAAAGATTTTACGAAAAAAAAACAGTATTTTTTTTCTTTTCACTGCGTGATATCAAAATTAAAAATGGCTGAAGATCCAGGATTGTGTATAAACACCCTTAGAATGACATTGAACCGCAAAGCAATAAAAAGTAACAAATTTAGTAAATAAAATACTCTTTTCTCTTCCTGCTTGGGCGTTAATTTTAACTTAAATAAATAATCTGTTGTATATATTTATATACCAAAATGTATTTCAGCAAGGAGGGGGTAAACGATTTTACCCTCAAAAAGGATTTCATTGAAATGCTACATGCAATGAGATTATCAGATGTGTATGTAGATAAATTTGCACCAAATTATCTACTAGACATGTATTTTGAGATTTTATCTTACTTTGGTTTATATTTAGAAAAACAAAAAGAGTTTTCATATTATTTGATAGAAGTCCTTTTGCTTTGCGTTAGTTTACTTTGACTCCGCTAGAAAAATAAAATGGTGATATGTAAAGATTTCTTTCAATGATATCATTGGATGAAACTCGAAATGTTTGCTGCATAGATGATGAACAAGTCTCTGTGTGGTATTGGCATCTTGACTCGTGAAACCTCACAGTACATCATCACCTTAAGATGACAAACTTTTTTAAAAATAAAACCCGCCAAAGCCATATGAAAACCAAAGCCAAATCGCATGTGATTCCCACAAGGCTTTGCTTGTTTTCCACTCATGTCAACCGTTTCAGACATTTTTAAATGCTATCATTGATTGAAGCAGTCTTGCGAGACTGCAACTCGATTCATGAATGGCAAACGATGTATGTGTATGATGCTGGCAGGCTGCTGATACCACAAATATAAAACATTTAAAAACTGTAGAATCCTTTTAAAGCTCACAGTCTTTACAAGCGGCTGTTACAACATAAAAACTGAGCTCTCCACGTATGAGGCAATATTCCATCCAATATTCTACAGCCAGAAGGTCGATTTAAAATATATATATATACGCCTAAGTACATGAGTATAGCTGTTTTATTGACACGAGAGAACAAAAAAAAAAAAAAAGCCTTGCAATTTTTATCTAAATAAATGGATGTATACGTGTGTATGAAGAGACAAAAGCAAGAAATTCTGCAAAGTATATGTTACTCTTTCAGAAAAGCGCTGGATGTGTTAACATTATACTGTTATTGTTTATTTGTGTGCTATAGACAAAGAGAAGAAAAAAAGTATGGCACGAGAAGACTATTCTAGAAGGAGCTAGCTCCAATATCCATTAGCGCCCCACACAACGCCTGCTGTGGCAGAAGTCAGAAGCCTGATAACAGCATCGACTCTGTCACCACCTCTTCTTCATCTGTATTATCGCTATAAGGAAGCCCGCTAAGGACGAGATGATAACACGAAAACGAGGCTAGGGTTGGAAAGGATAATGGAATGCTGTCTACCGCCTCAATTACTGGTACATTGAGAATGGTCAATAAATACTTGGACACAGTGTATGAAGCAGCACTGTCTTTACTTATGTAAAATAAAATAAAACTAGAGAAAGACAGAAAAAAGAAAAATGTATAAAAAAGTAAAAATCAAGCAATAACAAGGTTTCTAATTTATTACTGAGGAATTAATGTTGTCATCAACTCCTTGCATACAAAAGCTGAAAGCTAACACCCGGGTGGACGCAGTGGTCAGGGTGAGTAGCGAAGGCTGTGGTCTGTGTATAGATGGCGCTGTGCCTGCACCCGTGCAATAAAAGTGCATTGATCACACCCAACATGGCGCCGCTGAAAGGGTTTGGCAGCAATCGTGTCTCACTGCAGACGAGAGGCTGCAGGTCTGAGAGTGCTCTCCCTTTCTAAAGTAATTGCTACTGGCAACCCCGGACATTAATACAATATAATCTCATAATACTCTCGGCGCTGGGATCAGCATGGGTATGTTGTTTTTCTTTCAAAGCGATGAAAAATATGCTCGTGACAGGCCTCATGGGGAGTGTTTTCAGCTAACATAATTACATTTGTGACCCAGGATCTGCTTTATTCGGGGTGAACCAAGGCGACAAAACAAGCAGAAATACGGACAGACAAACAGACGAGAACTACAAACATATCAGGAAGATAGAGAGAACGACATAATGACAAACTGGAGTCTGCCATACTCGCAGACGAACTCGAAAAACGAGAACACACACACACACACATATACACCAAACGGTGACTTTGTTGCCAAGGAAAGTGCATGTGTAAACAAAATGGTTCTGCACCTTCCCCACCCCTCCCCCAGGCTGAGTGCAGTTGGGTTCAAAGTCTGCGATGGAGCTTTTAACATCAGAAGCGACTCGTCTAAACGGAGGTAAACAACCAGAAGGTAGCTTGTCATCCTTGCGGTCACGAGAGCTTTGCTAGCTAACCTTGCCTGGTCCACACATCAGACTTTTGTGGATTTGGAGCCAAACACCCGGGATGAGCGGGGGGAGAGAGAGGAGGGGAGGCAAAGGTATCCAGCGTCTTTGTTTAAAGTATGGAAACCAAGAATCGGGCTCTGACATGCTTTAGAATTTTCAAGTGTACCCTCCACGCAGAATTCTGTGAAGCAAGCAGTGTTTTGTTAAAGACTAGACATCGGGGTGGTGGTGGTTGTGGGGGTGGGGTAACAAGCTGCTGCAAGATGGGGGTCGAAGGACAAGAAGAGAAGCATCTGCAATGGTGCAATGGAGGTCGTGTACTCTACATGGAGATTATCAATGATTCCGAGTACAAGGCCAGCTTCTGAAGTCTGCAGTCCCACCCCTATTATTATACGATATTATTGTTATCATTTTATTTGAAGAACTAAGTATTTAAAGAACTCAGCTTTAGCACTTATATTTATAGTGTATGTAAAGAACTCTTATCAGAGACTAAACCTTTACGGGAAGTTCAAATGTTTTTATTTTGGGATCCATGTCCAGCAGAAAAAAATGTAAAGAGAGCTAGATGAACTCATTGCAGTCAACATGTGTGGGAATCGAACATTAAAAACCCTTAAAAAGCTGTCAAGATAATTAAAGTAACAAAGACCATTTCCGACATTCAGTAAAAGAAGCTTTCTTCACCAAGAGTCTGTTAAGAGGAAAGCATTAAAATAATTAGGATCAAGCCATCAACTGAGTGTCTTCTTGTGTGTGATGCCCTTTGGCTGTCCTGTTCTCTTAAAAAGAAACATTGTTAAACGATTCTTTTTTATCTCTTGCTATCAACCTCACGAATTTCAAAAACTGCATGAAGTGGTGTGAACTAAGTTCATTATCATTGAGCGACTGGGGTCGGCTGTGTGCCCTCCACGCTTCACTTCATCTGTCGATGGCCGTTTGTCTCAGGCATTTTTTTTGTTTTCTTTCGTGGATTTTTAACAATGGCTTTGTTATTTTTTTTAAAGAAGCTAAAATTACAGAGTTTTTGACTCCTGACTCTTTATTTTTATTGTTCTAATTTATTTTCATTTTATACATTTCTGCTCTGTGGAGAGAAGAAAAATGTCTATTGTAACATTCATTATGCTAATGAATGATAAAGTATAAACAGTAGTAAAGCAGATTACGAAGAAAAAGTTCAAGACTGAACATCTGAAGAATACTTGTGAACTCCCTCTCTCTCTCTCTCTCGCCCGCACGCACACAAACAAACAAACAAACAAACAAACAAACAAACAAACAAACAAACAAACAAACAAACAAACAAACAAACAAACAGGAAGATGAAGTTCACTGCAAATATCTAACACAACCAGAGGATCAAAAAAATGAGGTCGAAAATACTCAAATCATCGACTGAGGTTGGAGGCGTGACAAATAACCGGAGGAAGCAAAGGAAGTCTCCAGTCGCTCCAACAGCTTCCCCATGACCCTGCTAACCCCAGGACAAAAAGCCTCCCGGAAATAGGATCAGTCCCCGTGGACAGGCTCCAGAGTCTGGAGCATCATCTTCCCTGGCCTCCATCCCCTCTACTCAATCTTCTGAGCTCGGATTGCCTTTTATTCTGCCTACATGCCGTTTGCAAACAGTCATAACAACGAACATAATATACGGTTTTTATAGCTGGTTGTGATTTTTCAGGTTAATTCATGTCTGACAATAACAAAGTGCCCAAAAAAGCAAGTTTGGTCCATTGAAAATCTTCAGGATTGAATGAGCGTCAGATACACCTACCCACCCCTCTTCCACACACATCCACGCACATTGTGCCAGTGCCAGACACACCACTTCCCACTTTAAGGAAAACAGTTTTAAATTGCGGATGAAACGAGGACAAAGAACTGGCAAGGCAAGGTCGTAAATGTAATTTAAGGACGAGATTTATTTGAAAGAACCGGAAGAAGGCGAGGAAGGGACTGCATCTGTGCTACCTGTAACTGTAGTTGTCTTCAAACGCACCTGTGATCTTTGTACATTGTGGAGACTTCAAAAACACACCGCAGTTTCCACTGCGTGCAAGGACTCAGGACATGTTGAGCCAGACTACAAAAAAAGCAAAAACAAAAAACAAAAAAACAAACAAACAAACAAAAAACAAAAAAAAACAACAACTTTTCTAGACTTAACGGACTAAAACGCCAAAGAACATTGTTTTCTTGGCCAAACACGAGAACCAGCATGATAGGCCTGACTGACATCAGCCTCATAACCTGCTTCAAGCCGAAATTAGTTTGCGCGGTCACGCTTGAACTATTGAGTTGACTGTTGCAAGGACATCACTACGTGTCAAGAGCGTACTCCAGTCAGGATCCAACTCAACAACAGATAAAAAAAAAAAGAAAACTAGCGAGAAAATGCAGGGGCGACAAACTGCGCCATTCCCTTGCCATTTAACAAATGCCAATCATCAGCGAAACACCGAAGTCCTACATTTTCCAATTCGACTTCCACTTCTAACCTTGAAGGTAGTGTAGGGCAGAAAGGTTCCTTGCCTCGGCAACGAAATATTCAAAGCTTAACGACAGAAGCATGGAAGCCACAGGTCACGTGTCTGCTTATTACGTCAGAGATGTTGGCGATACTCAATCAATAACCGCCGGCGAGACCTCATTACCTGGCCACGAGATTTACTCGGGATCAGGAAATAGAATGTGCGAACTCTTCTGTGCATGAAAATGAAACGACTGTAGGTGAATAATCATCTCTTGATGTTGGATTATTAATTTATGTCTGCGAGGTTTTTTACCGCCCAATAATCTACTTTGTTGTCCTAATAATTGGTTGAGGTGGCAAATTTCGGTTCCTTTATCTGTTTTTTTTTTCGCCATTGCTGGCACAACATTACCTGTGTAAACGAAATTTTTTGGAATGTTTGACCCAGTCTTTTTAGCATATACTCTCACATTTGACCTAACTTTACTATCATCCACAGCTGCATCAGCATTGACATCTCTCTCCTTCTCGATCATCAGTCTTGTATTCATGCAATCGTCAGTTTTTTGTCCGCATTTCAAGGAGGAGAAAGAGAACGCTTGAGTGAGTAAATAAATTATGAAAATTCCAATGATACTTTTTCATTTTTATGACTCGCTCAAAGACAGCTGGGATGGCCATAAATATTTAGACAAAAAAGCTCATATGACTGCACCTTGGGGACTCAATACGTCTCTAGGAAAGTGGCTCTGTGTCGAGGGCTGGCAAAGTCATCTGATCTCGAAGTGTAAATATACAATCCTAGTCCGTGTAAAAAGTTAAACCAGGTTGAAAGACGGCTCTGTTCTTCTTTGCCCTTTCTTTCCATTGAATAAAAATTGTTTACAACATCGACACATGATGTAACATGATATATATATATACACACACACAGTAAATGTGAAGATATTCACAACCCACCATTCTCTTATCTGTTGACCTTTCTCCCGTTTTCATAAGGTCGTTGTAGATGATTATCTAATATCTCCTTTGTTTGAAACTGTGTGGAATCTTGCGTTTCAGAAGAACAAATCACTCCATGATCATCATCATCATCATCATCAAGCTTAATAAAAAATGAAAGGACAGAACAAAAGAACAAAAGAGAAGAAAAAGAGAAAGAAAAAGCAGCCAGTCCACTTGTGACGGAAGTGTTTATGACTGGCTGTGAGCTCCGTGCCTGGCAGCCAAGATGCAGCAGCAGCAGAGCCCTGCCTGTCCCTCCCTCTCTCCCAAGCCTAAGTCCATTAGGAGGAAGCGGATGACAGCAGCTCAGAGAAATGTGTCAGGATGCTGGGAGACGGACGGAAGTCCCGCACGCGCTGGATGGTCAAAGAAACTCTCGGCTTCACGCTTTGTCAGAGCCCTCTGACCTGCCTGGCTGCCCTTTGACCCGCAGGAGGCTAAGACTGGCTTTCGATTAAGTGGCAGGAAGCGCGCGATGTCAAAATAACAAAGTACCCGGGTGATCACGTGGCTGATTTATTCTGATACAGAAAGAACCAGTAATTCAGCGAATTAATGACAAAAATAAATGAAGAGCTAAAAGTATTTGTTTTCTTCAAAGAGAGAGAGAAAGAGAAAAGAATGACACATGTTGAAAGTACAATAGGTGGGAGGAGAAATTAAATTTTCTTCAAGTAATGAACGGCGTATAAACAAGATGTAACCGAGTAAACGACTTGCATATCAAGTTTATTCTTAATTTAGCACTTTAGAAAACCAATCGCATATTAATACGTACGAAATATTTTCTCTGTTTATTTCTCCCTCCTTGTTTATTTCGTTCGTTTGTTTGTTCTTTCATTTTTTCTTTTGACTTGGTCTTTATCTTGCTGCTGCCTGTGCCTGTTCCATCTACATTTCTTTTTGTCTCTGGATTCTAAAGAAACTTTCTTTTTTCTTTTTCTTTTAAAGTTTTGTTTCTTATTTAAGATTTCAAGTATGATGCTACATTTTTCTCATAGTTCTTTCCAAAAACTCGGATTAATGGTTTACCTAACGGAAATAGAGACAGGTTTGGGTAAAGTAGAACCGTTAGTATCTTGGACCGTTTCCGTCTGATTAAAGTTTTGTGTAGTTTTTTCATGATTTTAAATAACTTAATCTGATTAAAAATTAGAAAACATAACTTAGAAATCAGCAGTCCGTTGCATTGTAACACAAAGAACACAAATAACAAATAACTCGACGGAAGATAGTAAAGATATACACTAGAAATATGTAAGTATATACACAAAGATATGTAAGTATAAGATACTGAAAATGTCTGAATATATACACAATTGGGGTAGGTGTAAGGGACTTCAGTCCAATGATCTTTGCTCTCATCACACACGACATCCAGTGACGTCACAGGTTGAGGACAGGGTGGATGCTGGTGGTGTGGGTGCTTGTGGAAGCTATTATAAGGACTGGAGAGCGACATCGAGGACTTTTCGTGGAAAACAAACCAACAGAGACCATGAGACGGGGGAGGAGACCATCGATTGTGCCTGGAAAATGGCAGGTGACTGATTAGTTTTTTGCGAGCTAAATTTAGGCTTTCAGACGATCTGGGATTTGAAAAGCGAGAGAGCTATTACACCGATACTTTTTATGATGTGTTTTTGACCCTTAAAAATAAGAAATATTTCTAATCATTTCATGCTAACAGTCATCTAAAGGTAACGGTTTCGCTGTCTGAACAAGGTGCAAAAGCTAATTTAGGCTAATTTTGTTTTCAAACTACCCTTGTCAGGAGAAATACCTATTTTTCTTGCTCCAATGATCTCACTCATAAGAATAAGCTCCTTTGCTGAGATTAAGGAGACTGAGATAGTTTGGGCGAGCCAGAGATGAGAGTGGGGATTGAGGCTTACAGCCATAGAAGTATATTTCTTAAAAACACATCATCTATTTATTTTACAGTTGTCTGTCCATCCTTGCTAGTGCAGCTTCACTGCCTCATACACCAATATATATATATGTAGACCAGTTTCTCAAGAGTTCCCAAAAGAACCGTCTGCACCGCTGCTCTGGTTGCATCACTGGAACCGTGTAAGTAAGGGAGGTAATGCATCCTCACAACCTGAGTCTTCTCCCCTCTCACAGCAGTTGCCTCACATCTCCCAACTCTTGGAGCTGAAAGTGGCTTTGGCTTTGTAGCCAAGACCGGATCTCTGAAGGCGGCACAGAGTTCACTGGTGTCTTTGATGGAGATACCCCGAGTAGCTTTGATGTGCCTCTAGGGTAGAAACCTTTAATATCCACCCCCGCCTTCAGACCGGGAGGTGTCCCTAGTGCATGGCCCCACGCCGACACTGTGTATATGGGAGGTGTAGAGCTTTTTTTTACGATTGAAAGTAGTAATTATGCTTACATGAAATTCTACTTTTTGAAGCTTTCATAAACGGTCTGGATATGCACTTTGGTTGTCTTTTGGAAATTTATGCGCGGTTTAGGTGAGATTTTGTCAGTATTTAACATTTCTGATGTACCACTTCTTAACACCATGGATGACGTGGTGTCACCCTGAGGTCACAGGAATTAATTACTGTATGCGCGCATCCTTCTAAAAATATCTCTGCACTAAGTGTAATTGCCTTCGTTAGTGCACGTGGCTTGTCTGAGAATCAGATACATGTAAGAGTGCATGTGTGTGTGTGTGTCCATGATGTCACATCTGTGTATAAAACCTTTGGGTGACAGGCGAGTCAAAGATTTCCCATGTCGAGCCTCGCGACCTCGCCGATGTTTGATGTCAGACAAACACAATCACGATGATGCGTCTGAGAACATTACCATCCTGTGACAAGGACTTCATCAAGTGATGAGGAGCTAAAACCTTGAGAGATGCTTCCTTAATTACTGTGCAGCGGATAGCATTAAAAGGAAGTTTTTGCCCTAATCTTTGCCTCTAGCGCCAAGCCTGCTTTTTATTTGCAAAAGTGTGACAACATGGCGGGTATTATGGGAAAAAGCATGATGGTGGCCATCTTCCTACGACCAAGATAGTTTAAACAAATCAGGTCAAGAATGTCGACCGTCTCCAGCCGGGGTTCCATCAAATTTCGGTCAAAATGATGTCCACCACAGTTCCTCCGCGGACAGGAAAATATAATTACTAAGAGAGCCTCCATCTACAACCATTTCCTCAGAAATTAAGTTTCTGTTGCAAAGAAGTCTCACGCTTTCGGGTTTGGGAAAAGTGTTAACTAGACAAAATTATTAAGTAGGAGACAGACAATCAAGAAACTAACAGCCACCCGTTAATATCTACAAAACAAGGTTAACTTGGGTGCACAAGGCCTGTTTATGGTTACAAATCCGACAGAAGAGCAAAGCCAAGCAAGAGGGCCGTGTGGTTTTCTAGGAGACCATGGCTGCTCTCGACCGTTTTTCCTAACCTTCCATCGCAATTTTTACAGGTGTTCTTCTCGGGATGGTCATTGGAATGTCATCAATCGTTGTCCATCGATTGGCTATATTTTGTTTTGTTAACACCATGCACTTGTGTGTCTGGGTCAAACGTGGAAATGGCCAGGTGGTCATCAACGGTTTTGTTGCTATTTTTACTCTGGTTTGGACGCGTCTTTATTTCTGGCTGTGTGAAGTTTGTAAATGGACTTCTACTACTGCGCTGCTGCTTGATGGTCCTCGGTTGTTATGGTGTCGTGTAGTTTGTCAGTAGACCTCCATTGTTGTGTGGAGTGCATGTTCTGCAACCCTGGAGTGTCTGCGCGCATGCGTGTCATGAAACCTTCTCGTTGTGACTGCCTGCCATCTGGCGGCAGCTGATCAAAAGACTTGCTTTCAACACCAGAAACTATATAGCTGGGCTCGCCAGTCACCACAAAAAGGAAACAGATTTAATTAAGAGAGAAATAAAAGCTCTGCACGCATATTTACTACTGAAGAGAAGGAGGACAGGCCTGCGCAAGAATCCATTAATCACACAGCAATCAATCTGAGATTAGTCATCTCAAGAAATTAAACATCGCGAGATAAAACTGGGATTAGATATAATCACACCTGTTGCCGATATACGAGAAAAGAGAGTTCCAGAGAATGGAAAACAAACTATAAATCATTACTGAAAGACTGTATCATGGTTTGAAAACGCCTTCACTTCATCTGAAAGATCCCGCATATGTTAGCAGCTGTTATTTTTCTTAAGAGGGTGTAAACAATCCCACAACAAGATTTATTGCTGCAGTTCTGCCATTATTGTCAAGAGCAAGCACCCATTTTCCAGCAAAAACGTTTGTTTCCCTTAGTGCGAAAAAAGCGATAAAATCGTGAATACTTGCGGCAAAGACTGTCTGTGTCTATCTACAAATCATTTCTTACAGAGAGGTTCTCTTCGTGAAAGAGTTACTTCAACAACAATATATTAAAAACAAACGAACGATGTCTCTTCTATATAAAGGACAAACAGAAAAAACAACCCACGAACAACATCTATGACGACACACGTACCTGCTGTGACCCAAGAATAAACCTTTGCCTCGACCTTCCATTCTGCCTCCCCATCCTGAACACTGGAGCACACAAACTCAGAATGGCGATGGGTATCTCATTGTGGTCAGCGCCACCCTCGACTCTGAACGGTCCCCTCGGGTCTGAACAATTTGTCGCAGCGGAGGTGCTGGCACCTCACACCCTCGACAACACAGAACGAAAGTGCCGCCCTTTGCAGTCAGTAATCCACAAGGAACGCAGAGAGAGACTCGCAGAGAACAGGAACCAGCAGGAATCAGGTCCCATCCGCTATTACAGTCTCGGCGGGTACGTGTGAGCGTGTGTGTGTGTGGGTGTGTGGGTGAGTGAGTGTATGTGTGAGTGTGTGTGTGCGAGCGCGCGTGCGTGCCACGCGAGATGCTGTCTCTGGCATTTCACTCGGGACAGGCAGCCACTGGCTCCGCGCTCCCCGGAGTAAGGCAGCACCACCAGCCTCTCAATCAATATACTCAGAGCTTTACACTGGAGGTAGGCATGTAGATGCCAGCCTCATCTCGGTGAGCTCATACCCACATGAAAGTGGTAGTTTCGGTTCGCCGGGCCTCCCGCGTAGTCTCGCAGCATCCAAAAGCCCGCGGCTGCTGACGAGATGGATGATGGGACGCCGGCGCTGACGACGGGACGCCGCTCGTTAACCGATGATAAGCAACCGCGGGACATGGGGCTGCTTGCTCTGCGCATTTCTACTCGATGACAAAACAATTGCTGCCACAGACAGGATTTTGGAAGCTGGGATACAGTTTGAAATTCTTATACTTTATGTTTTTGTACAGCTATTTCGTGTAGTATTTTAGAGATAAATGTGTGAGTGAGTGAGGGAGAGAGGGTTAATATTTATCTGTTCAACCTGCACTACCACGCAACAGTAACGAACTAAAATAACTTTTTATCTCTATTCATAAACAGTTTTAAGCAATATTTTACCATAAAATCCTCCTTCTAAAAAGAAGTGTTTGGTTCTCAGTTCATATTTATCATGTGAACCAATCTATCAACACACACCAAACCCACATTAGACAATCACTATATTTTATGTTACGAGTAGCGCGGGCATCGATCCGCGCAGTGACAGCTTACACAGAAATCAAAGTCTCGCACAGACGTGGAAGCAGCTGCAGTATCACGTGACCACCAACGGCGGTCATTTAAATATTCAAACAGAAAGAGAATTATCAATCTCAACCTCCCTGGCTCACAACGAAGGAAAAACAAAACAAAGAGATTAAAGCCACAAATGAATAAATTTGACTCCTTGTTTATAACTTTTTTTCTGTTTGCTTTATCAAACTTTTCCATCATGCCATGACCCTCGACAGCAAGACATACAGGTAATCAACAGTCACAGCCCTTGTTTGTCTGGTACAGAAGAACAGTACATCAGTATCTCAAATTTAAACGAAGTTGTCTGCAGCTCTAAGAATTTGTCTACAGATTGATGGCAGAAACTTGCGGAAAGAACAGTAGACTACTAGGTGGCACAGGTACCCAGCTGTTTGACTGATATACATGATGACTGAGGCAAACAGACGATGATGCTGGGATCCACACACAGGTGTACACTAGACATTGAGCACTAACATTCCATTATGTGTAGAGCCATTACATCTGATTATTTAATAGTTCTAACATTCCTACAGCATGTGCCCTGTGCATCAGTTTCTGTCACGTGGTACTTGTTTACTTATTTGTTTTCTTTGAACCATTAGCTGTCCTATGATGTTGTAAAAACACTTTTTATTTTGTCACACTTGATCGTGAGCTTTATATTAAGATGTTCATACCTACATACTCTAGTCCATAGAAGCTGCTACAAGAGAATGGAACGTAAACTAAGATGAAGATGAAGCCAGAGGTCAACCAGAGAATGCGGAGAAAGAGAAAGTGCGAAGGAACATGCCAGACTCACTTTTCCCTCAAGACGAAATACCTAAACAGCTGACCTCACAAGGTTTCTACCCTGAATGTTGAAGGTTTTCAGAAACAAGTCAACTCCGGTTGCCTTCATGGAAAAAGCACCAGGTTGACTTCCCCGGTGGTTGGCGGCCCAGCAGGTGGAGCTGTTGTAAATACCCGCTATTCTTAGCAAACCTCAGATTGCACAATAAAACATTCAACAACAGCTTTATCTCCCGCGGAGAAAACATTTTTTTGTTTGCTGTATCGAATGATTCTATAAATATCGATTATGCCATGACCTTTGACAGCAAGATAGACAGGTGAGCAGCAAAGTTGACTTTGGTCTTTGTTATAAGGGAACGGAAGATGAGAGTTTCATACATCCTAAACTATAAACAGTCCAGGTTGACAGCATTGTGGTAGATTGAAAAACCTGAATGTTTTATTCTTGCCGACTAACCGACGAGTTTATTTACGATCTGTGATCTACATGAGTTACAGTACACAGACAACATGTAGGAAGGCAACGGCGCACATCTCATTGAGGCTGATTACCTCCCCTGCTGGCGGCGCTGCCACCGATGTTGCGGTGTACAGCAAGAAAATCGACTCCCCCACTTCCTCCCACAATGCCTCTCCGCCCCCAGCCCTCCAACATCTCGCAAAATCGTTCTTTGAGGCAGGACTTGCTTAACCTGTCTCGCGGTGCGCACGCTCCATGTCCCACGATGACGTCACAGCCTCGCTTGCGACTACATGATTACATGTCATGTCAGCTCATCAATGCCATGACAGGCATTTTGCAAACTGTATACAGCAGTGAGCGCGGATTTCATCAGTCTGAGATAAGAAGTCTCGCTCATGGTCACAAACACGGAATTTGTTTACCTGGGTTTTGGAAAAAAATCAAACTGCCAGACAGAAAAAAAAACAGACAGAGCATCAGAGCATGTCATTCGGCGTATATTTATAGTGCAAATCCATTAGCGCTACCTGTTCTATCCCCACTTCCGGTCATCTAGCAAGATCAATCAGCAAACTTCTCTCAGTTCACCGAGTTTGGAAAAGGGGAACTGACTCCATGCGGACCCTGTGCGTTCGTAAAAAAGTTGCCAACATCCTCGATCTACTTGAAGTCGTTGGGGCAGCTGTCTAGGGAATGTGCGATCCATGATGAGTCCTCCACGCTAGGATGTACACTTTCCCTTTATCGACATTCGATTCGCTGGCTATCTTTCCTCGAGCTTCGTCGAGCGATTAACAGCCTCAAGTTTCCATTTCCAGAAGAAGAGCGTGCAAGTAGTTTACTAACTTTGTTGTGTGGCCCATCACCTACTTCAGCCTGGTGTGCGTCGCAACCTTCCTTGCCCACCATCCCCACCATGACCACCATGTCCAACATGTCCACATTGCCCACCATGTCTACCATCCCCACCATGTTCACCATGTCCACCATGTCCACATTGACAGCCGCACAGCAAGACCCACTCATTCTCAACAACATCTGTTTTTCCCCTGTTGAAGATTTCTCGCATCAGCAACTAGTGGCCAATCGTTTGGACATCTGGTAGGACAAGATACGATAAAGAAAATGTATCTCACCCTGCACTTTTATTGCATGTGGGTTGGAATAAGAGCTAAATCCTCTCCTCCCTCCCAAGCCCTCAGCTGACATGTTTACTGCACCACGTGCGCGTGCAGGCAGAATTATATTCACTAAACCTCTCGTTCCCTCATCCGCTCGACAGGACAATCAGTCAGCACCGTCGCGCCACCTAAAGAGAAAACAAACTCAAGCTTTCACTACCACACCAAACACACTGACAGTGTAAGGTTTGTTTTCTTCACATACCTTCTAGCAAAAAGGACAAATATATATTTGTTTACTTGCTTCTCCGTCTCCTTGCTTACCTTTCTGACATGGAATACTACGATGGAAGGAAAGATAACTCTAGACAAAGATGGCTGAAATGTAGAAGGTGAGTTTTAATGTCTGGGACCTCACTCTGGCTCCATGATCATGTTTTTAAATAAAGTGATTCCAAGATTGTTACTGTTTGATAGTAGAGGTACAGACATTCTGTGATTGTCTCCCTTATGTGTTTTACAGTTTGATTTTTCTAGTGGAAGAATAATGACAACAAGAGACTGTGAGCCGACAGAAGGCAGTGAGCAAACTGAATGTGTCCATTCACCACAGATATTTGTATTTGAACACTCGTGCGGGCATCTCGAGTGGCGCTAGTGAAAGCCTTATCACCTGCTGGTCAGGATGTTAACCTGTTTTTCAGCTCAAGAAGCAGGTCGAAGGCAAGTACATTCTCCCGGACCGTGGAACCGTTTGGAGAGATAAGCCATGCCCCTCCGAGGTCGCATAAACACGAAAAAAGACATTCAGACAACATCGGCATGAGCGAGCAACGGTTTGTCCAACTTTCTTCCATTGGTGTTCAGATCCCATAGATGGATTCCAGATGGACTAGGAATAAAGATTATTGTGGAATAACATAATGTATATCGATGAGCGACTGAACATTTAGCCTGGATTAAAAAAAAAGTCCTCATAGTGCCCGTGTATGAAAAAAAGTAGTGCACACTCTCTTGCTGTCTTGACTCCTCTCCTCCTCCTCCCCTCAATCATTTTTCTCTTTCATTATCCGCTAACACTGGGATTAGAGCACATGATAACTTTATTCTGTCATGCTTGTTCAGATTTCAGTAGGGCTGTGAACAGATCTCTGTTTTTCAAACAACTCAGTCGGTCACAAACATAGAAACTGCTCATGTAACAACATGTCATCTCCTGTTCACAGAAATAGCGCAGCCGTGCGTGTCCAGACATGAGGAAACTTCTAATTTATTAATATTTTACTTATTTATTTATTTATGAGACAATTATACCAGCTTACATATTTGAGAAACACGATACGTGCAAGAAAAAAGCAAAAGGTATTGGCGAAGCCAAAGCACTTTCATTTAATTGTATAAAAACAGTAACACGTGATAGCTGGAGAGACAGAGACCAGTGTCACCCACTCCCTCCTACCCATCGCCATCTCACCTCGCATCAAACATATACATATACAGCGTATTGGAAATGTTGCCGCTACCGCTACCGTTCGCCGCGCCGCGTGCGACATAAAGCATGGTTGTAAGGCCAGTCGTCCCCAGACGGCAACAGTCTACTCCATCGTCGCTTGTTGTAAATAGTGGATCGGACTGGCATCGAGATAAGAGGGTTTCGGGATCACAGGGTCATTAGGTGATCGGCCATCTGTTGTTATTTATGGCGCATTGTTTATTTACTCCTTAGGTAAATTATCCTTTGACCCGTCACTGGCCAATGCACGAGACACTAATATTTATTTTAACTGAGGGGTCAATATACAAATCGTGGAAATAAATACTTTTTGAGTTGTAATTCAGTAGATAAACGCATACTTTCAGATACTATTCATTTGACAATTCCAGACTTGAGTCACCGGCATGGCGACATCCTGAACGGGTGAGAAACTGTCGCAACAGTCGGGTAGATCATGCAAGACAGACTAGTGAGGATGAGTGATTATTTGCAAAGACAAGATTCAACCTGTACCCCGGGTGCCACTCGTCAGCGGTTGGGGTCAAAGGAGACGACAGGCTTGGCTATTGATTGCATTTCTATGGCCGCCATGTTGCACACTTGGATCGCGTTCTCGGTCGACAGAACAAAAGCCATTGTTCTGGAAAGTTCGCGCTCTCCACTGACTCCACTGACTATTTCACTCCACGCTCACCTGTCCGGACCTGCCGGGGCCACTTGCTCCAGGTATTCCCTTGCACCTGAGTTTATTGTAAGACGGCGGTTCTAAGTTTTCTTTGTTTGCGAACAAGAAAAGTGAAAAGCATCTAAAAAATGTGATGTTTTGTGTGTTCTTTGCCAACAACACTGATTCCAGACATGTGTATCACTTGCCATTGTTATGTTATATTCCTTTGTTGCTTTTGTTGTTGGTCATTGGTGAATCTTTCCAGCGCAGCGTTTCTTCAGGTGTACAAATATTTAATCAGTCTCTCTCTCTCTCTGTACAGTAATGCCTTTCTCTACAATAACAGAGGAGTATTAAGTATTAACCTGTCATTAATATTAGAGAGCTTGTCATGTGCTGTATATAGGCGTGTTGGTCAATATGTACATACATGAATGTATAAACACCCGTATGCATGAAGTTCTGGTAACGACATCGCCTAGCGACGCATTTCTCAGAACTTATCTCCGCTAACTCATACCCGCTGTTAAGCAACGGGTGTCTAAATAATGGATTTCTGAACAATAAAGAAAAACTTCTGTGCACAGTTGATAGTCTCTGCTTTCCTGTCTTCAAAGTCAAGTTTCAAAATTTGCTGTGTTCCGGTCAGTGAAAAGTGGTTTCCACCCAGAAGTTTAATTTCTCGCCCGCACAAATGTTTCTATCCGCGGGCAAACTGTTCTTTCTCTGCATGTGGCGGCTATTTACAGAGCTGCTGCCTCTAATTGCTTGCTGGGTGTACAACACCGATGTCACAGCTGGCTGAGTGCAGCTGTTTGGTATTGAAATGCAGCAGCTGCGGCTGTGACCTAGTCTTTGTCAACCTGAATTACCGGGCCTCGTTATTTATTGGCCGCTGCCAGACACGCCTGACTGACAGAAAGAGAACAGTGTGTGTGTGTGGTGTGTTTTTGTGTATGTGTGTGTGTATGCCTACTTTATTTCATTTTTATTTTGGTATTTACTGATTAATTCCCTTTCTTGTATGAGGTATGTGTCCTCAAAGAGCTGCAATGTTTTGGTGCGGATTTTTCGGCTGTGGAATGAGTGCTGGGGACCAACTCAAGGCAAGGCTGGTTACTCTCCATGTGTGTGTCTGTGTGTCTGTGTGTCTGTGTGTGTGAGAGAGAGAGAAAGACTTGGACAAGCAAGTGGACATCAAAGGACTGCGCATGCCCACGCTGAAGACCAAGCTGACCTTAGCGAGGGTCATACCGTTACGGGATGCTACGTTCAAGGATTTGTGTTGTATCACACACACACACACACGATCATAAAGCTGGCTTGTTGTTTGTTATTTACGATCGATGACCGTGGCCAACCGTTATACGATCAAAACCCAGGCCTCGGCCACGCACCAGTTGTTTGGCACTGAGCCCACTCAGTCAACCTCATTTTCCCGCCCGCGTGTCTCAACATGCCCTCGAGCAACCCAAACCTTAATGCATACAAAACTGAAATTGAGAAATAGCAGACGTACCTGCAACACTCAATGGCAGGTTCCTGTTACAGGATGGCATCCACTCGCCTCCACCTCCTCTAGTCTTTGTTTGTCGTTTGTCCAAAGTACCAGAACAGTTTACCGGAAGTTGCTGCCGTGACATGCGCTGTGAGTGTAAAGCTAGCACTGCACATTGTCACTAAGGTTCAAGGATTGGAAGAAGGAGAGATGCAATCCCGGGTACCGAGCTGTCAACCTAAATCAGGCCACACAGCCTGTCACTGCGAGTTAGTAAACGATTCCAGAGTGGTGCCACGCAAACAGTCATGGCGGGTGTAACCGCTAAACACTCACTTCCAGGTAGGCGAGAGAAAGTGTTCTCACAGCCACAGTTCTTGTTTATCTCTCCTGTCTGCTGTTTATGGTGTCTCACATTATTTAGTCAGGACCGGCACTGGATTTCGTTTCGCTGCATGGTTCGCACCGGGGCGGCGACTGTCAGAGACTACACCGGAACGAAAGAGGCAGGAGGGTGACACGGAGGGTCGGGGGCAAACCTGTTTCTGCTTGTGCCGCCCGGTGGGGTCCGTATTCTTGCCGAGACTAGACTACACCTGAGCTGAGACATTGTGGTTTCGACTCCCGTGTAAGCAGCACTTTATGTCTGGTGGCTGGCAAAGCATCGAGTCTGAGGCCACATTTCTAGGCCGTCTGTTCACTTTGGTCCAGTTATTTATTATGAACACATTACAACAATGAAAGTTTCCGGTATTTTTTAATTATTAAATCGAAGAACCTGTGTAACATACTTTAGCTGGCTCACGATGTACTGAGTACACTTTGTTAGGATAGTTTATGACCAGACTTTTATGAGGACAGTGACTCTGAGAACGAAATCGACTTTTTAATCAGACTTTTATTGTCAAACACAAATCTTTTGTATAACCGCCATGTGAACATTCGTACAACATGGTCACATATTTGACAAATAATGTTTAGGTAAGAAGGCCTACAAAGCTTGGGCAGTCTGTTCTATCAGGTATTTACAAATAACATGTACATCAGTCTTCGAATGACCGTAGATGGCGCCACAGCCTGCTGAAAGTGCATACAGAAAGTAAGAACCTACAAGCACGCAGAACATAATTTGTTAATGACAATAAAATTCTCTCGCTAATCTCTGCCTTACACCTGAAGCCTAAATTTCACAACGGGAAGTGTCAAAGGTGACAGGAAGTAGATTAATCTTCAGAGGCTAAGAACCGTGTTTGTGGCCAACATGTACACTCGTCACCCAGCATCTGCTTGATGCCACAGATTGCGGCAATTATCGCTGTGATAAAAGGTAATTGTCTCAACACCTGCAGCTGCGAGCATTTCATATATTAACCCTTTCGCTTGTAAAGTTGCCTGCCCAAGTACATTACCGTTAGAGGCGTTGGAAGGAGGGAGAGAGAGTTGACCCACACCATCCCTTCCCTACTCTCCACACTTTTGACAGTTGGTCACTGGCTTTGCCAACTCTCTGGGTTTGAACTTCTGCTGCCAGAAGCGAGGTTCCCAAGAAGCCCATCGAGCCTGCAGCGTTATTAAATAGCCGCAAGATACGATGCGACTGTAAAAACACAGACCCACTTCTTCCCGGGGCTGTTACCTCCCTTGCAATCTTATTTGCCATGCAAACACAGGCGAGTGCTCCCGGCTTGCGTTTTCAGGTTACCTCCCCCACGACTGCTCGATTCCATTTGCAGGAGAGTAGTTTGCACCAAGACCATGATGCTGTGCATTGTTTCAGCAAGAGACCAGCCATCCAGCTTGACGAGGGAGTGAATTTGTAGGAACATCACAGAACTACTGTGAAGACTGATAGTATGAACATTGTGTTAGCAGAGTGTTGAAGGTCTAGTGGGCTGAAACTTTATTTTGTAATCACTGAGTAAAGTTCAGTGCAAAATACTATTTCCCGAAATTCTCCTTTTCCATTCTTGAAATTGGTGTGGTGATGGAATGAGTGATGTGTTAGCTTCTCGATCACAGAAAAGTGGGGCTTTCACCTAAATATGGGGAAATGGCATCTTGCACCGAGTTTTACCCAATAATTAAAAGATGACGCCTCTAGTCCTTTAATTATCTCTACATACTGGCAATGTTAATTTTTTAATCATTACTTTCATTGTAATGCAAGGCGTGTCATCATATTACAACAGCAAGAAAGCAATATTGCAATATATGCAATAGAGTCTCACGTGGAAGACAAATGCTTAAAAATACAAGTATGCAAAATATGAAAGTAAGTAAGGGGAAAAAAGATAGTTTCTATTTTTGTTTAAATAGATATGTACAACCATAAACATATGGTTTAGTTAGAAAGTCAGAGATCGATAGAGGAATTAATGTATTTACTTGTTTTTAAGTGCTGATGGCATCATCAATTAATATGGAGAGGAAAATTTGGAATGCTGTCAGCTCTTCACCAATCCACTTCTATTTGATTCTCTATTATCCTTTAGATATAAAAAGCAGCACCAAGACAGAATTCTGTTTTGTTTGTTTAATCATATTTTGTTTGCTGCTGTTTCATGAAGGATGCAGTTATGTTTACTGTCGCTGCTGGCTGTATTGCAATATGTGAGCGGACTGGCGAGAATAACATGAAAGATGAAACGATCTCGACGACAGAAGACGGGAAAAATGTTCATCTGAAAAGTAATCTTAATTACCAGCTTCCGCAGACATGATGTGGCCTTGTCCTGGATGATGCAACTCGTTATGCTCTCGTGATTCACCTTTCCGGTCTACAGGTATCTATAGCGACCACCTCGTTAACCACTTGCAAGCTTTTAAGAAAGGAGGGTACCCTTGCTTACCCTTGATGGGTTCACATTTTTCTCCGGGGTCGGCACGTGGGCTGCCTTCACACCGCTCGTGAGGTCGTTGTGACCTGCTCTGCGTGATTCGCTGCACTCACCTTCTGTCTGACAGCTCACCTAGCGAACCTCAGGTGTCACAAGCCTCAGGTGTGTGAATGCGCATGTGTGCGCGTGTGAGAAGGTTGAGGAAGGCTGTTAAAAAAATACTTGGCTACGTATCTGTAGATGAAAAGCACAGATGGAGAAAAAGTACGACTCCCTTCTTCTGTAGCCTTTGTCAAGTTTGCATAACTGACTGGATTTGGCTGTCTGGGTGGATGGTGAGCTTGTTAGGGTAGAACAGTTTTTCCACCTCGTAATGATCCCTACCTTAAAATGGGTGATGAGAAACAAATAATACATCAGAATATGTTAAAGCATTCGAAAAAACTTCTCGTACCAGACCCTTGAGCAGCAAGAGTGAGTGTGGGTGTCCCGAGACGAAACCTGAACCCTCGATCCTCTCTACCCTCAGTAATGTGTGTGGTCCTGTCTGCTAGAGGTCGTGTTAGTGTGGGTGTCTACCGAGTCTGAATGCGTGAATAATGGTGATGCGTTATGGCAAAGAAATGAATGAGGATTATTAAAGTTAAGTTTTCGTTTTCAAAATAAACATATCTTATATGTAATGAGATAATTCTAAATCATATACCATTCTGAATAGAAATCCTCACTCGTGTTTACCATTAAACCATCATCTTTGTACTAAACACTGTCGCCACACTCGTGGACACCGGAAACCGTCACTGGCGACAGCTGCTCAAGTCTGGTTTGACCACGTGACCTGACATGATGCTGTCGACAGCTGTTCCTCAAAGTTTTGGGGGGAAAAGTCGATGCTGCAGTGGCCACTTAAAGAACTGGCTTACGAACCTCTCGGAGAAGACTGGTGGTCCCGTACAGGACCTGCTCACCATCGTCCAACACAGACCTGGGTGGTTAGCCTTATCAGCTACGGTCTATCCAACGACTGCTACCGGTCAAGGGAAGAATAAATGAATGAATGATGAATGCCATTATTTCGCTAGCAAAGTAATTGCAGGAAGCACCAGGAAATAGAAAAACATTTACCTTCGAGCAGCGGTAGTCATCAATAACCATGAGAAAACAAGTGGTAAATCAGCTCACACCCGAATTTCGTTTAACACATGTTTTTATTGCTAATATAGCATGTATCATACAATTAATCATTGTAGTACTACGGAATTTAAATACTAAAATATTATTAATTTAATTTCTATACAGCTACCGATTATATGTAAGATTTTGATAGCTTCGTTCAGCGCTTAGAGGAAAGGACAAAGAAAACGATAGTAAAATGGATTGAAAAAAGGGTGGAATGTACTGATAATTCTAATTAATTAAGTGCTGATTATAAATGCGTGCATCTAAGTTTAGGTTCTTGGCACTGTTGGTACCCTGTCCTTTCATTGTCTTTTTTTCTTTCCTGTGTTTCCTGCCTGCTCTACTTTCAGGTCAGAAACGAAAAGGTGTCGCATGTGCCTTGGGAGGAACATTCAAGTCCCAACTTCTACATCATTCTTCGTGAAACTTTTCATGTCCACTTTTGTCTACCAGTCGGTGGCTGTCAATCCACTACATCTGGTGCACTTCCTGAACCAAAACCTGATGATGAGGAAGAAGAGAATGACGACGATATAACATGATGATGATTGCTATTATTGTTTACTTCTCGGTCTCTGGTATTTCACAATGTCTCATATCGTCAACTGCTGTTATTTATCCCAGCATGAGTGTACCCTATGACCTTTAATAACAACTGCTGAACGTGCCATGCTAATGACTCAGCAGTTTTCTAGAGACTTCCACAACCACGCACTTCGATCACCTGCAAGCATTAAGCTTAGATTTGTCCAGGTGCAAGAGGAAAGTCATTACTAACGGTTCATTTCGGCTCCCTTGATGCTAGGAAAACTATTTTTATGACATAAAATGTGTCTGTGAAGGACAGCTTGTGATATTAGCCCAAGAATAAAACTGTCATACTGTCTGTCTGTCCGTCCGTTCTTCCGTGTTTCTGTCGATTAGTCTTTCTCATCGCAGACCAGCCGTCTACCTACCTCTCTATCCCTCTGCTATCATTAATATTTATTTAAAAGCATCTTTACTTTTTACACTACTTCATGATTCCTTATCTCGCCACCGCTTCATTACTACGGGTCCAGGGATAAAAAGCATCTGTAGTGTCTGGTCACTGCTTAATAACTTCGGAAACAAGAAGTTTGTTCTTGAGTTCCACCTGTTGCCTTGGGGCAACGGGGAATTTTCAATTCAGAATAGATATGAGAATTGTTTATTTTATTCAAAAGTGTTAACGGTCACGTTTGTCATGAGAGTTGTCCAGTCATAATGAGAGTACATGCACTGAAAACAATGTGTACAAGAGGACAGGTCAGACTGATCGTTCATTGCTCTCACCACGGGCAGGTGAGCATTGGAGCCAGTCCCAGCAAACTCAGTCCCCGTGTGGTGGAACAAAGCCGATGAACTTCTGCTCGAAGAGGAATTTGCAATGATGAAACATAATGATTCAAACCTGTCGCCACCCGTAGTTAATTCTCTGCTTTCCTCGCTCCACTTGGTAGGATTTACAGGAAAACGTTTTTATCTGCAATAAATGTTCTCTTTAGAGAAATGGAAATGAGTATTGATGAACGCGCTGAGCCTACAGTTTTGGAGGTTTTTTGTTTTTCGTAGCTAACTCAATTGTTTCTTTTGTCCTGTCTAGTTTGCAAATCCAGTTGCGATGCACGGTGTATGACGAGTGACTGAGCAAGATGAATGATAATGCATTCTTGATGTCCATCCTGATGGGATCCAAGCAGACGATGCACTTTAAGAGTTTTTATTCGGCTACAGCTGGTCCTTCATGTATCCCACTCAATTGTGTTTGTTATGTGGACAGGGATGTTGGTGGGTGTTATGATCAACTGTGTGATATGATTATCAAGCGAATGATGTTGCTGTCGAATCATAATGATCACCACAGGGACAGTGCGTCTCAGGTTTACAGTCGAACAAATTGTAATGCAGAAATAAACAAGAAATAAACAATTGTAATCCAAAATAAACCAGCATAATGTTGAATTCTGACCAGGAATCAGTCCTGTGCTGAGCACATTCAGCTGTGTGGTGTGTTGTGTGTAGTGTGTGTGTACTTTTAGTTGTTCTCTAGGCCTATTATAAATCGAATAAAATCAGTATTAAAGAACGCAGCTTTCCATTAGCAATCATCGAACGAAATGCTGAGACTTGTACCGACAGTTTAAACAGTTTACGAACTATTTCAAAACATGGAATGATGCACGGCATCCATTGAGCAGTCACGTGCTCATCGATGACTAACATTTAATGATGGAGGCCAGGGTGCTTTCATGACAAAAATCTAAGAGAAGTGTTTTCTTAATTCTTTTCTTAGTCTGGAAAGAAACAGCCTTTCATTAACTAGATGTAGTGAAGTCGCAGGGATTGTCATTTAACCAAAAATAAACAAATAAAATAACAAAATAAATAAAATAATAAGGGTCGTGCAATGTAAGTGAAAATGACTGGGCGCGGTGACAGTGCCAGCACCTCCTGTCCATGATAATGCAAACTGTAATTCATGGCACACATTGATGTCGGGGGCACCGGCCCTGTTGTCGTCCCCTAACCTTGAAATACGGGATGGCAGTTCCCTCCAACTTCCACAGAGGTCGGTAAATCAAGCTCCAGCCGTGACAACGGCTGATTATTTCTATCCACGGCTGAGGCATCAATGGCAGACAGACGGAGGAGTGAGGGGCAGTCACTAAATCAGTGAACACCACCGGAAAACAGGAAAGAAAAAAGAATCTCGCAAAAGGACGATAGGTTAATAAATACCAAGCAAAGAAAGACAAACATTAAATGAGAAAGAAACCAAACAAATAAGAAAAGAATAAAATATGGAGGTTACAGATGAAGAAAGAGAAGTTGAAGAACAGATGCATGAAAAAGATCAGGAGAGACTAAGAAAATTAGAAAAAAAAAAACCATACGACTAGACGAAGGCGGAAACATGAAATGATGGTGAGTGACAGGAACAAAAGGCAAGAGTGGGAACCATTTATGAGCAAAAAGCACGCTTCATGATCAAAGGAAAAGAGGGAAAGTTGGGAGTGGGGAATAAAAAAATCAACAGAAGAGGACAAAATTATAGAAACATAGGATAAAGAGAATGAGACTTTCTGTGTTTTTGTCAGCAAAGGTCATGATGATCTAGTCTAGTGTGCAGATATCACAAAGAGAATTAAAGAATTGCAGACTAGGTTCGAAGCTCTTATCCATGTTTCTAAGCTTACACCCACGCCACTAGTTACCAGAAGATGAATCCAGAGAAAAAATCAACAAACCAACATAACAAAACTTCAAATGGGGTTTAGGGAGACTACTACAGAATGGCCTATGACAAACAAAAACAACTGACCATACAGTCACTTAAACCTTACAATCACTTGATCTTCAGTCAGAACTATAGCACTTCCCAGCTGCACGATTTGGCCCAACTGTTAAAAAAAGACTTTAAACTCTTCAAACTGATTCATTTGTAAAATAGCTCAATAGTTTCATCAGAAACATGAGCAGCTATAGACCCCACTAGCTGGTCCGGAAGGATCCCAAGAGCTTGTGGACACCAGACTGTAGTAGCTTGTGATTTAGGGGCGTGGGGTCGCGTGTGCCGCCATGGACCATTAGAAGATCCATCTTAGTCCTAAGAGGGGTTTGGGGTAAGTAAGGCGGCCTGTGGCGATTTATAGGGAAATTTGATAGCGGTCATCTTGCCAAACGACAGCCAGGGGATGATTAGTTAGTTCAGAATGTATATAAGGGCAAATTGTTATGTGCGTGGTCAGATTAAAAGAAAATTATATTTCTACGCAATTATATTACACAAATACATTCACTTTTCATAAACATTTTAACCAAGTGCGTTGCATTTGTCTGCCAGCGCCTTGTAATGTACGTTTGAGCATTTGTTTATTCTTTTTAATTTTTTATTTCTTCTTGCCTTCTACCATCATCATCACCACTGTTCCAACTAGCATTACCATCCCCACATGAGATCAACTCATAAATTATTTATGCCACAATATTACTATCACAGAAGATGCATTCCATTTAATAATTAGTTGATTTATTTCCCCATCCATCAACAAATCATTGCTGTCAAAATTAACACCATGATTCATTACAAGGAAAGGAAAGGGAACCTGAAAAAAAACAACTTCGTGTTACTTTGCAAATCTGTTTGATTGTTATTAGTGAACAGATTTTGAAAATACACACAATGCAGCATATATAGCTGTACATTACACTTAATTGGGTATTAAGAAAAGCATTTTGTTCTTGATATAATAATAGATTACATTTTCACAGCACTCTATTCAATTTTACATAAGTAACATGAGCAGTTAACATTTACAACAAACGAAAACAGTGAAAGTTGTAAATGATATGAAACAATACCTCGTAGCTCATACCTCAAGATATTTGTTGAATAAGTGTGTCTTAATAACAAAAATATTACTGTAAATAAAAAGACTAATAAATTTGTTAAAATACTGCAATAATGCCATAGTGTGACAACATTTATTTACTGTTGTATCTTGGTCTCCAAAACAAAATCAAGATAAAGCACGGACAATATTAAATGTACCAATAAACAAAAAGGAAATTAATAAATGCTATGTCTTTGGCAGCATAATTTAAAGGCACTCATAAATATCACTAGTGATTTTTAAATGCAGAAAAATCAGATAAACCCAGAATATTATTATGTACGTGTGGTTGCCATGAAAATAAAAGATGTACATCTTTGTTTGTATTCATAAAGAAAACTTGCTGACTGGGATAGTTACAGACTCCACCCTCCATCGAATGATGAACTCCTGGCCAGTGATGAAAGCTGACTGAAAAATGAAAAAAAAAGTTCAATTAGGCATTGACACACACATATATCTTCACTCTTCAAGGAAGACAGAAAGAGTAAATGTAGGGAAGAGATACAAGAAGGGAAATAATGAGCACATC
The DNA here is from genome assembly GCF_003073045.1 of Pomacea canaliculata. Classification (NCBI taxonomy): domain Eukaryota; kingdom Metazoa; phylum Mollusca; class Gastropoda; order Architaenioglossa; family Ampullariidae; genus Pomacea; species Pomacea canaliculata. The sequence continues at coordinate 29,592,363 of NC_037595.1, forward strand.
TGACTACCAGAGTGAAGAAAATGAAGGAGAATGGGAGAGTGTGTAAAGTGAAGGGAAGATTGATGTGTGATAGCATGCTCCTGAGTTGTGTGGTTGTTGAATGGGTGCGTGTGTGTGTCCAGAGAGTGTGTGCAAGAGTGCATGTTTCTTCATATATGCATGTGGAATTCAGTAGAACCATTTTTACGTACACCAATGGCCATTTGTTCTATGGTGATAAATAGCATTAAGGCTGTAGATAGATGCAGCTATTACTTTAGTAAGAAACAGAAATGGTATTTTTATAAAAATTTGTTAAAACAAATAAGAGATTTTTTAATACATCTTTTTTATTATTCACACCTCATCCGAGGCAAGGTACACAACCAGATAGCCAATTTCATCTGCTGTAGCAAATCGGCCCATTTTTCTGTCGTGCTATGAAGTCTTTTAATGCCTGTAATGTGGAAAAAGCTGCATTTATTTTCACCAGGGTAAACAGATCTTCAAACAGTGAAAAAGTTAAAATATATAGCAGTCATCAGAAAAGGAGCAAGAGAACTGAAAGTCTAGTGCAACAAAAATACAACATGATCAGTGAAATTAAAATTTTTGGAACATTTCGGCCATTACTTTTAACGCCCCTTAGCTCATTTCTCGCCATTGTATCAATCTCTCTCTCACTATCCCTCCTCATGTCTTTCACACATTTCATTGTATCATAATGAACCGTTAGCGCCATTGTATCAATGCTCAAAGCTATAATCTGTGACAAAGTGAACTGTCTGTAAAGTCTGCTAGTAGTACATTCTTTGAGAAGTAAGTATAAATTCTCTAACATAGCGTTAAAATGCTTTTTGATCTTTCATGGTGCTTTATGTCAAATTTCTGAAAGTTCAAATCAAGATTGGCTTCCTTACTTGCTTGTTGAATTTTAGTTAGAAATCAATAAATTAGCAGAAATTAAACTCTCTTTTCACCTGTTCAGGGTTCTCTGAGATGTTGATTCTATCTCTCAATGAAGGTGTGTCCACAGTACCTTAAACAACATTACAGAAATGAAACAGAATGTATATAACATCAGTACATCAGCACCATAACAAAATACCCAAGAAAACAAGTTCTAAAGAGGGTCAGGAGTTAATGAAAACCTGTTCATTTATTTTGTGATGAAATTGGTAACACTTCAATTATAAATTTTATTTCATTTGTGCAAATATACCTTTAAGCCATTAAGCATCAGTTTTTCTTTTTGGTCCAATAAGAAAAGTAACTGAGGCTATTCACACCTGTCTGAATGTTTGTGCTTACCTGGACAAATGCTATTGAACCTGATTTTCTGACCGACAAAATCTACTGCCATCGACTTGGTGAGTCCAATGACTGCTGCCTTCGTGGCAGAGTAGACACATCGATTGGGAGCCCCTAGAAGAGCACACACAAATACAAACACATAATATTGTTCACCAGGTAGTGTGGCATCTTTTCACTTTAATTGATTAACAACAGAAACAAATATGTGTTTGTGATAATTCTAGCTGCTGAATTTCTCCCAGAAAAAGCATAAGACTGAGTTATAAAGAGAAAGACATTGAACTCTGTCCATTGCAATGCTTACGATTATTGATACAAACATTTTGTTGTTAAAGTTAATTTATCTTTATTAGCACCATTCGATCTCATTCATAAAGTAAAGAATGCTGGAGTTAGCATTTAAAATAATGAGGCTTCCTGGCTGTTTGTTTGGTATTAGAATGGGATTTACCCTTAATGCTTGAGGCAGCAGATGACATGTTGATAACACTTCCACCACTTCCTTGAGCAATAAACTGTGACAAAAGAAAACATGTAAACAATACTATTTGCAGCTTTAAATCTCGCTTTTGCAAGCCCAGTCTTAATTTGCGGCTGTTATTTCTACTCCATAGCCCCATCCATATGTTACTGATAATGTTAGTTGAAGGGTCACTGCCTTGATTTCAGCACTTTATAGCCTAAAAAAGTAACACGTACTAGATTTTCTAAAAGAGTGAACCACCAATAGGTAAAAGAAAGGAATTATAAAATAACCTCCTAACCTTTGGAATGAATGCACGGCACATGCGGTACATGCTTTTCACATTGAGGTCAAAAGAGAAATCCCAAGTCTTTTCATCTGTATCCAGAAGTGTTCCATTTGCTACAAATCTGATTGTTTGCATTAAAATTAAACAATACATCATAGAAAATATCTATTACTTTGTGACAGATGGAACACTCAAACATAAAATAAACGTGATTGTGCAAATAGACATACAAAATATGCTATTTTTTCCAGGTAAGAGAAAATCTAGTAAACAAATAGTAAAAATCCATCAAATTTACATAATTATATTAGCAGCTCATCAGTGTTAAATTTAAGATTTTAGATGCACACTCATACAAATATGTTCATACACAGACATTCTTTAAAATTATTCATAACCTCACTACCCTGCACAGTTAAAGAGCACATCCACTCTGTCCAGTGCTGCAGCAAACTCGTTTACCGCCTCAGTATTTAGAACATCCAAGACGTATGTCTCAATGCCTGTGTGCATAGAAACAGAAATAATTCAGACTTACGCTCTTTGAACCAAAAGATGACAATGTTAAAAATTATCGCTAGGAAAACAGGTTTGAACCTGCAGAACAACCCAACCTCCCAACTCTCTATGTTTCTATTTATCTCAAATTACTGACGCACAAAGATACATGCTTAAATACAAATTCTTAGATACACACATCCAAAGTAAAATACTTAACACATTTAAGTATGTCAATATCACCTGGAACTCCTTCTAGTTCCTTTAGTTTCTCAGCATTTACATCTGTGGCAATTACTCGAGCCCCTTCCTTAGCTGCAAGCTGTGAAAAACAGATAAGGTAAAAGAAAAGGATCACACAGTGGTAGAAGGGGAAATGAATTTTGGGTGGTTTACTGTCAATGACACAGCATCTATCAAGTGGAGCCAAATCTCTTCTTCCAACATATTTTTACCTTCACAGATACTCAGATACCCAGCTGTTGTAGGTCAGGTGACATTTACCTGTTACAGGCCTTTGCCAGCCTTGAACTGATGATCTGCTCTAATGGCTACCTCAGGCTAAGGTATCCTTTAAAGATATGTATAATCCCAATAGCTTGCACAGTTAAATGGTTGATCCACTTGACCAGGACCCCTCTCCATGTTAGCGTGTTAAAGGCAAATATGGTGTAATAAAATCATCTTAAAGCTAGACTTATTTCACTATATAAAAGTGAATGTCACGTTTAGGCATCTTCCCAGTCAACAGTTAAAACTCTATCCCTACTTCATTTTAAAATAATGATGCACAATAAAATATTAATAAGGTATTTTATTGTTAGTTGGAGGCAAGGAATATTTAAATTTTTCTGATACAATAAGGCTGCAACAGATACCACATGTGCGTCCACGAAGAAAATTGTAGTGGTTGTGATGATAGTGGAGGTGGTGTGATATATGTGGTAATGATGAGGAGATGGAGGCACACAATATCCTAATACCGTAGCTGTACATTTACTGTGATTATGATTTGTACAAGATATCACATACCAGTGCAGCTGATCTCCCGATTCCTTGTGCTGCAGCGGACAGAACGAAAACCTTTCCATCAAGTCTTCCCATCTTCAGAGATATATCTTTTCTGTGTTTTTCTCACCAGTGATGCGTAGTGTTACTGGAAATAATTGAACGGGTTGAAGCTGACAAAAAAATTTATATCTTAAATTACTTTCCTTTTTTTTAAGTTTTTGCTCACGGTTGAGCTTTGCTCTCGGTGATACAAGCTTACTGAAATTAAAATAGGTTTCTAGGTGGACTTTGCGCATCAAGGGAGACAATTGGTCACATGCTCGGATGAAGTACAGCATTAGTCGGAGTTTACTAATACCGTTAAGAATAATGTCCTATATGATAAAAGAAAAGGAAATATTATAAGTTCTCACAAAATAAAAAAAATAAAATATGCATTTCAATTTGAAGTGTCTTCCACCATTTTTGCCCCCTGTTATTTGTGCCTACCTTGCTGTAGACGAGCGGTGGGTGTTTCTCTGTCAACAACTCGCGTTGAACACAACCGTCACACCGGAAGTGGCATGTGATGCGCTACCCGGGCAGACGACATGGCAGCCGAAGAAGACTGTCGAGTTTTATCTATTCAGAGTTCCGTGGTGTATGGCTACGTTGGAAACAAGAGTGCGACTTTCCCACTGCAGGTATTATTATTTTTAATTATTATTATATTCTTAAATCACATCCGGACTGAAATAATCACGTGTTTATGATTACTTAACCCTTCCTGACTGTGGGTGCGAAGTCTCATGATGAACTTACGCTTCCTGTTTATAAACAAACAATTTACACTCATCACCTTCAATACACCCGTATTAGTTTTAAAACGTTAACCATGGCATACATAATATTTCAAACTAGCTTCTTCTGTTTTATTTAAATATGCCATTTGGTTTAATACATTTAAACTCTAAATGGTAGAGTTGTCTTGACTACAGATTTCAAACGACGATGATGATGTAATCAAACTGTGTAATGTAGCGAAAGTAATCAGATGCGTGCAACTGGTGTAGCGTTTATTGAATACATTAAGCATACGTTAATTAAATAGCACAAAGCGCTTTCCAAAGAAAAAATATAAACATACAAAATAATAACAAGTGGTCTCAAAAAGAACATGTGTTTACTTGCTGAGATGAAGGTGAATGCCATCAGCAGAGGTGTAGTCATTACAGTTCTGCTCTACTACCAAAATATATATTTCCAGCCTTCTCTTTGTCTTTGACTGTCTTTTAACTTGATTTAATTTTATAGTTATACACATGATAATGCTTTAGTTATATGATTAAAGCTAAATAAGATAGATAAGATAAGATCAAGTATTATGCTAGGTGGTAGTAAATGGTCATTATTTTGCAAATAAATCCATTTTGAGTTTACTTTGTTCAAGAGAGCCTGAATGATTATATCTTATTGTCCTCATATTATCAAGATAAACATTACACCTTGAGTGAATGAGATTTGTGCACATTAAAGCTCTAGTAAAGACAATTGTGAGCTACATAGAATGAGGCAAAAGCTATCCAATCCATAATAATAAGAATAAAATTAAAAGTGGCTTGCATTTCATCTTATCCACCCATTTTGGACAAGCTCAAGGCTCTTCACAAATGACAGGTGTTGTGATGTGAAAATAAGTTGACATCAGAACAAAATGACTGTACTCCACACCAAACAAAGCATGAACACAATCAGTGGGCCAAATATCAAAAATGGCTTACAAGCTGAAATACAGTTTCAAATAGCACATCCAACAAAAGGCATCCATTGCACTGAAATGATGAATAAGCCCCAGCTTACACAAAAGTTAACTGATCAACAAAAGTCAAGCAGACATGAAGCCCGTGCACTGTGCCATCTTCAAGTCTGCATATCGAAAAGGAACTGAAGCCAACAACGCAGAAGAGGCTTCACATTCTACATGCATAATTACAGGTTCATCGAAAAATACACAATCACTAAAATACGAAGAAGGTGTCAGATAAGACACAAATGTAACAGAGCTCTGTCCCTCCAGCCAGTTTGGCGAGTGGACATCACTCTTATTCATTGCTGAAAACTCACAGAAGATAATAAGCTTTTGTGGACTTTGAGGTCAGCAGATGTGTAGTGATGAAAAATTATACTCACCATGAGGACATTAAAAAAACTAAACTTGTGGCACACTGACACTAATTGGAAGCTTCTGCCTCTTCCCAGGAGCCAGAAAGAGGAACAAACTGATTGATGCTCTGTGTTAGGAGTGTCATTCAGCTAGTCATTTTCACATAGGTGAAGGATCAGTCTAGACAGCATATACATGTATGTGTGTGAACTACCACATCTTTTAGTTGATGGCACCAGTAGTATTTACTGTTGGGATATGAGGCATTCTTTGCCATTAATGTGGCATACATATCTTCCACCCTTTCTTGTGTCTTCCCCATCGGTCAACACACTTGGGTACACACATGCAGAGCTTAAAATAACTACTGAAAACAGTGAGAGGCTCAAAAATGTCCTGTGTGCAGTGTAAATTTTGTGTTTTGTTTAGTCATTTATTGAGGTTAACTGTCATTGTAGCAAACACGGATTAAAAAAGTAGGCTAGTTGAGTGAGCTAGCATTTAATTTATGGTTGGATGTGACTCAGCATGCAGTAGCCCCCATAATGTGTTTCTTTTTATGTATGCTTAAATAACTGTACTTGATATATTTGGAAAAGTGGGGTGAAAGAGAAACTAACTCTGTGACAAAAGAAAATGTGGAAACGTTAAGGCAATGAATGCAGTTACAATGGAGAGTTATACTTGTGGCAGGATTTGTAAAAACCAAAATCACCTGAAAGATGCTACACCAAATGTTCTGTCCATTCAAAAATCTGTAATATGGGGAAATGTTGGCAATGAAATTGCAAGGTTTCCTTTGCAGGTTGGTAGGAATACATTATCTTTAAAATATTCTGACATAATTTATACTATAAAGCTATAAATACTTTAACTATAAAGCAAGACTGTCAGATGTAGCATTGTATTAAGGCTTTATAATGTGGAATAAAGGTTTGAAGACATGTTTGCACTAAGATATGAGAGATGTAAATAAGTAAACCATGAATACAATTTTGAGACTTCACACTCACACACACTCTCACTCACACATATTTTTTATGTTGAAATATGTAAGACATACTGCTGTTATGAGATGTAAAGAACTGCATTTGCATCATGAGTGTGTGAGCTTTGTTTATTGTGGTTTCTTATTAGCAGTCTTGTGGCTTCTAGCATAGTTTATACCTTCATTTACAAGAGTTCTCAGCTGATAGACTGGAAATTATCAAGAATATAGCTAGTCAGGAACAGCTTATTTTCATTTTTGAGGTCCTTTAAAGGTGCAACAGATGATTATTACACCTCTTTCAGGTTCTTGGGTTTGATGTCAGCACAATCAACTCTGTACAATTTTCAAATCACACAGGTATGTCATCAAGTGTAACGAAAGGTGCCCCAAGGGATAGTTATTTGTTGTTAGCTTACTATATAGGTGGTCAGCAGCAACAGCTACTGTAATAATTGTCAACCTTTTCATTTGGATATTATTACAACATTTTTTCCCCCCTGAATGAAAATATTTCAAAGATAAATTTCTTTATTGACTAGTGTAGTTATGATTAGTAGACAGAGCTAGTTGAGAGGTACCTGATATCAAGATGAAAATATGATGTTAATAGACTCAGGGCTGTGTTTTCAAAATGTGTGCATATAACTCTTTGCTGTTTTTTGTTGTTTTTTTCCTTTTTGTCTTGACCTACAATGAAATTTCAAATATACTTATATGAGTAACATATAGTGTCTCAAATATGCTTAGATTAGTAACAAGTTGTTTCAAATATATCAGTAAGCTGTAAAGTTTGACTTACTTGTAATTTAACCAGCAACAACAGTTGTCATAATTAATGGAGAAAGTAATGGAAAGTGAATTTTACTTTTAGTAGCAAATCAAGTAAGAGATAAATTTGCTTTGACCACAGCCTTCTTATTTAAGCAGAATATTTAAATAGTAAGATAGTTACTGTCTAGCTGTTAGACCTAAGTATTTTTTATATTGAATGGATTCCTGATAATGTTTTGCGGCCCTATACTCCTTGAGGAGTAACAAGGAATAAACTAACCTGATAATGTTGTTGAAATAGATACTGGAAGGGGATTATTGGTATTTTATGTTTCATGCTGAAGCAAACAGCTAAGATTGTATCACTGCAACAAAATAAATTTTGTACAAGTATTCAATTTCTCTTGGAAGGCATTTAACATGTAAGAAGCCAAAGAAGTAATGATTATTGTATAAGACATATCTGTGTGTTTACTGATATGGTGACAGACATAATAAATACTAATCATAAATATACAACTCTACAGGGTATGGTAAGTGGAAGGGTCAGGTCCTAAATGCTGATGATGTTGCTGAACTTTTTGAAGGTCTTCGGATAAATAATTTACTGCATTTTTCTCATGTACTCACAGGTGAGTGAGTGTGTAATTGAAGTCATTGTGTGTATATTTTGTGGTTCTCTTTAATTACACAGGCTTTGCCTTTTACCTTTTATTTTAGATTATTAAAGCAGCTCATGTATGTATCTATTTTATGAACATCTACATTCTGTGAACTGACAACCGTATAAATAAAAGTGTATTAACTTGCTAAAAGAAATTTCTAATGTTTTGGGAAAAAAAAGAATTTCAGATGTTTTCTCAAACTTTTGTGTTTATCATCCCTGTTTTCACCACCATCTATAGTAGACACTGATGCGACATTTGTAAATAATTTGTAGTTTGCTAATTCTTTTGGTAGTTGTGAAGATTGTCTGTCACAGAGAGGAAGGAGAGAAGAAATGTGAGAAATGAGGAAGTGTAGGAGGAAAAAGCTCTTGGTGTGAGCCATACATATTGGTTAATCAAGAATATTCACTCCAGTACTGTGCTGTGTGCAGGTTATATAGGATCAGAGTCATTCTTAGAGAAAGTAGGGGAAACAGTGATGGAAATGAAAAAGTCTAACCCCAAGCTTGTGTATGGTAAGTGTACAGCTTATGAGAGACATGTCTTCACTGCATTGTACCTTCACCTCAAAGTATTGCCTTGAAACTGTTTGAATTGTCCTAAATATGTGTGCAAGCATATTCAGGTGTGAATGTGCATTCTGCTGTAAGGTATGCATGCTTTTACTCTTTGGTGTATTAGCATCTTTTATGTACTTTGCATATATATATATGATTTTGCATTGGTACACTAAAATTATACAAACTAGTAGGGCAGGTTTATATATATATAATTATTGTTTTTCTAAATTCATTTCACCCTCCTACTTTGCAGCACTTTTTGTAGACAGTAGAGTTCTCTTGAAAAATGCCGTGCAGTCATTTGAAACTTGCATTCACTGTATATCGATGAATGTTCATCTTTATTTTTCCCAGTATGTGATCCAGTGATGGGCGACAATGGAAAATTGGTGAGAATGCAGTGTTATACTTAGTCTACTGAAAGTCAGAACTGTTCTAGCTATGCTAGTATGCATGTTACTGTTCATTGTTATTGATTGTATCAGTGAGGTGGTCATGTAATCAGTTTAGTAATACTCTGCTGTACATTTGAAAAACAGTTGACAAAGTTATAAAGATTACGTGCTTGAAACAATTCTTCAGTAAAAATTCTTTAAGCTTGAACATGTATTATATTTGTACATGAACAAATAGACAGTGTTGCTATTCATCATACTCTTCACATGTTAGCACTCTCCTGTGCAAGTGAAAAAGACATGTATATATTATGGCTTTTTATAGACAGCAAACAATGTAACTAAACAATGAGCCAAACTCCAAAAAAAACCTGGGATTTTTTTTTCAGTATGTAAAAGAAGAATTGATTCCAGTCTATCGTGAGAAAATTGTTACTTTGGCAGACATCATAACACCAAACCAGTTTGAGTTAGAGTGAGCATTTTGAAATATCATTGTTTTCTTGCTTTCTTGTGTACTTATATATGTTGTGTGCAAAGGGTCATCAATGTAAAGATACAGTTTATAAAACTTTTTATGTCAGCATTGTTGGAAGGACAAACTTTGTAGCATTTTGCTAGGCCCATATTAATAAGGGCACTTAAAAAATTTTGGGAATATATCTCTGGAGCCTGGTGAAAAATGATTTCAACTTAATTGATCTGTTCATTCTGATAATGCTTTATACCTGTAGATGTCATTAAGTTTAGCCAAGAGTTTTGAAATTAAATCTTTCTCAACAGGATTTGAATATCTTGCTTCAATATAATGTTTGTAATCTTACACCTTTCTCACCAGAATCCTAACAGATTCGAAAGTAAGTTCAGAAGAAGAGGCTTTTATCGCTATAAACAAGCTCCATCAAAAGGGAGTGAAGACTGTAGTGCTGAGTAGCAGTGAGTTGGGCTCCAACGGCCTTCTGGTCTGCCTGGCCAGTACAGCAGCTAGTAAGTACATACATGTGTACTTTTAACATACATATGTATTTATTACTTGCAGTTTTGCAACACAGACATGCATTTGGACACGTGAGTCACTTTTGTATCTACATCTTGGTCTACATGGCTTTGATAAATCAATTTACCTTATGCTTTCTATCATTTTAGTGTTGCGCATATGCATATTTTTAAGGTAGGCGCTTCAGTACATGTTCATCAGTATTCATGTGCTTATATTTTATGTGATGGGTTTATCTGGAAACTCATTGTATTCATTGATAAATTTATTTCTTACACAGATGGCTTTAGGCAGAAGTACCGCCTGGAGATCCCTTATATTGATGCCACATTTGTCGGAACTGGGGACTTGTTTGCTGCTTCTCTTCTAGCATGGATGCATAAAGATAGTGACCTCAAGGTGTGTGGGTAGCTGGCATGCTTGCCTCTGGATGAGTGTGGTATTTTGAAATAAAAGATGGGTGAGAGTGAGTATGCTTGTGGAGTTTGTGGTTAGAAAGGGTGTTCTAAAGCTTTGAGCCAGTGGATGTAAAGGAAAGCCACTGTTTACTGTGGAATGTAGAATGTGTGTTAGATGGACATGAAATATGTTATGTGGACTTGAAGTGTATGCTGAGCACATGGACCTAGAATATGTGTTATATGTGTGAATGTGTGTTATGTATGTGTGTTGAACGTGAATGCATGTAAATTTGTGTGCAATCGCAACAGTAATTAAGGTTGAAGGATGCTGTCAGTTTGAGCTTTTTGCCCCAAATAGGCAGATTATATCAGCTTAAATTTTGTGGATCTTCACTTTAATCCTTGTAGATAGCCCTGGAGAAGACCATGGCAACACTTCAAGCTGTGATAAGACGAACACTGGCATATGCTACAAGTAAGAATCAATCTGAAAACTTAAAGCGACCTCACAGAACTTAAACCTTATGTTTATTGGTGTAAGATAGGATGAAAGGTGTATGTATATATGATGGTTGGGTAACATGTTACTTGGTCAGGCTGGCATTATATTACTAATACTTATGTATTTCTATCCACTCCTCGTCAAACTAGGATGTCTTCTGGTCACAAAAACTTTACAGCCTTTACTTCACCAAAAACTTTTTAAAATCTCAGATTTCGGTTCAATTTTTTTTTTAAGCTTTGTTCACTGGTTCCATACTTTTAGTATTTTTCCTGTCGTTTCAATTTTTGGGCCACGGCATTGGGTTGTTTTGGTTTTTATTTTTTAAGACCTTTTTTTAACCTTTGATGTGTTCCAAAAAATATTACACATAATGACTCTGATTTACAGCCCCTCTACATTATTTAGGAGCCACAACTTTACGATTTGCTGTTGTTGGTAATCAGATGTGTCAGCTGTATTCACATATATATGTGTTTATGCATGTGCAGAAATCGCAGAGAAAGGAATGAGACCTACACCTGCTCAAATGGAATTGCGGCTTGTGCAAAGCAAGGCTGACATTGAAAATCCACAAGTTTCTCTCAAGGCACAAGATGTATCACTTTGCAATGCAATACTCAGGACATAAACTTGAAGAATATTTCAACTGTGATTTTTTTCTAAGGCTATCAGTAAGGTTGATAAAGAGTTTTTGTCCGTTTTTTAAAGCTATCAAGTCAAAAGTATTTAATTTGTGCAAAATAAAACCTGAAGAATGCTGTGTAGACTATGACATAAATTTCCTGAAGTTACACAAATGTACTGTCTTTGAATGGAAGAGACTTTCATGAAACTGTAATCAGAGAAGACAGGGTTTTTTTTTTGTTTGTTATTTTTTTTTGGGAGGGAGGAGGGCTGGGTATTTCTTAAAATGTCTAGCTTATATGGGATTCATGTTTAGATGTATGTTAAAACCAATGCTTAAAATTTTGTATGACATATATTTCACTTTTTTACTTATGATTAAGCAGCAAAGGTGAAAAGAGAGAAAAAGTGTGTGGTTGTTTCTTTGCAAGGAGAACTGAAATGTGTGCTTACAATTTTGTTGACTTTCATATTTTCATGCACGTGAAAAAAGAATTTAGGATGCAGATAACATCAAAGTCTGAGTATAATATACTATTTTATATATATTCAAGATGTGGAATAAAAGAGAGAGTATTTAGCATCTGATAAAAAGCTTGTAACTTCTAAAAGAACAGAAATTTGGATAAAAAGCCTTTGGGAAACAAGAGTGTTTTATTTTGCGAACCCTTGTTTATGTCAGGTTATCATAATATTTAGGACATCTTTTTTCGCCAAGCAGCATGCACTGATTCGCATTCAAATCTTCCAAACCGGAGACTAAACAGGAATGTTGAACATGGATTTAGTCCAAATTCAAGCAGTAGTGACGAGTAGGAAAATCATTGTAGTGTGTGTGTGTGTGCGAGTGCATAGCTGGTGTGGAGGGAGGGTTGGGGATTTCATACATCTGCAGATGGATATTCATATGTACATTGTATAAGTGTATCTTAATGTGTTAAAATAGAAGGAAGCATATTTATTTCACATATTTGTTAATTTTTTTTGCATGAGAAAAATGTGTCAGTAGTTAGGGTCTCAATAAAGCACAGACACTGATTTGGAAGATGTATTCCTCTAAAAATATTTTTTAGATTTAAAAAAATATTAATCAGATAATTTGGGATCATAAATGCATAAGGTAGGCCATGTGGGTTGAAGACATGGTGTAATAAACACAACTAGAACATGACGTTTTAAAATATCTTGAATATTGGATAAAGCCTTTTACCCATGCAAACTACAGTTTGTATGGTTGATGTAGAGATTGGTGTGGGTGCTTAACATCTGAGCATGTATTCATGTGTATGCGGAAGTTATATAGATGAAAGAGAAAATAAACATGCATGTAAAAATACGTTGTTAACATTTTTCTTTTACTTGCCTTAAGAGCCTTCAAATCATTAAGAAGGCCTGATTTAAAATTGTTCTGCCTAATTTAAAATTGTTCTGCCTGATTTACAACATTCACATTTACACACTGATACAACTGCACAGCTGTTTGCTAAATGAATGTGACATCTATAATTTTAATGGCATCTGCAACTTTTAAAAAAAGGACATGTTTTAACAAGCTTAAGAAACCATCATTCAACAGGCACATGAACATCTGCTCAAAATGTTTTATTGCATTACATCATCAAAGCCATTTTGTGTGAAGTTTTGTAAAGTCAGACTCAGTCAAGGAAAGGGATTGCAAGGCAATTATTACAATGGAAATGTTCCCCAAGAGTTTTTAGAGTGTTTGTACTTAGTGCTGTCCAAGAGACCGGAATTCAAATTTTTTGTGATTTTAATTAAGATTTATGTCGACTAATGTATATTTTTGGGAGATTCCATATTGTGGGGGGTTGTGTCCTTGACCATAGAGCAACAGGTTTCTGGTTCAAGGCCCACTTGGCCTGTAGCTGTATCCTCCTCTCTGCCCACCTAGAAAAATGTCCACCCCAGATTTATCGGGAAAGGTAAAAGAAGGCAGGCAAGGATAAGCTCCCTCTGGCACTTGCTATGCTTTAGACACAGTCAACGACTTGTGTTCATAGCCTGAACAGTCATTAGACTTTGAGACTCCTTACCTGAGCTTTAAAGTATCCGCCATTACAAATAAGACTTGGAATAGTGAATGCAGGTCAAGTGAATCTCGAAAACCTGGGAACACATCATTGTAAGGAATTTTCACTTTCATTCATATGGTAGTGGGGAATACAGAAAATGTGCGAGCATTTTAAGTGATCATATATATATAAATGGAAAATTACTTTGGTCTGCTACACATCCAATTTATTCTCTCTCCTGTGTGAGTCTTTCAAGCACTTTAGTTAATTCTGTTTAGCATGTGAACTGCTTCTTGCTCATGAAACATGAGAAGTTAGAAACATTTTGCACATTTTAGGAATGTGTTCTAAGCAGACAGCAAAATGTAATATTTACTGTACATACATTTTTTTAAACAATATCACAATTAACTATAGTAGACTCTAGCAGAGTGTTCTTTAACGATCTTACTTTCCCTCCACCATAAGAATAAATATTGACAGGGAATGATTTGTCAATGTTATAAATATTAACAACATTGAATGAAATCAGTGGAAATACAAACATTTTTTGATGTCATGCCTTTTTTTTTGAAATCCAGAATAGCAAATATAAAAATTCCACTTGGTTAGATTTGAAGTACAAAAGCATGAAACTTTTAAATGATTTTTTCCCACACTTTTTTTATGAAATGATCTAAGCACTGTAGATGCCTAGAACCTCTCAGCATCCTGGTGTGGGTTCTCATGTCTAGGATAAGTGTATCATGTTGCAAAGGACAGTCACTTTCATAATATGGGCGGAGAGTGTGGCAAGTTTGCAACTTTCAATGATTTGCTAAAGTGAAAAACAAAGCTAGTAGAAGCTAAAAATTAATGGGTACTTTTGGAAAATCTACATAGGAAGTTTGGTGATTATGAAGAGCAGTCCATCCAGTGGAATATTAGGCACTGTATGATAACGTTAAAAAATGTGAGAAAAACAGTAAAAATGGAGATGGTTTAGCACATCACAGTCAAACCTTTCAGTGTTCTTTCAGTGCCGCAGTTAGTCATCATGTTTTCAGATTGATGACTTCTGATGAAACATTATGTGATCAGACATTTCCAGCTGCAAAATTTCATATCACAGACTTTCAAGTCATCTCAGATGAAGTGTGTTAAGCAGTGACCATGAGACTAGCATTATTCTCATACTAGATAAAGTCAAGGATTTCATGCTACTAGAAAGGGACTTTTAAAGACAGATTTTTCAGGAATGTATGAGTCCCAATAGATGTGGCATTTAACATTATCTGAAATATGGTGAGGATTCAATGAAATTACAACATTCAAGGATATAATGCCAAGAAAAGTTGCTTGTCAAGTGGTCGCACATAAAAGCTTTCGCCCATGAAATTCTTTCATTGAAAACAAAATCGAAAGAATGAAAGTTGTCACTTGGACTGTCGAGTGAGGTGAAGTCGGATAGGATGGCAGACATCCAAAGAGTTCCACTGGCTTCTTTTTGAAATCACGCATCCCCGAACACAACTGTTTGTTTACTTCATATCCCTGTAAACACCTAACGAGTTGATACTTGCACGCAGCAGAGCTGCAATGACCTGCAGTCATTCAAACTGAACCTTGTACTGGCCACACATACACTTGTTGCACGTGGAATAAGAAAATCACACTGGAGGGCAATATTCTGAACGAGACTTGAAAATACTGAGTGGGAAGGACACTGCAAACAGTGATAGGTACTCATGTAAACGTGACAGGTTAAAAAATGATCACTATCAGTGACCTATATATATATATGGTCAGTGACCACAAGCTAACAAAAAGCCCGTGTAGCAGAAAAAGGACAGCAGCAGCAATGATAACAATAAGACTAACCGAACTGAGCATACTGACCAATCACTTGCTGCAATAGCCGTCTAGCAAGAGAAGGCTAGATGCTCCAGGTAGACTAGAATCTCACCTCCTGTACCCCTAAACCCTGCCGAGGCCAACTCTGTCTCAACCTTTCATTCTTATGAGCAGTAAATTTCAGAAGCTGACTCTCTCATAATGAGAATTCCTGTCAAGGATGCAAGATTGGTCCAAGGCTGGGCAGAGGTAATGCTCGAATTATCCAAATGGCCTAACCTGGTCCAGTGTCAGAAGACAGGCACAGCTTTGGCACCAACCCATAGTTCCGCAGCAGTCTACCTTACACGTCTTCATCCATTAACCAATTCTGTGTTCAGATCCATCAAAGGCAGCTTTAGTTGATGGACAGGAATTTTTTCAAAGCGCACTGCGTTAGCAAGGATGTCCATCATTGTGAGACACCAACTGTCTTCAGTCATGCTTTCATTCCAAGGTAACGCTTCCTCAACAGATGTTTAGAAATAACTACGCAACATCAATTAAGCGAGGGAAGGAAAGAAGATGAAAGCAAATTTGAACTCGCAAGCCAAGCTACATTCTCTTTCTACCTGAGTAGAGCTGAAGGTATCTGCAGCATCACTACCACCTACTGTAACTGGCAGTCTATAGGGAGACAGTCAATAAGTGTCACTTGATTGTCTGTTGGAAAACAAAGACAATCGCAAGAAAGGCGAGGCTATCGGTGCCTTTCTATTGCGATGTGTCGTTGTCGTGGTAACCGTGTCTGTTTTTTTCGATGGCGAGATTTAGCGGTGACATCCAGACGCGACAAGGCCAAAGTGTGCATTCGCGAAGTACAAACGCGGGTAATGCGGTTCGAAATGCAGGAAAGCTGCGGCTTTTGCGTGAAACAGCGCCCATTGTACACACAGAAGCATCAGTTCACATCATCTTTAAACACAGAAGCATCAGTTCAGATCATCGAAGCTGATACGACAACAGGCAAGCAACTTGGGTAACACCCGACATTCAGCTTTCTCCTCGACATGCACTTTTGTTCTCATGGTTGATGACATATTGATAAAATATTTTTATATGGAAGAGTGAGATGGTAGGCAACATAGAAGAACATGGCCGTGAGTGTAAATGTCATGGTCTTTTTTAAAGTTTATACATGCGTGAAAACACACACACAAACACACAGAAACGTGGACTAAAGGGCGCTGGCACACATCTATCATGCATCTCCCTGAGGCATCAGACGATGAGAGACAGTCTGACTTGAGAAGTCCTACTATGGTTTTGGTCTCGAGTTTCATAAGTTTGCAGACATACTGGGTTCAACATGTACTCGATCTGGGGCCATGACTTTCATGGTTATAAAGCGAGGGCACGTCGTTGCCCTGGGGTACCTTGGGAAACTCAGGACAAGTCTTAACTCCGTATTTAAAGTGGGATCCAGACACAGCAAAGGTAGCTTTACTTCCGGAGTGGTAGCTTACGAAAGTAGTGACAAACATGTCTTATGTCTTAGGATAAACATACTAAAAATGTTTGTGGAATCTGCACACCTTTTCACAGCTTCTGGGACAAGACTTATTTTCCCCACGTTGCCCCAGGGGCAATGTTTCACCTCGCTTCCTAACCAAGTCCCTTTTGTTTATCAAACCCAACACACATATCAACATTAGTCCGTCCATGTACACACAGTTGGCAGAGGCGATCATGCGCTTTGATGTTCGAATGAAAAGGAAAAGGTCAGACCAGAAAGCCTATCCAACCAGTTTGCCTCAAAAATAATAAAACAATGTGAGATTCGCAGTGATAACCTCGGTGATGAATGCAGTGCCAGGTCTGTAGAAAGACGAACACAAAGCGCGGTGTAGTAAAAAGGGGAAAATGAAGAAAAAGGTGATTTGTCAAACAAATCACTGCGAATAAATAGTGGCGACCGAGAACAGTTTTTCAGGCTAAAATACCACGTGTCCCTTTCAGTTTGAAAAAGCAAACAAACCGAAAGGTCATTCAGTCAAGAAACAGCATCAGAGTATAGAGAACAGTCTTGTCACTTTGATATATCAGTGCCATCCATTGTCAACATGGAGAGCCTTCAGGTAGGAACTTGATTATCGTAGCCTATGGTGCAACGTGTGGCAGAAAGCTCTCCCTGGTCATGGGCTCGGTAGAACAGGGAGGAGAAAGTCTTTTGGTAACATGTGAACACATTTTGAAGGAACAGAGCTGTGCGGCATCTGCAGGCAGCTCTCAACATGGCGAGTATAGCTCGTCTTTGTAGAAAAACATTTTATTTTGATGATGCGCTCAGAGACTGAAGTGCAACACGTGTATTTTGCAACATAAACTTAAAGGTCCTGCCTTTTTTTTAAGAATGCCGATTCTATATTTTCTGCAGGTAGAAAAGGCAAAGGAGTGGAAGAAGTGGCAAGTAAGGTCAAAAACTGGCTTGAACTTTGCCCTTTCACCTGCGTCACGTCCGTTCTCGCCGGAAGTCGTTAAGTCGTTATTATTATTTTTTTTTTCAGTGGCATGAGCCCACAAGAAAACATCTCACTTTGCAAGCAAGGATTCGACAGTTTAAGGAGTTTTTTCAGCGAAATCTCCACCCCTGCATTGTCTGTTGTATTATCCGTTCGTCCCGTGAAAACATCAGTTTAAATGCTGTCATCAAAGGTTCCATTGGCCATTACATGTCCGATCGAATGCATCTTGCCAGCCACCTGGTCATTCGACTTGCACGTGCATACGAGCAAGGGGTGTGTGTGCGCATGCGTGTGTGTATGTGTGCACGTGCGCATGAAGTCAACTCGTAGAACTCAGTCTCGGGTAGACGAGGTGTGACAGTGACGCAGGTACACGTGTCCAAGTTCGCAAGTACGAAGGTGAAGGTCAGACCTCATCTTCCTGTGTTTCTGGATTCGGCTTGGTCTTAAGTAAAGTGTTGAGAAGGAACACCATCTGGTCCATCTTCTGGTCCAGTCGGTTTACCTGCACAGAAAGATCTATATACATATATAAATTATATAGAAAGTATATATATATAGAGAGCTATAAGCTGATCACGACATTGAAAAAATATTTATGCTGATAACAATCGCAAGACCGAAATTCAAAACAATTTTGATAACATGATCCACATAAAAGTAATAATCTAGCGACATACACACCAGGTTGAAAGATTATCAACAGCCAAAAAAAAAAAAATAAATAAATAAATAAAAATAAATAAATGAAAAAAAATGGGAGAGAAAATGTCTAGCTGTCCTTGAGAACTTCCCATTATCTAGTTCAGTGTCATTTCTCAACAGAAAGTCTCTCTTGGCAAATGACACTCAAACACATGGACCTGTCCGACGGTAGACGAAAGAGTAAATGCATTACATATTGCAAAACATGGACGCCCTTCGGGTTTTCTGACAGGTTGCATGCACTCATTGCACTAATTTTCTCTGCTAGCCTGTAGAGAAAGTAGTGAAGCACCATCACTGTACCTGATTCTCTACTCGAACCATCCGGGCTCCTATAGTCATCTTCTCCCTGTCTCGGGCCTGACTGGAATACAGATTACTGGGCTTCCCGAGGGTCTGGTCCAGTCTAGGGCAAAACAAGCAGAAAAATATCTGGGATTCGTCCAGGCTCCAAAAACAAACTCCACTCCACCAGCCTGATCCTCCTTCTAACTCCGATAATTTAATTAAATTTATTTAAAATAAATAGATTTTTAAAATGTTATGTAGGCAATTTTCATCTTTCTCATCATTTTTCATCTCTTCTTGACGTATTTCCGCGCCCACACACACACAATGAACGCATTTATTTCGAAATAATTGAGGACTGCAGACAGTTCGATCGTACCCACTGTTCGCCAGTCAATTCAATTTGCAAATGGGTGAGCTGAGCAAGCACTTCACCAAACAGTGCCCAGCTTGTCAACACGAGCTTAAATACTGAAAACTGAAGCACTTCCACCACCACAGAACTTATTGACACATGATACCCTGTCTGCCATTGCCAGGGTTAGCTCTCCTGTCACTGTCTTCTTACCTCCTCTGAAGCTCTTTGATGCGGACCATCATGTTGAGGTGGCCCTGAGAATACTGCTCGATCACATCGCGAACATCGTAAGGTTTACGTGCTTGCTGCAGACAGAAAAATATATTTAAACCACCCACAGAGTTCTGAAACATGGTCTGGCCAAGAATTTGAAACCATCTGTTTCCGGTCAGAGTGTGCCAGACAGCTTGCTGGCCTCACTGAGAACGGACGCACGGAGAGAAATAAAATGTGGCGAAGGCAGTTAAGGAGATTAAAACCATCGTCTGCTTTTAAGACAAGCAAACAAATGGCGCACTGAGTGTCTCATGAAGGAAATAATATCTGAGAAATAGGCTGTCTACTCGTTCAGCAAATATGGCCTGAGGAGTATTCTCATGTTGCAAGGTATCGCACTTTTGGTTTGCAATCCCTTGCAAGGGACTTGGCAGGAGAAGGGTGTTGCAAAGCTACATTGCAAGAGAAATCTTGCACAAACAAACATTGAAAACATTGCAACGTGAGAATAGGTCTTTACACCATGACAGCCATTTCCTCGAAATATTAGCTTTGACTACTCTGCACTTGATAAGTTTAATCTTTTCTGATATAATATTCTGAAATCATATACGTGATGTTTACTCACACAGGCAGCGATCGCAAGATCTGTGAACCTTTTACTGTCAACAGAATTTTTTGTTTAGCTAGAAAAAATACATTTTTTATGCCAAACATTGCATCTTACTTGTCTGCACCTGATTCTATAAAAATTGAATTATAAATTTCTTCTGCGTCATACCCACCCACATCAATGCAAATTAATATCTACATGAAGTGAAGTATGTAACTTGCCTGAAATCGTCTTCTGGAGACGAAATATTTGATCTTCCGTATAACACGAATGGCAGTTTTGTGGGCTTCTGTCAGCCTGCAGGAGTGAAACATATGGTAATAAGTATATTTTATATATTCACTATAATATTGAACACTGTCATTATCATGCTGATGTAAACACAGCTTTTTGCAATCTTTGACGCACGAAACATTATTTTTATGGCTGAATATTATTTTAATGTTGAGAAATATTAATAACTGATATACTATACTTGCTGTAACAACAGTTTTGCATTTGGTATTAATCCTACATTTCTAGTATCGACACCCAAGGTACTAACTAACCCCCATGAGACAGACGACATAGACAATATTTCTTGTAATTAGATGGACTCACATGAAGGTATTAATAATGCAAAGTAACATTAGCAGCTTGTGGATGTTATTTTAAACTCACTGGACAACTTTTTCCATGGAATCGTCTAGGTCATTGTCCGTGTCGTCGTTGTAGTTGTTTTCGTTGGCACCGCATATACTCGGCCGATGACTGTCCCTCCTCAGTATTCGAGGTGTCAATGGCCCTAGAGGGAGGACAGAGCAAAAACAATTTTATTTGTCTCCTTTCCCCTAGGAGTTTGGAACTAGTGTCTTTGGTTTTCTGAGCCCACAAGGGAGTAGGAATAAAAGAGAAGAGAGAGCCGGCAAATAAAAAGGAAAAACAACAAGAAAGACCAACAATGAACGAACCATCAAAGGAAAGAAAGAAAGAATGAATAAAATAAAGCAACAGGACGCAAAGAAATGTCAGGGGTGATTTTTCGATTATTGAATAATGGCCCGAAAATCACTCTCAGTGTCATTACCAGGAGGTGCATCAGCTCACTCCCACAAAAAAAGATCGATCGCACTCTCGCGTGTTGGGAGGCGGAATGAGTTATCTCGGGACTCTGAATAGTTCAGGGGGATAGTGGAGGGGGAGGAGGCGAACTGCCTCCTCCCCCTCCACTATCCCCCTGAACTATTCAGAGCCGATGATGATGATGATGCATCCTCACAGCACTATTTTTTCTTCTGGGGAGTAGTACCATCAGATGAGGAGGGTCCAAGATGCGCATGGCTGCCTCACCAAACCTCGTCTATAAAGTGCGAGACCCTGGCCGGTCCACCCTACTCCCTGATGTTCGTGCCTGCAGTCATTTATCAAATTCTGTGAGGGATACAAGCTGAAAATATACTCGGGAAATTACCAAGCCTCTTGTGCCGACTGACAAGATATCTGCTCACGATCAAGTGTGGACATAATCGTGGGAACAGGAGATGACATGGAGATGCTGCTGCCATTGATGTCATGTCAAATCGTCTGCCACAGGGTAATGGGTAAACATGGACAGTCTCTCCACCCCGGTACAACTGTGGTGAAGCAAATTTCAATTGCTAACCAGGGGCTAGATGACAAGATGTCGTGCAAATGTTTTCCGAACATTAGTGGATGGACACGATGAATAATCATTGTTTAGTCGCTGTAACTGCACTTACTGCTTCGTAGTGCCATCGATACAATGCTAGTTGTTTTCTAATATTTTTTTTCTAACAGTTGTAATAATACGTCGGAAAAAGTAAGAGAATTATTGTTCAATATGTAACATTTTTAATCAATTCAATCAATCAACCAATGTGCATGCGCACGCGCGCGCGCGCGAGCACACAAAGCATAAACTCTCGCACACATAATTACAATAAAATACTTTCGAGTTTCGAGGCCGGCATCTTCTGCTCGTGCACTAGTTAGACAGTAACTTCTTATTCCGAAGGATGTAAAAGGATTCAGAAGTTGTGAAATGCCAATTTTATTAAATGCAAAGTGCGCTCGCGTGATTCCACTGCACGTGTTGTCATGGTGATAAACGAATTATCAGCGATCATGCAAAAACGCTTTTCTCTTCCAAGGCGCCAAGCATTGAAAGATATGCGGCAGAAAATTCTTCTATAACCGAACATTCTGTGGTGCCAGGCAGGCCATGGCAGACAGTGAAACTTGTTTATTTGATTTTGTTTACATGTAAGACGAATGTAAACACCTACACATACCTGGCCTCTCTCTCTCACACTCAGCTTCTCGAGTTTTACCAGTGCAAGTATACATAGGTGTTTTCACCAGCACTCACAAAAAACACACACCTGGTTTTTCATCGGCGTAGGTGATGGAGGAGACACTCTCGCGGTAGACGCTGTGGTTGGCCACGGTGCTGGAGGAGTCGAGGCGGGACATCCTCCTCTTACGAAGAGTGAGGCTCGCTCGTCTCGCCATCTTGGCGAACATGGTCTCCTCGCTCCCTGGGTCGTGCACGTGGATCTTCCACGTTGCCTCCGACTTTGACCCCGGGGCCGCGGCGTGACACCTCCACAGGCACTACATGCACACACACAGAGGAAATGACTTTGTAGACAGTGTCGATATATACATGAGAAATCAGCTCACTGTTGGACCCTGAGAAAGAGCGAAGGGAGGAATAGATAGCCATCAACCCAGAACATGTGTGGCACACATAGCAAACACCAGTCTCACTCCTCTACCCCATCGACATCAGCTAGACAGGTGTTGGTAGTGATGAAGCACAGCACACAGGGAGGTGACTGTTGTGGACAAGACTGTCCTGTCCTGTCTGCACTTCCAGTCCATGGCATCTTCATCTTCTTGCTGTTTGCTTTGCATTGGCGCGTCTCGGGAGCTTGGCAGCAGATCGTTTTCCTCCGCCCAAACCTGACCTGCAATATTAGCCTCCGAGTGTCGGGGACAAAGGGTGGCTTCTTCAGTTTATCTCAAGCAAGACGATTCAGACCAAACCTCATCAGTACTCCAGGGTCGATGTGAGTTTCTTTTATTTTTAGTCACTAGGGTTGGTGAAGACGGAGAAGCCGGTGGGTGGGCGATGACTGGATACAAATGTCAAGACAGTTTTCGAGATGGAAAACATTCGCCAGGGGCGACCGACTGACTGGCAGTGTGTGACATATCCCATGGGTAGCTTCACTACTGCCAAACCCTTACGTCTCACATCGTTTTCTGCATATAAACTTGTATAGCATCGTGTATATATTAACAGCCAGGTCACGTGTGTGTCTAAGTTCGTTACCTCGCCAGCCTCTCGTCGCGCAAAACTGATTTCCCCAACAGTTACCCCTAATTTTACATCATACCCTTTTTATTTCGCTACCCTCACCTCTCTCCACTCACTCAATATTTGTGATTGTGGCAAGATTATGAATTATACTGTACTTTAAAACATGTCACATATACTGTGTACGTCACCACTACCTCCTTCTCTCCCCACATCTCTCCTGTTATCACTGCCCGACTGTTGTCTGTCTCCGTGTTACCTGTATCAGGGTGGCCGCTGCAGGGATCTGTCTGTTGAAGTGTTTTTGCCGCTGCTTCTGTTGAACTTTGAGAGCAAACCCGGATCCCAGGATACCCTGCAGACAGAAGGAGGCACTCGCATGATTTGCAGCTCAACAGAAATTCAAAATTCATGCCTCTCTTTAGGGATACGGTAAACTTTCATCAAATTTTGTTTTCACATCTTCATAATTATTTTAAACTTTAAGCTCAGGCCCACATTTTGAAAAACAAAAAATTCATGGAAGCCTATTTTTGACTAATTTAGAGCAACTCCATGCCGATGCCGATAAGCAGCAACAACAATCAACTTACTGACCTGCAATCTGTGACGAACTAAAACTCATTATCCCTCTACCAGCTTTGTCTAATCATCCGATGATAAGATAGATGTGTGTACTCAGGCCATCCCTTTGCTGGAACTGGTTTACATGTGGACTCATCAAGTTTTTCTACTTAAATAAGTTCTTGTAATTTTACCTGGGCTTTTGGCAGACTTGCAAAGTTACAGACATTATTAGTTGAAAAAAAAAGGGACCAGACAAAAAAATTACAAATCGGAATTGTCATGCCACCAATCATTGATGGCTTTTTTTTTTAGCTCTGCATCGAACAGCACTCTCTTGCTTATCGATGGTCTACATCTAAAGTTCGGCGCGCATGCCCAGAAACAGAGAACTTGCAGAAACAGTTGGCGAGCGGAAGGAGGGTTAAAGGCTGAGGGGAAGAAAATTTTGTTGCCATGTTAACATGAGATAACTGCCTTTAGTTCCAATCTCGTCTCGGGTACCCTGTTTATTCTCTGCGTGTGTCATCTGTTTACATGGCCGTCAACTTTGACCTGACATAACCTCTTGTGTTAACCGAACACAAAAAGCAGCAGTCAACGATATCGCAGTAAATAAGGTCTTGATTCCTTTCCACAAATATCAGCCTAAAGATTGGGATATTCAAAGGGTTTTACAAGGGAGCAGAACAGAGTTTTCGTTGATAATTTGGGAAGTTTTTAATATTGTATTGTGCTTCTTGATTTGAAAATAATTTCGCTCGGGTTGGCCTTTAAAGGAAAGGCGGGTCATCGCGGTGACAGCGTCTCTCAAGCGCGAACGAGGACAGAATGTTCCTCCGTCACAAGGGGAGGAAAATCAATGTAGGTTCTACGCACACCGAGTTATCTGCGTTTCGCTTGGTGCAAGCCACCCGTCAAGGCGAAATAACAGGACACGCCAGTGTGACACGACATCGGGTGCAGCCATTGACCTGATGACAAATAACAGGAAGTTGTTGTACCCTTGAAGTTGATCGGGTGCTTGGGTGGAGTGTACGTGGGTCTGCGAGTCAGACGAAATGTCCACATCTTGGGGTGTGTTTAAAAACCGAGCTGTTATTTATTCAGTTTTGAAAATAACTGTTAGATAATCTCACATTTCTCTTTTGTACGCACGCGCGTGCGAGAGTGTGAGCGAGAGAGAGGAAAAATCGTTATTGCAGACATGCTACATGTGAGGCTGGAATCAGACCCGAGATTCTCTGTTCTGGCTTCATAATATATCAACAGATCACGACCGACTGTGATGTCAGTTTTATACAGGTTACCAGGCAACAGAATCGGTATTCAAGAGGGAGTGGGGTTAAAGGTCGCGCTACCGGAAGGTTTGTTCCGAAAACACGTTGTCTTTGTAGTTTGTGGCTGAGCTGGAAGCAGTCTGGACACGATGATACTGCACAGCATGGCTGGTCTCCAGGGACATCCCGACATAATGAGATTCCAGTCGCGCGCCCTGTCACTGGAACCTTGCGAGTCACGCAACGCACACAACCGCGTGGGGGACACTTTGACCCTGGCGTCCAGATTAGCCCTCGCCTGCACCCTCGTGTTTTCAATCTGTTTTCTTTTCTTTTTTTTTTTTGTAGATGAATTTTGTGCAAATAAAAAAATTAGACATGTACAGATTCGTTTGTTTGAGTGTATGTTTGGGAGTGGTAGTTGGTGTGTTTGTTAGCGTGATTTTTGTGTGTCTGCATGTTCGTGTGTGTGTATTATTTTGACAACAACAAGGAGTTAATTACTGTAGTTGCCTGTAGAGAGGCGATGTGGATGTTCAGGAGGCGTTCCTACCCCTGGCGCTGTTCTTGTCTTCGCGGCTATAAAAGCGTCAATAAGGTCACGTGACCCGCGGCTGGCGCGGATCGTTTGCCCTCATCTAAGTGCAGTCGAGCTGCCTTGCACGAGTGTTTACTTTAGAGGAATTTGTAATAGCAAAAATAAAATAAAGCAAAAATGTGGCTTGTAAAACTAATGCACTGAAGCTTTCATTGACTTTTTTGTGTCTGATTTTTTTCTGTTCATGTCCTCAGGTAACAAGGTCAGTGTTGTGTTTGATATATGTAACTTCAAGGTATCTCTATGAGAAAAAAAAACCTCTAAAAAAAAAAGAAGTTGACATCCGATTGTAATCCTTGTAGTGCTGTGATCTGAAAATTTTTTTTGGTGTTTACTTTCAGTAAGTTTTTAAGAAAATAATTTAAAGTAAATAGTCCCTTTGCTCTAAGCCAAAGTGCAAGCGGTTTACATGATTCTTCGAAGATTCCAAACGCTGTATCTTTAATTATTAAAAAAACGTACTCTATAAATAAGAAAAACAAAGAAAAATAGGAGAAAGGACTAATTAACATTACTACATGATAAGAACATGTCGATGGGTAGACTAAATCCATGAGAGTAATCACGACGGTTAGCGGTCAAAGGTTAGACGGAAAGTCACATGACGTCATGTCATATTTATATCAGCGGTAATCAGAATGCCTGCTACACTCGATAACCCTTAAATATCTCATTTCCCAGCCATCGCAGGAGACTGAACACGTCAGGCTTCAGGGAAGTGGAGGTGGGATGCCGGAGTGGGGAAAGGGGAACTGTCTGAGGTCGGAGCAGGGGAAGGGGAGCAACCGAGCCTCATAAACAACTGTCCCTTACCTCCCCAAAACACACCCCGCCTCATTCTTATGAAAAATGTAGGTCTTGTGGCATCGGGATGGGATGATATTGCAAGACTGCACAAAGCAAATGAGATGATATGACTGACAGGTCGCATAGACAAGGGAGGCCATTCTCACTCACCGCAGGAAGTGCAAAAAAGGAAATGGCGAAGACAGCGAAGCAGGACGCCACGATCTTGCCCATCCACGTCTGGGGCACCTTGTCCCCGTAGCCGATCGTCATCACAGTAATCTGCGGAGATAACAGGTCAAAGGTCAACAGCGATGTGCTTATTTGTCCAAGATACTTTTGATGGCGCTGGTGATATCACAAAAGGGGCAGAACTCAAGGGGTGCTGTTTAATAAAAGTGTGTGAGGACTGGTGTTTATTAGTAATACAGGAAATTCTGTTTATGAGAAAAACATAAATACAGAGAAACCTGCTGTTTATTAGACGCAAAGTCTACTGTTTATTAGAAGGAGCATATGGAATAATATTGATTCAAGAAACAAATAAAAGCCAGTGTTTATTATCATCATAACTGCTACTGTTTATGAGAAACACTTTGTTTTTATGTTATCGGCTTGAAAAGAAAGAAGAGATCCAACAGTATTTCCCTTTTCATCTTTTTCTAGCCGTTCTCTTTACTTAATACAATTTTTTTTTTGCGTGCAAAACTTTTTTCTTTCTCCTGTCCACCTTACTATTTATAACTCGTGCTTGCATGATACCCGGGTCTTTTTACCCTCCTCCGTGTCACTGCGTGTGACATTCGGTTAGCTGACAAAGGCACAGCATTGACCATGGCACCCAAGGGAATGAAGAACACGGAGAGAGGAAAAGGGAGGAAAAAACCTGGTCTTTCAACCGTGACCTCTGCTCAAAGAACTTGAGTGCAGTCCTGTCGATATTGTTTGTAGCTCTGTCATTTACACGTTCGGGTGGAGGGAAGGGAATGGAGGGTGAGCCCTTTAACATGGGTGCAGCTATCACAAAGTCCAGAATATTTGTCCCTCGGCTTCAATAGAGTGGTGGAAAATTGCAGGCCCTGCAGCTCCCTACCTTCAGATAACTGTCTCGTGTTTCGATGGAGTTGGTTTAATGAGTGCATCGTGTAAAATGGCAGTTGGGTTAGGGCTGGCACCATACAAACCACACACACACTGTTTTTGCAATTTCACACTGTAGATTAGGAGACAAACGGAGTGACCGTGACATATGCAAACAAATGAGTGGATGGGTGAGTACGTTAATGAAAAATATTGGGTGGATGGGCGGGTACACTGATCCACAGACTACTGGATGGGCGGGTACATTGAATACATAAACGGGTGGACGGAAACAAAGTGAGGATAGACTAAGCAGCAGACTAGTGGATAAGCAGCTGAAGCTAAGGACTGATAAAAAAATTATGTGCTGCATGATGCTTTATGCATCTTCCACAACCACATACCTCCATCACAAAATCGTTGTCTTAGAAAAGGCAAAGTGAAAATCAATATTTCAGCATCAATTTTCACGTCCCTCGTCTACATTTTTATCTCCAAAGGTCCGTTATTTTAGGGATTAGTTCATCAGTCACGTGACTCTTTATGGGATACACCATTATACATCAAACGATTGAGAAGAACGGGAGGAAGGCAATACCCACCACACCCCACCATAAAGCATCTGCATAGCTTTTGAAGTCGTCTCTCTCCTCTTCTCCTCGCTCAGCAAGATACACGAAATATGAAGAAAATATAAGGCCAAGAAATCCTATGTACAAGGTGGTTATCAGCTCCTGAAACAAATTTGAAAGTTTTTAATAACATTTAAGACATAAAATCATTGAAACCAGTACACAGCCAAGTACATACACACAGAAGATAATTCCACAAATAAAAATAAAATGAAAGTAATACGGACATAAACAATCAAACAATAACATTATTTCTCTCATAATAATATACTTGTTATAGTACTCTCCAGCATCTGACAATAACCAAAGGGACGAAGGTGGAGATATAAAAGGGAATAGGATTTGTAACTGACGTGTCCTGTAGGTAAGCTTATGTCGGAACTGAATATGTGCAGACTTTTTTCTTGTTATTATTCGATAAACTGTGCAGTGGAAAAATATAAACAAAGCATTCCTATCGTATTATAAATAATCTGTAGATGATTTGTATACAGAGGAAGAGAGGCAGAGGTTACATGTAAACTCGACGCCGGCTTAGATAAGAAACATGAGCATCTGTAGATGTCGTTAGAAAAATCCCGCGGACACTAGAGGGCGGATGTATACACACAGAATAAACTGAATTCATAAGAATAGATACTTATGAAACAGGTCAAATATATCTCAGATATAAGTGACCCACAAGAACTCAACCACGATCACAAACATAAACATAAGCACTCGAGGTGACAGGAACGCGCGCACTAACACACAGATAACATCGGCACGTGCTGCACGTGCAGTCATGCATCGTGGACAAACAAAGTCCATGTCTAGCAGGAGAGTGTGGGAAAACAAGAAGTGGGTAACGAGGCTGGAGCTGGATGGCGGCTTTCAATGAGATAATTGTAGCGAATTCCTTGAGCAAAGATGCGCAAAATTACCGACAGCCGCGGGAGGCTGATACCGGAAGTCTGTGCTACACACCAGCCTCGCTTTCAGTGAAATCTCGCGATTTACAGCCGCTGGGAGGGAGGCGGATGGGGTAGGAGAGGGAAATGACCGAGCGGTGTAGACGATAATGCAGGAACCTGCTGATGACATTTTTTAAGTCTCGGAAAAAGTAAAAGAAAGATTCAGCAGAATATAACAGACTTTTTTGTCTTAGTTTTCCATTTCTCCTATCGTCTTTTTGATTCATTAATTCTGTTTATTTTTTTATTCCTTATTTCATTTATATTTTTCTTTTTCTCCTTTTTTTTCCTCTCTTCGTTCGTTTCTGAATTCATCATAGCATTTTCTTTTTTGTTTTGATTTTTCTAGTTGTTTATTTGTTTGGTTTTAATTTTGTTTCTTATTATTTTTGTTCTTTCTTTGATTTCCGTATTTTCTGGTATATACGAAATATACCATTGGTAAATTTGATATCGTTCCGTAAAAATATACAATATACATACAGCCGTAGACAAGAAAGGAGGTTTGTTTCCACTCTGTAAAGTAAGTAATGTCATAGACAAGCACACGGACCATCAATGCAAAATAAAATCACGGAGGTGTACAGGTGTGTGATAAAACAGATTCACATGACTGCAGCACATGGTGACGTGTTACCTGCCGATGGAGGTAAATGACGGAGCCCAGGAGGCGCCACGTGCCGCCCTGTCGGTCGACGTGGAGCATGCGCAGAATCTGCAGGAAGCGCACGCCTCTGTAAGACAGACAATACACGTTGTTAGGTGACAGGAGGTAAGTATTGTAGACTTGAACACAGTTTATTTGTTACAACAAGTGACAACAACGAGCGAACAGTAAAAACCATTTTCTTTTCATCACTGTCGTCAATATGTTCGCAGACTAAACTAACAGGTAAGAATGTAGCTGTGGAGGAAGATGTATCAATGGGTGATATTACATCACATTGCAGCAGGTAGGACACTGGTTGCTGGTTGATTTCTCGTCACTGGTCTGTCTGCTTCTTTGCCGGTCTGTTAGTCAGTCTGTCTGTCTGATCATTTACACTATACACTTTTCTGCATTCCCATGGGCTAGTGGTGATCCTGTGTCTCCCTGAATTTGTAGTAAATACAGATTTAATACAGACGGAGCACAGGGGCTGCCACCATGGGTGGTCCCCTTATTTCCAAGTGTCGCCTCTGTTTGTCTGCCCTTGCCTGGCTTGTCTCCCCTCATACGATCGTCTTTATTGATGGCGAAGGCTAAGCTGGCTCGGCAAACCCTCTCTGGTTTTTCATGATTAAATCCGCCAGACCGCTTGTTTTCGGGAGAAATGTGTCGCAGGTCCGCAGGTCACAGAAGGTCTCGTGCACCAAAACTTTGCCACGTGAAAACATCGGCCTTCAGCCATGTCTGATTTTGTCTGAAATTATCTGTAATTCTATGCTTCAGGGAAACTACAGTTCTCTATGGCATTCATTTTGCTGACCCGTTACCTGATGCTTTAGTGAAGTTAAAAAAATTTTCAGTGACATAGGCAACAGTTTTCAAATGTACAACGATCTGTGAAGTTTTTCAACGATTTACTATCAAACGACCGCTTTTACTATAGGTTAGGTCAATTAATTTTAGTTGAGGGATAAATGGTCGAGCGGGGCGCAGCTTCCTTCAGTAGAGTTCAAGATACTATTTCAAAAAGCTCAGGGTCCTACCATCACGTCTTTCAATTTTTTTCTCTCTCTTTCAGTCTATTATCATTTGAAAATTATCAATCTGAATGTAGTATTATTAACACATCTCCATCTTTTGTTACCTGCTTTACATTAGTCTATACTTCAACGATTTTTGTACCAAAATTATATATAGTTCACTGTTCATAATTAGGTCCACATATGAAACATTTTAAATCACCAGTCTCTTGCTAGCACAGAGCAAACGTGGTGTGGCTCATCGTGCCAACTCTCGTCGTTTGTAAAGTTACAGATTCCGAAAATAATTTCTTAAAAATAACATGTCGAGAATGTTCTCCACACAGCTTGATTCTTTCACGAAATCGATTTCATTTCATGTCGAGACACGTTGACAAGCCCGGCTTTCCACCTAAGGAGGTGGTTCCAACAGCAGGAGGCAGACAATAAAGTTGAGATGAAGTGATCTGCAAACACTCGCCTCAGCTCTATGCTCTGCCAGAGAGAGGAAAGCACTCGACAGAAGACATCGATTCCGGCATTTTGATTTTATTACCAGACCGTAGGCAGTGAAAGGAGACAAAGAAACAAAGGGAGGAGAGGTTGGAGGTTGCTCAAGATGTAACTGCCTTGGACAGTCAGCAACGAAGGCCAGAGAAGGAACATCGTCCAGATCGTGTGGTGTGGACAGGAGCAGAAACCATGGCCAAAATTCTTCAATGCTTTCTTTGTCTAGCTCACCATTCATACAAGAATGACGAAGAAAGAAAAAAAAGAAAAGAAAAAAAAAAAAAAAATAAGATGAGAAATCCTGAGAAGGGAGACAACTCTGAACATTGACAGTTTTACCTGAGACCAAGGTAAGTACAAAGCCGACAGTGCCGGACTTTGTATTTTATGAACATTTATGGAGATAATCTCCCTCTACACCAGGTAAGATAAAGTCAAAGCTGAAGTAGCACAATTTTACATCGTTGATAAAAATTAAGATGTGCACAAAGCTTCGTCCATGGCACAAAGGGCACACAGGGAGTCGATAACAGCAAGTGCACAGTTCTACGACGATGACGACAGAACATGTCATTGATTCAATAAAAAAAAAGTAGAAATGTAGGTGACGAGGAAAGGTGAGAATGGAGTTCTATCGACGACTCGGTAACCTGAGTGCAACCACCTGTGAACGAGCTTTCTCTGTGAACCGTGACCACTGCAAAGCTGGCAAATTAATAATTAAAGCACTTGCTTGACATTTCGGTCGAAAAGTTCAGCAAATGAGTTTAAACTGATTTCCTGTAAATGATTTTAGTAAGAGGTACTTACTCAAGGCCAGAAAATGGATCGCGTTGGAGCAATTTCAAAAAAAGCATCGATCAGTGAAGATGTTTACTCGGAATTCACGAGTGAGTTGAGATTACCAATAAAGGCAAGACCTCTGACCCCTGACCTTAATGTCTCTCCCATATCGACAGCACAAAGGTTGACCTAGTCACTCAGCAGCAGGCATGGTCGATGGGAACAGAAGACAATATCCATTAAGGTTTTATGCATGAGCACACTGCGCGCGTAAACAAAAACATCCCTCCTCCCCCACCCCGTGAGCTCGTGCACACACACGCACACACATACACTCACACACACAGACACGCTCACACACAGACACGCACACACACACAGACACGCTCACACACACACACACACACGCTCACACACACGCACACACACATACACGCTCACACATACACGCACACACACAGATACGCTCACACATACACGCACACACACAGACACGCTCTCACACACACGCACACACACATACACGCTCACACATACACGCACACACACAGACACACATGAGCACGCGCTGGAGCTGAAGGAAACCGTGAGACGGAGGCTGTAGCCCCATCTCCATCCCCATCCCACCCCAAGCTCCGTCGCACAGGAAGGGGAGTAACCCACGACTCGAAACTACGAACGACAACTTTGTTTTGTCAGGCGATCGCATGAGGGCGCTAGCTGTAGGCCTGTCAAAATGGCCGCCAAGTCACACCAAGACAATTAGAAACATGTGCAGCACATCGAGAGTGGAATCGATTTAACACACTCATGCCTAACCTCCACACTCACACACACGAACGCATAATCACACACCCGAACGCATGCGTGCTGGTAGACAAGGGGCATTCAGGACAAACGCACTTTCCTGACATGACATGGTGAAGACAAAGAAACATTTTCTATGCTTAGGCTATCTCGAAAAAACTTAATCTTTCACTTGTTTAGCCTGTCGTCCGTGAAGTTTCAACATTCCCTGAGGTTGAGCTCTCTTGGGGGAAAAGTTTAAAGTTCCGACACGCTTGGGCTTGTCTTGTAGAAAGTTTAAAAATCGAAGATAGCAATCAATGTTGTAGAGATGTTGATCTAGTAAACGTTGCTTACATACATATATAAAAAACATAAAAGCCAAGGAAAGAAGCCGACATCTTACCGTATAGCCGAGGTGGCGAAGACCTGTCCCTCAGAACCAACAGTAAAGACGACAATGGAAGCCACCACGACGATGAGATCTGTAGAAAGGAAGAATAAAAACAGTTTCTTTGAGTGAAAACGGTCAGTTGTCATAGTTCATATCTAATAACAAACTTTTGCCCTCCACACGCATGTTCCTGACTAGGAAGTGAGTTTTATTTGAATTTAATCTGCTTCTGTAACTCCTTTACCCCTTTCTTTTAATTTCCCTGGATTTTCAACATCGGACAAAAATAGCCGCGCGTGACTGGACAAGGAAAAGTCACAAATCTTTAAAATGGTTGAGAGACAAGTTTCACAGCGAAAAAAAAAAAAAAAGTAGAAGAATAATGAAAATGCCAAACTCACGAAAAAGAAGAGACAGCGGTTGGAAGCTTTAAGAAACATGGGGAAGGAAGGAAATGGAGAGAAAGTGCAGACTCTGACATCGTTCATGAACGCATATTTTTAGCGGTTGGAGAAAGATGTTTCTTTGAACAGTATTGCAGGCCCAGCAGGGGCAGTGGATAATGAAGCCAGTTAGCTGTCAAACTCACTTGAAGAACACATGGCATACAGTGCACAGGGAGCAGCACCCGCGCCATTATGGAGGGCAGCTGGCTTTTTCAGACCCGCATCAGCAGCGTGAGGCGGTGACTGCTTGTGACAGAGCCACAGGTCCACCCGACCAGGGCTGGGGGAGAGATGGGTGAGGGAGAGACGGGTGAAGGGACAGATGGGTGAAGGGAGGGATGGGTGAAGGGAGAGATGGGTGAAGGGAGGGATGGGTGAAGGGAGAGATGGGTGAAGGGAGGGATGGGTGAAGGGAGGGAAAGACACGTGTTGCATGATGGAGAAAACGTTAGATAAAGATCATCCAGGCTTTTATTAACACAACCAGGCGCCAGGATTTATACCGCACAATAGTTTTCATAATAGAAAACAGTCTAGTTATGCAATAAAACACCTCCATGGTCTCCCCTCCCCCAATATCTTAATATTGCCACCCACACAGAGAGACAGAAAGAGAATTGAACCTCGTGATTGAGTGTGGCCGTGGGCCGGCTTCAAGTGGAGAACGTGAGTGCAGCAAAAAGAAACATCAGGCCGGGACATGAAGCAGCAATTGGAAGAAAAGCCAGGTTGTTGTTTTTGTGGAACTAACAAGCAGCCACAAGCCAAACAAAGAATCCAGAGCACGAGGTGGAAATAAAAACAA
Source organism: Pomacea canaliculata (assembly GCF_003073045.1). Lineage (NCBI taxonomy): Eukaryota > Metazoa > Mollusca > Gastropoda > Architaenioglossa > Ampullariidae > Pomacea > Pomacea canaliculata. Next base: position 29,627,129 of record NC_037595.1, read on the forward strand.
CGCACACACATATTCCATTTATTCTGTAGAAATGGATAGATTCTATGTATTCTACGGCTCCTCCTTCATTCCTCTGAGTGCACGGGCAGCGCACGTGCAAGGTTGAGGGTAACACCACGTGAATGATGTTTACACATGTTTCCCCAAGTCTCAAGCGCATACAACTAGTAAACAAATTTCTTTAATGTTTTCGGCTGTCATATGAAACGCCAGAGTTCCGACATGACACTCAATTAATACTAGAATTTTATTTGTCACTCATTCCGCTGGTGAAGCAGATATACTAAGAATCACGATTGAGATCATCCATCAGCTCAGGTAAGTCGATTATACGATGTCTTCTAACCTCCGAGGCCGGTGGAGGATAGCACAGGAAGTGACGTCATTGATCGAATGGAGTCCCGCGGGAGTACAGTGCCCTTGACAATGAGCGTTATGGCTGCTTAACCATCTCATCAGTTCTGCAAGCTCCAGCAATAGTAAATGTCGATGTTATGTCTTTCATGTCTGCAATCTCCAGACCGAGTAAATGTCGATGTCATGTCCTTCATGTCAACAGGTTTTTGGGGTCAAACTGACCCTCGGCCCGACCTCTCTAGTGTCCAATTAAAAACGATCTGCTACGTCGAAAAAAAAAATATACACATAAACTGTCACGGCCATATTGCCAGCAGTACAGTGAGCTCTTTAGAGACACTGATATAGATTGCCGTCACTTGCATTGTTCTCTCACGTGCTCATAAAGTCGACTACGCATGTCACACCTGTCTTCTATGTCACACCTGTCTTCTATGTCACACCTGTCTTCTAATGCTGTTTGTTGATTACTTTAAAGTGCCCTGCGTGTGGGTGCCCATGTCATTTATCACAAAAAAGTTCGTTTTATTATGGTGGTTAGGTGTGGGACCTCTTCAGAAAGTTTTGCCAAATCCACAGATAACAGGTAAACATCGTGTGTTAGGCATGCATGAAAAAAAATTATACCCAACCAACAAACATCCATACACCTACCCACCCAAACAAATAAACAGGCAAAGAGTCAAAACCGAGGTCCTCCAACACCCTTTGTAAATAAACTGAAATTTGCACCATCCTCTACTTTCCCTGATGTGAACACCTCTCTCTTTGTTGCTACCATGAAGGTATCTTATCTCCTGAATCTTAGCGCTACCACGAACGTCTACATATCCTTATCTCCTCAATCTCACATCATGGCGGCCTCTCAGTACAGTCTAACTTCACAGGATCAGTCACAGCCGACCCTCCTGTCAGTGTCTGCCATCAGGAAGCTTGTGTGTTGTCCCGGCTACATTACTGCAACTCCAACTCTTTATTTGTTGATCTCCATACCCGCCTGCTAGACAAACTTCAAAGGTCTCAGATGAATGCCGCTTGTACTGTCTTTTGAAGGCAAAAGCAGACCACCCAGGACACGAGCTTCAATGGCTGCCAGTCCTCGCTGGTTATAAGATGGTCAGACTGTGCCACCCTTGTCTCTACGGTCTTACCTTGACATTCCTGTCTGACTTACTCATACCTTCACCATCCGACTCACGGGCCTTTTAGAATCCTCTCATTATTTTCATCTACCCCGGGTATAGCAGAGATCGGTAACTGAAGCTGCGTTGCTATAAATTATCTTTGTCCCTATGACAGACCTTCCAGGTAACCACGGCCAGCCTCACACGTGAAGACCAAAGGTCAGGTTTTTGTTTTTTTTAAGGATTTAATGTCTGGTAGATGGTTTGTCTTATTGACGATTAGCCTCCCAGCAGTAGGAAGACTCCTTGTCTTTGATTCATTATTTAGAGAACCGCTAGGTCCATTTGCTGTCAGAATTAAGTGTTGGGGGCTGCTGGTCGTTTCAGCCTTATTAGCAGCTTCATTAAGCCTGAGCATTGATCTTCATGGATGAGAGGAAAAAGCAGGACCTAGAGGCTGTAATCATGTGCTAATCATGTGAGGAGGGAAACTTACGACTAAAACAAGACATATTAAAACAATATATAAATAACCAAGATGGTATATGAAGTTAAATTTATTCACTCTGACCAAATGATGTCCCCATGAAGTATTAGAAGAAAAAAATATTAATTCATTTTTATAATGTCCATTGCAAAACTCAATTTAAATTTTGATGGCGAGAAATGAATTCAATAAGCGGTATCTTCCAAGCAGTTTTGTACCATCTTATCTGTCAAGTTTATTTAGGTCCAAAAATAAAATTCAGTGTTCACTTTGGTTAAAGTAAATCCGTGGTGATCTCCTCCATACTTGCTCCAGGTGAGAGAAGTAATCAGAAGGGGACATGTGCCGATACAACACTGGATGACAAAAGAATTACAGACTCACCCTGAGTACACGCACGCGGTCCTGAACCACTATCTCCGGTTAACCGATTTATCTTGTTATCCCGGGATAACAGGCTGTTAACTTGTTTCTATGAGCATCCGAGAAAGCTTCTGTCTGTTCTCATGGACAGCGAGTACGACAACGAACATAATGAGCTTCGTATTACACCTTGCTGTGTTGCTATGGCAACGCATTTACAACCTGCCCGAGACAGCGCACAAGAAAATCCATCAGCCAGCATGCTTTTTGATGTAAGGTGTATGGAATATTTTTTTAATTTAAAATATTGGAATACTGTGTCGTCAACATATTCAGAAATCTTGAGGGATGTGAAAGCTTTGTACAGCAATATTTAGAGGAACACAACCGCACTAAAGCTGCAAATAGACAAATGTACATTGTCACTCTGTGATGCTCCGATGTAGTTTGAAAACCGCAAGCAGTGGTTTCAAAATGATGGGAGGTTAAATTCTCTAAGGCAATGTGGGTAACGGCTCCAAATGGATAGTGAAACCACCAAAGTTCTCTCATAAGACTGAAAACATACAAGCGAGGAGCTGGGTGTCAGGGAGGCTAATGGCATCGGACACCGGGGAGGGCCGGGTGGCTTTATTAGTCAGGAGAATGGCGACTACGGAGTGAGTAGAGGTGAGTGCGACAATCACACAGCAATCTGTCTGTACGGTGGATACAATCACTACTGTACCTGCTATTTCAGTTTATCTTCTTTTTCGCATACTTTTTTACACTCGAAACTGTTCGTTTTGAGTAATTATTTTTTCAGTTTGCTCCAGTAGCAAGGTTGTTCTGAATTAATAATTAATCTTTAAAAAATTATTATGACAGTTCATTAAAGACAAATGGACTTAATTATAAATAATTATAACTTCCCTCTAATTATGAAATCCTGACGGAGATTTGTACATCTCAACTGTAATCACAAACGAATTTATGAATGATTGTTTAAAATAATTATAGCCATTATTATGTCTTTACACAGGCTCATTTAATCAGAAATTAAAGATGTCTATAGCTAAAGTGAACAATTTTCGTTGTTTAGCCCTACAACAGAGGGAAGAGGCCAAAGACAATTAAAGATGGTCACTTAGTGAGATTATTTTGGGTTTGTTGTTTTGTTAACACCGACAGAAGTTTCTGTGATGTGCAGTTAAATTATATTTCTTTAAACAAGTGCGATTGAAGAAATAGCACACGAAAAGCTTTGACCTGTCATTATTCCATAGACATCTACTAAGACAACGACCATCCTCAGCTTCATATGACACCTTGCTGTGTTCCCATGGCAACGCTCAGAATGTGGTTTCCTAATATATTTCTCAGCAGGAACACGTCTGCTCTGACCAATGACCAATGTCCAGGCTTGTTTCCATCCTCCCTGGAATCGCAGCTTCTGCTCAGCTTCTACCTTGATGGGAAATGCTGACCTTTCCATGACCCCAAGGAAGACGCCAGACAACGGAGTAATGAATGAAGGACGCCAGCAGCTGACGCGCATGTGACGCTCGCCGGCAGATGGCGCTGTTGTCGTGCGTGGCGTTGCGACATCTGACGGTAGGAAGTCTGGTCACCCACCGGTCGATCCGCGATAAACGGGTTTCCGGCGGTGGAGCGGTCCCTGCTGTGGGTCCCTGCTCCGTGGGATGCGAGCGACGCTGGCGCCCTCAGCAACTTCCGATAAGATAAATATTGCGGGCAGCAGCCAAACATCATTAACCACTCTCGTGCGCATGTCACAGTCAAGCTGTTTATCGAAAAGAATGTTTTACTGAAAATATTGCCACACTATTTTTTTAAAAGGTATTGTCATAAAATTTCGTCTACGTTTGCTTCCAGCTGTGGTGTTTGCTCTCATTCCACTCACTCACTCCTTCATTCATGTATTTGCTCGTTGGCTCGCCGACTTATTGACTCACTGACAGAGAGAGAGGGGAGGGAGTAAAAAATTCACACGAAGACAAGGTATGTATGCAGGTGCAGGGTAGGAATACCTTTAACTAACAGAAGAATACCCACTCATTCATTGGTAAGCTACTTTACTTATCTATCTAAAAGGCATTACATCTCGGTACATCCTAGCGGAGCTCTAGTCACGTGATTCAATTTTTCTGAACGGAGCGGGTGTTAGCATGGCAACGTTGCCCTCGACAAGAATATCGAGTAAAAAAAAAAAAAAAGACAGAGAATGTTGTCACAGTGTTTCCAGATATGAGTGTGTGGCAAGACTCACAGAAATCCTCAACTGCTGCTGGAAACACGAAGCTGGAGAGCAGACATCAGCAGGAGGCGAGGCGAGTGTCATAGTAACAGTCAGCACAAACATTTATTTTTGGCGAGATCGATCTCGTATTCCATTAAACGCCTGCTGACATAACTTTTTTATCTTTCATGAATGTTTGTACAGACTTACCAGTGCTTATCTATTCTCCTGTCTGAACACTGCACTCTCGCACACTCACCAACACACAGACAAACAGATACAGGAGTCTTGCAATCACTGGATCATCGTCCTGCTCACCAGGAGACTGAGATGCTGTTTCTCCTGCAAACACGAACTTGTCTGGCAGGAGACACAGAGACAGTGTTTGGAGACGTAAATGTAATTATCTTTTGTGTAGTTTCACGGCCACAGACTGTAGCCAGGATACCTTGTACCCGGGATTTATTTCTCATTTTTTCTGGTTTTTTATCGTTGTTGTATTATTGTAGCAATATGTCTAAGTCCACATTGAGTGACCAGTCTCTTCTTAGACTCGAACAGGCTTCATATGGAAACAGAAGGTTTTCCGCTCATATGGACGAGTCGAAATGTTTTCAATATTTTTTCTTCTTCATTTAGTTGAGTATGAAGTTAATTAAGGACGGTCAATTATAAGCACTAGTGAAAACTCCATTGGCGACATCCTCCTCAACACGCACTCTGCATCTGCACCACGTGACACCTGAGGCAGACGTCAGCACTCCCCTCTCCTCCCCTTCACACCCTGTCGAACGTGACAGGACCGAGGCTGGCTGCGTGAACGGCTGTCACGTGATGGTTCCAGCCTATGAAATTAAGCAGTCTCATCCGCTAATTAACTGCACCGGGCTGTCCTACCGTCACCAGGCGACGACTGCACTGGACGCTGAATGCAGGGTTTCTTGTGGGGAGCTTAATAACTTCTCTCATCAGTCTCAACAGACAGACAGACAGACAGACAGACAGACAGACAGACAGACAGACAGACAGACAGACAGACAGACAGACAGACAGAACAACTCTCGTTCCGGCATTCTTCCTTCTGTCCTGACCTAGTTAGAGACACCATCGACTTTGATGTTGAAAGCCGCATTAAATAAAATGGAATAAAAGGTTTGGCCGGTCTCGGTTGACTTGTCCACCTCGTGTGTGGTGTTTGCTGATACCTCACATCGTCCACCCGTGTCTGGCTTATCTTTTCTGGTATTGGCTGCTATTGCATTGTTCCATCTTTTCTCGTTGAGCTCTCGCATGGTTTGCTTTGTGTTTCTCTTTTTTCATGGAATAAAAATATTTTCGTATCACCCCATTCTGTGTATGTTTTCTCTCAATTTATTTCAGATTTTATGTGGGAGGGGGAGGGTTCTCAAAGAGAAATAAAGAAAGCTTTACCACAAAAGGACAGCTCTGCAATTCAATGGCGGTCTGCTTACTATTTACCCTAAAAGCCTTCCGACATCAACAAGACAGGTTCTCCTTGACAAACGCTCCAGTGCTCACACTTTGTGAACATAAACTGTTTCCCTCCACACCATTCCACCATTCCGATAGAACCTTGATCTTGTCAGTCGGAGGGTCAGGTGCAAACTATTTTCTACTTGCATTAGCGTACGTCAGTCACGTGATCTCGTCTGTGAGAACACGCGAGACGCTGCGAGACAGAGCGTGATGGGACGGTATCAGTGTAAGGAAGCAGAAAGGTCGCCTGGGATCAAAAGAGGAAAGGATCGATGTTCGTGCGGACAGGAAGCTAACGCTGTAATAAAATGAAGATGAACGACTTTAAATATTGTTGTTTTCCTTGCAATTTGAAACAGATCCATCTTGTACACTGGAAAGGATATTATCATCTTCACACTAGAAGCTTGAAATGAAAAACGAAAGACCTTCATCAGAATATCTCTCCATATCTTCCCCCAATCACTAACAATCTTTCAAAGCTTAGTTTGCAAAAGTAGAGAGAAAGATGGAGGAAGCCTTCTACTCAGACATGTACTGCTGGAAGTGTGACACTGTCCGGCAAATGTGAGCTTCACTGTGATGTGAACATGTGCCAAATATTCGGCAACACTTGTGTATCACCCACCATTGCATCACACATAGTCTGAAATCAAGTTTGACCTCGGTAAAACTTCTGTCATGTAAATAAACTGGTTTGTAAAACATTCCCTTTGACAGGCAGACCGATGGCCAATCTCGGAGCTACAGGCTGTAGACTGTATTAGAAGCATCTTCTGTTCATCAACTGTAGTGGAAGGAGGAAAGAGAATCCCCGTCTCTCGCATTTCATCAACCAAATGGCCCAGCACTCGCTCGTCCACTTACCTATGATGGAGATTGGCTTTCTTGAGAAGCGGAACCTGCCGCGGATGCCCATGTACTTGCTGCGGCAGCCGGCGGACCACAGGCGGATGACGTACTCCGCGCCGAAGAAGCAGACGAGAAAGATTTCCTGGCATCAGAAAACTTTAGTTTAGACACTGCAGCAGGATGAGGCAGATAAATAACATTGTTACAAGAGCAAATTGAGCGATGACATGTCTGTGATGGACACAGTATGTGGTTGTCCTATCACCACCACCAGAACTACCGCCACCAACACACCACTACTGCAACTACTACTGAATCCAGTACTTGACCATTGACTATTTCAGGAACCATAACTCTGAAAAAATCATTTCTTTTAAAGAACACAATTGTGGCTAATTTCACTGTATTTCTAAATGTCACCGGATATACCAGGATAGACAACAACAAACGACAGACATTAAGAAATGTGAAAGACCATTGTCAGTCAGATGAACATCAGACACACACTTCCTGTTGTGTCCAAATCATACTCTGGAGAAAAAACGGATTTACCATTCTTGAGCTGTTCTGCTCCAGGCACTTCTCAAAGGCTGTCTTTCATATTTCACACTGATTAAACCTCACCACGACAGTTCTCAAGACAAAAGTGGAAAAAGCCGAAATCATGGCAGAAACAGAATAAAAACGGATTCAGGCATAGGATCAGGAAATAGGCATTTTTAGTTATACAAGTCTGAACTTTTAATCCTCATTCTTTATCATCTGCTTTTTGTTTTCTTTGAGAGCTTATGAGGTCGACTGTCATTCACACTTCTTGCTGAGTCACTATCTAGATAGATATATCCCAGTATAACAAAAATAATTCCGCGAAATCTCCGGCTCAACGTTTTTGAACCTTCTCAGGAAGGAGAAAAGTGGAAGCTGATTAAAAATATTGTCAACCAACCCTGGACTTGAGTCAGACTGGACTACCCAGTGAAAGAGATGGACAGGAACAGTCACGTGGTAAACAGCTTTAAGGGAAAAGCAAAGAGTATACAAGTCAAAGGTGAAGTTACTCAGGGTGCAAAGAGTGCAGGACCATTGCTACAGTCAATTATAATTTGTTTGAGATGTTCTTGTTTCAGAAATGTCTCTTACAGCATCATCTCTCACCCTGCAGTTGGAAGCCGCTCGTGGTGAGTGTGTGTGTCACAGAAATCGCAGAGATGTTAACTTCCATTAGCCTTTCCTCAGTAATTTCTATTCTTGAATTTATTCTTAACCTAGTAATGCAGAGCCTGGTAAAAAAATGGGATTCTATAAAATTCAAGAATCATTAACATTAACATCATCATCATCACCATCGTCATTATTGTTATTAGCGGCGGGAATATTCTTTGATTAGTCGTGGTGTGCAAAAAGTGGGTTGACTTGACCTGGTTTCCACAGTTCATCACAGATGTCATCCCATTGATTGGCTAATGCACCAAATAACCTCTGACAGGAGAGTTCGTGCCAACTCCCCCCCCCCACTCTAATTCTATTAATAGCCTGCACTCTTCCTCTTACATTCCTGCCTTCCTCTAGTGATTCATGATTGGACACAACCCTCAACCCAGCTTTGGTTCTTTGTCCTTTGTCAGCCACTGGAACTGGTTGTTTGTTATAATAATACAGTTCACAGATACTGAGCCACGTGAATGACAGAAAAGTTTGCAGTTAACTCTGGAGAACTTTTTTAATAGCATGCCAGGCAGCTGCACGGTGAGCCGGTAGAAAACCAAGAAGAAGGGTAGACTTTCGGAAGCTTCTGGAAGCCCGCCAGCCAGCATTGTTGACGGTTGGATGGGTCAAGCGCAGTCTGTGAAGACTTGGAGGAGAGGCTTTTAGTCATGTTGCAGTTTAAACAAGCTTTAATCTCCTCACAAAGACAGATCGCCTTGACTGGAGTGCGCCACCCAAACACCAGGCAGCAGCCAAGACCATCGGCAGGAAGCGGTGCTAGACGGTCGTCTGCCATCGAGTATAGCCTGGTAAGCAGCATCAGTGTTTGTGGGAGGAGTGAGGAGGGTACAGAGTGTATGCAGACTACCGACCTCATGGTCAGCAGGTAGAATGATAAACATGCCAACAGGCAAATGATGGGTAAGAGGAAAATAAAGATATTAGTGCAATGCCATCTGTGGACTTTTTGTTTTCCAAGGTTTTCAACTTTCGCTGGACAGACAGACATACAAAATGACAGGTGACAGTTTGAATACTGAAAATAGAATACAGCATCGTAAACAATTTTTTGTGATTTCTTGGAATGATGGACAGAATGAATAAAAGGATTTTTTTCATCGTCCTTCACGAGTGAGATGATAGTTCAACATGGTCGTGACAGAGGAATGTGGATGAACGATCGAAAGGAAGGAAAGTAGAAAGGCTCGCTTCTGTCTGCAGCCAATAACCACGCAGTGGTCCTAAATATAACTTGTATTTATGTGAGCACTTGGGTCGTGTGCTGTCAAGCGTTCTGCTTCCTGGATCTTAGGAGAGCGAGAGAGTAGAGCGTGTTTACGACAATCAGAGTAAACATGTTGGAAACTTACATGTCGTTTCAGTGCATTCTTAGAAGGATAAATAAAGAGAGAGGAAGGTGGGGAAGGCGAGGGGTGGTAGAGAGAATCTTTGAAGCTGCCAAGAGCTTGTGTATAGGTGCTTGCTAGCGTATGAGCGTTTAGATGTGTGCACGCGCGCATCATGTACACCTATAGTCCGGACAGTGTCGGAGTGAACTCGCTTAAAATATGTTTCTTGAGTTCAGACTTCAAGGTGGTAAGTGGCTGTGTGTGGTGGGAAGAGTGGGTTTATCGTTCTGTATTTATCTACTTGTCTAGAAGCAAAGAAAGTTGTGTAGCCGTTGTCGAGTGCCCGCCTGCGAACTCCTTCCTGTGTATGATCCGCGCGCACGTGTGTGTTCTCTGTTCGGGGTGTTTCCCAGCAGGTGCACAGTAAACAAACCCAACAAGCACCACCAGTAGGGAGAAGAACTCACCATCCAAAACAAGGTCTCCATGGCGAACTTTGTGTACTGGTCTATGGTGGACAGCACGCTGAAGATGAGACAGATAAGAACCATCATGAACCTGCAACAGAAACAACATACATCAGAGTCTACCTTGGCAACTTTTAGTCCCAGTTCTGGTTACATTGTTACACCATTGAAAACATTTCTGATTACATTGACAGTACCACTGGAAACAATAGTTTCAGGTTATCATAAAAAACGGATCTGGCTTAGGGTCATCGTGAGCTCCATCTACTCCTGTCCATTGAACTCCATCAGACCGGCAGATGTTTGTCCTCAAAGAGGATGAATTCGAACTTGTCATCACGCCTGTAATCACCACCGGCAGATGACAACACTAACAGCAAACCTTCTGGTCAGTTATTTATCCTCTCCTCCTTAAAATAAACAGTCTTCTCAACGAACATTCAGCTTTTGGTGGCCGTTAAAAGCAGATGACAGCCTCACTAGGGATGACACAGTAGAGAGATCAGTTCTCCAACGGTTTGTTTGGGAACATCGACATGACCTGACAGAGAGAAAACAAAGAAGACAGATGAGTTGTCTTTAGAAATGGACGCTTTCAGACGAGAGAATGTCAAAGGTCTCAGCTCCTTTCAGGTAGAGAGAAAGAAGGAAGAGGATGTGGAGATAAGGAATGAGAGCTGTTCCTTGCTTGCTGCCCACTTGGAGGATATTGGGAGGAAACTGTAGCACGTGTGGTCAGGTAGCAGACAGTGTGTTGAAGCATCGTATTGACACTCGATACCCGGTGATGGTAAGCACCCCAAGTGCAGGAGGCCACTAAACATGGATACTCAAAAATGTAGGAGGGCCGTTAACAGGATAAATATGGCCGAACGTTTGTCCGAGTGCGGCAGGATGACTAAAACACTGATGATGATGATTGATGATTGATGATTGATGATGATAAATTTTCATTGCGCATTGTTGCCGGCTTTCATCAAGCTCAGTGAACTTAGATAACAACAGACAAGACCAGACAGATATGTTAGGCACAACAATTTTTTTCAAAAAGTGTAAATGCCAGTTGAAATCGATTCACATTCTGCCGGTTAATCAAACCTCTAAATCACGTGAGATTTCCTGCGAGATAAATGAAAGTTCGTCTTTCCCCCTGTTCTAGCTGTCTTGGAGGCTCTGTCAGGAGAAGTCAACATCCTCCGCCTCGAGAACAGGGCAGAGGGTCCCTGAAACCTCCCGGGGACGAGCTGAATAAATCACCAGCCTGGCCTTGCGAGGGTGGCAACGAGGGCGGGAGTGTCTTGTCCAAATGAACTCCACCCTCCCCCATCTACTCTAGCCCCCCAATCCCAGGTCTTATGGAGTCGTGGCACCGACCATCCTTGAGTGTGAGTCCTTCAGAGAATGTGATTCAAATGTTTCGTCGATTGAAGACAATCTTCCTGTGGAGCTTCCAGTACCCTGCCCACCAGTTTAGCCGGCAGATCCTGGCAGTTGCTCTCGTTTTCTCACCACCCCGACCCCCATCTTCGATCTGTTGTGATGGTATCGGCAGCCACAGGCCAACTCATCCTTCAACATCGCGGAGGAGTGTGCTGAGGGGATGAGGGAAACAAAGGGGCATGTGATGTCCACGGATGGAAGCAGAGATGTAAGGGAGGGGAAGTTTGACTGTCAGCGCGGTGGCTCTGCTGGAAACGACAATCAGACTGTCGACATACCCGAAGAGATTTGTAGAACTGAATTATTACTCTGTGTGTGTGTGTGTGCAAGCGAACAAGCGCATATGCATGTACCCCAATCGAAATAACCCACCGGCCCATCCTTGCAAATACGGATTAACAATAACAGGAAATGTGAACATGACAAATCAATTATCTGAAAAACACGGAATCAATAAGTTGCTACAAGCTCGCAATAAGGACAGAAAGTCAGAAAGCATATTTTTTAAACCCTCTCGTAGTAAAAAAGCTATCTTTTGAAGACAGTGATTACAGAAACGAAGAAGAATTTTTTTATAGGATGCAAAGAGTTGGAGGAGATATAGGGAGACCGGCAGCAGATTTCTTGATGTAGTCCTCACAAAAAGCAGCAGTAAGCCAACGACTGTCAACACGGGAGGTGAAGACGTGGATCTGTGATGTCGCTGACAAACATCCGCTGCTGTACAAGATGATGATGCTGTCAGCGCGTGGGCAGACCACGTGACAAAGCAACTGGCAGAAGTAGTGAGAGGCTTTGTGTTAAAGATGTTATACGACATCCGGGTCTTAGCTTACAGGGGGTTTCCATGTTGGAGCCATCTTACCATCATGCGCCTGGCGTGGAAACATTAAACAGTGGAAGATCCACTAGACACCAGGAACCTTCCCACCGACAAGATTATTTTATCTCCAGGACTGATGTGGTCATGTAGACAAAATGTCAGGAGAAGCACATCTGTACGTGTGTGTGTGTGACTGTGCGCTCATCAACCAGCATGTCACTTCCATCCATCCACACCCATTCCACTATCCATGTAATCATCCATCCACCCGTCCATCCAGACATGCTGGGTACTCTTAATCATTCTTCTCGACAAATGATGGTGAAACAATCAGTCCAACACTACTATTGCGATCTGCCGAAGCTTTACATAAAAGCAAACCGTGTATTTTATGTTACAGTCGTAATGTCAGCTACCCAGTACTCCACTCACCCCACGACCGGGTGTATACTCAATCCACAGAGTTCAAAGCAGTAGACGCAGGTCAAGTTTTAAGAGATTCCACATAAAGACGACAGTAAATGTCTTCGTCCGCTCATAAAAAGCCAGTCGCATGCAGCTTGCAGGTTGGTTTTCAGAACTCCACCATAACTCTTTCAGGTTTTGGGGAAGGCGGTCTTGTAGAAATCCTGTACCTCAAATATGTGTGGGATACATTGCATACGAAAGATCCTCAGGATAGAGAGACGATAGCAACTGAAGAGTCCAGTTATCTTCTACATCATCTTCTCAGCCCACCTACATATGAACTGCGATTAATTGTGAAACCTTTAATTAAACTTATTATCTGCTGTACACTACATAGCTCTATTATATTGATTCGTGTTGTTCCCTTTATTATCTTCTTTCATCCCTCAGCTCGGTTTCCTGGTAGGACAGAGTAGTTCTGGTGTCTGGTGAACCAAGCTCATCAAGAGACAGTAAATAGTCATAAGTAGACTTTTATATTCCACACAAAGAAGAAGAAGAGTTATGAACAGATGTACAGAAAGTGGAAACCTATAAAGATACATTTTAATAACTACTCCATTCCCTTTGGACAAACCTTCTGGTACCAACAGCCAGAGCATCAGCCAGCCCAGCACTAAACACTGAAGGACCCTCCCATGCGGGGCGGGGGATCGGTTCTGACCGAAGCTTGCCCTCCCTTACCTGGCTGTAGACAGGTGTGCACTTCATTATTGAGCCCTGGCTTTGATTCGTCATTCCTAGAATTCCCCCTATCCCCCAGACTCTATTCCCCCCGGCAGTGCAGGGAGGTGGTCACTTTTCAGGGGTAAGGTTTCAGAAGCTGCTTCCTCATCACAGTGAGCTAACGGAATCACAGGTTAAGCTTGGGAGAAAGAAAACAGTTGTTCTTCACCGGGTTTTCCTTTATTTGCATCTGGTCTCACTTCTCGTGGAATAAACACATTTAGCTGTACAGCAAAGATTTGAGCGAGAAACAAAGAAACAAGTGAGAGGAAAGAGAAGTGACAGAAAGAAGACAAGAGGTTAATCGATAAAAGAAGAGTATAGGAATGTAAATAAGAGAAACGAGATGTAAAGATAAAGAGAAGAATAAAAAGACGGCATTGTAGGAAAAACGAAGGGTTAGGCGCATGTGCGAGAGATAGAGAGAGAAAAGGAAAACAATATTACAAAAAAATATTCACGAAACATGCGTTGTACAGGGAGGACCACAGACCAGACTGAATGTGGTTGAGAACCACTCAGGTTACTTTTGACTGTCAGCTAAACAAACTTAAATTAAAAATACAGCTACCCGCTCCCTACCCGCTTAGTTAACTCTACCTGTAACCACTGCACTGCTGTGAGACTACCTGTACTTACTGCACGTGCACGGGGTGAATCCTCGGCATTTCTCGGTGAGATCAAGTGCGCAACCTTTGTGGAGGAGCTAAAAAGTAAATCTCATCCCCTTACTGTTCATACGACGAGTATAATTAATGGCGGCCTTTACATGGAGGAGCACAATCAATAGCTGCCGGGAGGGAAACCCTTGTCTGCCCACCGCACGTCATTCCAGCGGCTTTTACCTACCTACCTCCTCCCCTGGAGCGCTGGAGGGATGAAGGCTCGTAATAGTGTCAGGGGAATGGTCTGTACGCCTTCATTACCCTCGGCAAACGGCTGTGACGTCGATGTACTCAGTCACGGGTAGCTGACGGGTGAGGGAGGTTGGGTTACAGCGCCACACACTTCGACACTTTGTCAATCAGACACATCGCCACAGAGTCACATTCAAACATTCATGTCAAGAATTATTGCTGTCTCCATCATCGTCGATATCCACAAGAAGTATTTGTTTTGAAAATACACTTAACGGTTGTACAAAGTAGGTTTGAAACTGCATGTAAGCCAGGCATGGCTGGGTGGGTCCACCCTTCCTGTGCACACAAGGCTCAGTAATGGAGCTGTGCAGGGTGTGGGGCTAACAGAAAGGCACGTAGCCTGGTAGTCGGGGCTTTTGACTGTGACGCAGACATTGAACACTCGATCGAAGCAGTGGCTAGAAAACTCCATTCCCAGCCAAGTGACCCTGTTTGATCATGGGGAGGTAACTGTGACCCTGTTTAATCAGGGGAGGTAACAGGCGACAAAAGGAAGGAGTACGGCTGTGCCCTGGACACTGTGAGCGACTTAAATTCACTTCCCTTGCGACCCGTGTAGCATAGAGCCTTGGTGTCTTTAATATGGATGGCAGATGAACTGTCATCTTAACGGTGATGTTGAAAAAGTCGAGGATTCCTCCCTCTCTAGCCACAAACTATGCTGGCGAGGGTACACTCCCCTCTTTGTCAGCCAAGACAGCGAAGGAAGATAAATCGAAGAATGGAGCAATATTTGATCAAAGAAAAATTGACAACTCTAGTCAGACAAAGTAAGACTTAACATGGAACATACCATAAGAAAGAGAAAAATTTTAGTAAATTTTCATGAATGATATTTATGAGTAAGAATATGTTCGATGTGGATCAAAAGAGAGAAACAAAATATGCACGATGAGATCTTAGAATAAAACATCAACAAACGAACAAATAAACTAAGAAATGAATAAATGAATGGTAGATCGAACTACATTGGACATACACGAAAAACTTTAAGGTAAAATAGTGACATCTCAGTAATAGTGACATATGGGAGCCAACGGACATTACAAACAAACAAACAAACAGACAGACAGACAGACAGACAGACAGACAGACAGACAGACAGACAGACAGACAGACAGACAGACAAGCAAACCTTAAAACTTTAATTTCAAACGGACTTACACTGTAAAATGATAGATGAAGCATTTCCAGCCGGTGGGACGCTCCAGGAAGTTGTAAACGCGGGACTGGATGGAGTTCTTGGAATGGATGTTGGATGACGAGTGACTTCCGGTGAGCCGGCTCTGGAGCATTTCGTTGTAGGTTTTGTCGGTCTGCGGGGACAGGTGCTTGCAGTCGAACGACTGCGAGTTGGTGGAGGTAGATGAGTAGTCCACTTCGAGATGCTCCGGCAGGATGCTGGGAAAGCCGTTGCCGGACATGTTCTTGTTCTTGTGGCGTTTGAGAAAGCCGCGCTTGGCAGACTTGGCTTGAGTGTGGAGCATCCGCTCCGAGGTGGCCGCTTCCCTGAGGGTTGCCATGGCAGTGGGCACAAGAAAGATGAGGCCAAAGGTCTCCCTCAAGGGAGCAAATTCTTCAAATTATTTTTTTCACTGTTCTCGGCTAACGTCTAATGTCATTGATCTTTCGTTTACATTCCAGCGCGCAAATAGAATTTAAAATTTCCGCATGACTAGCTCCCAAAACACTTGTAGTCTCCGACAAGACAGAGATGATCAGGTGAGGTTACAAGGACCTAGAGTGTTCGCCTACGGACCACGGTAGAATATACTTCACTGAATACACACTTTGTATGTTTAAACTCTAATGATGTTCTTTACCCTGAAGCACCATCAGTTCATTGTTATCGTCTGTCGAAAAAATAAAACTGAAATTTATGTGTTACAATCATTCGTCTAACGCTGCTCAGAACTGTTAAATATTCCTGATACTTAATTCAAACTCTTTTGCTGATTTTCGAAAAGCCACACAAAATCAGACAGAAAACAACCAATTAAAATGGATCTCTCTATTATAATAAAGCAAATGAACTACGTTGCCTTGGAAACACAAATTTTGTGAAGACTTGAGGGTTTTTGAGAATGATGGTCACTGGGTGGCAGGAACAGAAAGACTGTATCGTACCAGGTGAGTCAGACTTGCACAGGTGTGTCTGGACCTCGTTGTTGACGGCACCACAGCACCACACTGCCATCATGGGTCAGCATCTCCAGCCACTAGCATCGCTCACAGCCGCGGGCCATGAGGTGCTCTGGAACCATCGCAGGACCCAGCCAATAGCAACGTAATGGAGCAGTTTGCTTCACGTAATCGTCACGTGACGGCGAACGGCATTACTTGAGAGCAGCGGGCGATGGGCGAATATTGTGGACTAGCAGGTGGCAGTTGTTATAAAGAGGAATATGGACAGCAGCTCACAGCTGGCCATGTGGAAATAGTTTTATATCCTCGTCAGACGCCGTTAACGTTGTAATGATGGCTGCCATGCAAATCCCCCATGCAATGCTCTTCCTGCAAAAATCAGAAAAATGCTCTGTTAAAGGCCACAGAAGGACGGTATGTTTTGAATATAATTCATCCTTCAGTTTTGAAATAAAAAAATAAACAAATGCGAAAAAAAGACATTCTGTACACAGCATGGAATGAGTTGAGTAGCCAAGACAGTAATGTTGGTGAGCATGTCTACTGAGTGTCTTTGTGTCGAGGTGACCACACTCGACCTCAAGAAGAGGTCTGCCATGAAAAAAGAATCTTAACTAATCAATATTTCAGAGTTGGCTTCTTTTTACTTTTAGAATTTCCTCGTGTTTATGTCATCTGGGATGGCAAGCCAGAGTGTGTTACACTGTACATTAGACTTGCAGATGTAGAGAAAAACGAACACTGACAGATTTCCATGATGGCGGAAATACGGGCTTCTCTGGCCTCGACCGTCTACATTTTATGGATTCAGTCATTTTGAGCCTGTATACGAGATAAAAGATTCTTTCCGCTTCACAGGGCAATGACATGTGATATAGTCAAGTCTTCTGTGACACAGGCAAGTCAAGCCAACTGCTGTTGGACCTTCCCTGTATATCGCGAAGAAGAAATTTCATGGTCTGCAGATCCAGGGTGAGACATTGCTTCTGTCTCCATCCACATCAGACAACTGTTTCTCCTGTTGACTGTATTTTGTTTTTTGCCACATATGTGGAACTTGTCATTTTTGGTGTATGTATAGCTACAATGACAAAAACGTGGCGAGGACACAGCTACTTTAAAGAGTAAAAATGTAAATGTAACCTTCCTGCAGGACACTAGAACCAAAATCCGGACCGAAAAAAAGAAATGAATATGGATTAGTGCTGTGGTGCGCGAACTAAAAGTCATAAAATGCATTATGGACGAGATAATGCCCCAGTGGCTTATGGAAAAGGTTGCGGCTATGTATAATGAAATGATGCCACTTAGGAGGAGCTGCGATGGGAGGAAGAGAAAATACGCATCCTCCATTCTCTCTATCGTCAAGGCCGCTACACCGAACACCAAGCTGTGCTCTTCACTCGTTCTTACCTGACTTCTGTCATCTGACTCGAAACATTGTCTATGGTGTGACCTTTATGCCATTACATCGACCTTTTCTCCGCTCGTGCCTCGCGGGGCATTACCTTGTGACGTCATCTCGAGGAGCATCAGGTGCGATGGAAATTTCCAAATGTAAAAGTCAGCGATAACAAGACCGTGGTGCCTGGAAATGTCACATCACTACCATCATCGGCCTACTGATGACATTACAGTGAATGACAACAAGATGCATAATGAAAAACCCGAAACATTCCAGTGAGAAGTTTGCCCTCGTGAACTATCACGTGACAAACATGGTCACTAAACAGGAAATCATAAATTTTAAAAGGCCAGCTCGTGATAAAACATGACCAAAGGTATGATTTCTGCTCATTCTACTTTCTTTCATTCATCCCTCATCATTCTCAGCACGCTGAGCACAAACTCAGGCGCCCTCTGGCGAGTCCGTCTCGCGTATTTTCAGTTGCCTCTGACGTCACCGTATAAACGGCCGCCGTCGAGACACACTTAAAACAGGATTAACTCACAACCACTCTGCCTCCATACTGATGGTCTGTGGATGCTGTGTGGATGCTGTCTGTAGGTCCCGCTATCAGCCCTCGTCTTTCAACACTCGCGCGCCATCCTCTATAAAGAAGTCCATAAAACCTCGCCGTAGAAACACCACCTTCCGCAGCAGAATGTTTGGGAGTTTTTTCAGAGTTTTGTTTACTGAACATAATTTGTAAAATATGTGACGATGGTTGCCAAATTTCTTTTCTAACCATTTTGTACAAAGATAGTGAGAACAGTTCTAAAAGGTCTACAAATAAAACAACTATTCAAAATAAACCAAAAGAAACAATAAACAAGCTTATCATCGACAATTTTAGATTTTTTCTTTTAAAAGTTTTCTGAAAAAATTATTTTTAGGCAGCAGATGTAGTCTCTGCTCACAAAAAGTGATGCCCCCTGTGGACACTCGCGTCCCATTAATGGACAGATGGGGAGATCATATCCGTCGGTAGGATTAGATTATTTTTTCCCCGCAGTCACTCAGTCCAGTCGGCCCCTACACAGTTGTCCTCCCTCTTTCGATCCGTTTGTAAGAGCAGAACGCTTCGTCATCCTGTCTTTTGCGGGGAAAGACATGTTCCGCGTTCTTCGATTGACATTACATGAGCGTCGGCGATGCTGTCTACAACGGCTTTCACAAATCACGTGACCTGATGAAAACCATGACATGCGCAGACATCTGACACCAAGCGTGTCATTACGTGACGTCAGCAGCCTCGTTCTCGAGCTAGCCAACTGGCTGTGATAATAAGAGAGAACAGAGATTGCGCGCGCCTGTGTGTGTATATGTGTTTCCATCAGAAGATTAGCATCACTTCTCCTGCATCCATTATCACCACTACTTGATAAGCTCCCCTGTTGAGAATCTGTCTATAAATGTTTTCTCTGGATGCGTCTGTCGGAGATGAGAGGAATTTATGTGTGCAACTTCTTGATATTAAATTCTGGTTCGAAGGTGTGTAATTGTTATTTTCTTTCCTGGATCTCAAGAGTGATTCTGTGAGGACAGCAAAGTCAATAGCACCTTAATGCACAGAACGTGTTCTCTTGTCTTTGGTGAAGCCTCTCTTGGGTGATGTCTGGAGTGCTTGTGGATAATGTGTGTGTAATAGAAGCACAATAGACCATCTGTTCAAAGGAAGAGCTAGGGTTGACTACTCGGCCTGCTTCTTTATGATCCAGAACTCGTTGAACGATTTTACATGTTTATCTTTCTGGAACAAGTGTTGATAGAATGACAACACGATTAAAAAAAAAAAAGAGAAAAAAAAATATTGTGAGAAGTTTATCATCGTCAGTTATCAATGCTGGAATCTGGGTAATAGAGAGGCTTTAAGGTCTTTAAAAAAGCTAGACAGTTGTAACGAACTGCATTTGGAAAATGTTTCCTCCAATGACAGATTTGCACCATATGGCGATGGAGGTTAACGGAGAAAGAAAAGGCCGACAGCCAGCTCTGTAAATAAGTCTTACTTCTAGAGAGACAATAGTGGACAGAGTGAACATGCCTGTGTTGAGATGTACAAGCTGTGAACATGTCCTGCATCTTGATAGAAACACTGTGAACAGGTCAATGTCTAGATATCAGGCAACTTTGACATATCTGAAGACCTTTGGGCATCGTATTTTAATCTCCATTAAACACTGACCTATCCTCTAATTTTACGATTACACAATCATTGACAATACCATTCAATCCTTGTAAAAGTAGCAAAGAACAATTTTTGACAAGATTAAAACTGCATGAACACTGAAGACAAAACCACAAAATGGACATAAAGAGAGGAATTAAACTACTTGGCGCGGCTTTAAACAGCTTTCCTCCATAAATTCCGAACCACAGACGCTGCAGAGACCATTACTGGAAGCACAGGAATTCAAAACAGCAATAAATTCGAGGTTTAAGGAAACGCAGTTCTTGCTTCTTCTTGTTTAACAACTTCCTTTACGCAGGAGGAGATAACTGCAGGCAGAGAGGGTCGAGATGTCTCACACTTGTAAATTAAAGTCCGCGCCGTTTCCGCAGCTCCTCGACACCCCACCGAACGAGGCGGCCTATAAATTTCCCTTTGTACCCTCATCTGGTCTGGAAACATCCTGAAATTTAGTGGATCTTTCATGGATCCTTCAAGAAGGGAAAAAGCCACAAACAAAATGAGACGGAAAAACGCAATTCGCTAATCTTTCCGAGCAGCGAGGACTTCATGGGAGACAGGCAGGCGCGGGGGGCATCAAGACTCCGAGGGTTAATTTTCAAGCAGAAATTACCTCCTCTTGCAGGAAATGAAAAGCCTTGCTTCCTGCAGTATACCTAACTGCGTGGGGTACATCGTCGCAAAGAGTTTTTAAGACATCAAAATTTTCAGAAAATGGACCGCTAAGAGCTATCCGGGTATTTCCACCCTAATCTATCCGTGGACATTTTTAACAGAGGCTGAAAGAATTCAAGCGGCTGAAACATCTCTTGAGTGCACACAGTTCACTAAACAGAGTTCATTGGACCTGGTGCAGCAACAGATTGACAAAGACGGTTGCATCAGACTGGAACATAGCATCTTAGCTTTCCTGACTACACAGGTGTTTGATGTCGCGTGTTAGGTAGTTTATCCACAAACTAATGATAGGTCTGTATTTATCTAAAGAAAAATTTACAATAAAAATTTAAATGTAATACAAATACGCCATCGATCATTTCACATAATGTTCCTGTCGTTCCCTTTTATTCCACACTTGGAATCGTTACAGACACGGAATCGTTACAGATACACTCTCGTTGGTTACAAATGAATTCGGCATATTTATATCAGTCACAGCAACTGTTGGTGTTTCACCACAGAGCACCCGAGACGATGGAGGCTTAAGCCTCACATGAAACTGTCTTCATCAAATCTCTTCAGGCGTCTGGGAGTCTGGAACTAATGGCTTGTGTGCGCATGTCTGAATGGAACCTATGAATATCTGTCGTTGGGTATTCATGCCAGACCCACTTCCAGTTTATTTACGGGGCTGACAACCCGACTTTGAGTGGGTCATTATCTCAGGATACAATAATATGCACTATGTGCATTATGTGTCATGAAATAAAAAGATTTCGCCAACCCAAGCAAAATTCTGTTCTGGATGCTAAAGTATTCGTAAAAGTACTGAAGGCAATACTGGGGGAGAGAGAATTTGGTGTTTTATGCCGATCCAGCAACTGAGACTGTATCATGGCAAGGAAGCCAACCCTGAACTCAATCAGGAAAGCTGTGGACCAAACTTCAAACAATGTTGTCAAACAGAATAAACTAACAGCGATGCCAGCCCACCGACTGAGTGCAGCCCACAGCACAAAATTAAACAATGCACCGGGTGACATTTGGATAAATCAAGAAGAAACAAGGAAAGCCCATAAAATCACGGTATCATTCATGATTTATCCATCTTCACATTCTGCAAACAATTTATTTATAATCAGAGCGCATTTACTTTTACTGTAAGTTTTAAAATGTGCTTTGTAGGACGATGAGGCTGCAAGAACAAGACAAAAGTTTTTACTATTTTGCGAACTTTCACTTAGTTTTTGCGTAAAATTTAAGTTATGTAGATGAAAAAAAGAATGAATGAACATGATGCAAACACAAATATTTATAATTTAGCAAACAACTCGTTCACACTTCTGTCCCCAGTGGTTTTAGAAGTAATTAAGTTTTGTTATTGAGAAGTGACGACTGAGGTTCTCTTATTGCTGTTAACATCGCTGCTAGCCTTAATTAATGTCTTGTGTCTGTGTGTCAGTCAGCCTGTCGTACCGCAGGTGTCTTAGCTTCTTCCCACTGATGACTAACCTCCATCTCGTGCACCGCACGCGCCGGCGAGATTGCACCTCGGCCACGCAATCAACGGGAGGCGGGCATCAACAGCTGAGTCCTGCTCACCTTCATTAGCAGCTGGTGGAGCTGAGAGAGGAATGCACGCGTGTATGTGTGTGTATGTGTGCGCGCGTGTGTGTGTGTGTATGTGTGTGCGCGCGCGTGTGTGTATGTGTAGGTGTGTGCGTGTGTGTATGTGTGTGGGTATGTGCGTGTGCGTTCGCGTGTATGTGTGTGTGTGCGTTCGCGTGTGTGCATGTGTGTGTGCGTGCGCCTCTATTCCCATACTCTAAGTATATCGACAGTTTCATAGAAAGACTACAATGTTTTTCTCTTTATTTATTATTTGTGTAATTTTCTTCATTACCGTTTGCATAATCTTTTTTAAAGACAGCATCCCAGCCTGTATTTTTCCATCGAAAAAAATCAACAAAATGTTAGCAGTGCTTTAGCAGCAACAAAAACAAAATAAACAAAACCTGACTTTAATTAAAGTCTGACCTAAAAGTAAATAAAATACACAAAAGAAACAATGAACGTCAGACATCTGATGATGTTGTCCGCCTCTATTTTCTCACAAACATGTTTGCGTACCTTCACGCACTTGTGCACACATGTCCAAACACACACACACACATACGTACATGACTAATACACTCGCCAAGAGTGTCAGTCGGTCGTGCACTAGTTTGCACGCGCAGACTGACCGCGAGAGCTGTGAGCACGACACGTGACCACGATGCACTTTTGTGAAATGAGTAATACGAGAGTTCGGGATGAAGTCAGTAGAAGATCCTCCCCTCTAGGACCTACCACCACTGTCATGACAGGTGGAATCAGTTGTGTCAACTAAGTCTCGACAAAGTATTGCCTCCAAACATGCAGGGATCGAATCGTGTCTGTGGACAGCACCACAAGGAATTAAAAATTAGAGGCAAGGGATGTCTGAGAAGACAATAAACTGCATCCTGGGTTTTTTTTTCCCTTCCCCCTCCCCGCCCGCAACACACACACACGCGAGCTTAATAAATAAGCATTGATGACGGCATCGATGTGAAAGTGAATGTTTTCCATGATCCTGACGAATGACCGTAAGGAAGGCGAGGAGGAGGGGATGCTTCTATTAACGAAGCAAGCTATGTTTTATAATAATCCCACATTTATATATATACACACGCGCCAGCATCCAACCAAAAGTAGACAAAACCACTAACACACTGTCTCTCACACACGTGCACGGAACTGGAGCGACCAGGTGAAAGCCTCCACAACATCATCAGAAAAGCTCACAAAGCTTGTTTCTCCGTCTACAAACGCGGGATGTGGGCCACGACCTCTACACGTTTGACGCCGGTATCTGCGACTCCAACATCAACAGTCCTGGATGTTGTGATAAACTCATCCTCAGTCCTTCCTCCATCACCTGCCAGCTCCCATTCCCATCCCCATCCTCCCCTCCCCGTCCGCGCAGTAGTTTTATTTCGCAACTACTAATCCTTTTAGAGCCATTCCTCGTCCATCAAACAGATGGCTTCCTAGTGGACCACCCTGAGCACAGGTGGAGCTTCAGATGGAATAACCTGATTTTTGGATAAAAACAGTTTTATTCATCTTTTTACGTTCTTATTTTTCATCTTTCACTCTCATCCAGCTGTCGCATTTCACTTAATATTTATAAACCTGCGCAATCCACATGCGACATCTACTAGCAGAAGTCAACACATAAAACAAGAAGACAAGACTTTTTTATCCTGGCAGGGAAAAGGAACAAGGCTGTGTGGAACCCGACTCTAACGATGTTAATCAGAGTTGAAATGGAGGCTGGAGACGAGGCTACATTCTCACTGATCCTCCAGCGGAGGAGGATTTCCAGTCGCTGGCTTTTATTTTTTCGGCGGCTTTTAGCTGCTGTCTTCCTCTTCTTTCAGGGCAGTTTGCTGGCGACATCTGCCTGGAAACCAAAGCCTGGGAGGTGGATGGAAACACACTGACACATCTGTAAGCCCGTCTCACCTTCGCATGAAGATCTCCTAATGGGAGACAATCTGGTGCGTCTTCCGCTTGCTGTCTTATTTATGTCTTTGTTCAGGGCTCAACCGCTCTTCCTTCTTATTTCCTTTCACTTTCTTGGTTACATTCACTTATTCTTTATTTTTTTTTATTTCATTATTTTTTTTTAATCTTTCCTTCTTTCTTTCTGTCCCTAGTTCTCTCGGCCGTTTTGTCCGTCCAGACATATTCGGTATTGTGTTTTCCTTTTTACATGTTCATAATTTTCCCGAGCGATCTCAAAGACCAGCTCGCGTGCGTGTTTGTCCTGAAGCATGTGACAGCAGCTCGAAGAGTGTCAGTGAAGCGTGCACACCCGGGGTGATCAAAAGAACCTTAATGGGTGCCCGTGGCGAGACCCTGATGGACACAGCCCCGTGGGAGATGCTTTAGCTACGCTCCATTCAGTTTCATTACCTTTTGCCGACACAAAGTGCAGTGATTACAGAAGTATACAAATAATTAATTACAACACACATTTTTTGTAAAAGCATGCAATCATTACAATCACACAGACTACAGGAAATTGAACTTATTTTCAATGCTACGACCAAATTTCTAAGCTCTTGTGACGAGTAAAGAAAAAAGAAACAGATATTTCACAAAAATAAATAAAAATAATTTGAATGAGACGATGTCACGCTAAGGTAATCATCTCTTAATGTGTGGAAGCTAACCAGGACAAGACACATTGTCAACTCCTGACTCTGGAAGTCTCAGAGGAGGAGAGAACTGGTAGACCGACACGAACATTGGTGGCAGCAGAAAGTAAACTGTTGTCTTCTCTTAACAACTACACTGAGGATTACAAAAACTGGAAGCTTCCACTGGTTTGGATGCTTGGGTTGTCGAGTCTACGCTGATTAGTTCAAATCTTGACAATACCCGGCAACTGCGTCCATTTTGCATTTTTTTTTATGGGTGGGATGGGGGATGTTGGGGTGTGGGGGTCCTCAGCAAAGCTCGTGATTATGAGAGGCTCTCATGAACGAACACCGTGCTGGCAGTTATCGCGGGAGTTATTGAGATCATACGCTGCATTAATAATGACATCAGGATCAGCAGATGAGAAGCCTGGGGGGAGAAAAAAAATACGGAAAAACACTATATGAAAGAATATTGCTGAGGAAGGAAAGTAAATGCAAGTGATTATTTTTGTGGCAGGAAACGCTTTAGTTCTAAAAATGGGCTGTATTTTGGTTGGTGTTAGTGTAGACTGTTTGTCTAAAAATAATTATTAATATCACTACTTATAATAATAATGAGATTTTTCATCACATTTTCTCGCTATTCAAAGCGGACTCAAAACACTTTACAAATCCAGCAAGAAACAATAATAATGATGATAAATTTAATGAACTTACTCTTTTCTATGGTGTGTATAATTTTATGCCAAAAGCTTTGTTTTTGAAACAGGTGTGAATGTATTAGCAAGTCAACAACCGTTGGGTGTTTGAATCATGCATATGTATTATTATACTACTGCAGATAAAAAGAGAGAGATGCTTGGATGGATGAGAAAGGTCTTTGTTTCTCGGACACCCATACTGGGTCTCCAGGAGGTGTACCCGTGATGCCACATGGCACCCACAAGCAAAGAGCAAGCATGGAGTTGTTGAAGCATTGAGTTGCTCATTGATCTCAGCAAGACAACCACAATGGAACTGGCCACAACTTCAAAGTTGCCGCCTCCACACCTTGTTTGCGAGAGCAGAGAGCACCCTGCACATCAAAGGCAGGGATTGTGTCCCTTTCCTACGATTGGCAAAGAGCATCCACACGGGAAGCAAGCAGAGCGAGGGGAGATAATCCGTGATGATAGAAGTAAGATCGTGTGTTTGTGTGTTTGTTTTAAATGCGAAATAATATCTTGTATTGGCAGATTGTGAGAAGACAAGAGTTGTACCTTCTCAGTAACACCAATCACCACTCAGATGCACTGTCCTCCTGTCCAAATGTCACTAGCAACCCTGACAGCTGTGATAACAAGGGCAAATCACAAGATTTTCTCATCAAAGCTCATCAAAACTCATCAGCAACTCAAACCCAGCAATTGATGATGCGATTCCTACTACAAGATGTCTGCGAGGAGTTTTTGTCGAAGTGCTCAGTCTAAAGGGGCCAGGGCATGGCTGAGTGGCTAGAGCCCAAACCCGGACGGGTACGAGATTGTTTTTATCTGTGTTAATGGACACTGTACTCCAAGTTCAAGAGTGCAGCCAGCGAGACCCTTTCAGGCCCCGTGGCAGAGAGGCACAGTTATCGTCGGTTATCTGCAGCACCGATGCCACATCATCACTGGTGATGAAAGGCAAGTAGTTTGTGTTTTATGAAAGTGCAGGTTTGGAAGTGTTCGTGGGGCAGCTGACTTATCAGGTAAGGAATGAGATGTCCCGTGTGTTTGCATAGTACAGACATCGTGGTGTTGTACACACGTGTGCAGCCTTTTCACAAGGTTTAAAATTGCATTTTAGAGCTTTCCAGACCAAGATATCATTTTGATGTGAAGCTTATCTTTAAGTTACCAGAAGCGTCATTGTCGACGAGTACCTTCTGCTGAGTTTGGACTGAAATCTGCTCATCCAGCACCTGGCTGTCCATGGCATAAAACTGATGAAATCAGTGAGAGAAAAGCTATTTTGACAGTTTTTTTTTATTCCGACCTGAAGCAGCAACAACTGTCTGACCAGACATACCTCTCAGTCACCTACACCATCCTCGAGTTACTTCATGTGCAACCTCCTGTTCTCACTTCTTCAGAAGAGTATGTTAGCAATTTTAATACTCGACCTCTTCGGTGGGCAGATGGCAAACACTTAATAAGCTTAATAAAAGACAAACAACGATGACAACAAAAATGACCGCCTAACCTTAACACAAACCCTACTACCAAGCCAAAGGTATAAAAGTATGACTACTTAGTCAAAAACATGATTTACAGGTGAAAAATGTTACAGCCAAGCAGAAACACGTTACAACCATCAGTCTTCAAATAAACCTAGAAAAAGGTTTTGATTTTTGTCGTCTGGTTTTTAAGCTCAGCTGTCAAGTTTTTTTGCCATCTGCCCATTGAAAAAAGCGAATATTAATATTTTAAACACTGAGGTAAACATTCAGGGTCAAACAACTCAGCAGTCGAGAGGTCATCGTGACCGTCTGGCACTCTCTTTCGTTTATCTCTTGCCTCCCTCCTCCAGCCCCGAGAAGGTAAGTGGGTGCGAAGACAGGATGGAATGTACGAGGTAAGAGCTCTGGTGTAGAGTAAGCAAAACTTCGCTTGCAGAGGGGAAGAAAAAGTTGTGATTAACAATTTGTAAGATGAAACTTCAGGGTTGGAAGGGAAAGTCACTACTAACACAAGAATATTGTGACAATACATACCTGGGCTCAAAGGTCATCAGTATTGACACATTATAATGAGATACTACATGATTAGGAAGACATGTCACAAGTGTTGGCACAATGACAGCATGACACTATGTGGTTTGGATACAAAACAGTTAAAGTTATGATTATGTGGTTGAGAATTATGTCTGAATATGGAAATCAACCTTGTATGAGCTGGAGCGCATGTGAGTTGTATATATATACATAGTAAGTATGCGTTTGTACATGTGTATTTGTCTTAATTTTTTTTAATTTTAATTCACTTTGTGTAACATTCGTATGTTTTATCTTTCCTCTTTTGTCTTTGTTTCTTTTAACTGTGTTCGAAGACCTTTACAACTGTAAACGATCAGACGCTGGTCGTTTGTACCTTTCTATCTTTCGCTCTTTCTTAATTTTTTCCTTCTCATGGATTTCATCTTTTCTTCTTTCACAACTCTCTTTCTTATCATTGTTTTCTCACTCACGCCTTCTTCAATATTCACCACTCCTGGATTCATATTTTCTCTATTTTCTCTACTACGCCAATGCTTGTTTAGCCTCGCCTTTGACACTTTCAAATTACAGCTATTCAACTGCTTTTCAGGTTTTCTAACTCCTCACTTTTCCTCCAAGAAAACCATTTTCATTTTCAACTATGTTTCTTTCTATCGCAGGAAATCTGAAGATCAAGGGAGCTAAACATCGGGGCAAGATTACAGGAGACCACGAAACACACTTTTCCCAAGAGGAAGAACTCACGCATGCGCAGTCACGATGCACGTGAAGCACGCGTAGTGTTAGTGTGCGGGGCACGCAACCCACGTGTAATGTGTACGTCAGAGTTACTTCCCCTCTCAGGCCCGCCATGCTGCCAGTGGATGCCCCGCTTCTTGCTGGCGCTGCTCTGTGTTGGGGCGTCCTAATTGCGAGATACACCTGAAGCGTGCTGTCTATGAAGTGGCCAATTATATCAGTCTTCTGGTGCTAACAAGCATTTTCTTGAAAGGTTTTCAAGAGAAAAATGTTTCGTAATCATGTAAGCACTGCTGGACGTTGGCTTGAATACATTTTGTCTGGTCACGCACCTGCTACTCTCAGAACATCACATCTGCTCTCTAGAATGAGCACTTATTCATACACATGCTACTCTCTCTCACACACACACACAAATATAACATCCTTATACTTATCTGCACAATAACACTCACATATATCGAGTAGGAATCCATGAAAAAAATCTCATCAGGACCAACTCTACCACCACACAGAAGCTAACAGAGAGATTGACAACTGGATTTACGGACCGACGGACATATAAAAGAGGCATGCTAAGAGAGGCAGCCTCGGGCAGTAAGTCAGTCAAAGGATGTGAATCCCTTCAAAGACCAGGAGACAGCATTTGGGTCACATCCCCAGCCTCAGGCGCTGATTGAAATGGTATTAAGGTGAGGAGAGGAGCAGAGAGCAGACACCAGCACGCCTGACCTCACAGGTCGTGTGTCGCAGACGGTTCCAGTGTAGTCCTGTCACAACCAACAGTCCAGCCGCAGGGAGAGGTGGGCGTGCCCGTCGGAAGAAGAAAAGGTTAGATCCTGCCTTACCCCAGTACAGAGGGAAACATCTGGTGTCACAATTCAATAAACAAATAATTAGGTCGGTGTGATGATACCGGCGTCTGTTGCAGCACTCTGCCAAATTCTTCGTTAGATGTTAATGGGTACATGAAGATGTCTGGACTAAAGAAGGGGAATTTGATGGATCCACGATAATGGTCTGATAGCATCACGTGCCTAATAGAGTTATTTTGTTTTCATTTGCAAAAGAGTGTGGAAACATGAATGCCTCCGTGGACTGGTACAGACCAGTGTTTTGAATTTTTTCAGGAGAAAATATTGTCAACCTACCCGTCGTCGACACTCACGTTCAGCTTTGATGAGTTAAAACTTTTAATTTCTCAATATGGATACATTGTATGTAAATGTATGAATAAGGGTTACTTTGTGTGTGTGTGTCCTTACTTTGCTGTGTGTTTAGTCCTGTGTGTGAGAGTGTGTGAATCCCACAGACCGACCCAATGCAGACGCAAATGTGCGCACAAAGGCGCGAGTGTCTGATGTTGACCGATGTCACAACCTCTATTGATGCAATAATGGACATGAATATTGCATAAGTTTGTGGTCAACAACTGTGTGGAGTTTTAATTTCCATTCTGTTCCCCAGCTTGCATGTGTACGGGATGGGAGGTCACTCAGTAGCAGTGACTAGCGGCGCCACCTACTGACACGTCACTAGGGTGTGGAGGGTGTGGAGGGTAAGTCAGGAGTGCAGTAATATACTGTATAGGTATATTGTCTGAATTACGAGCCTCAGTGACAGACTGAAATTACCTTAATAAATGCCTTGGAGACCGACTGCAATTGTCTGAATGAAGAGCTGAAAGACACGTCGGTGAAAAGGTGGTAATGGAGTTTATTTATGCACCTCAAATAAATACACAGACACAAACGCATACAGACAAACGTACACACTCATATCTCTAGCTCCTGGATGTTTGGCTTTTGAATTTTTTCTTTCCACCATTTAATTGTTAACACCCGTTTGAAAAGAGCCAAAGGTGATCACATGTGATACTCTGACTTTTCTAACTGTCATACAATTAACAACATCCTCACACAATGACCACCGACATGACAAAGCCCTCATGAAGGCTCCAGCATTGTCCTCCAGGTAAAAGGATCGACAGGTAATGGTAGAGAGGACGTATGTCTGTGTTCTGACGGTGAGATCGATACCAGCCACGTATGACCACGTCACCCACTTCTGGAACACGGGTATGGATCGGTGTGTGTGTCACAGCACATAATGGTCGGGTGGGTGAGATGACGACGACTGCTGATGTAATGTGATCGTGGGGTGTACAGCAGCCTCGTGCCAGCAGCTCAGGTGTGGGTAGGCAGCAGCACCTGGCGCCAGGTGACTGAACATCGGCATCAAAGGTGATTCCAATTGCCGCTGGTCCTCATCCTTGTATCCATGACAACACTCACAGTTCGTAGAGTTCGCTTCAGTACGAACCACGTGACCATCTTCAGAAAATTCTGGAATTTACACGCGATAGTCTTGTGCTTTAACACGATGAACACGTGTTTACGTGTCAGGAATGTTTGTGTCCACACGATAAACATAAGGACCACGTGTCCACGCAGGATGATGTGAGCTTTGGTCAGTTATCTCTTTGTTGTTTCGTTATTACCACGCTGGGTCACGTGTCTAACGCACGTCGTTACACGATTACTTCAATTGATTCTCCCTCAAACAAATTAACAACAAACAACAAAACGAGCAAACATGATAACAAAAGCAGAAAATTCACACTTTCGCGTGGCTCTGCCTACTTAAAAAAAAAAAAAAAAAAATCAAATATTTCATTGTTTCTGACCTATGAACTCCTCCGCATCAGCGTTCGTGTCCTAGGCGCGCAATTAATTTTTGTTTGTGTTGAACTAACAAAGTGTTGATGGGTTCTGATAACAGCAGTCAGTAGTTGTCAGCTTGCTCATGTTTAGCTTGCAAATTATTTTTCTTTTACTCACTTGGGGAGACCCCAGAGTGAGTTTGTGAGGCATGGTGTCTGTACCTCCTCCTGCCTCTGTTTGTTGTGTTTTGAGGACAGAATGTAATTTGTAAAGTGTGTATGTGTGTGTGTGTGCACGTGCACTTCAACAGCGATCTGCAACAGTATGTCAGCTTTGAAACTGTCCAAGCCACTCATAAGTTTCATGTAGGAAAATTGAAAAACAAAAATTAAAAGAAGTGGGATTAGAATACAAAGGACTGATACTTGCACACAAACCTCTGAATTACCTTTTTGTTTAGCCTCAAAAGGTAAGTAATAATAAATAGTGGATTTTTTTTATTTATTTATTTTTGCTCTCTATACTTCAAAGTAAATGAAGCTGATGCATCTTGTATTCCTTGAACTAATATTCGCAAGATCATCGCCGCCTGTCTAATGATGTAGGATCTCATTAACTAGTCTCTTTTATGTTTCTCATAAATCAGCGGATGTGCTTATTGGATCATGTAACCAACTCGCCTCATAAACATTTACAGCTGCTTTGTTTTATGAGCTACAGACCTCTGTGAGCAGCATATTCTCACTGTGGTTTATGTGATAACCACCCATAAAGAAGCATATTGTCAATAGTTCATGTAATCGTCTCACAAAGTCCACACTGAATGCAGTGAGGCTTTGTGATTAACGTTTAATTACTACCCATAATTTTAATAAACATGATATGTTTTATTTATTTCAGGAAAATAAATGCTTTAAGTTAACACTCATGTACCAACATATAATCATTTTTGTTTTCTTAAGCGAAAGTCGTGGATAACAAACACCCATCGTGCACCAAGCATGAATGTAAGTAGAAGGAATCAGATGCTAAAGTTACAAAGACAAATTACTTACCTTCGTGATGTCAGGCATCCTTATTGTGAACAAAATGAGGGAAGAAACAGCTTTAACAAAATAATAGCTGGATTCTGTGCCGGGTATCAAGAAGTTGTCATCGTCGTATCGTCGACGAGTCGATGTTTCCTTTCATCAGATTTCGAATGTCGTCCGTCCCCACTGATCTCTCGCCCTCGACTGACAGAATCCTCGGTTACAGAGGTCGTCTCCAACAAGAAGTCGGAGATATCACAACCCCACTGAGACCCCAGTACGACTCCACCACCACGAGAGGTTTTGTTTACAGATCAGCTGACTGTGTCTCTGACGTCATCCACCACGTCACTTCCTTCATCGAATCAGAAGCCGCTGTGTGTTTCCTCACGTACAGAAGGGCGATGCAGTCTTGAACCGTTGTGAAAGAAAGAAAGCAGAAAATCCTCGGAGGCATTCCATTCAGGAAAGGAGGAAGGACAGGAGGCTGAGATGAGAGGCGAACCAGGGACAACACTTCGTTCCCGCGCCGGCAGCCTCGCTCTGATTGTCGTGACGGCGCGGTGCGTGGCGGGAGATATCGTCACGAGATACACCGGGTACCGGGTACCTCTCGCCCAAGGCCTCCGCCGCTCGCCGCACAAAAGCCTTTGCGTGTCAGGTGAGCCAGTGCGGAAACACCACTCTGGCATCGGAGGAAGCCGGGAGGGGCGAGGGGCGCTGCAAGTGGTCCATGGTTACCGACGAGAGATGAGAGAGGAGGAGCAGCAGCGGTGACGACGATGGCGGTGTTGTGAGGATGGAGCCCTGTGGTGTAGGCTCAGGCTCCTGCGCCTGTTGATGTTGGCGACTGAGAGAGCGCGAGCGCTCGCCGTGGCTTTATCTACGAGCGCTACGCGGCGAACTGTCAGCCGCGCGCTACACACCAGCCGGCGAACGCTTGACAGACGAGCGACCGCTTTCTTCACGACTTCGGCGATCCTTCCTTCTTCACTATCTTAGCATGACAGGGTCAGACTCGTCTTTGTTGTTCCTCAACTAGAGGTGAATGAGTCTACAGGTTGTGATTAGTCAGCAGTCCCTGAGGTCTGAGACGAACAGACGTTAATGATTTATAAAGATTAATGGCGGTTCAAGGGATGGAACTGTCGTCTGAGAGCCAAGATTTGTCTGTCGTGTGCTGGTTGTTTTCTCACTGAGTGTGGGAATGAAGTGTAAACCAGCATGTAGCGACTAGGCCACTAGACTAAGTGCAGGTGTGTTTACCAATATGATTGTCACACGAACCTCTTTTGTTGTTTGTTTTCCACCCTATTTCTCTCTCCTGTGGTCGGACAAGCACGTACATGAACAAATTCCATTGTCTACACAGGAAAAATATTATCACACACACAAACACACTGACCGACAAGTACAGATAATCTCTCACACGCATGCGCTCTCTCTTGTTTTTCTGACTGATTCCTTTGAAAATACAAAGAGGTACAGATATATAATTATCCACACACAAACACCCTAAACACACACACAGAAGTACCCCACTACCTCCAGGGTCTTCTGTCTCGCGCGCCAGACGCTAGTTGCCCTTGCCTACCCTCCCTCAAAGCTCACTACAAAAGGTTGTTTAAGGTTTTCTTTGGGGGGAGACTTTGAAAAGGTATTCATTGAGTCAGTCCGGGCTTTCAAGCCGCTACATGTCGATACTCACGTGATGTGGGGCAGATAAGCAGGCCCACAATGGCGGCCCAGTAATGGAGTTAGGGGCCAGACAGCGCCGAGTGCAGTTTAATTAAGTGGGTGCCTCTGTATCCACTGAATAGCTCGCCACCCTGACATTAGCTACAGAGACCTCTTAGCACCCGCGGTCTTCAAATCTTGTTTCAACCAAAGGCAGAAGTAATGGTGTCCCCGTAGTTGTACATCGTGTCAAGTGCCAGGGACTTTGTTAACACAAAGATGAAAAAGACCGTTGACCGTTGTTAATATTAAATAACAGTTCAGTTTTGACGCAGAGAAAATCCAGATGTCAAGAAGAAACAGGTCAGTTGGGTGGAGGAGTTTAAGGACAAGAGTATTTATGACCGAGTGGGTTTATGAAATAGTGACCTGGATGCAAGACGACCAGAGAGTTGGAGGTCTGGAATGGGAAGAATAGCTTCAAGCTGTCCCACTGTGTGAGCCAATTAGCCGATCCATTTTGTCAAGTGATTATGAGTGACCAAGGCAACGATGATTACAGGTGGTCATGACGACTTAGATTCATGTTACACTGTTTTGTTGGGCTTTTACCATTGTCTGCATTAGTTTATTCAACTTCTTCTGTCCCTCCATGACTGTCTCAATTCCTCTTTTTTAACCCAGTTTCATTCCTTCTTTCTCTCTCACACACCGCAATTCGCTTGTTCAAAGAGTAGTTTTGCTTTCTTGATTTGAGAAATACCAAGACATAAACGCGCACGAACGCACGCATACAGACAGACTGAGGACCGAGACTAGTCCAGGGGATGAAGTCAAGCGAGTGGCTGACACACTGGCACTGACTCTTTGTTCATCTGTAGTCACCAGCACCAGCAGCAGCAGCCCCCCCCCCCCCCGCCCGCCTGATGTCGCAGGTCGCCACGTGTCGCCAGTCACAGAGGGCGCTTCGATCACACGGTACCCGGCGAGCTGCAGACTCCCTTTATCGTCCTTCAATCGACCAGCAGAAAGGGATTTCATGGCAAACCATTCCACCAGGACCTCCTCTGAGTTGTTTTCTTCTTGGTCTTGATCCCTTCCCCCCTCTTTTTTTTTTTGACATACGACACAGTATTTAGTTACACATGACACATCATGTCTACTGTCAGGATATGTGTTTATATGTATAAAGATCTCTACAGCACTAAGCAGTGCAGTACATACGTCACTGGCGACACATCAATAAAGTACAGGGCCAACAACTGCTGGGCCACCAGACCCGCCCTCTTTCCGCCTGACTGAACTTCTATGATGAGGACAATAACGAGGGTCCATGACAGTCTGTAAGACTATGATGAACGAGGCTCTTAGCTTAGTCTCTCAAAATGGCACCAAGAATGATGAAGGAATGAAGACATTGGGCATTCGTCAAGAAGGACAAGAGATGGACGACCTTGGGCGGTGGAGCGTGGGACACATCACAGACGACCTTGAGCACCACGTGGTCGGCTGACAGGCGGCCTCATCAAAGATGTCGCTGCCACCACAGAGATCGATGGAAATCGTCCCCCTGGCAAAAGTCTGTTGTAAAGAGCAGCTAAACAGACTTGCGAGACAAGGCCGCCACCGAGACACCACAGCCGGCATGACTGGCAACAAGTGGGAGGACTCCCCCTTCTCTGGTGGCAGCCAAATTTAATTATTTTATTTTTTTTGTCTGCAAGTTCAACGAGCAAGTTATGCATGTCTTCATACAAGCGAACGCTATCAATGGCAAGGGTGGATAAAATAAATAAATAAATAAATAAATTAATTAATTAATTAATAAAACAAAAGAAAGACGAGCAGACAACAACCAAGAGTCGGCTAATCTCTTATTAGGAGTATCTTGAAGAATGGCAGACACCAGAAAAAGCTGTCGAGAGTTGATGGTAATGATGTTAGTTGCCCTCGGCCAATCAGAGCTAAAGGAATAATGATGATGATGATATCGCACAGTTTATACGCACATACATATAAACATGTTCACATGATGTATACATCCATGTATATAAATACACATTCACCATTCGTCCATAATCATAATTTTCTTTTTCCTCCCTGTGTCTGCTTCCTCTTAATGTTTAAGTTTGGTACTGCTTCCTTACATTTGTCTTACAATCTGCCCTGTTTATCTTTGTTTATTATTCATTTACACATGTAACCTCGCCTGAGGGGTGAAATAAAGCAACAAACGATGATGCCCGTGGGAAGATGACATTTTCTCATGGAGCATCCTTCCCGTCTAGTAGCTCCCCATCCTGCCATTTACTCCTCCTCCTCCTCTCACCCATCTGCTCCGCGTGCTCCTCGTCTTCACAGGTCGATCGAAAGTATAAAGACCGGATATTGTCTCATCCCGGCCTGGAGCTGTCTTATCTTTTGTCCGAGGTGAAGAGCACGTCCGCATCTGGTTTTGAGGTCGACTGTCCTCACCATCCGCCAACCGCTCATCCTCCCCAACGGTGGCGGCGCACGCAGAGTGGATATCAGGCTCAATCTGCTTTTCTTTGAAAATCTCATTGCAAGTTAGTGTTCACAGTATCAATCCCGAAATTGTTTTTGTAGGGATGTGTATATTTTGTCTTTTCTTTGTTTCTTTGGTGTTCGTCTATTTCTAGCCAGTCAAAACTCTGTCAAAAACAAGAAGTAGGTTTGTAAGACAACAAAATTTTGCCGCCATCACCTCCTCAAAGCCTTTTTCATTAGTTAACTGTGAGTATTTATCCATCAAAAACTTGTCACTTACCACGACAGTCTGTCTATCAGAGATGCCTATGCTTCTCTCTCTCTCTCTCGCCATGTGACCTTTGTCTAAGATTTCTCATTTGTGTTTGTGTGTATGTGCGTGTGTTTGCGCGCAGAATATTTAAAATCAATTTTGGGAAAGTTGTTGGTGAAGGACTCAGGAAACCAGTGCTTTGGGGGCAAATGTTGGAGACATTGGAGTGTCAGACACCATGCTGGGCGTGTTTGTCAATACACTGCCGATGCAGAAGGACTTTGAGGCACTTGGACACTCTGCCTTTGGGCAAAGTATTCGTCCTCACATTCTATTACCGATTTCACAGAATCATCTCCCTTCATCTAGAAAATGCTTTCCAAATATGGCAATGTGAGATGTTATGTACCAGTGAGGGTCTCCTTTGTGCGCCACAGGTCACATCCCTAGGTCCTGTTTCTTTCGTAATAACCTTACACTTTAGCAAAATTCACGGGTATAATTTACACCTTGGGTCGTGGGGCGGGGTAGCTTCCCTTACAAAGATAGTCATTTACAAAATGCAGTGGTCTGCCCTCAAGAATTGAGCGAGATTAGCTGTGTATTTAATTTCAGTGTAAAGGAAGCTCGGGTGGCATTGCTTCTTTCAGAAGGGGAAGCTGTTGCCAGCCTTCCTTTAAGGCAAAATTTCTTTCAACAGGAACATAAAAACAGAATAATTTGCACTGGATCAAAAAGAACATTCTAGAGCTTCTTCGCTAATAGATGTTCTTCGATCCACTCCACACCCGCTTTATCACCATTTTTGAGCTTGCTCATAATGACAAGAATATGACAATTTATTCTTTTTATCTCTTTCTTTCTGTTTCTCTCTATATATATATAACATGAAGAGGGAAGAGAAAAGAAAATGGAGTGAGAGAGAAATTGATGACGCAGATGCCAGAGAAGTAAGACCCTTAAGTCGCTCAGCTGGAAGGCAAGGAAGTCACCTGAAGTGGTAGCACACCCTCCGAGCTTTTAAGAACTCAGCAGTGCTTGCAGAAAAAGTCTTAGTCTGCACTTCCCAAGACATCTGCTCATCTCCCAGTAGGCGTCCACCATCTTCATGGCGGCAAAACAGTCTGCACTCCAGCCATGCTTCAGAAACTTGCAATTGTTGGTAACCAACCAAGGAAGGGAATTGGGAGGCAAGGGAGAAGGTTCAGACCTCGGAGAGCTCGGTGTAACATTACTTCTCAGTTCGCTGGAAGCCACTTAACGCTTGGCGAGGTCCCGCAGCTACAGACAAACACATTCTCGTGTAGGTTCTGTTTACAGATTTTCTCCTCGTGCCAAGTCAAGCGGAACAGTACAGCTAGCGAAAATAAATACTCACGTGACAAGCAGCCGCCAATGCACGCGACGGCCCGGGGCTGCTGCTCCATTTGTGCACGTGCAGCAAGCAGCGCCAGTGCACGTGGCGATCGGAAGTGACGTCACAGTCAACAAACAGGGTCTTAGCACGCCATTGCTGTTGTCTGCTTGCCAGGATTACTTAGCGCTGATGTCCTTTTGTTATGGCAAGGGAAAGGGTCCAGTGTTTTCAGACCTTACTACCGACATTTCTTCTGACACGAGCTGTTAATCTCTGAACGGGGACTTACATCCGGGTTTGAATCAAGAGGTGAAAGGGCAGCAAAAAGAAAACTAAAAATAACAAACAAAGAAATTAACCTTCGGCAAAAAAGAAAGATAAGAAAACTGTATAAATAGAAAAAAAATGAAAGAATTAACGAAAACAATAATGAACCAAAAACAGGTGGAGAAAGGAAGGTACAGGTAATCGTTTAATTTAAAGTTTTTTTGCTCTCCTAATTGCTTCTTTTTTTTACATAAGAATAAGTGGCCATACTTTAGAGGGCAGTCATCTGATAGGTTGTTTTATCCTCACTGTAACAGTCTCTGTAGTTCTTCAAACCTTACTTTTCTCATTCCCGAATTCAACATTTTCTAACGTTTTGCGGTGTCAAAGTTTTTGTTGACGAACAGCCACGTCCACACTCTTCTCTTTTTCAGCCACTCGGTGGACAAAAATAGAGCCAAGCTATCGATCTCTAAGCCAAGACACTCGAGTTTTTACAAATTTGTTCAGAGAGACATTACCGGGGATCTGTGTTCACGATTTGCTACACGATGCACCAGACACACGGAAGCAGGCCGGATTACGGGTATGTGAGACAAAAAGTCTGGTTGACTAAGAAACGAACCGCGTAAGGCTTGTCCAATTTTTGTTGACAACAGGTCCATTTGCAAGGGGAATAAAGGTATTCCCAAGTGACAGTCAAGTGGGAATAGACGATCTTGTCTTGGCCCCCAACACTATTCTTTACACCACAAGGTGGAGGTTGGAATATCTGACATTTTTATACAGATGTTTTCAACCAACAGTGACTGTCTCCTGATAATGGACTTTGTGGATGTTGAGAAACTATGTAAGCTGAATAACTTTTATATATATAATAGTATAAAACATACATTCCAGGAGTCGATTCACATAATAATTGAGGATAGCACCCTGTTGTACAGATGACCACAAACTAACTTGTCAACAAAGCCCTTGTTTATGTCTTAATGTATTTTATTTCTCCCGAATTTCTAGTATACTGCTACAAAATGTAATTTCTCTCCTGTTGGGGACTATGGTAACGATAAATCCTTCTTTACAACTTTCAAATCATCCAAGACTTAAAAGCTTGAAGACGAAGGACAGACGACATCTGCCACTTGACACTTGACCCATTAATATTTCAACAGCTTCCTTCTCTTTTTGAAGTTGTTTCTATTTTTAGTAACGTGGTTACTGGGTATATACATAAACTTAAGTTAGCACAAAAATCACACTTTACCTTGCCTTACATCGAGTTTTTACTACGACTTCCGCCAGAAGGACATCTTGCTGCTGTCAACAGTTTTTTTCTGAGCTTTTGAGTGACGTTTGTGGAACTTTTGGCATTTCTGGCATTTTTGTCGGCAGTCTAGAGTGTCCTTTAAAAATGGTTGAAAAAATGTCGACTTCTTTCTTAATTTAATCTTCTTCACTCACCTGTCAGTGAACATCAAGGCAGTGTGACCTGCGTGGCTGTTGTTAGTGTTGATATTGTTCTCAGTGCTCACCCTCGCTCTACTAACAGTGTGTAATTATATCAAACAATGCAATAACATGTATATACACCATAGAGTGTTAATACCTCCATGTAACTTTAGTTTTATTACAGTTTTTAGGTAGTGAAACAAATCCCATTTGACGAGCTAAATTATTAAAGAAAAGATTAAAGATTTCTTTGAAAACTACTTTGAAAATGTTCTTAAATGTAATATGGAAGAAATCACACACATTAATGAGAATATGTTTCATATGTTGTGACGTTTGAGCTTACAGACATATAAACTTTTGATAATAACTTGATTGTAAAATTGAATTCGAAATCCTTATACGTGTTTCATTTTAAAACTTTTAAGTTTGCTGAAATTTCATGAAAGTTTACGAAAACTGAAGTGTCGTGTAGAAATCAGTATTCAAGATGTTGGCCACCTGAATGAATCTTTAAAAAAAATGTGGAGGAGGGAAAGTACAAGAAAAAACAACTTTGGCTTGTTAGCGGGTCTTGTAATGGACTGAGCATCTTCACCGAAGGACCTGGTCGATGGGTGGCAACATCACCATGGCGCCCTCTGTCTGCAGATACTGGCGTCTCTGTCGCAGTCGATGTTACATCGAACTTACCCTCCTTCATCTGCTTCTTTCGGAAATAAGACGTGAATGTGACAAGAATAAAAGTGAAAGAGGGAAGCACTTTTAGGAGAAAAAACTACACTTTTGACCTGAAGGCTGCAGCCAAACTCCAGCTTCAGTCGATGCAGCGAACTCCACAAATACGTTTTGATGTCCCCCCTAGTCCTCCTGAAACTGTAATGTTTCTAATCTTTTTCTCTAAATGTCAGAACGAGATCAGAAGGGACACGACTGAAAATCGAGCAAGTGCCAATGTCCTTTCTGAAGCATTGCCGAGATGGAATGTGAAAAACATTATCGTCTATTATCAGTTGTATGTCATACTAGGAACTTGGTGCATGCACTCTGTTTGTAGATAGATATGGGACAAACAAATAAACATCTACAGATAGTGTTTTAATTTGATGACTAGTCCATTATTTTATTACGGCGCGTGCGGTCAACTGATGGACAATGCACGTGTCAGGAAGCTAGCTCCAGAGACAATGTGGATTCCATTCACATAATTGTTTTTTTCAGGGTCTAACTGCAGAGAAAATTACCAAAGGTCGTTATACTGGATGTGTGTACAGTAAATTAATCAGGAGGATGTATCTAAGATATTATTTTTCTTTTTGCCATCTGTGAAAGCACACACACACACATACACACACTCACAAATACACACACACGCACACACACGCACACACAGACTCTCTTTCATTCAAAGGTTATTAGCAGACTGAAAACTGAGGAGAAACGAATTACCTGAGGCACATGACGAGACAGCTGTGCAACTTCATTACCCTTCCGATAATTTATTTTACCAGCGGTTCTGTCTCTACCTACCATACCATCCTCACAACCACTCGACTCTCTCTGATCTCACGACATTCAATGATTTGTTCTATTTTTCTTTTTGTAACCCGTGTGTCGTTGTATTTTCTTTCTCAATCTTAAATTTATTACATAGAACTTATGTGACAGAACTTTGCTTACTTACAATCTTGTTACTTTTTAGTACACTTTAACTGTGCATTGATTTTAATTCAGTATCTCAATGACCTGTTTGTATTTTTCTTCTTTAGTTTAAAGCTTCAATCCTTGCTTGTTCCTTTTTTTTTTTACTTCTAATTAGATGTCTTGACTTGGTGCTGAGAGAAAACCAAACCAGCTTCCTTCATTGATGTTCATCCCTCTTCTTTTTCTGATTTCATTATTTCAAGAATACTCGAATAATTTTGAAACCAAACGACCGTAGAATTAACGACTGTGTCTGTGGTCCTCAGGTTATTAATGGTTATGATTAGTTAAGATTCATTTTATGTGATGCACAGTTCATTTCATTTCTCCACTTTACTCTTCAAAGATTTCAAAAAATCTTTCTTCATCACTGTTTTAAAGAAAGCCGAATGAATTTATTATGTCCTGAAATAAAATCACACAATAGTAGTCCCCATGAAAAAAAATCATT
Source organism: Pomacea canaliculata (assembly GCF_003073045.1). Lineage (NCBI taxonomy): Eukaryota > Metazoa > Mollusca > Gastropoda > Architaenioglossa > Ampullariidae > Pomacea > Pomacea canaliculata. The sequence continues at coordinate 29,668,954 of NC_037595.1, forward strand.
ACCTTGGACAAGTGAAGATTGGAGTAAAATTAAACAAATCAAACTGAAACACTCCGTGCGTGTCATGGACATGATGCTCGTGATGGTCACGTGACCCTGCCACCAAAAAGTGAAAAAAGCAAAAGTCTGTGTAGTGAACAACCAAGTGCTCCACTTTGCTCTTGGCGACTGCTACAAAAATGGTCAGAGAGGAAAGAGAGGAAATAATCGAAAATCAGTTTGTTGACAATAAATCAAGCTGAGAAAAACTGCTCCGCAAAGTGTGCGCGACACGAGGACGGAATTAGAAATCTCCGGTGGAGGAGGAAAAAAAAAACCTCTACAGAAATTTCTTTCAGGTTTTTTGCCCACAGGAATGTGTGATCACTACAATAATGCCTTAGTGATCGAGTTTTCAAAAAAGAGCAGAGAAACAAACAAAAAAAAACCCACTAAATAAATTATAAAAAATGTGTCAATTAAATCCGGGTACAAAGTTGGTAATCTTATTTTGTTTTTAAGTGTGCATAGTAATCTTTGTAATTACTGAGCATGACCATGAGCTTATATTTGTGTGTGTCTAGCTACATTTAGTCTTAGATATGTTTGCAGACGTTTTGAAAAAAGTGTTTCTGGGATATTTGACCACCTAACCACTGACATTTAATGTTGTGACACACAGTGACGTGTTACACATTAGTGTAGTCACGTTTTCTTGATAAAGTTTTGCTCAATCTTCCCAGTGCTACAGGGAGGAAGATGGAGAGAGAGAGACCAAGTGAATTATTAAACATGGAAAAGTAGAAGACAACGGAAAATGGAGGAAGCTTGTCGCTGTAGAAGAGCAGAAATATAAATCCGGGACGTGGGTTTCTGATGAATGACTACCAGGAGGTGGCAACTAGGGAACATTCCCTCCTTCCCCTTCAAACCCAGTTAGGAGACTGGGCCTTACAAAGGGAGGACGAATGACTCCATGTTGTGACAAAAGCTTTTTTGATGTCCAGGGAGCAGGCTCACCCTTGAAACAAAATTGGCCGGCATGGAGTATGAACCATAATTTACAAATTGAGCAGGAATAGTTTCCCTGGCTTCAGCACTCTTATTAATATTTGTAAACTGGGGCTCAAGAACTCAGGAAAAAATTTACACCTGTAATTACAATTTGAAAGGTGGCCAGACGCCGACATTACTAGAAGTCGATTTTCATTTTTACGGTGGTACGTTTTCACAGAGCATGTGTTTTATTGTTTTATTATTTGTTTTTACTGCACAGCTTGCTTATGTGTTCTGTTGTGCAGTTTTGTGTGTTTGACTGTCCTGTTCACAAGAGATTATATAGATATATACTGTATACATGTATAATGATGCATACATGCGCGTTCATTTATGCGCCTTTGCACAGGAACGTGCGCGCGTGCCTTGTTCTTATTTAAAATCACAATTCACGCTAGCTACACTGACTTTCAGTCATGGTCCACTGAATCTTCAATAGTCTGAGAGGAATTTTCCACATGAACTATGTCACTTTGGTTTCCTCGCTCGCGCTTTAGACGGCATCGAATTCTGTGCAGACGCTGGTTGGGAGCGTGAAGAGCATCCCACTTTCTGGTGGCATGGATGGTCACTGGAGCCTGGGTCTGCTTTCAGAACATGACTGATATGGTAGGGACGATTAATGCAACACTGGGACGGCAAGCAGAGGGCAAGAAAAATCTGCTTTGATTCTCCCGGTGATATGATAGTGTGTATGTGTGTGTGTACGCGCGAGCATCTGGGTATCCTCCTGCTCCTACATACAACTGTGTTCGTTTTTTAAGTCTGTTTATCGTCCACTAATCTCATCTGCGTCCCTCCATCCTCTTTTTTTCTACAGAAATTAAATTATACCCGTAAACCCCTCCAGAGCAATCTGTCCAATAAAAGCGATAAGATGTGATGGAAAAATGTTTGTTTCCATGTTAATGGAAGGCGCTAACACAGAGAGTTTTGCTCTTTGTTCGTTCATCTAATTGCTTTGTCACTGTTTTGTGGAGCCAAGCCTACTAAGCTCTCATCTCTTTATTCGTTCACCTAACGGGTGGCCACAGGTCTGTAGAGCCCAGCCTCTAATGAACACCCTACTCTGTACTCGAGTTTAGGAGCAAGACCACAAGGCTACATAATTAAATTTTTGTTTTTGGTGGAACATTCACAGCCATCAAAACACAACAGCTTTTGGCACTTTCCATGTTCTTGGTGCCCGTTATCTCTGATTTAAAATATAATGTAGTTGTACTTCTTGTTTTCGGTTCAGTTTTTTTTTCATCACATCTCAAACCACCATGTCTGATCAAAGAAAAATATTTTTAAAAAATCACCAGAAGTAAATGATTTTGAAAACGTGGCATCATCGGCATTCTTTGCTCCGCTTCTAGATGAGAAGATGAAAGGGCCTGGAAAGCAAGATTCTCCTGGGAGCAATGGATGAAATGAATGTATAAACATGTCACTCAATAAAGTGGACACCACGTGGGCCAATAGCTTTTAGTAATTGCTGGCCACTCTCCACAGTTCTTAGGTTCCTACATTCAGCCTTCTAATATCACTTCGTCTTCAAGTGAAGCCGCCACACTTTTTGTTCCATCAACTATCCTCCATCTGATGTGATTTGTAGCGGCTACAGCACGGCCTTGCGCGGGATGCTGAGGGGGACATGCGCCGTGGCCATGCCGTGGGGACGATGTAGTTTCATGGACTCCATCCCGATCCCTCCCGTCCTCTGACCTACCCACCATCTGGTGATGTACTGCGAGCTGTCGTGCCGAGCTCTACTGCAAATGTTCGTCGACTGGCCGGTGAATATTTCTGGTTCTCGAGCGACTGAGATTTCCCGAGAGGCCAGAAGTACTGGAATAATAAAGTCTGGTGGCGCCATGTTGGGCCTTTCAGTTAATGAGACTGATTGCAATGCTATTATCGCGCTCAGCAGCACGCCAGAGAACGCGTGAAATCTCGTGAGACTTTTTGTTTTGTGTTTTATGTTTTTATATATTCGTGTTTCTTCTTTTAATATATTTAGTATTTGTTCTATAAATATAAAAGTCTATTCAGAGACCTCATTGTCTGTGAAATGCTTGAATAAACTTTATAAAATTTTCAATTTTACAATAAAATTTATGTTTATTTGAACGGCTTTGTTTATAAGAGAGCATCGACTGTTTCTCATAAGGATTATGCACGTTGTGGCAAATAGTGATGATGGCAACAAGATGAATGGTCGGTCAATCAGCAACTACCTCACGTGACAGGAAATCCAGGAGCATGGGCAACAGCAGAATCTGGCAAAACTGAAGAACCTTGGTCAGTTAATTACATGGGAGGCAATACAAGATTTACACGATGGATGTTCTGGAGATATTTCCACTCGCTTTAGTTCTTGACATGTGTGCGGATTCGTCTTACTCGCAGGGGATGTCTGGGGTGAGAGGTCAGGGGTCAGATGCACGGTGTGCCGCTACGGCGCTATCTGACGGTTAAAGCCAAGCAGTCAGCTAAGCTGCTTATACAATATTCGCTTAGCTGACTGCTTCCAGGTGGTCAGCTAGTGCTCCTGGTTCCAGGAATAGGGAATTATTTTCTGACTGTACCGCCCGTTATTTCAAGCGCATTCTGTTTATCTGCTCAGTGCTCAAAATGATGTATAAAATGAGCAGAATGTATGTTAAATCCCGCCCCTAGAGAATAAGTGATGCAACCATTAAATAGAACAAAACAGTGGCCTAGTTCTTGAATAAAAAAAAAACTGAAAACATTTATTTTACTTTAAAGACTTTTCAAAAGAAATACCTAGCTGTGGCAAGTCGTTGTGTCAGTCTTCTGTTGAAAATGCCCTTTATGTTCTGGTCTGTCTGTAAAGCCGGTTGTATACACTGTGACCAGCAGGAGGTCTGAATGTTTGGCCCTGAAAACCGAGCTGACAGCAGCGCAGGTGCGTTTGAAACTGATGCCATGTTACAACAAAGGGCATCAATTATTTACCTCTGAAATAAAAGAAACCCAAAACAGAACCAAACTATTACACTCCAGCTTCTGAAGCTGACATCACTTGAAAACAAATCCATCTCATCAAACCTTTGTAACTGACACCACATTAGACACAAAGCTGTTTACAAGCCAGCTTCTAAAACTTACAACTTTTTAAAAACAAAGCCATTACTTATCAACTGTCGCCATATACATCAACTGCCAGTCACACCCTGCCACAATTTCAAAAGAAAGCTCTATTTCTAAACAACATACCTTGCACTAAGGTATGATTTCTAAGAGCCTGTAATGCCACCAGACAGGTAGAACGATTGAGGGATTAAATGATATGCGCAGTGCATTGGAATAGTTTGAATAACATGAAATACTTGAGACGACAGGTTGTTAACACCGACATCTTGCCACGATCAAACTCACACCACAACAGATAACAGCTCGGAGGTAAGCACATTAATCAACTAAGACAGGAAAAAAAAGGTTTGGAAGTGAGTTGAGTCGTTCACAGACCTTATAGAATATAGATTTTGCCCTCGGGCAGGTCTTTAAACTGTTTACCCAATCCTGTGAAAAGGTCAAGGCTGGAGTCAGGTTGGTCAACACCCGGCTGTGTTTATCCGCTCAGTGTTCTTTTCGCACTCGCTGAGTGGAGACTGTCGGCCAAGTCATCGTGATGAAAACAGAGAAGTGAGGTGAGGAGCCAGGCGATATTTCCAGGATGTGAACTCCAGAAGGTTAAACACTTCAAGACAGAACCTCCCTACCCCGTTCTCATGCTGCTTCTTTCTTTCCTTTTCCAAACCTGGAAGTTTAAATGAAGAACTGATTACTAATTCATTAAAAAAATAAATATTCTCAAATGATAAATTTATTAGTGGTTCCTATTCATACCCAGAAAAAATATTCAAATAGACATCTTGACATTTTAAAAACCTAAACTGTAATAGTCTGAGTACTTTATTGCCTTTATATATAAATAATAATGAAAAACAAAATAATAGTTTATATTCTTCAGTTTGTCTTTTTTATTATTATCTAACCACAAATCAAATGCCTTTCAGGCACTATCGACATCTTCAGACTGAAATAGCTTTCAAGGGTGTTGTCGACAATTTTTCTACTTAGATACGGTGCAACGGCGTGAAGGAAAAATTGTGCCGACGGGAACTAAAGTCTAGATTAACCAATTTAATTTTATTTTAAACATTTTTAGTTTAAAAAGTCCTAAAAATGTGTTGTGCACTGCGTTTCTATAAAACTGATTATCTAAAAAGATTTAAGGTCTGAAGGTGTTTAAAATTAGAGAAGTATTGTGTGGCTGGCAGCAGAAAACAAACAAAAGAATTCTTCCCAGGCGAAGGTCACAGACTGTGGTGATCTTTAGAGGCGAGTTCTGGTTGCTCGGCAACCGTTTGATTCTTACTTTGATTGGGTTTGGCCCTCGGTCCAAAGTTTCCCGAGACAACAAGCATGGACATGCGCAGAGAGGTTTCTTGAGGTCGTACTTCAGTCGGCTTGTGTTATCTCTGATCAGTGCCTACAGGCCTGTCGTCTCCTATAGTCATTCCTGTGGACAAAGACAAGGACTTCTAGAATAATCATCTCAACTCCTAGTCTGTTTCTAAATACAGGGTCCGTAACGAGTGCGGTGAATAAATATTCATTGGATAACCTTATCTCGTGATTACTTCTGGTGGTTAATGCTCTCCATCTTAACTCCTCTTCATGAGTACATTCCTTGGTGGTTAGTTCGCCATCTTGGAGAAAAACGCCCCTTCCTGGTCTCTGAATCAACTTTTCCCCTGCTCATCCATAAAAAATAAATCTTGAAATGTAAAGGAAGTAGAAGGAAAGAAATGAAGAACATACCATGTACTAGGCACGGGGAACTACTTACCTTCACGGTGTCTACTGCGACTTGGCCATGAGACTAGGCCATGAGGCTAGGTTATGAGACTTGGCCACGAGGCTAATCTATAAGACTCGGCCACGAGGCTAGGCTATAAGACTTGGCTATAAGGCTAGGCCATAAAACTCGCCGCCAAACACTTTCTTGCGACATGGATTACAAACAATCCATACCTGGTCTCTTGGTTTCGAGGAGAATTTCCGCCACAAAATCTCAAAAGAAAAAAAATCGTTAGGTTGCCTGATTAGTGGCTGACCTCGAAGCTGTAGAGCACGGAAAGCTGTAATTGGAAAGTCCGAGTATTCATTGTTGGCGAGCTGAATATGGAAAGCTAGTGCTCAGCGCCCCCTACAGCAGACCAGGTGAACAAAGAGCCAGAAAAGCTCCGTAAGACGCTGCTGGCCTCTCGAGAAGAACGGGAACTGGAGAGGTCCTCTATAACATTGCCGGAGTCAAGGCTGCCTTTATCTTTTTTCTCTCTAAATCACTTTTTATAAAGTTAATTACTCTTACAGAGCTTAAACCAGATCCACTGAGGTCAAGAAAAAAGACATTTCAAAATAGTAGTGAGAGTTGAGTACCTGGGTCATCGGTATTTCCGTAAAAATTTCCACCTCAGGCTTGTTTTGTTATGAATTCCATTCAGTGTGTATGTCGATTCTTCCATTCTTTTTAAAACGCAAGAATAATGAAATAAACAAAAATAAACTTGCTCTATCTGTGTGCGTGTGCTTGAAAAAAAAAAAAGAAAGAAACGGAGAAGGATGGAGAGAGATTCCATGCCGTGTTTTGTCAGTGTTATTATTCAATATTCAGCCACTCCTCGGTCCCGTTCTCAGTAATAATTATTCACACACCATCGTTACATATCACATTTTTGCAGAACTGTTCTCTGCTTATTGATGTCATTGTCAAATGTCATCATTCCATTCCTTGATCACTATTTTCAATATGTCCTGTACGAGACTAAAAATTATCTTTTTATGCTTATTTTTGGCATAAATTTACCGAGACTGAGCGAGATGCGAGCTGTTCGCATCTTGATTACAGACAAGCGAGGATGGGAACAAATGAGTCGATTATCTCCAACTCCCGAGAGTTTTCCTCTGGCGTCTGTCAGGGTGAAAAAAGATTCAACTTCCTGTCATATCTTAATGTGTGTCACCTCCGCAAAAGCCTGCATGTCCCTTGAGCACTTAGTTGAAAGATGAATGCTACCCCTGGGAGCCTTCGGGACCAGTTTGTCCACCCACTTCCTGACCTCTGAGGTTTGATGTACTTTTGATGAGAAAGTGTTGAGTGGACAATGGTTGAAAAGACGCATTCATGCAGAGAAAACAACTAATTCTGATTCTCAAAACGTAGTTGTTTACTATTTACACATAATAAGCATGTGTTTATTTCGTATAAGCACTTTTATTCAATGATGTCTAGTCCTGGAAGTTTTGTCAGACAGCTGATGACATCATTGGCCAGTTAGGTTTGTTATAAGGTTGATCCCCAACGACTATCCTCCCTATACCTCTGAGTCAGTAGGGATCCATATGTTTACATGTTTGCAATTTGTTTGTTAATGTCCTGCTCATTGGCTGGGGTCTGATGTTGTTATTGACAATTCGATGTAACGTTTGTTTGAGTGATTCATGAGTCATTGCCGACATCTGGCTGATGGCGATCGTATCTCTTAGGGAGTGACTGTCTGGCCAACACTCGCCATTGCACTGCTTCAATGAAATGTTTGGCACAGGAGATGTTGGCTGACCTGTGAGCCTAATTTGGGAACTCATCCTTGTACAGTTTACCAATCCATTTCGCCTGTCTGATGACATTTCTGTCTGGAGGGTGCAAGTGTCGGAGAACCGACAAGGGGAAGCACTCTAAGAACCTACACACCCCAGTTTAAAGGACAACCCCGAGTCAGACTTAAAACTCAGTTTAAAGTAGCAGTCAGGTTAGACTAGCACAGTGTTGTCATTTCAGTTTGTCTGAAAACATACTGTGAACTTTTATTTATTATTTTGATCACAATGTATTGGTTTAAATTCATGACGTCACCAAAGGTCACGTGTGCTATGCTAATGAGGCGAGGCCTAATCAGGGAGGCTTTTGTGACTTCCGGTAAAATAAGTTACCGTTGGAACACTTAGGCCTCGAAAGTGAAAACTAGGATTTAGTTAAATTGGGGAATAAGAAGTGAAGAAGACTGCTTTGAAAATAATTTACACTCGGGCTGGCCTTTAACTTTTTGGATTTCCCAGACCTGTTTGGATGAGCAGGTTTCTAAAGAGACACACCATCTTTACACTATCGTCGGAATTTAAAAAAAATAATTTGGGAAAAGCTACTCTAAGGTTTCAATGGCGATGGAAGCCGGTTACAGAAAGCTTTTTAGATTGTAAGCTCACTGCAAGTTTTTTCTGAAAACTCTGGCTTGCTGGTATTCCTGTTGTCCACTTCAGTGGAAAATTTGCTGGAACTTTCTCGGCTATAATCTCTTCTGTTAAACAACGCAGTAGTCGCCTTCATGTCTCCCATCGTCAAAGTGTTGTTGTTGAGGGTGATATGACAACAAAGAATGTGGGATATGAGTGTTTCTAAAAATACCTTGCTGCTGCGTTTGGTCCTTGTGACATCTTATTAAAGCGCTGATTGGTTGCCACAAATCTCAGAACTGATATGTCAGAAAAAGTCTGATAAAAATAAGATCATACTTTCATGACCTCTTTCTGTGTTATAAACACAGTTACATTGTCTTCGCTTTTCTAACTCTTGCCATCTTTCTGTGAAAGTCATCTTTAAAGACAGCTCAATGTTTGAAAATCCACCCTGGACTTCTGCCACTAGAATATTCCTTTATTGTAGCTCGGACCTATTCTGTTTATCCCCTTAGTTTGCTCATAATTTATATTCTTTGATTTTAGTTTTTCCTTCTTTTTATTCCTACTCTCTTTGGTTTGTTTTGTTTTTTTCTTTTTGACAGTCTGTGTCTTTCTTTCTTGAGAACAGCCGATCAAACATAAATTTACATTCAGTCATTTGCATGCGTTTCTTGATAAAAGAAGTGAATGCAGAACCTTCTAGAAAATGTTCTTTTTGTCAAGCTGTTGCCATTGTTGACTCTGACCTGCGGCATACGGTCATCCATGGTGACAATGTCTTGGGGCTCAGTGACAATGGCACTGGCGAAGGAAAACATTGACAACGGACGTTGTTTACAAAGATCACTGAAATCCAAAGCCTGATCAGCATTTTGTTTTTCTTTTCTACTTCCTTTTATGAAACTTTCTCTCCATGAGACCCACACCATCGACATTGGCCAAGATGGACATTTTAAACACGGACAAGATATGTTAGCGAAGAAATAAACAATAAACAAATCAGAAAAACCGTTTCAATGTTTTCTTTCAGATTCCATGTTCTGGTGGCATCTCGCATCCATAACAGTCCGTGTTGTCCATGGCGACGGTTCCTCTCGTAGAAGCTCGGAGGCAGGAGGATCCGGTGCATGATGCAGACAGAGAGGTGGTGTCAGGCAATTCTCTGTAACATCCATCACACCGGGGCATGCGCAGTGCCACAGTGTCATTACCAAACAAAACAAATTACATAATAGTTAATTGTTCTGTTGCATGTACTGGAGCATGCCTGAACTACAGCTTTCCTTGAGATGGATGGCTTGCTTGCTTAACATCTCTTTCAATTATTATTTGTCCACCTCGCGAGGTTTGGTTTAAAAAAAATGCGAATACTTGTATTCGAAGGATGATATGATTTTTTCATTGTGAGCATCGTTGAATGATTGTACATTGCACGTATAGTTCTTCTTAGTCTTTGTGCTTACAATAATACATATGAAATAAGAGAAAACATTTTTTCAGTGTTTATCAATCTTTTATTTTACTATAACTCAGTATAATAGGATTTAAATGTGAAAAAGGGTTTTGACTGTTTCAGCACCATGAAACATATCCTTTTAAAGCATACAGTACAGAGAAGAAGATGAAAGAGGACTAAGATGAAGACGATGCAGAAGACTATGATGGAGGAAGGAAGAAAGGATTGTCGGAGCTAGGGAATGTCACAATGTAATACTTCCATCATCAGTATTAGTTTTATAATCTCTGATTCTTTGTTTTATATTTGCAGTCGCTCTTGCTTTTCTGTCAGTCTTCACATTTAGTGGACCAAGTGGGCTGTATACACTTCAATATGGTTCCTGAGAAATTTCTCGGCTGCAAATCCGGGCCATGTACTTTTGTACTCGGTGACCCGACATTTCTGACGCTGACAACTTTCTAGGTTGCAGACAAAAAGTATCCCCTGGATATCCTCTGTAGGCCTGCTGTCAATGATGCGGATTTATCGCCATTACAGTGAAGGCGATACCTCCAAGTACATTTGGTCTTGGTGAGAAATCTGGCATCAGCCCTTGAACTCTGCCATCTGAGACTGGTAGATACAATTTGGCTATAAAGGCATCGCCTGTATTTGCAATAATACCAATCACTTTTCATTTCCCTTGACTGCACTATCAATTGATATAAAAAAGAACAAAAATCGAAACCCAAGTAAAAACAAGGATTGATGTGTACAGCACCAAGCAGATGACACCATCAAAGGCGACATTATTGCCATGTGTCTGCAACTAACAAGAATCAAACAAGTTAATAATTTATAAGCTTCAGACAAGTTGGGGTGCATACCACTCCGTCCACACACAGAGATGATATCTTATTCGTGCACACCCATCCATCCAGAAGATAAGCTCTCCAGTATCCACAGATGACATGTCCATCTGCTCGGAGTGTCACCCTTGAGCTTTCACCTCACCCTCCGGCCTTCAATAAATGATTACAGCTGCCATGGCCTGATGGTTGAAACCTTTGCATCATACAAACCATTTCTATTTTATTTCACCTTTTGATGCTCTGCACGGACTTGTCTCTCCTCATCACGAGGTCGCATGTCGCATGTGGATGTGTCTACAGCATCACCCAATGCCAACAATGTATCTTTTAGCACAAAGGATTGATGTGGCATAAAAAGTAAATAATTTCAATAAATTAAACTACCTTTAAGTCTGTTTTCACATATTATGGAAATGAGCTGATAATATATGAGTACTTGGCATGTTTGCTTTAAAAAATATTAGCATCTTGATAAATTGAAAAATTACATTCAGAATCATGTGTTTAATTTACTAGGCCCTTAAGACAATCGAAATAAAATATCTGCAGTTTAATTTTAAAATAACACACACACACAAAAACACACACACACACACACACACACACACACACACACACACACACACACACACACACACACACACACACACACACACACACACACACACACACACACACACACACACACACCAAGACTCGCATGTTCAGGAAGAGAGCAGATGATTAAATAATTGTTCGTGTTCTCCCTTCCTTGATTTACGTTTTGCAAATCAGTAGCACGATTCCCTTTTTTTTTCTTCCAATTTCCCGTCTTTTCCGTGTCTTTATTATCCTTTGCCGCAGTTGACAAAACAGATTTTACGGGGAGAGCAGTGCCAGCAGGTGGCGGTAGCAGCAGCCGTTGGACAGACGATGGTCTTCCAAGATGGCGCCCTTCTGAGGCCGCAGTTGCTGAGGCTGGTGTGATTCGGCGAATAAATTTAATTCAGGAACGAAACTGAAGAGCAGATTATCTTCTTGGTGTGACTGTTGATTGGAACTTGTGTAAGAGCACGTGCACACGCATTGTATTAACTTGCATGTGTTAGTGATCGAGTGTGTGTTGTTTGTGTGTTTCTCATGTGCGTGTGTCTGTGTGAGTTGCTGTCGTGTGTTTTTTTGTATGAGCTGACTTATATGAAAATAATAATTTCTTGAGAGAAATCAACCAAAAACACTTAAATTTAGACATAACTGTGGTATTTTTAAGGTTTTTAGATGACATCAGCCCAAAATACTTTGTTATCTTTCCACCTTCCTTCCTCTCTCTCTAATACTGACTTTCTGGGTGTCGGGATGTCAGAACAAATTACCAAACGGCTGACCAGCTTCCTCTAGAAACAAAACCACTTTCCTGTCTTCATTATACCTCCTCATATAGAAGTGTCCTGTTCCTCAGGCAGTTCAATGTGGAAACAACATCGTTGACCAGTTGTCTCTGTCGGGTTTAGATTATGAATGCTCTCTGTGAGAAGCCGTTGCTAGCATCTTGGTCCTAAAGTGTAATCTAACCCTTAGTTTTATATGACAGTACATACAAGCTGTAGTTTTAGAAGTGAGGGCAAGGAAAAATTAAGTGAAAGACAAAATGATAGGGATGTTGAAGGGAGAATGGTGATTAAATGAAATGAAAGAAATTTCGTGAAAATGAAAGAACGCGAAACTTAGTGATAGAAGGATGAGTGGCTGTATGAATGATCACAATGGCCACTGTGACCGAGAGAGAGAGAGCCAAAATACAATCTGAGAGTAGAAAAACTAAAAGAGAGACCTGTGGTGAGACAGGGAGGCAACTATGGCGACTGAGTGGAAGAAAAAGGCAGGTCTACTGAAAATGTTTCTTAAAATATTTAGTGTCAAACCTTCAACCAAGCCTTGGGTCCGACTTTAGGTCAACTCATCTCAACCTCAATGGAAAGCTGGAGGATGAGGTGAGCGACGACAGTAAGTGGCTTGATAAAACTTTAATCCTGAGACTGGGTTATCCAACACTGACATAATTAGGATGCTTAGGACCCTCTCTTCCAGGGGAAAATTTGATTAAACGAGTGTCTCTATCAACATGACCAAGACGGACATTGTGTCGGCCTCCATTCACGTGAAGCTTTGATGTTTTTAAAGACAGACAGGCAGACAGACAGACAGACAGACAGACAGACAGACAGACAGACAGACAGACAGACAGACAGACAGACAGACAGACAGACAGACAGACAGACAGACAGACAGACAGTATGCAAGACAGGCAAAATGAAAATTAACGGGGTAGAAGGGAAGGGAGTGTGGACTACATCACCCAAGGGTGCACATCTCAAAAAGGTGACATCAGCCAGCTTGTCTTACTGTCATCTGCAATTCTGAAGCAGGAGTCGTGCTAAATGTCTGACACATGTGAACAGACCTGTATCGATGTCCTGTTCATTAATTGACATGTCAGGCAGAACTAATGTGTCAGAATGAATTATTCTGATGCACTGATGCTGCTGGTGTGATGCTGAGTGCATCCATCAACACCAGTCCGCACCTAAAGAAAGAAAGAAAAAACAACCAGGGAGAGAAAGTGTAGTTTACACTGATATCCGGACATGGCGAGAAAACTCGGGCAGTTTAATCAGAATGTAGGATGCTTTACCTGTTTGTTCTTTTTCTGAAATGGCGAACATGAAGCAAATTGGATTTCGCTCTCATTTTGTTGCACAAAAAGTGTTTGGCAGGTGCGAGATCATTTTTTTTTATCTTGAAATCAATTGGTTTCCATCAGTAAGTACCTCGTATCGTTTTACTGGCAAGAGCAAGGAATCCGTTTGCTGAGATCAACCTATGTGGGTCTGGTAGGAGACATAAAAACAATCTTGATTTTTATAACAACCACACGTGCCCACCCGCAAGCACACCCACTTCCACACACAGAGTCCACAATTTGTTCATAGCATGTCAGTATTTCAAGTCTGCCTATTACCTTTGCTACAAATATTTTTAAAATTTTTATTTGCAGTTGGGTGCACGTGAGATGAAAGGCTGATAATGTTCGAGTGGTTTGGAGAGTTTGTTGCGGGAGATAAGCCATATCAGACGTGAGCAAACATCAGTCGATTTGCTGTTGTAAATTTACTGGCTTTTACATCTGATGGTGGATGGACTACTTGCACACAGCTGTATTTAGCTTTTTGATGGTTCCAAATGATGGTTCCAAATGAGCATTGTGTGCTTCAAATGAATTACTGGATGTGCGACCATAGAAAGATGAGAACGAAGAAGACGAAAAAGGAAAAGAACACGAACTCACAAAAGGAGAGAGGAAGAAGGAAAAAAAAAACCAAGAAAAACGAAAGAGGCAACAATAAAGTTCTACAGTAAGACAATGATGTAAGTGCTACAATAAGATAATAAATGCTGTAATAAGACAGTGATATGATAAGACAATGGTGTGAAGGAAAGAGCAGACATGTTTGCCATGTCACGAACTGGGTTTATCTTTACCGTTGCACTGGGTGCCCGGATGTCGTGAGGTTTCCTCTCAATGTAGTTCATCGACTTGCAGGTTATCACAAACATTTTTAACGAGCATAACCTTCTATGGCTTGTCCGGTCCCCGACTGTCAACAGGGTGGCTATCATGATACAGGGTGGAGGCGGGTACACTTTACACCCCTCTCCCTTGCACCGATTCACAGGCCCGAGCAAGCTTCGACACTCTGTGGAACCTCCAGACACATCGCTTCAAAAAAGAAAATAAAAATTAAAAATAAAAATAATGATTTGTTCTGATAACCTTCAGTAGTTACGCGTTGCGCATACAAAAATAGAAAATTATTGTGCGCCCCAAACAGAGCCTTCACCGAGGGGTTTCATCAAAATCTGCCGATACCACCAGACCGAAATTTAAATATACATTTTAAGCCACCGACAATTTTTTTAAATCCAAAATATAAAAACATGCAGTACGATTACTGTAAATAACCTGTGCTAAAAATAAACACTCTTTAACATATGAAAAGATGTCGAGGACCATCGGGTACTCGCTGCCTTCCTGCAATGTCCAAGAAGAGCAGAACGGCAAAAAAAAAAAAAAAAAGTTGACGGTCTGCAGCCAATAGGTGTGTGAGAGTTATCACTCAGGCGGCCATCGGCAACCGAAAAAGCTTTGACCTTTCGAGAACAGAGCCCGCGGGTTAAAAAGCACGCGGCGGGCCTGGCGGAGTCGCGAGAACCAATTTGGGGCTTGTCAGGATCGCTTTGTTTTCATGTGCTGCTCCCTTCACAATGCGGCTTTATTCCCAATGAAGCCATTTCGGATCTGGGTTTCACCGCAGTCTCCTCGCAAATGGATAAAAGCTCGCAGCAGTTTGTTAAAGGGTAATAGCAATTTTCTTTGCGTCCAATGGAAGGGTAACATAGTGGCGGCCCACGTGACCAGAGCCAAACATCCAAAAAGCACGCGATGCTGAACGCAACACAGACAGTTATTATTGTTGTGGCTTTCTTCTCTCAGACTTTCTGGCAGCTCTCTCTCCCTCTTGTGTTTCAGAAAATCATGAACTGTGCTAAGGGTATTGCCCAATCGCAAACTCGAGTGTCGGAAATATAGTCCACACAGAGACATTGAAAATTTTACTGACTTCCTCCCAACCTTCTTTCTTCATCAGCATGTTAACCCCCGCAATTCCTGGATAATTTAAGTTTTAAGATAATTTGGTTATCCTGCTACTCAAGCCGGTACAAACGCTTTCCAGGACACTTTCAGAGACTTATAGCTCGTAGAGGTAACATGAAATCCTTTCTCTTTTTTGTCTGCTTTGTTTCGCTTGGTATCTACTAAGGATTGTGAGTCTACATACTTAGAATTGTGCAAAAGGTTTGTATCAGATTTTAAATTTTGCCGACCAT
The DNA here is from genome assembly GCF_003073045.1 of Pomacea canaliculata. Taxonomy (NCBI): domain Eukaryota; kingdom Metazoa; phylum Mollusca; class Gastropoda; order Architaenioglossa; family Ampullariidae; genus Pomacea; species Pomacea canaliculata. Next base: position 29,684,479 of record NC_037595.1, read on the forward strand.
TAGAGGTGCTGAATAAAACATGAAGACTCTTCTCTTCGTAGTTTACTACAAGCCTGGGGGGTGAGCTTCACAGACAATGTCCTCCCCCTAGTGAAGAGTGTGTAAGCGACCCTGAGACAGAAAGCAGTCTCTCTCTCTCTCTGTGTTAGAGTAAAAAGAAAACAGAACAAGAAACACTAAAAGAAAGAATAAATACGCATCAGCTCAACAGCACAATAAAAAACAGACTTTGGGCTGCTCTGCACATTGTTACATCTCGGATGTTTACCTGCCATCCATCAGGAGAGAGGGAGAGTAAACATAACTTCCGAACAGAAATGTAAATAAAAGCTTAACTTCTTGCTCAGCTGATAAATATTCCTCCAGCAGGAAGCTTACTTTATCTCCAGATGCTCAGCCTCAGCAACACAAATATCAAAGTGCTATGTACAATAGAAACGAAAAATAAAAAAAAGGTATACATTTGGGTTTTTGCGAATGATTGTGCTGAGTTCAGCACAAAACGACTTTTCCAAAATAGGAATACATATTCGAGATACACTGCGTACAAGAAAGAGGTTAAAAATCATAAGAATGTACTAACAAAAAGTGTTTGCAGTGGGAGACTTGGAAGCGAATCACTGGATCCTCGTGATGTGACGGATCTTCATGTCGTCCTGTCCGTGGCGATGTTTGTAGGCGGGGATCTCGACATCCAGTGGACAGAAATATTTACTGCAGTTTGAGGACACAAATGTAAAGAGCTCAGCCCAATGACTTGGGAATTGTTTTACACTCTAAGGTATCGTTAAAACGATCTGCTAGGGAATATAACGAAGACAGAGAGAACTGCATCACTCGGTGCACGAGAGGAAGACCTGCCATGTCAATGACCTCCTGATTAAAGGGTTCAAAGGTTATGCATTATCGTGGACCGCACGCGAGAAGAGGATCTCTAGACCATCTTCAATCCGCTCCTGGATTCAGTTCCAGCACCCAGCCACAATGAACATGGGCAGCTATAAGCTATAATCACTGAAATGATTGTCAGAAGAAAGGGCAACTAAATGTAGATAATGGTTTCACAGGTCTGTGTGTGTGGCAATGGCGAGAGCTCTTCCAGTGGCTGTGTAGGCTAAAGGCAAACATATCAGTTCACAAAGAAACAAAAAAGACCTTTTTCTCTTTTCTCTCATTCCCGCACACAGCCTCTCACCTTCCCTCATAAAGCAGCCGCCATCATCTGGGAGGCAACAGACAGATGCAAGCCTTGTCCTCGCAACATTTTACCCACAACTAGCAACGTGGCCACATTAGCTGATCCTTTTAAAATACACCCGGACACTACAGTATACATCGTAAGATATTTCTCCTCAAAACTGCTAAAATTAGTTTCTATTGACAAGATAGTCCAAATATAGATCGTAAGAAATAATATCTTTGACCTGACTTATTTCTGACCAGAGGTCGATGGCGAGACAAGTAGTGACCAATGAGTATAAATGTTTTTAATTTTAATCTTTATTTAATGGATTGTGATATTATTTAATTATTATTATTATTATTATTATTGCTGTTGTTGTTGTAAACCTTAACAATGAACGAAGACTTAATAGATTCGTTTTTCTCACCTTTCAGTCCTGCTAATTGTCGAGGGTTAACGAGTCATCAATTGAGAGAAAAAAAGAAATATTAAATGAATCCAGTTTATCAAATAAAAAGCAGTGCAATTAAAAATAGCTTGCAGTTTTATGAGTGGAACAAAAAAGGAATCAAATAAAAGAACAGGAAGAGTTGAGCGGAGGCTGCACAGACGGGGAGAGAGAGAGACGAGAAAGGGGGTGTTACAGAGAAGGGAGGGAGAGAGAAAATGTCGATGTTCAGTGATACCGAGAGCATCCGTTTCTGGAATATCTGCTCATGCAAAGAGAGCTGTAAATATTTGATAGGAACTCGATGGAACCTCTGATGCCCAGACAGTGTACAGTTGCTGATGACATTTTCAATGGACAAAGATCACAGAGTTACACACTTGATGGTATTTGTTGATTGTATAACTTAAACCATGCAGGGACCTGCCCGTGGAGACAAGTGGATACACTCGAGTGTAGGTCTGCAGGACGATTTTTGTTTATATTATCGTGACCTTATTCTCTTTCTCTTTCTTTCTCTCTCTCTCTCTCTCTCACACGGACGCATGCGCACTAGACACACAACACCACCACCCCAAAAAAACATACCACACTCAAGCACCACCACCCTACACATACACCACAAATATCTACCCATCCACACAGACATGAACACCTCACACAAGAACTAAGCACACGCCCATACACACGAAAAGAAGACAGGACTGAAGAAGAAGATGCAAAGCAAACTCACACTATCCATCCATCTCTCAAAAGAAGCCAGATCTTTTCTTTCCTAATTTGAACTCCAGGAAAACTTTTCTCTTTTTTACCGCCAATTATATTCCCTGGTCGAACATTTCAAGCCTGTCAAAAACTTGTTGAATATGTGTTTGTGGCTACATCCTCCTCTCCTCTCCCCCTCCGCGGCGAAACCCTGTATGGCTTCAAGGGACTTGTTTTTAGCATCGTGTAAGAAAACCGCAAAGAAAGCACAAAAATGAATTGATATTCCTCAGAGAACTCCAGCTTCGTGACATTTCTAGGTTTTCAAAAACCAAAAATTATGTTCATGCTGTAAGTTGAAGTGGGTCAGGAAAGCAAGGAAGGATTCGATCCCACGTGGGTCCGCCCCACACGCTCTGGTCTCGTGAGGCCCTTGACTCACCTGGCAGGTAGGACGGCACCAGTCTATCGTCTACTGACGTCCGTTGGTAAAGATCATGGAGGATGCTGCTTCCACCATCGACACTACAGAAAAATCTGTGGACTTTGTGGTAGGAACTTCGCGAGTGTTTGATTGCTTTGTACCACGAACAGCCTGTGTCTGCGTGCATAGGTATTGATGGTGCGACACCTGCTTGTTTTTATTCTTACTAATATTTGTATTCTTTTGGTGACTTAAATTCCTGAAATGTTTGGTGGTCACAAGATTCTACCAATGGGTTAAATGTTTCAGCTGTGAATTTTTGTTAATTACACCCATAACACTTTTTATAAATCTTTTAATATATGAACATCTCACTCACATACCTAATTTTATGCTTTTTATTTTTCTTGTCTGTCTGTCTGTCTGTCTGTCTGTCTGTCTGTCTGTCTGTCTGTCTGTCTGTCTGTCTGTCTGTCTGTCTGTCTGTCTGTCTGTCTGTCTGTCTGTCTGTCTGTCACAAGGCCCGATCCACAGATTCTGAAACTGTGAAACAACTTTCCATGCACAATAATACGATAGATATAGATAGATAAGAAACATATTAGGGCACAAAGGAGCAAACAGAACATTATTCATTTATTTTTAGTTCTTCGAGCAGAAGTGGTGTGATGAAAAACATTTCCTTAAAAAATCAGATATTTCTGTTCTCATTATGCCCTTTCCAAAGTAGGTAGACGAGCTATAATTGTCCAGGCACACAAAGTCCCAGGGCTCTGAGATCGATTACCAGTCCAGCATTTATTACGAGACAAAGCAATAAAACGAGTCTATAAATACACTCACTCTTCGGAAAAGTGTTTCTCTTGACTAATATGGTAATTTTGGACAAGAAATTAATTTGAAATTGAAAAATGCTCTGCTTCTGGACCAAAATAAAAATGCTTGCATTAGTCAGTATCCTAATAAAACAGTTCTATCAAAAGTTACTTATATTTTTTTCTAATAATTTCAACACAAAATAATTTTTTTTGCATTTAAACATCCACAGTTTTCCGTGAACTAAATATTGATGGTCATTGAAACTAGACAACTGCTCATTAACTATTCATGATGCTGCGACAGTCGCTCATTAAATATTCATGTTCACTCAGGCAGCTGTTCATCAAATCACAGCCTGGGTTTGGCATGCCATTCCTTGCAGTGTCCGCACAACCACGATAATCTGATGATTGATCCGCCGGACACATCTGACTCCCATTAGGGAGGATGAGCCCCATCAGCGTGCGAACACCTGGGTCAGCATCTCCAGGAGGCGAGGATGAGGCATCAGAGGCGGTCACGTGTCGGGGTTCAAATAAATAATGTCGAGGGCGCTGACCGGGTGTAAGTGCACAGAGGGAAAACAAATACTGTCTTCAGCAGTCACATAAACATTAGTTATAAGGCCTCGTCCTACCATCAGGGCAGGAATTGTAAAACAAATGTACATCTGAACCCCTAAGTACTCCGCTGAATTCCTCCGTCTACAGAAGATCCTGTGTATCCACAGCTGTGGGAAGATGGAGGCTCCCTAGATAATAATTCTACTTTGTAAGTCTGCACGTGTTGCCAGTTGGTAACCACATACTCTTGAAGTCTATGGCTAACTATGAGGCTATCTTACATCTATACTTGTTCTCACCTGCACCAGTTTGTTACGGTTCAAAGAATCTAAGACATGAGCCACGACTGGTGCAAGCACATGGTCGCTATTTGGCTGTGGCAGGTCTTTATTCGTCCCCGTTATCCATCTCCTACATCCATCCCTTTGCCACAGAAGATTTCTGCTTCCTGTGCTGGTCACGCTATACTACAGCCACCAGCCCCAGACTCCCTACAATCGCACCTGTTGTAGTCTGACTGGTCATGCTTCTGTAAACAAAAAGCAATCTTGCCTCTTCATCTCGAGGGAAGGAAGACCTTAAGAACAATACAGATCGTTATCTCATGAGAAAAACTCCTTCTTTTGTTACTATCAGAGCTGTACACGTAAATCACAAAGTAGTAAGAAAAGAACACCAGCACAGGTATTCATTCAATATTCAACACTCAAGTGGTCACATGTGCAATAAAAAGGTCAGTGGTGGGGATGGAAGAGGGAGAAGGATAGTTCTTTAGCTCAAAGCACACACATGTATAATTATCCCAGAAAGCTGAAGGAAAGATTTGTTGGTTTTCTCCCTCCCCAGTCCACAAAAAATAAGTAAATAATAAGAAAGAATAATTAGAATTTTTTCTCCGGGTCTACGAGCGTGAGCAGTAGGACAAAAGAAGTCAAAATGAGCCAGAAGAGCTGAGGAAGGTTGGCAGGTGGGAATAAGGAGTTGCCGGACTTGCTAGTCTATGGTGGGACCAGATGTCCAAACACAAGACACATTGATCTACCTTTAACTATCAATGTCTGGCAGGTGAGGAGTTATCCACCGCAAGGTCTAAAGGTCGTGTGGAAGTTTTTCTCCCTCTTTGCCCGCCAACCACTCCCCACCACCCCATCCCATCCACAATCAATGGATTTCACTAACCCCGGAGGACATCTGATTTCTACCTCAGCAGAGGGCAGATGGTCCCAACAAAGTAATCACTTCTTATATAGAGATTTTCCTACTTGGCGGTCAGTTCAAACGTTTAAAGTTCCTACTTAACGGACAAAGATGGATGAACTTTTCACCATTTTTGGCAAAGTTTTTATTTGTGTGTTATGTTTTGTTTATTTGTCTAAAAGGACAAAGTACTTAATAAAATGGTCAACAAGGATCACTTACGCATCTACATTCGCCCCAACACGAAAAGGGAACCTACAACCTCGCAGTCTGCATTACAGTGATGACAACTTTATAACCCGCCACCACGACCTTATAGTCCTCACGTGCACTTTAGATGCTACAACGAAAGAGAAAAATCCCAGAGAGCTTACGAATCGAAGAAAACCAAAGTTACATTGATGTGAAAAAATACACGCATCCACACACATACACACACTTTTTTCAAATTCGTTTTCTTTCGTTAACGATGTAAACCTCCAGGCGACGATGTTTTGTTCGATAGCAGTTGTTGATCTATACTCGGAGGACAAGCAATTGACTTTATTGTCCTCTGTCCCACAGGGAGCCAATCTGTCGTTGCCCACTCGCGCAAACAGCGATGACATTTGCACGTGGCGATGTTTGTGTGGTAATCAGTGGCACGTCGCGATGTTTGTGTGATAATCAGTGGCACGGAGACGATGAAACGTCGCCGACATGACAGATCGCCCACCTTTGACATTTCCTACAGCCTCTTCAAATTTCGTGTCATAATATTGCGGGGCCTCTGCCAGAGATATCGCAGAAATACAAGCCTCTCTGATTCAGACATTCTGCGTTTTGAAAATCACCTTCTCTCCTCATCCCTCCATCCTCTCTCTCTCCTTCCTTCCCTTGGCCACGTCTGCGCAGGTTTCTTGTGGATGGGAGGCGAGATAACAGAAATGATATCAGTTGCAAAGGAATAGTTTCTGAACGTTTAAGAATTGTGATCGACTTCATGACCAACTTTCAACCCATCATGGAGGCACGGCATCCTTAGTTATCATTCTCATCGTCGTAGTCATCATCATTAACGTCATCATTTCTCCATTAATGTTTTCAGTTATTTGATTGATTTCTAGACTGAGGGGAGTGGTCGTGTTGGGTAAATTTCCCTCTAGACCTCCGATGTCCGGCAGTAGCAGCAGCAGCTGCTGTACTTAGCCTGATCACGTGACGTCGTCATAGTGCTTGCGATGACCTCTGACCTCTAGATATGCTGACCTCTCGCATATTGGGTAGATGCTGTCAAGAAACACGATTATGTTTGTCGTTCTAGATCGTTTTCGTGAGCTGTGAAAGTTAATGAAATACGAAAATAAAAATGAAGCGAAATATTTTATAAAGCTAGATAACTCAGCATGCGACTATCTTCATCATATACTCACCCTCATTTACATATCGGGTTCACTTAGGTGAAGCAGATAAAAGAACTTTTCAATTTTCACGAACCAAGACTTTATTTTCACTCTCTGGTGCCTGTCCTGATTAAAGTGGATCCAATGACAACTGCTGCCAGCAGTTTTTGCAATGACTCCTGTCTGTATCAGATTATGGGTAACGAGCTCGCTTCTCAGCGGAGGGATCTGAACGCGCAAACACTTTCCCTCAACCTGATAGCGTCCATCCATTTGAGCTGAGTGATTAACACCAAGTTTTATACTGCGCCGGGGACAGTATTATGAACCTTTAAGCACACCTCATCAACAAGCCTGACTTCCCATTAGCTCTTATAATTCTAGTGCCTGGGTGCACACCCCATCCCTTGCTGCTATGGCCAGACGCTGGACACCGAGCACTCAGCTAACCTCAGGTTAAGAGCAAAACCCAGTCTGGTGTTGGCCTTAGCGACATCTCGAGCAGCTGGCCCCTTGGTGAAAGCCTTGGTTAGCTCCTTCTAACGAACGTGAAATCCAAGCTGAAGGAAACAGCATCGTTTTCCTTCTGGACCCTAATCAGCGAGGCATTGAAGGCGGATTCGGAAAACAGAGTTCTCGCCTGATCAAAAACTGTGCACATGTCTTCGACGGCTGACATGCACTGGACGAGGTCACGACCCATGCGTGACAAGAGAAAATGTGCCTGCTTTGATTTCCATGGTTACTGCAATAAGGGATTAGGGGTGGCGGTCAAAGGAGTACGATTGACAGAAAAAGTGGTCCAATTAACACTGCAAGCCGGATGGAATTATCTCTGGCAGTAATTTGAGATCCAAGCCACGTCCTTGCTCCCTGTCGTGCAAGCCAGTCGCTCACTTCAACCATAGAGACCCCGGACGACCAACTTTTTTTAGAAAGACAAGAAATCGGCCCAAACTATTTGCTTTACAAGGAAGTGGGACAAGCTTGCGCAAGGTTTTATTGCACCTGTCGACCTCTGGCCACCTGAGCACCCACTCCGTCCCTCAGACGAATCAGCATCTTTACAAATAACGGTCACCGATCGGACACGCTTCGGTGCTTTGACTGATGGTGGCTATAAGAGTATTTATCTGAAAAATCATTGGAAGATGTTTATACCTGGTTGACGGTCATTGAAAGACAACCAGGGACGTGGCGTGTCTAATTGGCCAGAGTGGATCGGACACCTACCTAACATTACACGGGTATGTTAGAAGGCCAGAACCTTAGACTGTTCATTTATGAAACTGAGGATTTGCAGACGACCTGATCGATTCCTTGCGTCCAGAATCCGTGACTGGGGCTTTTTTGCTGAAACCCTCCATGTCCAGCACAGAGACTTTCTGCCAACATGAAATGCACCTCCATCATTCTTTGCATGAATTGAAGGATGGGTGGAAATAGGGAGGGACAACAAAAAGCTGTGCCGTTATTGCACTCATTTTGCAAAAATTAGGCTTTGGTGGCAATTAATAGTTATACTCCACTACTGCAAAATCACATAGCCCTGACCAATACCACTGACCGATACATTTTGAACTGTTATTAATTATAGATGATTGAATAACGGCTTGTTTGAATAATGTCTAATAATTAGACTAAATGAATAACAATATTGACTAACCAAATCACGAAGAGATTGACTGTTTTCCATCAGCGCCATAGACAAGAAACATTTTTGGAATGTCACACGTGTTTCTTAATAGTTGAATAAAACTTGAGGAGGAATGTTCATGGCCCAGAAAATGTCAGCCACTCATTCCGATGAACCTAAGCACCATTGCTGCTGTCTGAAAGTGGTCCTCCATGGCGGCTGTGATGGACCTCTGTATCCCGGTGGCCAAGGTCTGACAAACAAGACGACTTCTTGCCCACTCAGTCATCGATTGCAGTCATCACCCTGAATAGCTCGCTGTCCTGCTAACTAGCTATTATTATTTACACTGGGCATGACATGATAGCAGAAATTCTTCGTCCGATCCATCAATCACTGGTGTAATTCAAAGCTTCTTGCAGGACAAATAGCGCGGGAGAGGCGTCCATTTCTAAGGACAACCCCTCCATGGCGCTCCACCTCACCCTAGAGAGCTATTACACACTTCTCGTGTTCAGTTTTGCTCTGTAATTACTTCCTCGCCTCCCCCGGACCGGAGGCTCTCTCAGAGGGAAGCTACCCGCTGACAACGTCTTACAGACTTGTGATCGATGTGGAAATCAGGGTTGTTGTCGAGTACTTGCCATCCACCATGGGCTCTGTTCTTTATCTTTTCAGCATTTGTGCGATTTATTTATTTAAATTAATGCCTTTTCACACAATCAAGCTGCGTCTACTTTCTGTGTACAAATATCTCTGTGTGAACCAACTCGCCCCCACCACTCTCAGCAAATGCGGAAATTTCAAATTTCGATTTTAACTTCCAAAGAAATCATGTTCTGTTGATTAATTATTATTTGAAAACACGTCTTCGTCATTATGTTAGACTCCACCGCCAATTTAAAAACATGATGGACTGGTTGAACGGATGACTGATAATTCGATTTACATCAACGGAATCTCTAATTGGTTGATTGCTGATTATTTGATTGTGGACAACGGTGAATACAGGTATTGTTAGGTCCATCTCAGAGGATCGAGTGGAGAGAGAGAGTGTCACATGTAGTGTTTTCTTTTCTTTGTTTCTTTGTTTGTTTGCTTCTTTGTTTGTTTGTTTTTTCTTTCTTTCTTCTGCTAACGTTCAGTTTGTGCATGTAAAGCACCGGATCTTACATAATCGACTTTTGTTGATTTATGGGTATTTCTACTGATTTTGTTTCTGACATCAGCGGCTATTAACTGGCGTGGAATGGCTCGTTCTTGATAAAGCGAAAGGTTCTCAGTTGAGTCTCCTGAGTTGAGAGGATAGTGGGTGATAGTTAAAATATAGTTAAATAAAGTTGTATTAGCGAAAATATGTGTAACAATGGAGCGGTCGATTGCTGAAGCAATTTTATCATCATGCATTACTGCTTAAACATCACTTCCTCCATTCATCCCGGATGATGGGCATGCGCACACCGCACTCACATCAGTGTAAGAGAGACAACTCAGAAGTAGAAACGTGAAGGATGCTTCAAGACCAACCTGAACGGTTTGCGGGTTTGTTTGGGTTTTTTTTTTCAGATTGGTGTTGACAAAAAATGCAGAACATTCAGGTTGGCTTTAAAGAACGAGAGAGAGAGAGAAGTATTTGTGACATATCCACAACTATAGCACAGCACACTACTAACATTAATTTCATTCTTTAAAAGAGATTTTGTTTGAATAGAAAAAATTCTAGACAAAGATAAGTTAATTTTTCAGATTTATTCTTTCTCTCCCCTCACTCATCTGTATATTCTAAAAGTGTTTTCATATCTTTTGTCACTGTAACTTTTGTTGGGACACCTTTACCTTGTGTCGTTAAACAATGGAAGTTTGGGAAAAGGACACAACAGGAAGTCATGAAAATTACAGGAAAATCCTACATTCACGACCCAGCCTGCATAAGCTTTCAGATTTTGAAGGGCCCCGATCGGGGGGACGGGTGAAAGTAAGGGCTACGGGCTATCCCGCTCCTAACTGACCGAACGCCCATAGGGCGTAGCCGTTACGCGCTGACAGTGACCCGTATGTCGGACTTTTCACTCCGCCCTCTGACCTCGCGCCCGCATTTGCTGACCTGCTGTCGGATTCCACACTCGCCGCCCGATGGGCTTCTACCTGCAACAACCGCTTTGGTCATCGCATTCTCGGTGAGTTTGTGAATTAAGTGTAAAGTGTACCCTAAAATTCTGTAAAATATTATAACATGAATTATTCATACCAGTTGAAACTGTCTGTACAGTATCAGGATTTCTGGTATTAGTTTAATTTAATTTGTATAGTTCAGCCCGAATCGTCGATTTGTTGCGTGCTACTTCCGCTTTGTGCCATGTGCTCGCTGTAGGAAGATGCCGCATGGCTAACACAAGGTATTTTATGTATAAATTCTCGAAGCAAAATATTAGTGTTTCAAACAATCCTTATAATTAATTGACCCTATAATAGTTCTTAGCAATTTACCTTCTATTGAAATTTGAACACTCGATCGTGTATTGAAAGATTATTGTAATCGTTTTTTTGTTTGTTTGTTTGTTTGTTTGTTTGTTTTTTAATGCAGACTTTGGTTATTTCACTTTCTAGGAAATGCTGAAGATCGGGGATCGTGCTTAGTCAAAGCATTGTAATAATGCCGACTACAAAACAGTCAACAGATAACTCCACAGCGTGGCTGAAGATGAGCCAAGCTGAATGTATAGTGTGCGTATAAACCGTTCCATGTTGTAAAATAAGACTACACATTTCTTAATCATTGAGAACAGCAAACAGTATTCCTGACAGAGTGAAATACATTAGTGTTTCAGTTTGGTAAAATGTGTTATATATACTTTTTTTCTTTCATATAAAGTAGTCCAGTTTTATAATATTTGCATACTTTTACAATGAATGCTTAAAGTGTGTTCTATTGTGTTTGCATTCTGCAATTATAATTTATAAAATAACATTGTTGTAAAGCTGTTGTACATTATTGCAAACATGAAGACTGACCACAGTTACAGTTTAGTTAAACACAATGTAAACACAACCAAACCAATTACCTCATTAGCTTAAAATTTCATCTATTTGAAACTTTAGTGATAACTTCAAGTAATCTTTGGGCAATGTAGGATATATATTAGAAAAAGAGACAACACAAACTGCAGATTGTTTCTGCATAAATGTGCACACGCGTGATAAGATAACAGTAATTAGAGGTTTTTCATGAAGAGTTGTGACAATGCCATAAATTAACATGTTGTGTAGGATGCTTTACTTTATTTGTGTAGGATATTCAAGATCCTGGAAGGGTTGTAAGAAAATCAACTGACATGGTATATGACGAGACTGGTTATTCCCAATCTGGAATGAGTGGAATTATAAAAGAAGAACTAAAATATTTCATCACTCTGCATATGAAACAGGATTATTGCTGTACCAGTAAGTGTTTTGAAGTGGCTTCTTAAATTGCTACTTTTTTATTATGTGAGCTTAAGTACTTTATTTTGCAAGGAGAGAGATTCTTGCAGTGAGTCTGACTGGGTTTAGCTATAAGTCAGTCTCACAAGATAAATGCTCCACTTTCATTTAAGTGTCCTGTCACTTGATAGCTTGTCAAAATTTTAATTTTTCCATTTTTAATGTTCCTGTTCAAGTAGATTGAAAACTTTACATATAGATATGTAAGAGAGAGAGATAGCATATCTAACCATACACTGAAAACTACTGACATTTCATCAATGCATGAAAGATGTTGCTACTCATAACGAGATAATTGTTACTACAGAGCAGGCTCTTTTAGTCAAAATGCTTCTTTGAAGAAATAGTGGGGCAGGCAGGTAGAAATTGTGGTGCTAGTTATGTAGGGCAAAGGTTGGGATACTGAGAGCATACTTGATTGTTTTTGTTTTGTTTTTGCAAGTCAATATGTTTTCCTGTTTGGGTTGCATATGACCCTGAAGTAGACTGTGGTTTCATGTACAAATGTATTACAATGAAACATTTATATTTGACTTTTAACCATCACAATTTCCCTTTGTGCACAGCAGCAGCCTGGGGATATTATATCTGCCACTGCTTACAAATAGTTTGGAAGTAACTGGCAAGAATGGAGGAACAAGTCCAAGGACAAAGCCATCTGATGGTCAGTGCAATAAGAAATCAAAGAAAATAACCATGCATGTGTTTAATTTATCAATGTAAGCATGGCTTTATCATTCATGATTTGTTTATGAAGAAAGTTAACCCTGCCTATTACCCTGTTCTGGGTAATCTCTGCATGTTGTACACCTGTTTACAAGTGCAACTGCTTTGATGTGATATGGTTCTAGTGATTCTACCTTATTAGTTTTCCTTTCTAATCCACAAATAGTAATCAACACTAGAAGCAAGCCTACATGAATCTATTTACATAAGTGGTGTTGGCCATCAACTTCCTGTTGCCTCCTAGCTGCTTTAAAGCTCATAAATAGTAAGAAACAGAAATACGTTTTACTTCAACTGAATGGCACATCGGTAAGAAGTGAATAAATTGAAATGCCTTGTTTTTGCTTATCATTAAAGGACTAATATTTTTATCGCAGATGGGTCATGCTATTGAAGAGCACAGAGAAATGTTTAAAAGCATGCTCCACATATGAATCAAGTTATGAAATGTAGGTGATCAAGGAATGACTCCAGTAGCAATTCATGTTTTAGGTGAGGAAGCTTATAGGCTGGAAGAGGAATCTGTGTGTAGAGAATTTAGGGGGAAAGTGGCTGTTGTGAAATCTAATTAAAGCTTTTTTCGCAACAACTAGCCTGAAGACTTTGAAGACTCAAATTCTTTGTTGTAAATAAATGTTAAAACCATGTTTAGTTTTGGCTTGTATATAATAAATTTCTTCTCTCCTTTTTGTGTTGTATATAGTACATTGTTTTGAAGATTGTAAGGATTTTTGTTTTTTTTTTTTTGGTCAGGTATTCCCGACAACTAGCCTGAAGACTTTAAAGACTCAAATTCTTTGTTGTAAATAAATGTTAAAACCATGTATATTTTTTGCTTGCTTGTATATGATATGTTTTGAAGATTGTAATGATTTTTTTTTGTTTTTTTGGTCAGGTATTCGCGACAACTAGCCTGAAGACTGTAAAGACTCAAATTCTTGGTTATAAATAATGTTAAAACCATGTATATTTTTTGCTTGTATATGTATATAAGTTGTTTTTGAAGATTGTAATGACTTTTTTCTTTTTTTGGAGGTGGGGGTCAGGCATTTGTGACAAATTCTTTGTTGTAAATAAATATTCAATCCTTGTTTATCTTTTGCTTGTATATGATAAATTGTTTTGAAGATTGTAATGATTTTTTTTTCTTTTTTGGGGGTCAGGTATTCGCAACAATTAGCCTGAAGTTTTTGAAGACACAAATTCTTTGTTGTAATAAATATTAAAACCCTTTATTTTTTTTTGCTTGTATATGTATATGATAAATTGCAATGAATATTTTTTGGTCAGGCATTTGTGAAAAATTCTTTGTTGTAAAGTAATATGAAAACCTTGTGTATCTGCTTGCATTTAATAAATTGTTGAATCATGTCTATTTTTTGTCTGCTGGTATTTACCAAGTGCTTTGAAGGGCTGAAAGGTGTTTTTTAGGATGGGGCTTTGAAGGGCTATGAGGTGTTTTTAGGGTGGGGCTATGGAGGGCTGAGGGACTATGGAAGGGCTGCGAGGTGTTTTTTAAGGTGGGGCTATGGAGGGCTGAGGGACTATGGAAGGGCTGCAAGGTGTTTTTAGGGTGGGGCTCTGGAGGGCTGAGGGACTATGGAAGGGCTGCGAGGTGTTTTTAGGTTGGGGCTTTGGAGGGCTGAGGGACTATGGAAGGGCTGCGAGGTGTTTTTAGGATGGGGCTATGGAGGGCTGAGGGACTATGGAAGGGCTGCGAGGTGTTTTTAGGATGGGGCTATGGAGGGCTGAGGGACTATGGAAGGGCTGCGAGGTGTTTTTAGGTTGGGGCTTTGGAGGGCTGAGGGACTATGGAAGGGCTGCAAGGTGTTTTTAGGGTGGGGCTCTGGAGGGCTGAGGGACTATGGAAGGGCTGCGAGGTGTTTTTAGGGTGGGGCTTTGGAGGGCTGAGGGAGTTATTTCTCCCAAGCCCGCAAGGGGCCGATGCACTTTAGGCTCCCATAATACGGCGGGCTGGGAGTGTAACTTCCCTTAACGGCCCCATTTCTCAGCCCGAAACGGGCCCGTTCGGGGCCGATGAACTCTTGCAGGCTGGGGAGAGGGCACCCGCGCACATCGTCGATGTCTACTTCAAATTATCACCTTGTATCGTAGTTTAATTTTTGGTCCACGATGAACATTCAAAAGCTTCAGAACAGCTGCAGACAAAATACAAATATATTTACTTTAGGAATCCACAACTGCTGACAAATTATGACAGTTACAAATGCTTTTTCATGTGATTTACTAGATGTGCTCTGCTAGAGGAGAATTAGGTCTAGTGATTTAAAGTAAGATCATGCTATTTGGTAGTCTAGGCGAATCTGTAGATGGTTTACATCGGTTATCTAACAGATGATAATTCCTCATGTGTGACCCCGTCGGACAGAGAGCAGCAGGTCAGTGACAGGTATTAATTTCATCACCAAGGAATAATGTGCCACGTACACTTTCTCGCAGACGGCGTTGTTGACATCCCCCTTCTGACAGTTCAGGTCATTCCAGTTGCCAGGGAGACGCATCATGCCGCAGTCTTCATCGTCCATGTTGTTGGGTTCGCCGTCGTTCCACTTGCTGTAGGTCAGGGGCTGGTGTGTGGTGGACGACACCCAGTGACCCTCCTGGGTCCTGTCATCGATGTTCAGCCACACGCCAACCTGTGCTGTGCAGCAAACTACAGTTTGGGTACCTTTCTTTTGTTTTTTTCCCCTCTTTTCCTTTTTAGTTATTTCCTTTTTGTCTATTTATTTGTCTTTCTTTCATTCTGCATCTTTCTTTCTCTTCATTAATGATCTTAAAAAATAATTATGGTCTACCGCATTGTATACTGTACACAAACCTCCATGGGCCCTCATCATGTTGTGAACAAAACTGTTCTCCTCCTCTGATTCAGTTTCAACGAGGGAAGAAGAACTGCCATTGCAGATTTCCTGTAATTTGGAGAAATACGAGACAGTTGCAACAAGAGAGTAAAAAATCTCATTTAGTAATGATCGACATACTTCATTGTATTAGTTTCAGTGGTGTATCAAATGAAAGTCCACGTGGTTTTGTAACCGTGTTGAGAATGTGGACCTTCTCAAGATACAGCAACATCAATCTGAGCCACAACCACTAAGGTGTACCCAAAGCCCTTCTGGAGTGTTACATCTGTTTCCAGATGAATGTCTCGAGAGATTATTTTAAAACACCTGCACCGCTCGGTTCAGATCTCGTCTCGGGCCACTCTGTCTGTTACACCTGTTAGTAGGTCTGATCGTCGGGGTTTTCTACAGGTACTACGGTTGTCCTTCCCTCCCCCTCATAGAATGAAATACATAAGAAAATCGTGAAAGAAATTCTGTTCTCACCTTTGCTGCTGACCAAGTCAAGAGGCGATTTACATACAGGTAACATCTGTCTTGCAATGACTCCCAACCTTGGGGACAGAAGTGACCAGCCACGAATACACCTGGACAAAAATAGGGATTCAAAAACGAGTGGACAACACAGAAATTTCTTTTTTCATTGTTTGGAATAAAGTTAAGTGCTTAATTAGCTGGAAAAGCCCCGCAGTTTTCACCGCTTTCTCCGAATTTTGTGATCTCCAGTAGTGTACAAATCTTGCCTTTCCTGTTGGCTTCATGGACTACTTGAAATCAAACTTGTTGAGTGAACACTACAACCCATAATTTTTTATCCCATTAATTATCACTAGATTTATTGTGTAAACACTTGGCATGGAACTTTGGCATGTTACCGGCTCACCGCTTGCTTTTGAAAACTTTGCCCCTAAAGCAGCGCGCAGACAATGAGATCGACTCAGGTACGTAAGTACGCACATACCCTCACTGCAGGTACTCGTCATCTGAAATCTCGATAATCTCCATTATCCTCTACATCAATAGAAAAGGTCGATTGCGTTACCAAAGACACTCAGTGTGGTCAGGCTGCTCCACATCATCAGCAAACCGTAGTGGGTCATGTTGCAGGGACGCACACCATTAACCTGTGGGAACAGACAGGTGGACCTCTGTATCCTGCTTACCTTCCGTTGTACTAAGCGCAAATGCTCAAACCAGATAAAGATTGGAAAAATATCTCTTTGCGGAACTTTGTTTGAAAGAGCAGTTGTCTGAGTGATTTATCATTCCCAGCAAGACAGCCGCTAAAACGTACTGGAGACAAGGGACAATTATAATAGAACTACAGAGTGATATAGAATTATAGAGTGAGAGAAAAGGAGCACAAGAACACAATGAAAAGAAAAATGAAGATAAACATGAATTCGTTTGGAAATAACAATAAACATGATCAAAAAGAAACACACACTTCCTTTAAAATTCTAGAGTTTATTAATCAAAACACCAGATTGTATATATGAATAAGTCAACAATCAAAATAAATGTATAAAAATATACTTCACAGTCCAACTATGTGATTTATAATGCTATAAAAATGAGGTATTTATTTTCTAAAAAAATATACTGGTAAATAGCCTGCTTTCAAAATACTCCCGAAGCATTTCATTTCAGCTTCTGCTACTTATGTTTACAGTCATAATGGTAACATTTGTAAATGTGCAAGTTAGGCATGGATTTGCATTTCAAAATTGCAGTTGTAACATTGGAAAAGAAATCTTTTCTTTCAGCCTAACACATAATTAAAAAACATACCAAATGGAAAAAAACAAAACTGTGAGGAATGTAAAAGGGAAAGAAAATGACAAATTCACTTCTGTCTTTTTGTTCCTGCAGGTTACTTTATCTTATTAATCAGGTTTGAATGCCTGGACACACAACCAAGGGGTGGATCTGGATTAGGAAAGAGAAAGACGAGGATTGATTAATAAGGAAAAAGTGCCAAGAATTCCATAAGACAATGATTGATTCTTTTGAGACTTCAAACATAAATTTTGATGAGAGAATGTTGCTCAGCAGTTTGGATGATAATCAACCTTGCTACACAGGTACCAGAAAACTGTATCCATTTTGATGAATGGACATAGAAAATACTAATATTATGCTGCTGAGTCTTTACTGGCCATCAGTCATAGTTATAGGCGAGTCAGCCTGACATGACAAGGTCCTGTTGGCTGCTGAGTGCCCACCACATGCAGTGGACTCTGAAAAGTATAAAGAAAATACAGTTTTCAGGGAATGCTAAATAGCCACTGATCATTAATTCTGAATTTTTCTTAGCCTTATTATGCAGGATATAAATCAGAACCATAGGCAAACATTTGCTGACCTCCGATGTTTGAGTTTGGTTTTGATTTACTTTGACATAATTGACTTCTGATCTAATTTGGGAAATAGAAAACTATTTGTACAAGTTAAAAAAAGGAAAAAAGTAAAAACACATTATTTTAACATGCACAGTTTTATTTGAAATCTTTTCCTGTTCTTTTCTCTAAATTATGATAACTAATTTACCAGGTCAGGCACTGTACTGAGAAGTTGGCAATCAAATCGCTGAAGAAATTGTGCGATAAACAGGTGTAGCTCCATGAGTGCAAACCACCTGTTAAAAAATAAAACTCAAAACATCATGGACATGTTATTTCTATATTTTACTAACCGTAATAATCTCCCTAAACATAAAAGTGCTTTCAGGGTTGTGCTTTTACTGAATGCTTTTGCTTTACTGCAATGCAAATAAACATGTTTGCTGAATATGTCATTTGGTACCTTCCTGGGCACTGATATCTTCCACCTCCAAAAGCAATGAAGCCATCAAGGAAGATGTTCTTTTCCAAATCAGCTGACTGCCAACGCTCCTAGAGTTATAAAAGGTTACCAAAAAAACAATCTTCAAGACAAACAGTTATTATCGATATTCTTAACATTTTTAACCCCAAAAGCATTTGAAAGACACTGCCCAAACCGTACACAAACAGACATTCATACACAAACTAATAGTCACTAAGGAAATGTTTTAGTTTATTACGTATATGAAAAAAGGGTGAACTTAATCGTTTAACAATGATTGCTAAAAAAATATCTGTTTAAACATGAATTTTGTGAATAATCTTTTTTAAATGTCAAATAACAAATCTAAAATATTTTTATTATTTTATTTTTATATTTTATACTTAAATGTGCTTAAAATGTGAGATAAAGTAAAGATACATACAGGTAAGAATTTATCTGGATCTGGGAAGTATTTAGGATTTCGATGAGCCCAATAAGGGGAGACCATCACCATGTCCCCAGCTGGTATGGTGTAGTTCTGTCGATGCACAAATATTTACATTTTTAGTGCTTTACTCAGCCAATTTTGAGAAACTGGATTTTCATCTGAGTTTATGAGTAATATAAACTACACCATGTAAGACCATGAAACAAATTTTAAAAATTTCTTGATTAAAGTGACAAGCAGATAAGGAAAGCAGACAAATGACAAATATGTTGTAACCTCAAAGGAAAAAAAGTTTTAGGAGAGTAAATCAATAGTTTAGGATTTATCAAGCTGGGGACTAAAGACCATGTCACACAGAAGACATTTCTAGTATGCAAAGAGTGACTTTATAAAGTGCATCAAATGACTTTATAGAGTGCTGCCAGAATAAGTAGGACAGACAACACATCAAAAATGTACATGGCAGTATATTTTATAGATGTTATATAAATTTTACCTTGACTGTAAATGGTTTAATCACCCTTCGTGTTACAACTCCAGGTGAACGCAAACGTATGGCCTCCATAATGCACCACCTCAGATAAGGTGTTTTCAACAGTTGATCTTCAGTAACTAAAGTTTTAACAAATATTTTATGCATCAAGCTTAACTGTAAGATGAACTTTCAAGCCATTCATTTAAGTATTTTCCCAAAATTATGAAGAAAAGATATGAGGGTGTATGTTTGTATACAAGTGCAGAAGCATGAATGCAGATTATGTCCCTAGTAGCATTTGGAGGAGAGGCCATATAGGACCCATGTGTGTCCCATATAGGACCCATATGAGCTATCTTATGACCATATGGGAAGCCTATATCGGCCCAACCGCCGAAAGCGCAAACAGGTCCGACCGTGGGCTGAGATGGGCTTCCTATATGGGAAGCCCATGTGAACCTAGATACCTAGATTTCCAGCTATTATTGGTAATTTTAGGTATTTTGGCATATTCTGATTTACGTTGTTTTTAAATCAGGATATGCCAAAATTCCTAGAAAAACCAATAATATCAAATGCATCAAAATAACCCTATAAATGCCAAACAAAATGTTACAAAAAACAAACATGATTTGTCGTTTTCTGATGTTTATTGAAATTGTTAATTAAAAAACTAATTTTAAATATGCAAAAATTGTACAGCTTTACTTGTCCTCCAATTCGTTCCCCACCCCAGAACTATTTACTGACTTTAACAGTCTGTGCTCAGGTGCCCTTTCCCTTCTGCCATTCTCTCAATCCCTAGCACCAGCTAACCAGCTAGAGATCTGCGTCTGCAGTTCTGCTTCAGTAGCTTGAGGGCAAGTTTTTCGTGCAGCATCTAAAAATAAAACAAATATAAGAATATGAACTCTGCGTAAAAATAATCACTTAATTGTAGGTCACTGACCCTAATATCCAGAACATAAGGTGAAATAAAGAAAGGTACAAGCAAATTATATAGATATGTAAAGTGGCACAAAAATTTTAATGGCTATAAACAGAAAGGAACTACAAGTGGAACTGCATTTGAATTTCAGGTAGAATTTCTATAGGCAGGAGAACTCTGGAAATACTGATTTCAAAAACAATCCCAGTATATGGGAACTGTAAAGATGTCTATCAACTGTCATCTTAATTCATTTCTACACAAAAATTAACCAGCTGATTAAAGGACTAGACATTGCATAAACATATTGACTTTTACAGACAAATGAAATATTTTTTCTCAATGACTCATGAAAACACAGAGTCAAATATTTAAATCCTTACCCTGAACTGTTTGTAAAAGAAAGGGGTGGTTCGTGAGTCCCTTCTTTCCCTTCAGACCATGGAAGTTGTAAGACTGGCTAATTTATTTGAAAATAGCAGAGACCGTTTGTCCCTGACGATATGCTTTAAAGTGAATCCCCCACGCATTGCCAAATAGCATTCCTGGAAACAGACAATAATAAACATACATCATTTTTTTAAAAATAAAACTTGCTGTGGGCAGTATCATGATACGTGTTATGAGAACTAGTATTATAAGACCAAAATATGGATGAAAACCATTAAGGAAGTTTCATATTTATCTTTGTAACCAAGCTAAAGTGCTTACAGAAAATTTATTATCAGCTGTAATTCATGCCAGCATAACTATGCCTTTGTTACTTTTTAGTACTGCAGACATGTCATTTGTTCTATACAATAAAATGCTATGAAACATTTAAAGGGAATAGCAAAAATACACTTGACTCCTCCTTCTAACAAATCAGAAGGTTTCCAGTCACTTAATCCCCAGACACTTAATCCCGACGCTTCATCCTTAAAATGAAATTTTAACTATAAAAATTATGAAGCGGCAAAAAATTTAATTGAAATTCAAATAATTATCTTCATATAAACATCACAATAAGTTTTACAATTAAAATAAATATTGAAATACATTAATAATATTCAAATTATACTATTAACTTCAACATCATTTGAACATCTACAAATTAGTTAAAACTATTTTAAATGTAAAAGCGTCGGGGATTAAATGTCTGGGGATTAAGTGACTGGACACCAATCAGAATAAGCAAATTATAAAGATATGTAAAGTGGCATACAAATTTTAAAGCGTTATAACAGAAACAAGTGGAGCTGCATTTGAATTTCAGTTAGAATTTCTATAGGCAGGAGAACTCTATCCATAAACTGTCATCATAATCCCTTTCTACACAGTATTAACCAGCTGATTAAAAGGACAGACATTGCATAAACATGTGTACATATTTTAAAATTTGCAATGTATTCAACCACACTGAAATATTTTTTCTCAATGACTCATGAAAACACAAAGTCAAATATTTAAATCCTTACCCTGAACTGTTCTTAAAATAAAGGGGTGGTTCTTCAGTCCCTTCTTTCCCTTCAGGCCATTATAGTTGTAACACCGGGCTAATTCTGTTGAAAATAGCACAGACAGTATACCCCTGACTACGAGCTTTAAGCTAAAGCCTCCCCTCATCGCCAAATAGCATTCCTGGAAACAGACAAAAATAAACAAACATCCTTTTTTATAATAAACTTGCTGTGGTCAGTATCATGATACATGTTATGAGAACTAGTATTATAAGACCAAAATATGGATGAAAACCATTAAGGAGTTTCATATTTTTCTTCGTATTCTAAGACCAAAATATGGATGAAACCATTAAGGAAGTTTCATATTTTTCTTCGTAACCAAGCTAAAGTGCTTACAGAAAATTTATTATCAGCTGTAATTCATGCCACCATAACAATGCTTTTGTTACTTTTTAGTACTGCAGACATTATACAATATAATGCTATGAAAACCTTTAAAGGGAATAGCACACAGACACTTGACTCCTAACAAATCAGAATAGAGTACATACCAAGCGTGCACGTTTTCCTGGATCTGTCTTTAAATCCACTTGAGACATTCTACACCTCTGAAGATTTTAAGGGAAACTGTAACCCTTGTGTCAGATGTCAGCTCCTTTTCTTGGGTTTGGCACTCCATCTGCGCAAGCCTATTTTTCACGTCTTTCACGTCAGTTTTCATCTCTTCCAGAAGAGACAGTATATGCTGTACAGCTTTCTGTAGTTTATCTTGTTTACCTGGAACCAACAAATGCAATAGCAGAAAACATGTAAATAGTGATCCTTATTTATTTCAATTTTTTTCACTATGGCAAAAGAAGCCTGGGATTTTGCACTTCTAGTTATATTTCACAAAAACACTGTTCAAAAGTCTTGGCCGAGGGTAAAACAAACAAAATGTTAAATGATTATGAACAAAATGACTTCAAATTACCTTCCAAGGGTTGGGGGTCCCTGTGCTGGCAGGATGAACACCAGACAAGGGGCGCTGGAGGCGTGAAGGCAAAGGTGCTAATTAGATGTCACAAATCAAGACCAAAAGCACAGCATAAATTTCCCTTTAATATAATCACGTACTTTAGTCCCTTTCACTCTTATAGGGCAAAATCACAACCAAAGTTACACTGTTTGTGCGTAATGACATGTTATAGTGTTCAAACAGTTCATAAATTTTCTTCTGCACAAGAATTAATTATGAATATTAGGAATCAAAAAATAAATTGCACTTACTTAATGACTTGTGCAGGAGAACTGGAAGCATAGAACATGAGGAATCTGGCTTTATAGCTCTAATTAATGAAGCTTGCATCTGGTTCAACAGATTGTGATGGCCAGTTGCACATCCTGTGACCACTTTCATCTTTAAATGCAGCAGCCAGCTATCTAGAATAACAGTAAAATAAATTATTGACCATCATACAGTCATTACCATTTGTTGTAGAGAAAATGCCATTAAAGTTAATTTGTCCGAATCGATACTTTTAACGCTACTATACAGTAAACAGAAGGAACTGTCGAAATTCTGTTGCTTTCGAATGGTAAAGTTCGTGACCTACACTTTCGTAATCGCAATTATTTGAGGAAATTCTGACAGCTCCGAATTCTCTGCATCGCTAACGGCTAAAGAATTATCAAATTGCAAGCTTTCAGAACTGTTGGGCCTGATTTCTACTTCTCTCTGGAAAACTTGTGCATTTATTGCGTAAATGTGTACTCTAATCTTTCGTCTCTTAGCGTAATATTCTGCACTGAACTTGGAACTAAAATCTCAATAACTATGCTAATTTAGAGTATATAAATTATACATACTGTTATTGAAGACTCCAACACATGTATCAGTATTGGAATTGACGGCGGAAGAAGCTTAATTATAATTCCTGTTGCGAAAAGTGTAGAACAAAACTTTGCAAATGGCGCGCAGTTCCGATCACCTAGTACACCATTGGCTAAAAGTCACGTGCCATTATTAGGGGTTATGGCCCTTGGTTGGTAAGAGTACTCTCGCCCGTCAATATAGGTAACCTATATCGGGCCGATATAAGCCGAGATTTCGATGCGCATAGGGGTAGTTCTATGTTCATGTGCAATGAGTTCTATGAAGTACAAAATGAATTGATACCTATCCAGGGTTGCAAGAATGTGTAAAAATACATATCTGTTGAATAGACACCTTACACATGCTGTTGTTGCTGCTGCTGATGATGATGATAGTGATTATCATTATTATTTCCCACTATTGCTATTTTCCCATTGCTATTAAAATCAATTCTTCTGTTACCTTCTTTTCCAGATCCCAAAACTGCCGCCACATCATCTTTGGCTTTTTTCCAGGCATGCTCATGGGCAAGCATAAAAGCTAGTGTCCAGAATGTGATCTGCATCAATAAGAGCAGAAATTATGATCAATGGAGAAATTTGAAAAGATTTTTACATCAGTTAAAAACTAGAAACAAAATTCACTATATAGTTATAACCGAAACTATACTATTTTGAGCTATCTGTCTATGTTGATAATCACTACAAACAAAGCAAAAAGAAATGCAAGTGGTGAAGTGCTCAAATATGCCCTATGTAGAGATGCTGATTTTTGTTATTTGCTTGATAGCCTGCATAGTACCAAAGTGTTAAATGGTGAAAGTTAGGAATGCAAAGTACATACCGGGACTGCATTTGCAAGAGATGCCCACAAGAGCAGCAGGCTGTAGTTTGGTGAGTGTTCTGCATCAACAACTGCCAGAAGAGACTGCAGAACAGTATTCTCCTCTTCTGCAGTGCCAGATGCCAGCTGCTTGACAACTTTGGTGAATAGCTTCAGCAGCCAAACTTTAGACTGAGTCCACTCCCTGCTCATAAATGTACAAATAGAGACCACAACAATATGAGACTCACAAGATATAGTCAAAGAATCACTTTGACTCAATTTTAGAAACCAATTTTTCTTCATAAACACCCTTTAGAAAAGACATGTGTAAATACTGATCTACTGCACACATATTCATTAACATATGCTATGCATCATAATAAATAAACTACCGTTACCCAAAACCTGCAAACTACCAACTGAATTTTGTTTATGATGGCCCTACCTTAAAAACATTTGTGGAATCTTGGAACCATACTCAAACTGCTCATCAAATTTTGTAAAATGTTGTACCAGTTCTTCAAATGCTTCCTTGAAAGAGATAGCAATGAAGTCAAGAATAAAATATCGATAAAGCAACATTAACAAGAGGGAAGAACTAAACTCTTGTTCTTTTGGTTTTATACCTTTAAACATTTCCCGGATGTTTTGATATGTTTTAGCCAATCATTATCATCAACTTGTGATTGTCATTACTTATTAACAAATAATAAAAATATACGATACAAAATCACACTCACATCCTCACATACATGCACACTCTCTCACTTTCAAGGTACCTTGTCAATGGTTGGCAGGGTGTTTTTACCAAACAGGTTGTCTATGATTCCACGATACATTATATTCCTTACAAGCTCAAGAAGCTCACATTTTTCTAGAAAAAGTAAACACTTTGTGTAAACCAACCAAAACAGAAAACAATTACTTTTACAAAATTTAAAATAAAATCAAAGATCTAACACTCTTGTCTCTCCTGTGTGTGCTCTTGGTGCTTTCAATTTCTCCACATTATCAAGATTTCTTAATCTTAATGGTATAAAAATATCCCTGTAAAAATAATTTGCATACAAATAAAATATATTAAAATGGCGAAATTTATAGTTACCTTTAGACTTGATACTGTCCAACCCCTCTGCAAAGCTTTGTTGAAGCTTTGGAAATATAGAACTTAGCTTGTTGGCAGCAAGTTTCCCTTTAACTGTGTCATGAATTTTTGTGTGATATGTAAAGAATGAAGCTTCTGTAATTGATGCTGCAATCATACAGTAGAAGTAATTTTATTATAACAAACAGTCAAAGTGGTGAATAGGTATTAATTATATGATTATTCCATAACACTTTATAGTTAAACTTTCACATGAAATAACTCTCATCTTCTCCACAGCTTCTGGATGCAAACACTAGCAAAACTTACAGCCTTTACTTGTTTCTTGCAATGTGATATAATATGCAATAATATATAACAAATGTCACAATTTGTGTCCAAGCGCTGTTTCTTGATGGCTTCTATAGCGATATATATATATACCATTTATGTAAAAAAAAAGTTACAATAATAAATAAGTATCCAACAGGAGTGCTTTAACATTCATTGTGTAACATTAATTTTCACCTAGCATCTCATATCTATTGCCTTAATTAATCAAGCAAGCAATTAATGCAAAATGGTAAAGTTGCATGGTGGCGGCCAAAACGTCTGCATCAAAACTGAGTTTATAGCAGGTTATAATTATCGTTCAAACAAGATTACTTTTGCTCTCCATTTAAACACATACCAACATTCTGAACAGGAGTTTGTACAGCCTTTTGGAAATCCACATTTGGGGACTGAAATAAAAGGTGAAAATCTGTGGGATCCATCAAAAATGTAAGCCTTTCTCCGGCCACTTTAAGTGTGAAAACTGGTCCCAGCTGAAAAATATTACTCAGTTTAATTTGGTATCTTCGGTATTTAACTAGTACGTACAGTGCATATAAAACATTTTACAGTACGTTTTAAGCACCTACAATTAGATACTAGTACGGCACAGCCCTTTTCATGTGTATATTTTGTGAATTCTTCCTCTCTCGTATGCGCACACAGTTGCGGGCTTGGCTAGTTCTAGGTATAATTTATAAATGTTACTATTTAGTGTAGCACTAAGCTGACTAATGTAATGCTGCTGTATGTCTATACACCTTTCTCCGTTTCTCATCAATAAAGTACAAAGGCGCTCGCCCAAAATCAACTGCACATCCAAGCCATGGTATCCACCCGGAATACAAAGGAGGTATCCTGCTGTTTCCTTGTGATTTGAAAAAGTGCTTCATGATTCCTTTCAATACTGCTCCAACAATAACAATCGTTAATCCAGTCCATAACATAATCTGCCAGCTGATAGCGTCTGCTAGACTAGCCGCCATTTTCAATGAGACCTCTCGATGAACCACACGAGATGATTGAGATTCGAAAGTAGGATCCAATATCAGGGGTGTAAACTTCTTATCGTCTTATTGATTCTGAGCGATCACTTTTGTTTAGAATTTCTTGTGATATAGGTGCTTACCCTTTCCCGTTAAATTTGTTTTAGCTAGTCAATATTTCTGTAGAGGAAAATGTAACACGACATACACTTGGGTGTTTCCACGAACTTAAAATGCCGATGCACGTCCGTGGATGTTTCAATGCTCATTTGGTTAGAAAACCAGTTCAGTGTGCCATTTCAGCTAGAGTAAGATTTGTTGTTCTGGAAACTAAACTACCTTTAGAGCGTTGGACTATGTGATCAATAAATAAATTCTTGGTGCCCGTATGTTTCACGTAGTATTATGAACACATGCCGGGAACTTGGGGCGTCTGCTAAATGTCGTGAACCCTGAAGTCTCGCGAGACAGCCCTTAGAGATAACGCGATCAAGGGACGCTGTCCGCGTTTTCCGGCGGAAAGCTTTCACATCGGTGCTCTCTGCTTCGACGTTACTGTCGACACTTCTGAACCCAAGGGGGAAATATTATAAACCCAAGAAAGATGTCCGTGAAAACGCTTCCATTGCTTTTCCTCAACCTCGGAGGCGAGATGATGTACATTCTTGATCAACGTTTACGGGCGCAAAACGTTGCAGAAGAAAAGGCACAGAAAGGTAATAATAGAGGCGGCTGTCGTATGACAGAAAAATAATAATACCATATGAATTAGGCATTTGGTTTAGCGAAACTCATAAGAATTTTCGAAAGTCATCCTATACAGAATCATCTGCCTAGTAGACACACTCCCGCTTATCACTTTAAATTGGAATGAATTGGAAGGCCATGCGAACAGTTTTATATCCTTATAGTTATACATGTTGTAAAAGTAGCTGTTAGAGAAGGAGGTACTGTTGTACTGACACTGCTTTTATCGTCCCCTTTTAAAGTCACGTGTCTCGGTTTCACATTTATATTTATATTTTATTATTCATCAAATAAAAGAAAAACGGATAAAACAGATCTATATAAGTTTTGAAATGTTACCTGAAAAATTCGGTTTATATATAATGTTAGCTAAAAGTGAGTTTCAGTCAGCAGCAACTCTTTCTAGTAATGTTAGTTTGTGGAGAAAAATACATGTTGAGAGAAAAATACATGCATATCTATATCATCGTATCCATGAAATATCTTAAACATCTGAATAATGTCTCCTCTGATTCTCCTTTCCTTTAGAGAGTGGAGTCTTAAGTACTTCAGTCTATCAGTATGAGACATATCTCTATATTCTACTAATAGTTTAATAGTATATATGTCTTTGTACAATTTCCACTAATATTGATTGTCTTTTTTGGAATGGACACTAGATCACTTTCATATATTCCAAATGTGGACCCACAAGTGCTTTGTACAGTTTTAAAAATGTCTTCTTATTTGCCTACCACTTTTTGAATGTGCCAGTCAAAGGACAACTCACAATCAAAACTGACTTTCATGACATATGCTTTTACCATATGAACCTTATCATGCAATTTTATTTTGCATTTTGAATTATTTTTACCTAGATCCATGCCTTCACACATGAATGTATTGAAATATAATTCTGTCTTTCATAATCTCTTGTAAAATATCACTTTGTCAATGTCACTTTTAATCATTGTGCTATGAAATGCATCATTATATATTATCTGCAAACAACTTACATGTGCTGAACAATGCACTAGGTAAATCATTGATAAACATTATGAGCAATACCAGACCTAAAATACTTCCCTTATGCTTTCCAGTCCTGAATGATATTGTAGCTACAATGTTCAACAAGCGTTTCATGGATGAGTTATTTAAGCCCCAACTATTGTACTCCAAGAAGGCAATGCGCACTGTCTTTGACCGCTTGGCTCATGCCTCCATAATGCGACTCAATGCAGCTAGCATGGATAAGGTAAGTTTACCTTACTTCCTACTAAAACAAAAATAATGGAAGATGACATGGTTTTGCCATAATGGGGACATTATCATAGAGATTTGACAATAATGCAAGCAATTAAAACTGCTGGACTTTTTCAGGGTACGCTTAAGCAGTATGATAACTCACACATTCTGTCATTTGAGATAGTTGTCTTTCTTATTCTGTGATGGTTCTTTAAGTGCCATAGAAAACTCACCAAACATAATTTGAATTATAATTGCATAAGCTTTGCATTTGACATGAAGCATATTCTAAAGGGATGATACCTATATTCCAGCTTTATGACCTGATGACCATGGCATTCAAGTACCAGGTATCCTTATGCCTGCAACCCAAAGATGTGCTTCTCATAACCTTTAACCACATGGATGTAATACATAAATATGTAGAAAATGCTCCTGCTGTTCGCCAGCAAGTGGAGATGGTCTACAGGATGCTTATTGAGGTTTGTCAGCTGCAACGGCTAATGCACATTTTAAAAGTCAGTGAAAGCATATTTGATATATTGTATAGTTAAATGCAAGGAACTGTATAATGTTTACAACATTGTGAATATTAAATGTTGGTTTAGTAAAATGTAAGAATACTGTTTCCCCCACTAAAAAAAAGTGTTCTTGTACATACTGTTTTTTGTAGACATATGCATCACTTTCTGCTGGAGAGTTCCAGCTGATTCGACAGACGTTGCTTAGCTTTTTTCAAGACATGCATATCCGTGTAAGTATTGTGTTAGAATATTATGCTGTGTAGCAGAGTCTTCACTTGGATGTCTGTTATTCTTAATAAGCTCCTTGAAAACTAATGATATATTTGAGATATTCTTTGCCTAAGAGTGACAAAATGCTTTATGATAAACTGATCAGTCAGAATTAAGAATCATATAATGCCATACTGTACATCCTATCTCCTTGATTATGGATGACAGTTTTGTTATCATTAATTTTAATACTGTGAAATCCATATAAGCAGTAGGGTAGCTAGTCAACAAATGAAATCATTATCACAATGAAATGATAACCTGTATCCTGAGCAACCTGTATTGCTTTGTACACTCTTTCATTGGTGCAACAGGTCTCCATCTTCCTTAAAGACAAAGTTCAGAACAACACTGGTCGCTTTATATTACCACTGTCAGGACAGCTACCTTGGGGAACAGAGCCTCCAGGAATTATCAGGTAGTGTGCATTGCTTTTGATTCATCTTTCAGGCATTACTATGCGGTAGATTAATGGCTGGTAAGCTCCTTATGATTGTTTTAGGTATGCATAACCAGGTTAGAAACACTGAATAATATATTTTTACCCAAGTCATAAGGAATCTCAATTATAGCACTATGCCGTATAGTAAGAGATCTTAACATACATTCATGCTTTGACTGGTCCCAACTGATATGCTGTTTATTGGAACTGGGCTTGAATTACAACTGGATAGACACCACACTGACGAGCTCACACTTAGGCCTGTCTTGGTGGTGATTAGCAGGTCCTGCATGACTGTCCACTTTTGCCAGTCAGTTTGTCCTCAGTGTGAACCTTCCTCCAAGGTACCCTGAAAGATTTTAGGTGTCATGCTAGGTAATATGGCTGAACCAGTCAAGTTTATGGCTTCACATTTCGAGAATTGGTTCCTGCCATCATGCAACCATGCTGCATATAAAACCATTGGTTTTGCTCTCCTTGTACAAGATTCAAAGCAGTCTCCTCAAGC
Source organism: Pomacea canaliculata (assembly GCF_003073045.1). Classification (NCBI taxonomy): domain Eukaryota; kingdom Metazoa; phylum Mollusca; class Gastropoda; order Architaenioglossa; family Ampullariidae; genus Pomacea; species Pomacea canaliculata. The sequence goes on from NC_037595.1 coordinate 29,714,805, forward strand.
ACTCAGTACTGTACTCATTGTGCTTTGATAACTTGAATGAGACTCTCATCAACCTTGAATTTTTACATCATACATCAGCTTCTCACGCCAGGCTCTATGGTTCCTTTTTAAAGTCAATGAAGATCTGTTTAGCTGTGCTTTTGAAGCCAGCCTGGTTTTCTGCTATCATTTCCTCAGTGGTGGTGCTGGGTAATGTTTAATGATACTTCTGTCTACAACACCATATGGTGAACATTGAGTGCTCATGTTACTTTATGGTACAAATGATGGAAATGGAAACAACACTGTAAAACTACCTCATGTTTTCTTGAACTGGCATGTCACACCATCAAAACTGTCTCTAACACTAAAGATGTAAAACTAAAAATCAAAAATATTATGTATAGGATGGGGAGGGGCTGCGCATATGTGTGGGCCATCGTACCAGGGACACTTAGGCCAGTGTAGCTGACCACCTGGTGATGTGTCCTTAGCAGTGCTGAAAGGCATAAACGGCTGGATCAATTTATTCATTCCCTGGCCAGCTGAGTGGTCATGGCAGAAGTGGGGGGAAGAGGTCAGCAGGAGGGGTTTCATTGGGAACGTGGCTGTAAGACTCATGGGTGGTTGTGGCTGAGGGTGTGCACAGGACAAGATGGATGGTGGTTTCACCACATTATGTATCTAAATCTCCAGAAGGGGTTCTTAATTGAGAATTCTAAGCATTTTTCTTTTAGGAATTATATCTGCTTTATAGCCACAAGCCCTATTTACCTTACATTTCTTTATTCATGGATGGTTCACACAAATGTATATTCAACATGATAGAAAGAGGAGTTAAATGTTTTCAGATTATTTTATGTAAAATTGTTCTTCAAAGCATAGCATGTTTTATTTGGTACTGTAGCCACATGTACAGTTTATCTGTAAAGGATTTTCTTATGAGAACTCCATTGGTAAGCATACGTTTTGATCAGCAATTAATTATTCTTTTAGAACCTTTGATGAGAGTGGAAACTGTAAAGAGACAAGCTTTCCAGCTCCTGTTGGTAATGTAAAGGCTGCGAGAGAAGGATCCTTTGACATGACAGGTGATCGTGTCACCAAACTTGGAACGAACATGTAAGGTGTACTGTTTTAAGATGATGTAGTATTTTCCAATGTTTTCAGTAGCAGCTTCACAAATAGTGCATAAAATGGGTTGGAAAGTTTTTAATAACTTTTGGAGGGTTCCTCTTTATTTTAAGATATAAGATAATTTTTTTTCTCTCATGTGTAAGTTTTGAGTTAATGCATTCATCTTTTACAGTAGACTTTTGCACTTTATGTTATATTTAATATTTATGGTAAATTATGTCATTATGTGATTCTTTTGTCAGGTATTCTGCCACAAGACCTACTGAAGCTTTGGGGGTGCAAAAATCAGGAAAAACAACAGTCTCAGATATTGTGAGCGGTTCTTGGTTGTATTTACTGTTATATGAAAACACACAAAATAATTGCTGATTGTTCGCTATCTGAAGGACAAAGGAAAGCCCTTACATTAATAATTAATATAGTTTTTATGCATTTTACCCTTTTCAATCACAGTCATCAAGGTGGCTAGGTATAGCAAGAAAAATACCACCACCTTCCCCAACCCGACCACCACCAGTGAATCAAACATACTGCTGTTTGATGAGATAACTCTAGAATAATTATAATTGTTGCTATATCTGTTTACATTCTGCCTACCATTAATAGTTCATTAATGCCACTTTTCCAGTAAAAGATGATCAGTTTCCGCTACTCCTTTTTTGAACTTATATTCCGTACTACAGCATGTACACCTTAGCTCTTCATTTCAAAGAAGTAACATCTGAAGCTAAGATGAAATATTGGTGTGCCTCCCCCTACCCATGCAATAAAAAGACAAGTTTTGAGTTGTGCACATGGGTATATGTGTGTTAGAGTGTGTGAGTGCCAATGTGCTTAGATTTTTCATAGCTAGAATTGCCCCTGATTAGGTCAGTCAGATTCAGTCTTGTTTGTTAGTATGTGCAAGCAATGGGAGAAAGAAGAGTGAACATTATGATTGAGTAGTAATGCACAAGTGCAGTGGCTATTAATTCCCTATAGTTTGCTTGAACATATATATGGTCAAAACATGACTTATGCTTCATGGTTGAGCAAGAAATCCTGAATGTAAGTGCTCCTGCAGCCTTTTGTCTTGCACCCAGTCAACTGAATACTGAGTAGTAGATGATGTTGATAGATAAGAGATTTTCACTTGCTGTGACTTCATATCATTTTAGGAATGGTTAGAAGGGAAGTTGATAGCGGGGTCAATTTGATACTACATGATAACTGCTAAGCCAGCTTAAGCAGCAGTTGGTAATGGTGTATTGCCTCTCTATGCATGATGAACTAAAATGATAAACTAACACATACTATTCAAACAAATAACAACCACTTTTGATGAAAGGATTGATGATGGTTGCAGGACTCTGCTCAGCCAGACCCACTTGCAAAGGCCCACCTAGATCTTCTTTCTCAGCTGATTGGAGCATCTGTCACTCGTGCAGAATTTCGTCTCAACCTTTTCAACACTGATAAAGAAGAAGAGTAAATGTTCCTCTGGCAGAGTACTATATATATTATTATTAAGATCACACAGTCAGCCATGCAACTGTATCACTTAGTGTCATTTCAGATGTCTATTTAATATAACATTGCTTTTAATCTTACCGTAGATGGGTAAAAAGTGATGAGATAACAAGATTTTTTTATCTACAACCATCTGTAGTCTTTACAAATATATTATGATTTTTTTTCAGACATGCAGCAGCAGTCAAGCTTACTGAGAAGACAGAATCACAGGTGGTGAAGATTGATGCCTCTAAGGTAAAACTACTTTGTCAACTTTGTTGATTCCTTTCTAGAAAATAAAAAAATAAAATAATAGAGGAAAAAAAAACTAGTCACTTAACATCGATTCTTGTACAGCTTAAAATTTATTACCTTTTCACATCCAACATTTATAATCAGCTCGGGCATTCATTTTATTCAGTTTTCAAGTCACTATTCATATTAAAAATAAATAAACAAGCAATGTCTGTTGGTAAATTTTCATATCAGCATTGCTGGCTGATAATGCCTCAAGCCTGGTTGGTTGGTTAACTGCAAAGACTTGTCCAGCAGAGTTTATTTTAATTAAATGCTTTGACCATTGAAGTCTTTAATGATTTGATGTTTTACCAGATTAGCCTGATATGACTATTACATGGGGTTTTATTTAAAGTTGTTCATCTGCTGCAGTATTTTTTTCCAATAATTTGCTTTTGTGATAAAAAAGAATAAAATTACTCCTTTGGGTTTTACTTTTTGTTTTTTGACACAGATCTAACTGCCCTTGAATGATGAGATATATGCCTGAGACTTAACTTTCTCTCTCATACACACACACTGTTTAGTGCAGGCGAAGCTTATAAAACTAAAAGTGCACCAAAATCAGTGTTTTTGATATGTATATATATGGATGGTAATGACTTGCAGGAGCATCGAAGCACAGAGTTAAACCGAATAATGGGAGAAATGACAGTCAGTGAGAGTGGAGCTTGTGGTGACACAGATCTGCTTGACCTCATGGACAGTGCCAGCTGAAAAGCCAATTCCATGTTAATGATAAAGGCAAGACTGACTCAAAGCCACACGCAATTATTTTTTTGGTTCATAGGGTGAATTGGTGGCTGAATTAATAATAATAACAAAATGCAAAATTTGTACAGCACATATACTCCTAAGGAGCATGCTCTTAGCTCTTATGAAGAAGAATGAGACATGGGCAACATACGAGGGGCAGGAAAATAAACATGAACTACGAAAGAATAAACAACAGTACTGATGACGAATAAATAGAAATACAGAAAATGCAAAGAGGAACCAAGTAACAAAGACTGAGAGTATTGAGATTTTACATAAGTAGCAATAAGAAGGAAAGGGTGAAGTGGGGAGTAAGAGGGACTAGCATTGTGGAGACTGGTGTTGGGAATAATGTTTAAGGAAGAGAGGCATGTTTTCAGTCTACATTTAAAGGATTCAATAGTGGACAGGTAGTGGATATGGAAAAGGAGAGAGTTCCATTGTTTTTCTGCACAGTAGCTAAAAATTGTGATGATCAGTAGAGCTTTGCCTGTATGCCAAACAGCTGTTAAATCTTGTCACATAAATGCAGAATTTTTTGAAGTTTTAAAGTGTTTGAAATGAATTTTCTCTCCTTTCCCCCTCATTTAACTCTTTAAAAATCTCGAAGTTTCTTGCTCATCCAGCAGGTAAACATGGTATTGACTAGTCATGCTAAACTAAACCTTTTTGTACATCAGGCTGCTGAATAGGAAAAATAATCATCTACTTTCATGAGTTAAGTGTTATTCAATTTTGAGGTTTGGTCCTTTCACAAAACTAGGTAATCAGAGGGAAGCTGTGTTTTGGAGACATTTTATTAAATAAATCCAGCAGCAGCTTGTGTGGCTTAACATTTGATAAATGTATTTATTAAAAGAAGAGAACTGATTCTCAGGTGAACGGTAAAGGGTTCTCAGTTTACTGTCAGATTGTTGGTGCACTGTAATCTGTGAACTGTTAAGCATATCTTGGAAATTTCTTGTGTTTTTCCCAGAGACTGCCTCAGACTATGTCCATTTATAATTGAGATTGTTTGTAGTATTTAATGCCTGCCGTTCACTATAAACTTTATGTACATTTCCCACACATAAAAAGAACTATTGCATGAAGCTTTGTTGAAAGTTGTGCTGTCTCTAACAGGATTCATTTTTGCTGCTTTGTTGACAAAGCTTCTTTGAGCATTAGATACTGGTAAGGCCAAAGAATACACAGCCTAGTTTTCACCCTTGACTGCTTTCAGCACTGTAGAACCACAGAAAGTGTAATCTTTAGCCTGTCAAATTGAAGCATTACTCAAACCTGCTAGAGGGTTATATTATTAATCTTATATTGTGTCACATGTCAGCAAAGTAAGAATAAAAAAGGAAGATATTAGGATTGCTGCAGGTATTTAAATGCACAGTGCTCAGGAAGGGTACTGAACAGTTGCTGCAATGGAAGAAAGGCTACCATTTGCTTGAATCTTGGGAAAGCTTCCATATGCTCATATACTGGAAAGCGCAAAATGTAGCTGTGATATTTTACATATGTATTTTATAGTGCATACAAAAATGTGAAAATGCGTGCATCAGTTTGTTACAGTTATTATGAGATTCTTAAGAACATTTTGTATAAGAATCTTTTAAACTTTAAATGAATGTTGATTGAAGTAATAGATTTTATTGCCTATTACATTCTGATTTAAGGGCAGTTTGCCCCAAAAGAACTACACCAAAACAGTTTTAATATAATTATTCTTGAATGGACATTAATCAAAACAAATTTATGTTGGTATGTGAACAAACATTCCATATTAAATATTATCACCTGCAGACATGATTATTTGCATAAGAATTATAAAAAAAAAAAAACTGTGTCATTCATAGGGCGATTGGTTGCAGAATGGTGAACCCTCCCTTGCCACCAATGTAGCAAAAAAACATTAGGTCCTGGCTTTTAATCTATTAGAAGGCTGACAATCATGAAGCAAGTTTACCCAGCCTGGGCCACCTGCCAACAATAGCTAATATCTTATATTCATAGTTTCAGGATGGGCCTACACAAATCTTTTTTAACATCCAGTAACAACAGCCTCTTTTGGGAATTCCTGATACAACTTTACTTACTTGGGGGTAAATTTGTCTGTTGTGTAGACTTAACCTGCTATAGCTCTCCACCCAAATTAGGAACCCATTCACCCAAGGGTAAATCATCACCCTTTCCCTTTAAAATCATCGGGAAGTGGAAGCATTTTACTATGAAATAAATCAACCAACCTTCACACCAAACTGACACTTTACAGCTGTTGTGCAATGTTTTCATCACTAGCTCATCACTCCAGAGTGTAAACATGAAACACTTTGTGAAGGTATCATCAATGCATGGGTTTTTTTTTTTATGTTCACTTTATTTCAAACATCCGTCCATCCACTATGAAGAGATTCATTATTGTATATAAAGCTTGATACATCTCTTGTGTAATAAAACAGTTACAGTATGTGTTTCCTTGACTGTGAATATGTGTATACTAAAAGGAGATAAACCTGAAGCCAGTCAGAACAACATGTTCCTTCGCCTAAATGGTTCAAGTAATCCTCTCTTTTTCATCTCATTCCAGGATCTACGTTCTCCAAGTTTTTCCCAACCATATTCCTTTCACTAACAGTCTCTGCAGCCCTTTTGTTTGTCTTCTTCATCTTGCCTCTTGCTCCATGAATTTTTGTCAACTTCTTGATCACTCGTCTATAAGTTCACATGCACCGTACCAAACACACTAAGTTGTTTTCATGCTTCCTGCATCCTACCTAAGACGTTTTAGCTTGCAGAAGTACATTGGTCCAAAATTATTCACCAAAGAAGGTAAAACAAGCTGTCCAAGTCGTGTGCTTTTGTGAAACTTAAAAAATGGTTGTAAAAGTGTTGCAAGAGGTGAAAGATTCTCTACTACAACATCTAAATCTGAGGTTTCCCAGAGCTCTTCTACAGCTGCTTGCACCACTCCATCATTCTGAGCTGGTGCCAGGGTGCAGGTAGAGTATACTATGGATCCTCCTGGTTTGCACGACCGGATCCTGCCCTGCAGATTACAGTGATAATTACAAAAAATGATTTAGCTAGTACTTGCTAAAGTCAATAAGTGAGGAAATAGATTTCAGTCTCCTAACACCTTTTTTCAAAAGATACATGTATGACTGATGCACGTTGCTATGCATAATATGTATCTGTACTAGGCAGCTGAATAGCATTTCTAACCACATGAAAAAGTGAAACATTCATTAAGAAATACAAAGATAAGGATTAAGAAAAGTGAAGCATGGAGAGGTGCAGCAATGAAACTGACATGAGAAGATCCTTCTGAAGACTTGTAAGTTGAAGACGTTCCTTGATGCGACTAGGCTTAAACAAGTTGTTGTCCTCCTCTTGTAGGACATGACGATCGCTATTACAGGGTACATCTACCAGCACCTGCAACACCTCATCATAATCAGTGGTTATGTTTCATCCTCCACAGCAGACTTGTTTATTAATGACTGGTGTGTGTGTGCTCATACAGAATGTCATTAAACAAATGGTCAAAAGATATTTTAAAATCTGCTTAAACAACCAAAGTTTTCTTTACTGAGGTAAATGTTTCAAACATCCTGAACTCTACATTTGTTGAGCAAGGAGTTCTTTGTCTTTTTTTCAGCTGAAAGGCTTTGGCCACATGATTCCACAATGCACCCATAACAATATGAAATACAACCACAGCATGGTCGAGATTGGCGCAAATCCTTGAGTGTTTAAATGGGATCATAAAACAGTTGTTCTACTGACCAGATTGCTATTTGATTACCTTTATGTATGCATGCGAGTTGTACGTAAGAAGGGGCTGTATGTTCATGACAGACTGTCTAATGCACCACTGAAAAATGTTTAGAGTATGATTGAGTCAGATTTTATTTATCCCAGAGGGCAATTAGAGGAATTTTTTATTGAACAACTCTATCCTTCACCTTATCAAAAGCTGGCACATTAAACAGCTTGCCATTCTTATTCTGCACATGAACCAACGCTGCAAGGAGATCTTTAGGAACATAGCTTCGCAGGACTGAATAGAGCCGATCTATGCGGGAATAACTGACGTCATTTGCAGTAAGACGACCTAGGAAAAAAAGACCATTGATTTTATGTACTGTTTGCTGATGTTATCAATTGCTGTTGCAATTTCTTTCTAAATTGCTCACTAATGCTACCCACCCTCCCTACAAAAAACTAAAAAAAAAAAAAAAAGACCTTAAATTTTAAAAGTGGAACTTCTTCTGGCTGACATAATTGGATGGTCTCGTCTGTGAGAGGGAAGGTAGGAATACATGCGGAGCGGACTACTAGGTGTCCAATCATCTCCAACTACTACCCGGACAAAGTCAGGGTGGAGATCAAAGTCAACTCCGACTAGCCTAGCAATAAAACGTCTTTCTCGCCCGACCAGTACTTGCTGTAGGGTCTGACAGCTGAGTCGAAATGGCTTCTATCTGAACATACTCTCATGGTTAAGACTGAATGTAATCTCCACAAACAAAAATAGAATATATAAAGGAGAGAAGGATAAACAGCCCTAATGACAAAAACATAAAGACAACTGAATTTTCAAACTTTATTTTTGCTTTATTGCTTTTTTATTTTTCTCTATATCTCCTATTTTTCTTTCCTCACAGCAGGGATATCAATATTCGGCTTATAGTCTGTGCTTACATCTACCGTCTATGTGTGCATTCCACCTAAGTTCCCTTGCACATGCGAAACCATTTTAAAAAACGCCCACAAAAAGTTCTGCCTTTAAAAGTATTGCATCCAATAAATACTAACCACAGTATTATCTCCTCAGATAGATCAATAAAGAACAACAAATTACATTAACAGCTCTGTAATTTGTTCTACAAAAACATCACACCCAGAGGATATCATTCCTTTTCATTATTCTGCATCTTTATTACAGTATATTATCAAAGCATGTGTTTTCATCTTACCTCCTTGGGTTATTAGCAGCTGTAACATAGCTAAAGTTTTGCCACCTGGTGCAGCACAAAGATCAAGCACACTGTCGTTGGGTTGAACCTCGAGTGCCAAGACAGGCAAAACAGATGCCCCATCTAGCAAATAGTAATCTGAAAGGAAAGTGTATGACTTATATGATGGATCTGGCTATCAAAAATAAATGTCATACAACTTACAGTCAATGCCTGTTAAAGGCAGTAGCAATCAGAATCACATAGTAAATAGTCTACGCATGCCTAAACTCCTAAATGTTAGGGATTTTCAAGACAACTTAACTGAGATAGTCTTAAAACAGACAATTTCTATGATGTAAAGAATATCAATTTTACTAAATACTTCCAAACTGTTGTAGAGTCTAGTGCTATAAAATTGCCATAAAGCATAATGCATCTGACAGAAACAAAAGGTACTGTGTTTCTACATTCAGCACAACAAAAACAAAAAAAATCATTTGTTATTGCCAAAGTTTTGGTCAAACATTCTTTTCTAAACAGCTTTAAGAGATTACAATGTTGATGCTGGAGGTATTTAAGCTAGGTCTTCAGACAAGTTTAGCAATCAGTAATTTTTAGAGTAAATATTTTTCAAAAATCAAGACGTATAGCTTTTTCTCACCATCTCAGTATCCTTCCCCAGATCTCTTTTGATAAAAATAAAGAATTTAAATTGTACATTTACATTCTATTTGATAAATTGTCACTGTTGCACTAACCACAGTTGCATTTTTTAACTAGATTACATCCAGTACATTCAACAAATTAAATTGAATAGTGATGTAGAATCAGCTTACTCAGCAGACCCATGTCATTTGCTCTTGGTGATGGAAAGTCTGAAACATCACCAGATTTGAAAGTCATGACCTTCAGAGTTTTGGAAAGGGCAGGAAGATGCTCTGGCAAGATTCGTACTGAAATAGGCCGGTCTTCATAGGTACTGTACATTTTTTCTTCTTCTTGCAGTAAAGCTTCTCTCTCAGAGAAGACTTGTCTGTGTAGGTACAAAGTACTGTAAGTCTGTGTTGTTATAGACAGTATCAGGTGTGAAGACATTCTGCAAATGTTCTGTCTTGAAGTCTTCACTATTGTCTTTATCAATTTCTTTTGATTCATAATCAACACCCATTGAATGATCAGTCTGGTCTTGAGATTGATCTTTGAAATCAATCACTCCTCCTTCCGTCTCCGCTTTTTCTTTTCGTGCTTGAATTTCAGCAAGCAGTTTACTCTCCATTTTAGTGACACTTTTGACAGAAGAATCTATGATGTCCACAGCACCAAGCTGATGTAATTGCTGTATGGTACTGTCGGTGTCTCCAAAGTTGTTTACAATGGCTACATACTTTGGCAAGGACAATAATGCGACTCGAATTGAGGGCCAGTGCTCTCCATGTACTGGCTTGTAGAAAGCATCAAAGTGGTCAAGTGCCAATTCACACGAAGTCTTTGGTCGAAGGTTGACAGCCTGTACATTTCAAAAATTGATATCAATGATTTGATCAGCCAGTAAATTCTTTCCATTATTCCTCGTTTTACTCTTAGAAACACCATGTACTTCACTTAACACTATAAATTTACCTTATAAACGCTCTATAGTACATTTGTTTGGCCCGTGAGGAATTTGAATGTGTACGTGTGCATGGGACAATATAGAGCACTGCTCTGCACAAAGAGGTGTATTAGATGGAATATGGCGTGTGCATGAGAGCTTTTATTTATATTCTGTATGAAAACATCTTATCAGATTCTGAGGTTAAACATCCCATCCTTTACAACGATTTCTCGTTTGTTTACAATCAAAGCCAATTCTTGTTGTATTTAAAACGATATATACCCATTTCTTTTTATATCTGTACCGTTTCTGTACAACCAGCAAAAATCGATCACGTCCAAAAGAATATCCGGAATATTTCAAAAAGTTTAGTGACTGCATGGTGCAGATGTTGCTTTGACCATACACTACGGGACGCGAACTTTGTAGCACCTGGTTGTCACAGAATTAATGATTGGCTTCCTGCTCCACGATGGTTCTAAGGACCAATCGTTGAAAGTTTTACAAGGCTACGTGTTATTTCTGCGGAAGCCACGTCAAGATCAGCAGACGTCAACAAGGTTCCAACAATTCGTGAGCCTAGCGAAAATATAGGAATTGCTTGTGAAACCAAGCGGGTGCTTTGTCAAAATGCAGGGGCAGTATAATATGCGCAGTCCAGGTAACCTACTAATAATTATTCTGTTTATCTTCGTCCTTTCGTTTCATGATTGTTGGACACCTTTCTGTACTTATGTCAAGATTCTTACCATGGAAGTATGATGTTCTTACTAGGAATGCTTTATTGTTGGCAATACTCAAGGAGGAAGAGCGAGAAATGATCACAAAATTGTGTCATCAAAACGTACACAAATTTCCAGACAACATAGCACTCTTTCTATAAAATTTAAGTTTCTGTTCTGTAATTTAAATAATTCTTTTCTTAGCCTGTGTATTTCTTCAAAAATATTGGCAAAGTCGGGATCATCTCTTACAATCAAATGAAATAATAATTGCCTAATCTTGCCATATCGATCATAATAAAGAATATGAAAGTGGAGTACCATTAAAATCTCATCTACTGCATGTTCGGATATATTGGAGGATTTAATTTTGTTCCTAATGGAAAGAGATATTACAACATTATAATTGTCAACGATGTTTGCAAAGAAACATGTATTCTAAACCATTTATTTTGGTTTGTTAAAAGCTGTTAAAAGGCTGATGAAGGAAGCCCATGAACTGAAAGATCCAACAGAACTGTACTATGCACAGCCTTTGGAAGTGAGCAATAAATTAGTCTACAGAATGGAAAGAATGGGAATGAGTGAATGAAATGAGTGTCTAATAAAGAAACACTTAAGATATGTAACCAAGAGATTTTTTTTTTAAAATCTTCAGAGCCATATAGAACTGTAGCATATAAAACTGCCAATTTAATATTACCAGATGACCAAGCTGTTAGGAGCTACAAATGCTCTTTAAACTACTGCTGTGGTCAGTGAGTTAATGACACTGCTGCTAGGGGCTTCATTGATAATGGGTGCATCCTTCCTGGATGGCTATATAAGGATCTGTAAAAAAAGCCCAACTATCATTTTTTTGTTTGGTTCAATGGCTATGATATATGCACTTTGCTGTTATTATTAATTTTGCTCGTTTGCTGCTTGAGCGCCTGGTTTGTCAGCTGTTAATCATGGTTTGTTCTTTTTGTCAACAACATGGAGGATTTTTGCACATTTGTTACCGAGTCAAATTCTCTTTCATTCACACATGCAGTTCAGTAGTGGCGACCTCAGGGCAGCTTGTAATCCATTCACTGGTTTAGCTAAAGAGCAGTTGTAGCTTTTATAAGTTTCTAATAGTTGGGTACTCTGTGAAATATCAAAGGACGAGAATTTACGAGAAATTCATTTTTCCATAACTGCTATCTAAGTGAAGATGTGTTTGCTTATTTTTTTCCCATTCATATTATGTACTCAGGACAACTTGTTTGAATGGCACTTTACATTGCGTGGTCCAGAAGACAGTGATTTTGATGGCGGCATATACCATGGACGCATTGTCCTTCCACCAGACTATCCTATGAAGCCACCAAGTATTATCTTACTAACAGTAAGTAAGAAAATTTATTTCTGTGAGAATTACAGCAGCATGACTAAACTAAAGGACTAAACTAAAACTACATGATAATCTGATTTAGCTATGATGAATGACTTTTTCACTATTTTTGCTTCATTTTTGAATGGCTTCTGTTGTAATGTGCAGTTCCCTTTTATCAGTATTTTTTGTGTGATGTGGTTATTTTTTTTTTTACTTTTTAGCCAAATGGAAGATTTGAAACCAACAAAAAAATATGCCTTAGCATTTCTGGTCACCACCCTGAGTCCTGGCAGCCTTCATGGTCCAGTGAGTATTTGTAATTCTGCAATACCCTTTACATCCCAGAATGGAAAATATTTTGGAACGTAGACTTGTATATCAGTATGCTTTAAATCCTCTGCAATTTCTTTTTTAATTATAGATGCATACTTGTTTTTAGTCATATATAAACAACCATGATACAGGTGTTTACTGCACTTTTGAAATCGCCCATTTTGTAAATAATTTTGACGCCACAAATTATATTTATGCTTCAATCAAAAGGCAGATTAAAACTATAGTTTTTGGGCTCTGTAGCTTCACTATTTTTTGTATCTTCGGTGTATTTCACTCAGATGGGGAGCAGAAGGTTTGTTAAATCACACAACTGAAAAACCCCTTAGGTTCTTGCCCTTCCCACCTATCCAGCAGAAATAGGTACCTAATTAATCAGGGATGATAAAGTGGTGGAAGTATAGGTCTGAGCTCTGTCTTTTATATGACATGCCCTAGATATGGGGAACCACTTACATTCACTGCTCCTAAGTGCACTATGCTAGGGGGTTCTTTTCTTGTCATTTTTAAAGACAGGTTAGCATCAGACATTTCTTTATATGGTTGCAGTCCGTACAGCACTTTTGGCCATTATTGGATTTATGCCAACTCATGGTGGTGGAGCCATTGGTTCCCTTGACTACACTCCTGAAGAGCGCAAGGTTTTGGCCAAGAGGTAAAGTAATATCTTTTAATTTCCAGCTCTTTTGATATTTATTTTACTATATTTTACATATACCAAATAATACCAAATAGATTTTTCACCTATTTTCTTGCTTACAATGCTCATTTTTTAGCAGATTTCTCAAAATATCCACTTAAAACCTATAAAGTCTCATGTTCTCATTGTGTCATTCTTCTTGTTCCTAATCACCCCCAGTGGAGCATAGGGCCACAATCATTGTGTCATTAGTCGATAACAAAACCATACACTAGTGTGAAGAAGATTCTGGTGGGCTTTTGGGAAATCTGGTGATAAATGCTTGAAATGCTCATCAATATTTGTGTCTCAGGTGTTTAGGTTTATAAAATTCTATGGCTATAAAATAGGATATTATCTTGTAAGACCAACAGACTATAGCTTATCTTCATAAATATTGAAAAGAAATTTAGCAGAATTTGCTATTTAGAGCTGCTTTTGAGTGTCCTTATGACTTTTGTCGTGATGATGTCACTATTACAATGAGGAGATGGAAGCAGCATAATATGATGATTTAAAAACATTTCTGTTACCTGTTGGTTAAAGATAAATGTACACAGGTCTCAGGACTGGAATTGTCCTGATTGTGGTGATTTAAGATGCAAGATGTATAACACAGGTCTCAGGACTGGAAATGTTCTGATTGTGGTGATTTGAGCTGTAAACTCAAGCCACTGACTGCTGCATCAGAGAAAGCATCCAAAGAAGCAAAAGAACTTGCAGCACAAATAAACTTTTCTGTAAGTAAGGTGCTGATTACATGGTTGATTATGCATTAAACTTTGTTTCTTTAAACTCATAAAACCATCCTTATTAAGTTTTTTTTTCCCTTTTTTTAGCTGTAACAAAGAAAATTGTATCATTGTAAATTTCTGTTAGATATTTGTTTTTGAAATTATTTCGAGGAACGTTTTGCCAGAGTACAATTTTTAGTTTTAGTCGATCTGAGCTTAGCTTAGTGGCTGCCAAACTTCCTAAACAGTTTTTCTAGCCACTGGATTTCATTACAAAGTAATTACCATCATACTTTCTACAGGGGGAGAAAACTATCAAGTCAGATACAAGTGGAAGTGATGAGCCTAAATCAACACCGAATAGCACTGCTGCAACAGCAGCACCTGGCAGTGGAAAGGACACTGCAGGAGCATTTCGCCCACTACTTCCTGGGGCTCAGTTTCCTTGGCCAGTTCCCCCTGGATGGCCTCTAGCAGGAACAAATAATTGTTTGGGTGCTGTTCCTCGTTTTCCTTACCCGCCCTACTGTATGCCTCCAAACTTTGCAGCATCTAACAGCCAGAGAGGAACAAGCAGTGGAGCCCAGCAGATGCCCTTTTTTCCACCGGCACCATTTTTTCCTCCCTTCTTGGGAGGAATGCCTCCATTTCCACCAACCCACTGTGCTCAGGCATCACACCCCCAGACTCCTGGGGCAAGCCAGACATCACAAGTTGATCAGCCTGCTCCCAGCACCTCAGTGAGCTTGCCCAGCCACCACATCCTCCTTGACACCACCGTTGGATTCTTCCCCATCACCAGACGTTAAAGTGACTTCTTTTTCTCCTGCTGCTTCGCCAGTCATGGTGCCAAGTTCTTCAGATCCAAGTGTTGAGCAGGTTGGATCTACAAGTTCTTCAAGCTTTGGCAAGTCCACCTCTGGTACTTCTTCAGTTCCATCTGAGGCTGCTGCTAGTTCTTTATCCACTATGCAGCCAAACCCAAATGCTGCCACGCCCTCTTCAGCAAGCACCCAGCCGACCACAGAACTGCGGCAACGTCAGATGCAGCCAACATCTCCATCGTCTCAGTCAGCAGGAACAGCCACAGGCATGAGCAGGGGGGACAGTAACAACAGGCAGCAACACTCAGATGGTACAGCTATTTTCATCATGATGATTTTGTTAGGCGTAGCAATAAGTCTTCTGCTGGTTCGACGTCTGTATCTCTGTTACCTAAGTTCAGACATGCAGGACATATTTGAGGAGTGATGATCTTTTCACATGAGGACAGACTGTTAATGAGGCTGCAGTCTCATTTTGGGAGTGAACTGGCATGATGAGACAAAATGTTTTTGAATTCAATTGTGTGTTAATGCTAGCAAGTGTGCAATAAGTGCTTTGTTGAGAGCCATGAGTTCTATGTCATGCTGGATTTATTCCTTTTACTGTCACTGAACATTTCCGGATGACAGTGACCTGTGTGTGTGAGAGAGAGAATGGGCTGCTATGAGCATTTTGTGTTTGATTCATTTTATTCATGTTATATTTTATCTGTCACTATGTGGGAAAACAGAAGGCAGTTGTAAAGTTCCATTTGAAGTCCAATATGGTTTTGTTATTTTAGGTTACTCCAGATATACTAGTCTGATTAGATTTTAAAAATATTTTTGTTCTGATTGCATATAAATGTGAACTGTGCATGCGGTCTGAAAGAATGGGAGAATAGTAAATCACCTGTTGACAAAGATTTATAAGCTACCAAGTTCCTGAGTATTGAGTAGGTGACTAGTAAAATTGCACTTCTCAAGTATCTGCCTTACAGGATCTTAACTGATGGTAAGAAGGCATGCAGCCTTTGTTCAAAAGTATTTTAATTTTGATTGGAAAAGATGGGTGAAAGCTTCATCTTAATGAGGGTTAGATGGCTATGCATGAATGCCTGAGTAGTGAATTACTTCACACTCATTTTCATGCGTGTTAAAATAATCTTTGCATCTTGAATATCAAAAACAAAGTTTCTTCGCCTGAACTTTTATGAAGGATTGGGTATTTTTTTGTGATGCATTATTTTGTAATTTTGAAATGTTATGTTGCTTTTTTTGTTAATATTAGGTGCAATAGTTTCTTCTGAGGTGTTGGTTTTACAATTTTGCAATAGGTAGCATCACTTTAGTAATATTTTAGCATTGAAATCTCATTTTCAGAATAGTTTGGTATCTTACGGGGTAAGTGGCACTCCATCACTGAAAGATTGAAGTAAAAGGCATTCCATTACTGAAATTCCAGGCTGTCCCAGGAATAGAGTTCAAACAGGACTTTATTCTCAAAGTTGACTATTTTGATGCCTGCTTGAACTGTTGACTGAAAAAAACCTTTCCGTCCACAGCCTTCCAAGGAATGTTACGGGTGGCAGGCAGTAGTCAGCTGTGTTCCATCTTTAAGCCATGCCTGATCATACTGGTCTTTCCTGTCTCTAGATTATATATAATTTTTGGGTCTCTCCCCTCTCTAGATGTATGTATAATTTGTAGGTGCATGTGTGATTCATCATGTACCTAAAAACAGAAAAGAGGAAGAAAAACAGGTCATAATTTTGTTTCTGCATTGCTCAATATTTTAGTCCAGTCTGTGCCGAAAGAGTGGTTTTGAGACAATGAGTACCTTTTAGGTAAGAGACTGTGATTCTTTTCTGTGAAGCTTAGCCTCTGTGCATAGCCTTCCTTTGAAATAATTACATTACAACTCAAAAAGAATTTTTTTTTTTTTTTTGTAAATAAAGATTTGAGAAAATGCATGGCAAATTAGACTGTTTTAAGCAGTTTGTGTGCACTTTTTGTTCAGAAGTAATTGAAAAGTGAAAGAACAGTCTTGCATCACAATGTAACACTATTACCATTGGATATTTGGTCGTTTCAGATAGTCTCAGAGTGGGACTTGGCAAGTAGACTACTTTCATCACTTTCCTTGACTACTTGCTGGTGTCTCAATGTAGTTTATTCTTTCCTCGCAGCACACAAGCAGTTAACATTTCGCAAGATGAGTAATTGTAATAATATGCCTTCACAAAGATTTTAAAAGAAAAAAAAAATCACTCCATATTGTGCTTTGTAGAGACTAAAGTGGAGGACTGCATATGTGCATAAATACTGACATCCACTAAACTCAAACATCAACTCACATGCTGATGCATACAGCATTTTATTTTCTTCATAAATATATTTGGATAATCTGAGCAGGCACCTACGGATAACATCTGCCATTGTTCAACAATATCAGACTCAAGTCCTTCCCCATTCTGTCAACAACTATTTTATGAATTATATACAATGAATAGCACTACTGTACTGACGCCCAATAAGTTATGAGAAATGGCAATAAATTATGGTCAGTGTTTCAAAAGAGGTGAACAGCAGGATGAAGAATGAAGATAAAGATCACTGACTTGTGTCATGAACTAAAGTGCTGAAACACAGTGGCTTACATCTGCACATGATATTACAAGAAAGGCTTGTGTAATTAACAGCCTGTGGTAGATTAAAATAATTAACTTTGTGACAAATTTGCTTCACACATTTTCCTTTTCACATGTCATGCACTGACTTGGGACTTACGTCAACCTCAAGAAGAAAGACTGAACATCGTAAAAAAGGGAAGAAGAAAGCAACTCAAGTGTTATAAGCAAAACAAATGCAGTACATCACTTAACAACTGTACATCATTTGAAATAGCAAACCTCCCCTGCACAGGGAATTTCAAGTGTGGTTTAAGGAGATTCGAACTTCTAGTTATTGTTGATGTAAACATTAAGCTTGTATAGCAAACCATCTTGGCCATAATTAAACTTCTAAGTCACAATTCATAAATGAACACAATGACATTTTTTTCCCAGCAAAGAACAGTGAATAAGACTGATGTGTCACCATGTATCAAACTCAGGAATTAGAAAATAACTGATATTTGATAGTTCCATACATGAAAGACGATAAAATAGGCCATGGCATAAATAATCTTCGTAAAATTGTTAGTATCTTTGTCGTTGTCACTTCACTGTATGGGTGCAGGAAGGGGTCCAGTTAACAGATGTGGGTGGAAAGTGAAAGGTGCAAAGGAAGGATGGGTCATTTCAGTTGTTTATTTGGGTCTTAATCATACACATTTTTCCACCAGCATTTCTAAAGCTTGAAGTTTGTGACACAAAACAAAAATAAAACCTTCAAAATTTCACAATAGTTACACGTCAAAATCTATTTATCAAGACACTAAATCCTAAATTTTATTATTTCCATGTTTTGATTAAAGTAGAGAGGTTAGTTATGTCTCTGATTTGCATAAAACCACATATCATACCATTATTGCTTGAAATTCAACACTTGTTACATAAGGCTTCACAGATCAGAAGTCAGAATTTATCACAGAAATTATTTCACCTGATGATTATATATGAAAATAGGCTAGAATAGGGAGGATGAAAACATATATTTATAGCTCTAACTCAAACAGGTTCCCTGACCTGGAACAGAACATAGCTAGGTTTAGAAAGATACTTCCCTTTAGACAACATTTTTGATATGAAACTTTCAGGACATAGTGTTTAAAAAAGTAAAAAGATGGGTTTTAGAGATGGTCACTAAAAAGTGCACTAAAAGACACATTTGCCTGCCAACCCCCTCCTATTCCTAAAGATGAACAAAGAAACGTGAGGTTTAAATGCAGCACAGGATTTTATCATGCCAGAGACAAATTGGCATCTACAAATAATAAATAATCCTGCAAACAAAGTAAGGATTTTGATTTCCACAGAAAAAGTTGAATTAAAGTTCACTGATGTATTACACGATCTGATGAGTGATGGCTTCCTATACAATAATGGAATATACAATCATGCATTTTCGAATGAACTAAAATTAAAATTAAAATATACTCAGCACGATAAAGCAGTCCAGTGTCTTACCTTTTTCACAAAAGTTATGATCTGCCAAGACTGATTTTTAAATGTTTTAACTATGAATGCAGTTTAAAAAATGACCTAGGGCTTTTGATATGTTGAATAACTGCAAGTCCTGTGATGAAAACTGTGCTATAAAAAAGCAACTAGACTTTAAAAACAATCAATCTCAAAAAAGGTAAAAAAATTACAGTGTCCTCTGTATAAAAAAATAAACACCTTAGTGCTTGCTTTCAGTGGAAGGAGGGAGGGTGGAAGAGGAGTAAAGCTCAAACTTATGTAATGGTGAGAAATGTTGCTCTGATTGATATTGATCATTTGCCAATGAACTCCACACTCCTGCTCTGCCAAAAAAAGAAAGGTTACAAAACACAATTACACTCTATTTTTTTTTAAAGTTTTTGTGAAGCAAATGTACCTTAACAATGGCACTTTCTTGCTAATCTGTAATGTTCATCATCTTGGAAACTCAGTTCCACAGGGAGAAAAGTGATAAAGCCAAAATCTAATGATTACTTTCTTTTTCAAGTGAGGCAGCAGTACTACAATGCATTGCTTTAATGTTTAACTAAGTCTTTACTTCTGTTGTTACTAGAGAAATAAAAATAAAAGAAACCTAAAATTGAAATTATTGGGGGTGGGGGCCTAAAAAGCGGAACAGGGCTTGGAATCTGTGGAACACTATGGGAACGAAACCACTGCTGTATGAATATGTTCATATCTCGTCTGTTAATGAAGGACAACTCCGGACCAGCCTGCGAGTTGTAAACAATGTAGTCATCATCATGCTACTGTTCACAAGCAACAGCATTTATAAGTTGCAAGGAAATGCATCCCTGATAATATCCAGCTGAAGAGAGACTGCAGCAAGCCTGAAGAGAACAGCACATTTATGATTCAGCATAAATATCCACTCTGGTTAAATATGTAAAAAAAAAATTTATCAACAGTTACATACTCCATTTTGAATGCCAAAAAATATGTCGCCTACATTATATTCACAAGACAGCTAATGAACTAACAAGGTCAAAATCACTGTGTATTTTTGAGCTATGTTGGAGCACACAAACATCTTTAAAATGACTTTCAACAGCAAAGGTGAAAATAAAATACAGATGTACACCTTTAAACTCCAGACTAGCAATGGGCTGTTAAGCTCATTTGCCTTAAGCAGTATTTCTCAGCAACAAAAATATTATATACCTGATAAACTGGTCCAACACATAACTCTTTTAAATTGTAAGCTGTAAGAGTATTTTTCTACAACCACAAAGGAAGTTCCATATGACAACACTATTTCTAAGAACAATGCAAGGCTAGTTTTGTGACAGCACAACGGGAGGTTTCTCCTTCACAAATACCTCACTTGGTAAAACAACTTGTACTGCTCCAGGTGTTGATAAAACTGGCAGCTGGAAGACATCAGCATTAGGGTGGGGAAAATCAGACAAACTATGACTCAAGTTAGCAGCACTGCTTCTTTAATGCCAAATGCTGCAACCTCCACTGGTATTCATCTGTAAAACTTTCTCTCCGCACACATATAATCACTATTCCACATCAAGACAATGCTGAGTTTGGTTGAACCAACAAAAGTGCACAGAGGCCAAGACTCTGTGTGTGACAGAGAGTGTGCGCACAGCACATTATGGGCACAGTACATGAAGTCTATTATTAAAATGCTTTCCCTCCTGCTAATTTAAGTGGATAAACAGTTTAAACTGAGCAATGTCATGCTAGGAATCTGTTCAGTTCAAGCTGGGTTTTTTTGACCAGGTAACAATATACGAATTTCCTAAATCAAAGCACTTACAGCAAAGACTTGAATACATGTGCTAAACACAATCCTCTTTTGAAAGTCTTCTTTGGCAGATTGTTTAGAGTAAACGTTTTACAAAACAAACATCCATTCATTTCGACAACTTAAAAAGTATCACAGCACAAATAAAATAAGTGATAAAATGAATACTACTACTAGTCATAATAATAATAATGAAGAATTGATTAAGTGCATCTTCTTACACAGAAGTGAGGTCAATAAGCTGTCCCTATGCAGTGAATGGAATACAATGCTTTGATATAGGTAATCAGAAAAGACCCTGTGAAAGTTAAATCTACACTGACAGCAAGTGAGTGGTACATTTGAAATCAAGAAATAAAAATGACCCCAAAACACTGCTCTAGGATATACAAAATTGATAAACAAAAGGTATGGCAGACTAAGTGAAAAAGTTTGTTTTGCCTCCTACCCAACCCCACCCCAAATCTTCTCCCACACACAACACAGAGATGGCTTCACTTGCTATACCACTCATGGTTGAAGACCATCTGCCATCAGCATGAATATCCAGTGCAGTAAATCCCAGACATTATTTCAAGTAGTCATTAGCCATGTCAAAGATCAGATATCCCTGCTGAAAGCAGTCTGCCTGCCCAACATTTCATGACTAGTGCTTTCCCATTAGAAATGTGCACATCATGTATAAAAGCTTCAAATTGTGCATATAAAATTTTTCATGGAGTCTGAAATGTAAACAACTTGGCGCCTTGAGTCTGAAAATGTAAGTGTTTAAAGGTCTCTTATAATGACAAAGAAAAGCTAAAATTTCATCATTATTATCCAACATCAGTGACACAGTTTTACATGAACAAGTCTAAATATGAAACATTTCTTGAATAGGGACCCAGATCATGATAATATTAACACATGTATGGTGTAGGTGCCCTGTTTTCTGTTAAGGATCAATAAAACCCCCAAAAAATTTAACTTGAATTTTTTTTAAAAAAAGAACAACTTAATAATATTTGTGGTCTGAAATTGGGGAAGCCCTCCTCCCCAAACTCCTGCATTTAAAAACAAAAAATGTTTAACACTGACGATTCCAAAACACTGCAGACTGATAATGTCTCATGTACACATTCATGCATGCATATGTATAAGGACAGAGAGATAAACACTGTGGAGTCAGTGTGTATACGGTATGTCTTCCCATGTACAATAAAGGCAAAGACAGTAACAAAGCAGCATGTTATTGTCCTTTTCACTTTGTGTATGCAACAAAGTCCTTCCATGATGCAGAAACAGGTTGG
This sequence comes from Pomacea canaliculata, assembly GCF_003073045.1. NCBI lineage: Eukaryota > Metazoa > Mollusca > Gastropoda > Architaenioglossa > Ampullariidae > Pomacea > Pomacea canaliculata. The sequence continues at coordinate 29,736,856 of NC_037595.1, forward strand.
TGTATTCCACCGTACTTTGTTACAAGACATGGTCCACAACCAGTTTTACCTCCCCCAAGAGAATTCACACATCACTAATGAATTATCATTTCTAAGAAAATGCCAAAGATCACATGTCCTTAAGGCCCTGTTGATGTGCTATATTTCAAGCAGAAGCAATCAGCAAGGTCATGTTTCTGTCAGTAATGAAAAGAAGCAATCTTGTTGATGTTAATCAGCAAATAATTTGCTCTTCTCCAAAAGCTTAGCTCTCCTGTTTGCAATTGTGTGAAAAGCTACAGAACCTGCTGGTCTTCTACCCATGGTTGAGCTTTATTCTTCTTGGTCACTGTAGACCTAAGAAAATAAAAGAGAACAGTTGCTGCAAATGAAATAAGCATAAAAAGTTGCCTAGATTTTCAGAAAGAAAGAGTCTTATCTATTTGTTCTAAAACTGTTTTCACAGATGTAAATGATGGCCTGAGGAGGTTGCACAAATATAGCAGAAGAATGGCTACAAGATAAAATGATAATGAAATATTAATTTTTATGAATCAGTATATCAGTATCATATCAGTGTGATATCATTGGTATCTGCCCTTGTACAAGCATGGACAAACAAGCATGCACGAGTGTATATGTATGCATACACACATAACAAATACCTTCGTGAAAAGATGGTCAAGCAGCTGGCTCGCTGAAGCACGTTCTGAAGCATCATGAATTAAAGTCTGTTCCAGAAAATCTTTGCCTTCAGGACTAAGGCCTTCAGGAATAGCAGGCCGTTGACCCATTCCCACTTTGTAGATAATCTGGAAGTCATTCTCAAGCTCATGCCATGGTCGCTGCAAAAAAATATATATATAAAAAAAAATGACAATCTAGTCACTGCAAATTAAACATCTCAAATTTAAACTACACTGACCACCATTTCTAGCAATCCTCTGTGACAGCCTGCTTGAAATTGTCCATGACATTGCAGTTCCTTACACAATCAAACTGCTTGCCAAAGACTCATTTCAGAAGCTTTCATCAATAAAGAGGAGAATATTCTGACCTTGCCTGTTGCCATCTCAATGACCACACAACCAAGACTCCAGATGTCAGCAGCTCGTCCGTAGCCAGCCTGATCGTTTTGGGTGAACACCTCAGGTGCCATATAGGCTGTTCCACAAACAACAAAAGTCTGGTCACTTGTGCACTCTTCCTATCAGTAACTCTAAACAACAATTAACTACGGTTTAAAATAAGAATAAACATTTATATCTATTTATATTTTAAACCTCTTCTACACAATTATGTTCTTCTGATAACAAATAGGTTCAAAATGCAAGATTATATAGTTATTTAATTTTTAAAAAATCATGCCATTAAACCTCAGTGAAAATATAATGTGAAACCATAAGTTTATAGCCACGATACCTGATAAACAAACCATAAGCTTACTACAGCCACTAAACTATACACGATCAACCCCAAACTTGTGGCTAATAATGATACAATGATAATGATGCAAGACACCTGTTGTTCCAACAAGATTATTGAATTCTCCGGGCATTGTGCTATGGCTCCGTAACTTGACGGAACATCCAAAATCTCCCAGTTTGACATGACCAGTAGAGGTTAAAAATATGTTGGCACCTGTAAAATAAACTTTGCATTGAAATAATCTTCTAGGACAAAAATAAATTGAAAGACAAACAAAATAGATCTCACAAAGATGCTTTGTATCTAACAATTGCTGAATTATCTGACTACTGCAGAAATAAATTCTCGTTGCCTTTTCTTTAAAGTTCCACTAACAAGCCTTAGATAACCTTTGATGTCTCTGTGGACAATGCTATTCTCATGCAGGTGGTTCACAGCTTGCACAATTTCCCTTGTGTAGCGGCGGATGAGGTACTCAGGCAAACCCATTTTGGCTGCCTCTTCTATCGTGCCAGTATCACAATACTCCATGAACATCAGCATCTCCTCCTAAGAGAAGCAAAGCAAGAGGAGGAGATGTCAAGAAGTGGCAAACATTGCAACTACTAAAACCATTATAAACTGATAATTAAACAAAAAAAAACAACCTTCCACAGTAAATGTGAGATAAAACAGTGAAAGTTCATTGCTAATTCTCAACTTAAACTATTTTGCTGAAAGGAAGATGAAAAAGCTCATAAATGATGACCATTCCTAAAACTTTATGCATGTATTCTAGGCACATCTGAGCTAACCTTCCACAGATGGACTATACAATTTAAAATAGCACAAGTTTGCAATCAGATGTTGCCAACAATGTATAGAAGTCATACTTTTATAGGTATATTTTAAAACAATGTTATATCTAGAAAAGAATTCAAAATAAATGTTTTTGTATCAGGTATCAACAAAAATGCTATTTAATACATCAGACAACATTTTTGGAGGCAAAACATACAAAGAAAACCCCATAATGATTCAGAAGAAAAATTCCAATACCTTATGAACTTCAACCCCGTAGTATTTAACTAGATTTGGATGCTGTATACTTTCAAATATCTTGATCTCATCACAAATTTCTCGAAGCTGCTGCAGGTCATTGGGCTGAAGCTTCATCTAGACATGACAGAAATCAACTGTGAAGGATTTTCACACCAAGCCTTGCACAATAAAAAGAATGATGATTTTAGGACAGAAATGCTGATCTCTGCATAAAAGGTTAATTGTATACCCAAACTGTATTTTAACATGGAGAATTAATTGCTGTTCACTTGCCATTCATAGCAAGTAGTAAGAGCCGCTATTTGAGAAAAGGTACCTAAGCTGCCACAACTATCTTTTATCAACTTCTCCTCCCCACTTCTTCCCCCCACCTATCTCCATCTTGACACTGTTGACAGTCCCTATTACCTTTGCATTATGTTATACTCTTGTTCTTCATCTTTGTTGTTCAGTTTACCGAATGTTCAAATGTTCCCTTTATCATTACTGGTCAGCGCAGAGAAAGCAGCGTATATTGGTTGTGATGCCAAGTGATGCATGTGCACAAGTTATTATCATCTTCTTTAGTTCATGAATGCCTGTATTTTACTAGAAACCCAAAGGCTTCCACAAAAGTGATTTCTATCCCTTCCATTCCAAATCAACGATGTTTACCACAGATTCTTGCAAAAATTTCCTGGAATGAATGCGATAAAACACACTGCCTCACCTCCTTCATGGCCATGAGCTCCCCAGTCACCATGTTCACAGCTGTGTACACCTTTCCAAAATGTCCTTCACCTATAACAGTAAAGGATGATATTTATAGCATGCTGTGCACAAACTGGTTTCACTTAGTACCCTAAGACTCATACAATGGTCAATATAAATTAGTCAAATAAGTAAGATCTTGATCAAAAGTAAAACCAGTATTTATCAGGTTTTCAGCATCACATCTGACTGATGTTTAACATACTTAAACCTAGTAGGATGACAAGGGTGAGAGGTGTTATTCGCTGAGTATTTTGTAAGGAGTCATGAACTCAATCTTTTTTAAAAATACGAATTGCATCCAGTTAGACCTTTAAAGAGCTAGGTCTCACTTAAACAAGAAGCGATACCAGTATAAATCAGTTCTCAGCAGTTCCAGCACAAAATTCAATTATTTTTTTTCTTTGTTTATGAGGCCTGGATTATGAAGCCAAATTTTTATTTACTGTTTTAAAAGACCTCTGAGATCTTTCCTGCACACTTAGGCCTACATTCATTCACAAATCAAAATCAGCTTTCTTGTAGTCAGCTTTTAAAATACAGAAGCCTATATACTTCTATTAAGAACATAGCAACTAAAATAAAACAACAATCAAATACCCACCAATTTTATTGCCTCGTTGCCAGCGGAAATTAACACGTCGTACAGTGAATCGGAAATCAGGCTCTCGCACTTTGTCAGTCACATGGCCAATGCGATGCTTCTCCTGCAACTTTTTGTCACGCACTCCCTCCACTAGCTTGATTTCCTGGCGTATCCGCTCCTGCCTAGATGTTGTAGACATCTTTAACTCTGCTGCTGAAGCTGGGCAAAAGCAGAACAGCAGGTGAGTCTGAGGATGCTCATAACTTTCTGTAGAAATTGTAGTTTTTCCCCGTTAACACCCCAGCAGTTCTTCTACCAAAATCTGTGTTTTTGTCCCTCAAATAACTACACAGCCTTTCTTACACTTTTCAAAACGCCTGATCAACTAGGGGTACTACTTAAAAAAAAAGTATTATTTTGATATATAGTCATTTATTGAATCAAACCAAATTAAAAGATATACAATGCAGAGGTGCAAATTTCAATTGGTGTACATGTATAAATCAAATGATCACAGACCATCAAAAGCAGCGAATATATGAAAAAGAAAAGAAAAACCAGCCAGATGCTTTGCTATCAAATGTCTATGCAGGATTCTTTAGGATATTTTGAAGTCCAACAATGCAGAAGCTCTAATTATAGGATAGATTAAAAGAATGGAGTGGGGGTCACTGCTTAAAAATAAATGGCTGCTATTTCAAGTACCAACTGTATACACCTGCTAGCTGAGCTCAACACCAAAACATCTGTACTACATTTGAAGGGGTTATAAATGTAAACAATATCTCCTCCCACAAATCACAAAAGATACACCTAAACAACAAGATAAATCAGTTTCATCAAGTAACAGTTGTTGTTAACCATCACTAATTGGAATAAAATGATGTATTCAACAGCCTTCCTTCTTCTGTAGCTGTAAATATAACTGCAGATTTCCCAGGAAGACATCAGCTTTTTCAAAGAAAGAAAACTGTCAAATCAAAGACATTTTTACTGTAATTTATATTCGGGGACCCCCTTTACCAAAATGTATATGCTAGTTCTTGATGAAAAGGCAGTTTTATTCTTCACAGTGTACAAGCCTTTATGAAATCATTTGGTTATTAAAATTCCTGATGTACTGACAAAATAATAAATCAGCTTTGAAAAAAAAAACCCTTCCTATCCATACAAACTTCATGGATAAATTGTAACATCAGCCATCAGCAGATGTCACACACTGTTGCAGAAATGTACACAGAACACTCCTCTGGAGTCAAACTAGTCACATGACCTATTTGCAGCACCTGGTTGTCAGCAATTAACCAATGATTGTTAAAGTGTATGTACCACAGACATGGAAACAATAGGGCTTCTCCTTAGGTTACTTCACAGCCACCATCCATTTACCCTGGCTCTGTCACTACAGCCTTCAAAGTTATGAGGTGTAATTTTTTTCAGATTATCTGCAAAGCTACACTGTGTGTGTCTGCACTTAAATGACTTTGCTTCGAGGTATTTTGTTTACAGGTGTTGACTTTCTCCTGCTGCATTACCCCAACGTCTGCACACACACCGGCAGGTGATTGTAAACAGAAAAAAGTACAGCCTGCTCTGGTTTAAGTCCAAGGCTATGTCTGAGATAGCTGTTTCTCTGAAGTAAAGCTACAGCTTCTGACGAACAGTTAATGAAGTACAAAAGGCAGCTAATGAGCGAAGCTGAGACAGTTTCTAAGGAGGAAGGTTTGATTACTGAATGTGTTAACTCAAGAATAACTTTTAAATATTATGCAACATCAAGTACACAGCATAAAATGCAAAAAAAAATCACAGAAGGTGTAAATATGAAAAACTTCAGAAAACAAAGTTGGAGCATTTTACATCTCAAAGACACTTGCTAAGATGTAGAAAAAAAAACTTAACACAAAATTAGTGAATAATTTCAATACACATTTAAAATATGAACTGATTCATCCTGTATGAAAAAAATGCATACTCAAACACCTTAAAAAGTATTCTTAATAAGTACCCACTAGGATAATGAAAGAACTGGCGATTTAATATCATGCATATATGTTTGTAAAAGACAGAGATTCTAGTAATACAGAACAGGTTAGTATATTAGGTTATGAGCTATAGGTGCTCAGCTTCCAAAAGGTCACAAGATCTTCCACTGGATGTCAAGGCTTCACCCACTTAAAGGAAATATAACCATGCCTCAATGTCTGTAAAGTCATCATTTATGTACTGGAATCCTCATGCACACTACTACTACTATATATAAAAAAGAAAAGAAAAAGAAGAAAATATTTTCCCAACAATCACCATCATCATGTTCAAGCTGATAATCACCATCTTCCCAGCAATAATATTTTAGTTCTTTCTATCAGGTGGTAAGTACTGCTAACCTCGGTGTCTCAGATGTTGAATATCCATAACAAGTCCTCCATCATCGCCATCATAAATGTTGACTTCACTGCGAGATTCATGGAAACGACGGGCGCCTGGGTACACATACAATGACATGCAGCCAAACAAGCTGACACACTTCTCACTATCAGCAGCACACAAATTTATCTTGTAAGAAAATCACATCCACCTCCTCTCATTTTCTTTTTTAAAAACTTTGAGAGCAGCATGGAAAAAAACCAAAAAAACAAAAACAAAAACAAAACCGAGCAGTACAACTTCTCACAAGGTACAATGAACATTCAGAAGTCATGCAGGATTTGGGATAAATTACCACTCTTGCCACATGTCCAAAACTACAATGTATATATATAATTTTAATACAATAAAATCTCCCCATTAAGGCCATTTGCATTGTGACTCCCTATTACATACGACCAACACTTTCTCATAGACATATTTTGCTACATAAATGTCATTTCTATTACAGCTACCTCCCCAATGTGACATATGACCAAGAGTTTGTGCTCTATTACAACATTTGTTCCAGAAGGTGAGTGTTAAAAAGTATTAATACATTAATTCTAAAAATAGACCCCTTCTGGCCATCTGTTTATCCTCTGTTTTGGTTTTTGGTTGGAATAAAGGCAGTCTGGCTCATTTCTACTGACCCCTTTCTCTTAGGACCTTATTTTGGTGGATTTTAGTGAGTCTTAGGGAAATTTTACTGAAGTTTAAGAAAAATCAAACTATGGCAAAACAAATTTTGCATTAAAAATCTTGAAGTAGCTGCTTTTGAAGTGGAACCACAAAAAAACCCTCTGATTTTCTTCAACATAATAGTCAATCTACAGGTCTAGAACTTTTGGTAGAAAGGAGTTTTAAACAGCGAATTTTAGTACGTCATTTTAAATTCTGTGCTATCTTTGTGAGAACTATACGAGCAATAAATTACGAAAGAAAAGACATTAAATGAAAGGATGAATTCACAACACTTCATGGCAATAAAACAGGCATGCTTATACATTGCTGTACTTAAGGGGAAACCCCAAAACTACATTATGATAAAGCATCGATAAGCTATTAAGATATAAACACCAACGGAACACACACTATGAGGAGACGGAGCTGGATGGAAATGCAGATATACACTACTTTTCTAACTCTCCTCTGCATGAGATGGGGGAGACAAGGGATGGAGAAAAGCAGCAGATGTTGGAGTAACTAACTGGGAAAGCTGCTTCTTCAAACCATGCTGAATACATTAACTTCTGAAATAAGACCCATGATTTAAAAAAAAAAAGGAACTGTAAAATCAAGTCTTGCTTGGAAGATAAAAAAAAAAAAAAAAACTTATTTCAACTTTCTCGAAGACTTGATGGGAATCATGGTACAATTCAGGAGGTCTAACCCACTTTTTCTTTCTTTAATTGGTGGTCTGGTAGCCATGTTAAATACATAGTGGCATTTGAAATTCTCAAGTCACCTCATCCTGCACGTTTCACAGGCAGCGTTTGCACACAAATTACAGTAGACTTGAAAAAGATCCACAATACTTTCATTTTCTTTTTCATCCTCCACCAGCCCCATCCCCCACCCACTCCTAAACATTTCAAAGCTGAAAACTTACGGTAGTCAGGCTGCAAAAAGGGAGCGGAGATGCTAGACATTGCAGAAGAGTTCAGAGTCACTGGTTCCATAGACACAGACCTTGCTGATGTTGATCTGGAAAATTTACTAGGAGGTGGCTCTGGCCAGGATACAATGCGCATGGGCTGACGCATGGTCACTTCTATGGTAGGCCTGGCTATTGAAAGACCTGAAAGAATAAGGAAAAGTTTAATAACTGCATATTTCTTCTTCCTAATGGCTGTTCATATTACAGTGAATTTAAAAGAAAATATTCATCATGTTGACTTCATTTACTATCTCAATCAAGTTGCCAGCTCATAACTTTATGATGGGAAAAAATTTGCTGCAAGTAGGAACGCCGCACATACCCTGCCCAAGCGACCTTTGTTCCAAAGTTCCAATCACATGAATTAGACAGTCGCTGATAGTTTGCTTGAATTTCTGAAATGGAAAGGTAGCATAACTAAATGGTACACTACCTCTCATATCTATCATCTTTTGAAACAATGTGTGCATTTGCAACAAAGGGAAGAAAGGAGGGACAAGAAAGTAGACTTGCTTACACAGATGCATAGCACAAAGCTCTTCCCTACTAAAATGCAAAGCATGAGTCACCATCAGTGAACTATTTAAGCTTTCTTGTTTCCAGGTCCTTATTCTTTCCCCTGCCACATCACTCATGCACTTGCATACAAGGTCAAAGTACACATGCTTAATTGCAACCTCACCGCAAATTCATCCTCTGAAAGGTATGTCAGGAACTTGGGGTCACACACCACTGTGAGGAAGTCAAGACCTTGAGTTGCCCACCTGCACACAGACATTAGCTGCACTACTGGCTAAACTTAGGAACAAATATAAAGACCCTGTGAAAAGAACTAATTCAAAAAAGAAAGAAAAGAAAATGAGAAAAAGACTCATTTTGTATTTTGAGCACAATTCTGCTCCTTACCTGGGTCTTGTTCCTCGACCTCTCTCGCACTTCTGCAAAACAAACTGCATCCACTCAGCTGCAAACTTAACTAGACTGTGGCATAGCCGCTGTCGCTGATCGCTGGAGATGAGACGCATCACTTCCTTGGAGTACTGAAAAGCAAATGCTCTTATCATGACATTAGGTGATGATGAACCTTTCTTTCAGGAAGCTTTCTAGGAAATCTACTTGTTACGCTGCTAATAATGCCAAAGTGAAGCTAAGCATGCCCACGCACATTTACATCCTAAATTAACGAGAATCATTCTCTTCATTAATTGAACTAAACAGAACTGTCATTGTTCCCCATCCATAAAACACAAGGATTGTCAGACCCCTAATTAAAACTAGGTTCCGATTCCAATATAAATTTAATTGGAGCTTTACCGACCAGTCAAAAAAAAGAAGACTTCATAAATGTGCATTGTAATAATGATCCCTGTTTTTAATTGTAAGCACCTTTTTTTTACGCATGTAAACTGTTTTAATAGCAAGTAATCACAATATACTCTTTCCTATATTTGGTCTATTGCAAAGTATTTTACATGATAAAACTCTGATTTAATGACAGGTTCAGACTCTTGGTACCAAAATGTTTATAGTTCAGACCTCTTTTGGAAAATTTAGATCTTTCTTACATTATTTACATGCATTAATAAATGATGGGAAACATTGGAATGACAGTCACAGCTTTTTATAAAGTAAATGAATGCATTTTTTATTATTTAAAAATCTAAAGAACTACCCCAAATCTGCTATTCCATCAATACAAAAGCCAACCTCAAATCCAAAGTTGTAACACTGCAGGAGAGTCTCTCTGTATAGTTTCAGCAGATTATCCTCATATTGAATGACATCATTAAAGCTGAGCTTGTCATCAACCTGCTTCACTGCATCCACCACCTTCTCCTGAAGTTCCAGTGCATTTAGCTGCATGGACACATACAATATACAATAAATTCTTTCACATTCTCAGAGCTTCCAAATTATCTGGAGAGGACAGAGTAGGTTAGCTACTACAACAATTGTGGGTGTCGGTTAGCCACTGCCATAATAATCTGCTTAGTGTGAGTTAGCTCCTATCACAACAATCAGGGGAGGATGGCATAGGCTAGCCACTGCCAGAATTATCACCCTTTCTACACCCCCATCTCCTAAGAGACATTACCTCTTTACACAATTTTTGTTACAAGATTACTCGAAGTCCAAAATGTTCTTGTAATGTAAACTTCTTTTTATTTAACTTACTAGTGAATTCTAGCCAACTGTCACCCTTTTCTAACATAAAATGATATAGCATCACCTTCAGTTCGGACAGAGATTCTGCAATTGCTTGATGGCATGGTGTCTGTTCATATACCAGCACAAGGGTATTTCCCATCAGCTGTTCAAATTCCTTTCTTTGGCTGCCAAGCAAAGAGGAATGAATGACCACATACAGCAGACCTTCCACCTGTAATCACAACATCGCAAAAGTGAGAAACAACACTTAACACAGTTAATGAAGTAATACATTATTATGACAACAAATGCTGAAACAACTTTAACTTTATTTCCTTTATTTCAATAAAATGCACACCAATTTGCTTTAAATTATATACATTGGAACCTCAGTTATCCAGTTTAATAACCGGTGCCTGTCATCCAGATAATCAAAAATAATTCTAAAAATTTGGAAATGCTAGAATAGGTAAAGTATCATGCATTGTTTGATTTCCGATGTTAAATTCTGATGAAATTGAAATTGCAATTGAATCACCCTTTTCGGCACATTCAACAATTTGCACTTTTGTAGCAAGTGATAAAACAACTCTTTTCTTTTCACTTCTTGCACCAGACCCTGGCATTTCAGCACGAACTTAAGTGAAGCCACTTTCTAACCTTGAGGTGCGGATGCTATATGAATTAACTGTGAACAAGGCATTGCCTTCAATCTTTTTCAAGAGAAGCATTGAAGCAAAAGACAAATGTAAAAAATTACAAATGGTAGTCGTCGGAATTTGGAAAAAGTGGAGGATGAGCGTTTGGAACAAGTGGCTTTTCATAGCAGGGGATTGCCTGGGTGGTGCACAGATGCTACTTTCAATCCTTTAAGAATAATTTTCAGGAACCCATCAACAAAACAGACCTAAGCTGTGACACACGTTGTGTACATTTCACGAATTCTTGGCAGCAAAATCTTGATGGTCTTATGATGTCTAGCAGTTTAGCTTTTTGTTTTTTAAAAGGCGATTCTGGATAACTGAATGCATGGTTAACTGAAGACTGGATAATCAAGGTTTCATATATAAATAACACAGTACCCGAATGTGTGAGAGAGCAATAGCTGTTTCAGCAGTTGGCTCAACAATCACGTCTTTTCCACACCATCGTGGACATGTTGGGTTATGGTCAATTCCTGCTTCACAACGCATGAGGAGAAGGTAACCCTCATCCCGAGAAGACATGTCCTCACTTGTGTTGTTGTCACGACCACTGGTGACATTTAGAAGCTGCAGTATTAAATGTTTGTTGTCCACAATGCGCTGAGGAACAAACATCATGTACCCAGTACTGAGAGGAGCTCGAACCTGAAAAGGTTACAAAAGTGGCAGACTGTCAGTAAGAGAGAAATGAGGCATTCAAGACTTGCACTCTTTACGAATTAAATGCATTAGTGGTATCCATGTTACTGCTAAAGTACTAAAATGCCATAAGATGCAGGCTCCTCGCTATTCACTGAAAAAAAAAAAAAAAATGTCAAACTTTTAAATTTTTGTTATATATGAATAGCTATTGTCAGTTTTAAGTGCATTAAATGCACCAGCAGGACCATTTCTGTGTCTACGCAACATGTTTGCACCTTACCCGCACATGATCTGTGCTCAGAAGTTTTTCGAACAGCTCAGCAGTTGTGACATTAATATTAAAGTCTGCTGCAATTTCCAAGTCCTGAAACACACAAAAAAATCTTGACCCTTTCTGTTTTTATCAAAATAACCACCTCTTTAGAACTTAATTTACTAAATTAAGAACTTTAGAACTTAATACTACAGTTGTTGAAAATCTCCAAAGTGACTAACTTTTCTCAGTTTTTTTGCAAACCCAAGTGCCTTGGTAGCTCGTTCCCTGGCCTCATGAAAGAGATTCTTGAAACTTCTCAGTGCAATTTGCACAGAAGACCTGCAAAAGTATTTTAAAAATCCTTTAAGCACACCATACAATTCCAAGAAAAATCCAAGGGGAAAAAATGGGGCAAAGTAAAAAACAAAACAAAAACAAACATAATAGTATGTGAATTAACTTATTAACTATTATGAAATGGTAGACAAGAGATGAATACCAAAAGCGTTGAACCTGTTTAGAAATGCAGATAAAGTTCATGTTACTCAAAACAGAATACAAAAGGGAAAAGTTTATAACTTACTGCTACCAGATTTGAAATTAGAACTCAAGAACAAACTGTAAATTTCAGGGAAAGTCAACTAATGAAGAAAGAGACAGTGAATGCTAGTTGGTCTACATTAATATAAATCATTTCGCTACAAATCTCAAAACAAATTTAGGAAATTCATCCCATTTCATCTTCGTTACCCTTACTACTCACTTTACTTCTGCACTAAATCGTGGACGCAGAGATAAATCATCACATTCGATGCTTGGCATGAAGTCCTGGCCGTTTATGTTATTAGTTTCACCATCTTCATCCTCATCCATTCCTGACTGGTCATAAAGGCTGCGTGTGTGTTCATCAATGCCATTGTCCAGGAAGTCAGCTGTTAGCGTTAGAAGACTTGAAGCCAGGGAACTGAATATAGAGAATTGATGGACAACTGAAATATTCTAGTTTACTTCTTATAATTAGTAATAGCCAAATCAGACCAAAAGTAGGTATAGTTTTTATTAATGGCATGAACCGAGGAGTACTGCCATTAAAAAAAATATAAAACAGACACATTTTACTGAATGACAAATAGGTAAGTATGCTTGCACATAGATGCCAAGCATCTCCTTTCTAATACTCCAGGTTCTCTTACCTAAATCTCTTGCCTGCCTCTGCCTCTCCACCAACAATGTAGATGCATATGTTTCTGGTGAAGTCCCATTCATCTTCTAAGGCTGATTTAAGGTCCTGTGATCCCTCAGGCAAGCTTTGGAGCCTGTAGATCCATGACTGAAGAAATGAAAAATAAACCTGCACACAAAAAAATTTGCCCCTCAAATACCATTCATCGTTGTTGGGAGAATGTAGAACCATGACTGAGCTAATAAAAAAATAAAAGTTTTATTGTAAATCCTCTTTACCAGATGATATGACAATAGGAGGTAATAATTTGAAAGTGATTTGAAAATGTGTGGTCACCTCCAGCATGCTGCGCAAATCACTATCAAACTGATCCAGGTCTGTTGTAAATTTCTCCTCCGCTTCTTTTTCGTCCCAAATAACTGGGTCCACCATATACTGATAATATTGCTTGACAATTGTCGCAGCAGTCAGTACATCCTTGCACTCACGTATAAGCTGAAAACAGTTCAGAGAAATTCAAAGGAATGGCATGAACAGAAACTGGCATCTTTGCATCCAACCATGACATCAACAACATTTGTACTAACCACATTATATAAAAGAAACAAATATTTTTCATAAATAACAGAAAAACAACATTCATGATGGCTTTTAAAAGAGTAAAAATCCAAAGGATGTGTTTTGAAGGTATAGTGACTTTAAAAACTGAAGGTTTTTACCTGTCGTATGCTGAGAAAAGAGGGATCACCCATAGGCCTCTGCTCTAACCTGATCCGCAGGCATTCATGAACAATGTCAAGTGGAACACGCACAAGAAAAAGGTATGATGGGCGAAAGGAGGGCAACTTCATCCTTTGGAACTCCTGGGTCCATTCCCCATGCTCTGCTAGGCTTGTGCTACGACCGAAATGAAACCTGTTGCGTGGGACTGCTTGTGACATAGGAGAGGTTGCCATTTCTGCTTCATGAAGTCCAGCTTCATCTGAAGGATACTGGATACATAAAGCCAAGTTTTGCTCAGTTTTCAATAACTACTACAACATATATCTGTCAATAAACCACAGAGAGAGACACACACACAAAAAAAAGCCTAATATCGGATGTTTTCTTAATGGAATTTGATTTCTCTTCCTTCAAACTTAAAAGACAGTCATCTAGTTATGACTAGTGTTCGTAAGTATGCAGACAATTGAAATACACTGACTATACTGTCATTCAGCAACTAGATAAACTTGGACAGCATCATCCCCTCAGCTGACTAAACTGCTGATGCTCTAAGGCAGCGGTTCTCAACCTGTGGGGCGCGACCCCCTGGGGGGTCGCGACGTGCCTACAAGGGGGTCGCGAAGGTGGTCCTTTTTTAAAAGTTTCTTATACCGGTATTAGTGAAATTAGTTTAGATTGTGTAACCGAGTGGTGAGGGCGATCAAACTCCAAATCTCTTCTCCCTATTCAAGTACACTGTCTCGGCATGCAGTGACTTCTCACTTCCAAAACTCAAAACACAATCCCCCTCTCAACAATTAAGCCTCCAATCTCCCTCCTCTCGCCTTTTGCCCTCTCTCTCCCCCAGTCTCTCATCGCTGACTCCCCTCTCCCTCTACAGTCACACCTCTCTAACGTCCATCATTCACACCTTTCGCCCTCGCACGTGCTCCTAGTACTCTAGGTCCCTGACAGAAGGCCATGACCAGACAGTGCGGGGTGGGGGCTTAAGAACGACCGATGGCTGCTGCTACTGGCATCGGACATACATGTATTTGAGAAGCTGAACGTTGTGAATACTTCTTTGCAAGGGAAAGACACCACCATATTACAAACAACTGACAAGATGAATGCTTTCGTCCGAAAAATTTCGTTGTGGACGCAAAAGATACGCCAAGAAAATATTTTTGATATGTTTCCGTGCTTGTGTAAGTGCAAGGCTGACAACTTGAATCTTGATCAGGTGAAGAATGTAATTATTGCCCATCTAAACGGACTGCAAGAAAGGTTTCAGCATTACTTCGCTGAAATTGATGTGACTAAATACGATTGGATTCGTAATCCATTTCTGGCTGATCCTAGCACAAGCGGGTTGTCCACGGAAGAAGAAGAGCAGCTCATCGACCTTTCGAGTGACCAATCCCTGAAAATTGTCTTCCAAACAACACCAGTGCCAACATTTTGGATTAGCATCAACGGTGAATATCCTCTCCTTTCTGAGAAAGCAATGAAAGTTCTGCCGCCATTTTCAACTTCGTATATGTGTGAGCAAGGATTTTCAGCATTGGCAGCACTGAAGTCTCAAAACAGAAATCGTGTGGACGCAGAGGCTGAGCTGCGAATAGCAGTGGGTACGAACATGGCACACAGGTTCGCTTCTCTATGCAACAGCAAGCAGGCTCAACCTTCTCATTAATCAAAGTGAGTGTCGAATGAAATAATAGTTATTAGCACCGCAGAATTTGCTTTAGTAAAATTTCATTAACAGTTATACTTCTTGCAGATACGAACTTCGTTCTTCCGTTGTTCAATTGCATTGATTTCCTAGACTCGGCGTTCCAGGTTAGCTAAGGCTCCCCCCCCCCGCTCTTCCACCGACCTACCTGGCTAACGGGGTCGCGGACGTACCGGTGTTCGTCAGGGGGGTCGTCACAAGTAAAAGGTTGAGAACCGCTGCTCTAAGGTTAAAGCAACTTAACGTTGGGAAGTAACATAGTGAGGGAGAGGCAATGAGCACTCCTCCCAAAACATTTGGCCCTGAGGTGTCTTTAACATTTCACTCTCCAAAATCTCAAAGACTATAGGATGACCTTTACCCTTTACTACTTTATTCAGAAAATTATTTTGCACTAGCCTATAGAAGCCTTTTGCTCTCAAATTGCAGGCCACTAAAAGCACAAGTTTTGTGTAATCATTTTATTTCCAAGATAGTGCATGGTGACAAACCTTTAAACAAATAACACAGAAGGAAGGCAACTGAATGGACAAGCATCGTAGAGAAACAAATTGTCCAACAGCTCTTACCCGTTTTAGGTCTGCAGCAAGATTTCCATGTCGTGGACTTTTCAAGGCTTCCATGGCACGTTGCAGCGTGCAGTCTAGGACGTCCCGCAGTCGAATTATCAACCGCTGCATGCCCATCTTCTTTAGGCAGCGGTCAACATAATGCCTATAAATGGCTGGTCGCCCTACCTGAAACGTTGACCTCTTCAGTCAATGCCCATACACGACTAAAACAGTTTAAACTAAAAATCACTGGCCAACAGGAAATAGTAATTAGCCCCAATGTTATGCATATTGAGCAACCTATACATGACTGACTGTCCAATCAGCCAAGGTAATGGAATATAAAACTACTTGACAAAGAAAGCCAGCTATGATTCACAACTTGTAATGGGCAGGAAAAATCAGTTTAAAAAAAATTGAAGTGATGTTCAAAAAGCCATAATGTGATTGCAGTTACTGTTACTCTTAGCTTACCTGGTCCCTGACTGAAATTGTTACCCAAAAAGTGATAAATGGATTGGGTAGGAAATTATGTGGTAATTGAAATGACTAAAAAATTATCAACAGTAATAAAGAATAATCAAAAACTGTTTTAAGCTGTCTTTTCCAGCCACTTCAAAGAAAGGCACATTAAATACTAAGCTAGCCAACTGACCATTAGTAAGCCCTACCTCATCGATGCTAATCTCACTGGAGGCACGAGAGAGGCTGGCGGATACAGACCCCACACTGCTGCGTGAATTTAGTGTGGGCGTGCTGCATTCTTTGGGAGGGGATAGTTCTGGCAAAGCAACATTTCTCTGTGTGGGACTGGCATCTCTGGAAGACCTGGCACTGTCTGATCCAAAACTGAACTTCACTTGCTTGAGAGGGGAGAGAAATTGTGTGTCTGCCTCTGGTATTGCCTGCCCTACACCATCTTCTACTTCGTCCTCACTGCTGCAGGCTTCCACATCATTCTCATGAATAAAGGGGATGCTAGAACTTCGACGTTTCATCTCCTGAGAACTGTCAGAGGGAAATGGATAATCAAAGTTTATGACAGGCCATTCAATGCCATGCTGTTCAGCACCTATAATGCGTCCAAAGAGTTTGATTTTGTGGCACAAATCACAGGTAATGTTTAGCCACAAGTTGAGGCACTTCACACGCAGCGTGAATGCTGGCTCTCTATACAAAGGATAATCACTGCCAAGCTGTTTTGAAGTTGGGTAGAGACGCTCACAGGAGTCTAGTCTCTCCAGAATGTGTTGTACCTGAGCAAGTGCCTCTTCCTGCAGCCGCACCGTATCCCGAGTAAGCGTGACTTCGTGGAATGTTGCTGACACACTATCCTCTAAATGGGGTTGATTTCTGCATGAACCGTCTACACATCTTTCATTCTCAGCACAGCAAGTGCACTCGTAAGTTACAGGTGGAACACTGTGACCACGGAACTGGAAATCCATTATATCCTCAAGAACTGTGCCTAAAGTCTCACGCTGAGCCTGCAACAGTGTCTGTTCATTCTCAAAAGAAGAACCATGCAGGTAAGCATTGAGCTCTATCCACATCATATCCATAAATTGAGACTGCCATCTTTCCAGTTCTGTGGACATCTGTCGCTTTGTGGTTGCTAGCTTTTTCTCTTTGTCCTTTTTGGCTTGAGTGCCAAGATTAATCAGCATAGAAAAGGTCTTTGAGAAGTCGATTCTGTCTTGTGGACATTCTGCAGGCTCAGTCCACTGACTCCGAGCTTCTCGGCTTTCTGCACTTACCGATAAAGCAGCAGGTTTCGTTAACAAGTGGGCAAAACGTCCAGATGATTCTAACTTCTCAGGAGCTTGTGCAATGCTGCTTACATTCAGCGCAGAGAAATTATCAGACATGTTCTTCACAAGGCGGTCATGCCCTCGTGCTTTGGTTTGGGACTTTTTAGAGTCTCGATTTTCTTTCTTACGCTTGTCCCGCTTTTCACGAATGGATTCTAAGTTCAAGTTGTCATCGGAGTCAAAGCCCGATAAACGACGCAATGTAGGATCACCTATGTGAGCATCTTTGATAACGTTAAACACAGATTTTGGCTGGTTTCTGCGCCTTGAGACTGCACACTCTTTGTTTATGAAATCTCTACCAGAGTTTTTTGATGAAGAAACGCGTGGACCTTGCCGCTCTTTCACACGTCTAAAAATGCGGCGCTGGGGTGGGGTAGTTCCATATGACAGTTCTGTCTCAGTTATTTCCTCTACATCACCTTCGGCTTCTTCTGTACCACTATAATAATCATGTGTGGACTGGTCTGCTGCATCTCTCAACCTTAATTCACTGTAAAAGTAAACAATCAGAAATGAGAACCTGTTTGGAATGAGATGCAACAGAATAAGTCTAATAAAAAAAAAAACCCAATAAAAAAATTAATATCTTCACAGAATCTATCAGCAAGAAATCACAAGCAATGCAGTAAAGGATGTCAGCATGTGAGAGCGAGTTGTGGAGAATGGTGGCGAGAGGGGAGAGAGACAGACAGCAAGTACCTTCTGTGCATATATTTAAATATTTACCAGTTCTATACTTTTTTATTAAAACATCTTTTGCTGACCAATTTCTTATGTTAAACTGCATTGAGCTTGCTGCCCAGAAAGGAAGTGCTACTATTATTATTAAATAATGCTGCAGTCAGATACAGAAGGATGTCAGTGTTTACTTTAAAAGTGCATGCTGGAAAAGTGCAAAGCCTGGATACCAAGATGATGTGTGATAACACATGACCCTCTGCATATATGTCACTGAAAAAACACTTTAATTGAAGCTTAAAGAATTCTATTTATATCACTTTTGTGGTATTCATGTCTCCAAACCATTCAATGCATGCCATCTTTGTATAATTTCAAGTGATTGCTCTCACTACAACTTCAATCTTTGCTTATTAGTACTACTATCAACTACAATATAAAAGAAGAAGCCAATTAATCAGCGGTGTATATACTCTACTACAGTAATACTAGCTAATGTGTTACTGCAGCAATTTTTTGTACTGATCTACAGATTTCAGATTTCACATTTGTCACTCTGTCACTAAATTGTTGTGTAAATTTCAACTGTATAGTTTTACAGTTAGGACACTGTGGGACTGATAACCTAGACTACAAGTGTCATAGTAATAACTGCAAAGTAATTCAAGTGCTAGTCAATACTTTAAACTGGTCAATAAACAGCCAAACTGTGATTGTAATAACTCAAATATAACATAGGAGTAAGATCTACTGACAAATGCTGGCACAATGTTTACTGAATCTGAGGGTTCAGAATGTCATGACACTTTTAACTAACTGGAAAAAGATGCTAAAATTAGGGGGTGGGTTAGGATTAAAGTTTTGTTGGTTTCAGGGTCATGGTGTCTGTAACAACCCTATGTCAATGCATGATGTGCCTCTATCCCCAACTTAAGAAGAAAAAAATGTCAAGTTGTTCCAAATGCTTTAATTTTATGATCCACACCTGAGAAAAGTCAATCACAAGTCCAGGATGCAAAGTGTAAATGCAAAACTTGGAGAATAAATTTCATGGTGTACACCTGAGAAAAGTCAATCACAAGTCTGAGATGCAAAATGTAAATCCAACACTGGGAAAATAAACATTTGATACAAAGAAGTTGTCAGACTGCTGGAAGAGTAAGAAAGATTTGTTATGATCAAAGGAACGCAGGTAGGGGTCAAAATCACCTACACACACCTGTATGTGTTGCTAAATATACATCTGTACCGAATGTACGATAACGTCAGCATTGGGTGGTTACATCAGCACAGACATCTCCGACTCCAGTCATCGCCAGCGTTGCGCAGGCTTTCTTTTGTCCAGTTGATGGCTACACGACTTATCCCCTTAAACTTCTGTCTAGCTCTTGCAGGACTTAAATGTGCACAATGATATAAGATGTTATCCCTCATTATGAAGGTGCTGCAGACACTGTCAGTGCGAGGAGCCACTGGCGATCAGCTGAGCAAGCGCTTCTTTGTGCAGCTGATGTTATGACGAGGGCACAATAAATGAAGTCATGGCCACAACAGCCCACGGTCCAGGAACTGTGCATGCACCCCCGCAACCCTCGAAAGCACAAATGTCCCAAGCAAATGCAACAGAATTATTCAAGTATAATCACTGGAATGGTGAAATACTTACACGTTGTCATCATCGCAAAATGGATAATAAGTCTCACTCGGTGAGCACCCTCGGTCGTCACGATCGTCTTCGTCCGCCATCTTTGGAATGTTTTCTCGCGTCGTCGCGTGAGAGCGCGAGATGTTACACTCAGCTGCACCGTAGATGTGGCGACTGCGCCTTATCGCCAACAACCGCTGTAAACAGTTGGTGTTGTTGTAGTTTCAGGACCTTGGGGAGACCATACTTATCGTGGATGTCAAAGATTCGACAAGTCCGTAAGGAAACAGGATCGACGAGGCTCGATCAGACACAGAGGTCAGAGTGTACGTCGATCGAGGACATGGTCGTACCCGGCGAGTGTTGGCGTGGGTGTGGGGAAGCCAGAGCAGGAACTGTATGCGACGAGAGAGAGAGGGAAAAAAAAATCAGGATGAAAGAAACAGCAACATGAAAACATGAATGTGAACTATTCACTGTGCTCGAGTGTCGCCAACTTGGTTCCGAAAACATATTTCGATGCAACTTTCCGACTTGCATCTCTCACTGGAGAAATATTTTCGAACTAAGGATTTGTTGTCTATGTTTACATGTGTTGTTTATATAAATATAGTTCTGCAGTTGTTCTCGGGACTGACCTGTATGCTGTATCGATCGCCTTGCACTCCTCGGACTGTCGTAAATATCTCACTCACATGCTGCAAAGGTGATCGTGATGTAGCATCTATTTTATATATACATCTGTTGGCGGTGTATACATAACAACGAGCTGCTGACCCACTCTTGAAGTTTTCTTGGGATAAAAGTTTCATTGTATTCGATCCAGACGGTCCTTACATCATTCACAATCATAGGTGAACATCATATCGCCACGTACCCTGATCGATCGTGGTGACTGATAGTTCGTCGATTGATGGGCTGGTTGCTTTGTAATTAAAGATTGCAAGTACATGGCTGAACGAATAACTGATATAAGATAATTATTAAGGGTGGAGGAGACTTTTGATGTCATTTAAAGTATCACAGAATCTTCATTTATGTTTTATCAAAACTATTCAAGCTGACCAACTGTTCCTCTCGATATTCCAAATAGAAAGAATCAGTTGCATCAAAGAGAGCTTTAGCCCGCAGGTACATGAATATAGTCTACACGTGGGTAGGTCCACTGCGCAGTTCCGGTGCTACCCGTGGTGCGCACACCACCCACGCCGCCCGTTGCTGCTCGTGGCCGACACGTTGTTTATACGTCGCAGACCTCGCGCAGTCAAGGTCACGTGCACCTACCTTACAGAAAGCACTTTGGCCGGAACAGGCGGCGCAGCTGATGCAATGATAAACACACCTCCCCCTCCAACGGTTACAAAATAAAGATCGGCCTTGGCTGCACTTTTAGAACATAATTGACTGCGCATGTGTCCACAGGGGACAAAGGCTGGGGTTGGGGGGAGCAACAGGCCGCCAGCCGTAAAACGGAGGGCTATGTATAGCAGTCTCCCCTCGCACTTATAAAATAAATATAAACACTCATCGCTAGCAGGTCAGCTAAACAAATATATCAACGTGCATGCTGCGAACACGAAGTTCCACAACCACCATGTACTATTAAAGTTTGCAGCCACAAGTTTGAAACTGTTGATGCGCATCCCCCGTCCTTGCAGTCGTTACAGTTACTGTGTGTGTGGGTGTCTAAACATCTTGATAAATAACATCGCACACACACACATGTATCCGCATTGAAAAAAAAAAGTAACCCGTCATTCTATGATAAGGGTCAGGTTTAATGATGAAAGAAAAAAAAAATATCAGAATGGTAATAATTTCTCAAGCGAAGACCGCCTATTAAAAAAATGTTCTCCACGGACTAGCCATAGAAAGAGTGTGTAAGTGTGGCCGCCCCTGCACGTGACAGAGCTCGTGACGAGAGCCCGGATTGTACGCACGCGCTCATTCACTGACTCCCACCACGCTCTACCTGGACATCAGCACATGACGTCTGCGAGCACGTGCAGCTGGTGAAAGTAGGGCTAAAATAGACAGATTTCGACTATTCTGGGGATCACATCGATTGACTTCTTTGCCGACGTCAGAGCCAATGTGATGCCAGTCTGGAACATTTGTTGTCTGCCCTCGGCAGCTGGCGGGGATTGAAGGTGTAGGGAGAGGGAGAGTGTAAGAACTAGGGCGGGAAGATGGAAGGGGGGAAGGCTTTGGAATCGGGGCAATTAAAGCCATTATTCGAAAAGAATCCTTGAATCTTTCGATGAAATAGCTATCGGTCATGTTTGAAGTTTGCAGCTCTTCAGCTAAACCATTTTCACAAATTTGTGGGAGTAAGAATGTGTGTGTGCCTGCATGCGCGTGACTTGAAAATGCGAATATGATTACCACTGCTTTAATTTGGTGTTACTCAGGTGTCATACTATCAACTATTTTTAATTATTACTGTCAATATAGATTATAACACCTGCCGGTGCTACAACAATAACTACTGCTATTACTACTTGCTGCCGTTGTTACTACCACTGCAGTAGTTAGTTTTGTTGAAACTTTGTTTGTCTCTGTATTATTGTTATTACTACTGTATTCTGTATCACTTCAGCCAGAGCAACCTGCTGCTAGTGGTGGTGCTTCTGATACCACTGGCAAAGCTAATGGATGGCGACCACCATCACCTGGCATTAACTCATTAGTGTCAAACAGCGCGTGTTATCTATCACCAGCAGAAGCCATTCGATCGTGTTCTCAGGTTGATAACATTATCCATCAACCGATTAAAAAGCGAAGTAAGGAACGAGAGGCGAAGATGTGGATGTAAGCTGTGTAGATAGGTTCGTCCATTTCACCAGTTGCCCGCCCACCTGGAAGACAGACTCAACCCTGTGGGTTGATTGAAAAGGATACGAACGGATTAAAAAAATAAAAGTTGACAAGAGTGCAACACTTTATTCAAATGACTGTGTGGAGCTCGTTAAAAATAATAAATGCGCCTGTCATAAAGGTGTTTTTGACCTATGACATATTTAAGAATATATGACTGTAAGAAAGTCGTAAATATTTGCTACGAAAACATGGGTTCAGTTTAATTGTCTAAATTTTTAGCGGTTTGAAATTTAAACCAGAAATGAAACGGGACCAACTACCATGTCAAAGAAGCTCTGCTAACTGAAGAAACGTGGAGAGAGACACCGAGCTTGTCTACCCACCCGAGTACCCGAGCTTTTCAGTCGCTGGAGAGCGAGACTAAAGACCACATTTTTGTCGGACCAGATTGATTATGTGATGACAATGTCTTACTTTCCTCAATCATCAGAAGAGTCAGGTACCCATTCAACAGCTGGGTTGGTTTGACCAAGTTCGCTGCGCCATACGGTAATCGAACCTGCGGCTCCAACCTTGATGCCAGTGCTAACAACTCAGCTGCCCACTTGTCCAGCCCTGGGATGCAAGCAGTGCACTGCCTCCAACACTGAATGTGTCACAAATCTTGCCTGCAACTGGCTGGAGTTGATGGGTGTTCGTGTGTAGCCAGATTAGGGCTTCAATACCCGACATCGCTGTCCCCCTCTAGGCTGAGGTGCCTTATATCATGGGAGCTCTGCGAGCAGATAAACAGCGAAACACTCGGCAGTTGAGGCCCTAACGGATATGAAGATGTCAGCTTGATTAAAATATACGAGGCACAGAAAACGAAAAGGATATCAGTTAACAAGACTACATGCAAGCCGAGAGCAGCGGGCCACCTGCGAGATGGAAATGGTTTCTGAATTGATGCTGATGCATTCGCCATAAATTTCTTGCTTCTTGATTAATGTTCTGCGTGAAGATAGGAAAACACACACATACACTGTTATAGTCTGGTGCCGTGTTCTTCTTGCTGAATTCAAGACATTTTTTTTTTATCAAGAAAATCCGAGAAAACGGAAATCGCCAGCCCACATGTGTTAATTCAACGCTTCAGAATTTCTGGTACTCTCCAATGTCCAAGAAGGTTCAGGTAAACACAAAACGATGTAGAGACACAATATAAAAAATAAAAATAAACATGAATGAACTCGTTTTCTCTTGGTGTTTTCATAAGAAATGCCTTACAATACAACAATCTCAGGATTTCCGCCTCCAGAATAACTCTTTAGTCACTGCCTGAGAAGCAGCTGCACACCTGATGCTGGTTCAAAGCCTCCAGGCGGGATTTTTTTTCCTGCTTTTCTGGTCCCCGTCTGTCTTCTTTATTGGATTCCAAGGACGTGAAGCTCATAGATGCTATGTTCTACGAAGACTATGAACAAGAAGAAAAATTAATTAACTCTTGTAAATTTCCCTTGTGGTTTTGTAAAAAAGCTTAGTTATGATTGTGTGAAAAAGTATCCATGACGGGAGTTGAATGCTGCTGATTTTAACGGGAGATAACTTTCCCCAGGTATATTTAAAAAAAAAAAGAAAAAAAAAAAGAAACGAATGCTGCCATTGTGTCCGATACTTCGATGACTTTGTGCCAGGCCATTTTCTGACAATTTACTCGGTTGTTAAGAGCAGTAATCTAGTTTATTTTTCCATTTATGTCTACCTGTGGGTTAAATTAAACTCGTCATCCACTTCTTCCAACAAAGTATTCCATTTTAATCTTTCATCTGTTCTATATTTATTCTCTCTTCTTTCTCGCGGTGTTTGTGTGTCTGTGTGTGTGTGTGAGACCGGTACTGTCCTGAAAGCACTCCAGTATTTCTCCTGTTGCCCATTAATGTGTCCATAAAACTGTGCTCGGCAATATGGAGGAAACCGAATAGTCCCTGCGTGTAGCATAATTCATTCTGACTCATTCCCGCTCGTGGTCACGATCTGTTCTTGTGCTTTGCGAAAGGAAAAGGATTTCGAGAAAAGGCCGCTAGGGAGGAACATAACTGTTTTGATGCATCTTACTGTGGACACATCAGGGCCAGCCCTCGTTCAAGCCCCGTTTTGTGGCTTCTTTATGACAACACCCGCTCTTTGTGACCTGAGCAGTCTTTCAACATCTCCTTCTGTGAAAGCATTAATGGAATTCAGGTGTTTGGCTTACGGTAACTAAATCTTATTTCTACATATGCCACCTGTACTTAAAGAAGGAGAAGGGGGCAGGCACCTATATATGACCACTTCACCATGCTGCTGAAGTCTGGACTGGACCAAACTCAAGCTGCCTGGACCTCATGGTGTTCAATGAAAGGTGAGAGCAGCTTCGTGTCACTCATTGCAACCATGTGTCGACAAATGACATTTTAACCAAGGTGTGAGCAAGAATTCTTTCTTTTTTTTAATCCCATATGCAAGTTTTTTTTAATTAATGATAATCTTTAGAAAAACCAACCAGGCATTGTCATTTAACAATTTCATTGAGAACAACAATACAAACGAGGAAAACGATAATCGCTAACATCTATTTCAACATCTACAAATTAAGTCAACATATGACATACGGATGATCAGAAGTTATTTGGAGATATGAAGAATGGTAATAAGTTTGAAATAGAACAGACTGATATATATATAGAGAGAGAAGGTTGGTAAAATGCTGCATACTAAGTTATGACTGTTGCTAGGCTCCATCACAACTACAATTACACTAAGTGTCTCTGTGGTGACTTTTACAAGATTCAATCACAACTATATTCACACTGTCAGTGTGGTGTACCTTGTGACAAGTTTATATATATACCGCACATGCTGGCTGTAGTCAAGGGTTACAGTTTCACTAACGAATCTTCCAAACATGTTATCGGTGAGTAGAGGCTTATATGACCTTTATTAGCTTATATAACTAAATAATTTGTACATTAGCAATGATATCGCTATGCACATTACATAGATGGATTAAAGCTTTGTAGCAGCTCCATATTTCATGTACAAAAGATATTTGTGTACACAAGCAATAGCCTCGAGACAACAGTAATACAGAAACTGTACACGATTGTAAACATTGTAGACATAGTCTGGATTTACTTAATCATAAGAAGTCAAGCTGGAAAGGCAAATCTTTTTCCTGATAACATGTAAAGCCCTTACAGTGTTTCTAGAATATTTCACTTAGTAGCCTGTAAACTCTACACTTGTTTTTGTTTTTATAATATTAAAAACTTTAAAAAAAATTATACAATTATTTATCCATTCATTCTTTAATCCTGTCTGCCTGTCTGTTTCTATTTTAGTAATTCGTTCGGTTTTTTTTCCTTTCTTTCAAGTCCTTCAGATTATATTGCGCGCTTTCTTGAAAAATGTTATATTTACCACATATAGCAAGTGGCGAATATTGGTTGGTTCCATCACAACTACATTTACACTAAGTGTCATCTGGTGACTTTTGCTAGGTTTCATCTCGATTATATTTAAACTGTCTGTGGCTCTGGATTTTTTTCTCTGCATCTGTTTTTCTGTTAGCTAGTCTTTTCTTGGCCTTTCCCCAGCCCCCCGTACACATCTGGGCCTAAAACTTACAGTGAAGGCAGTGATTTCAAGAATATATACAAAATAAACTTTCCTCTTCGCCATTATAGACATCAAAGCTGGCAAAATAACACTGAAGGCAACAATAGTAACAAGATCAACAGTAAATATCACAATGGAAGCGACTGTTTGCATGACTGTTGTGGACGAGTTTTTCCGTTAGTCCATGGCGCCCTATTCTTGAAACAATGCTCCCCGGATCCGGAAAGGAAACTAAGTCCACCCCGGAGCATATTCCTACACTTCCCCCCAAAAAAATAAAAGAAACACATCGCACAGGATAAGAGGAGACGGAGGAAGGTTGATGCCTGGTAAGGAATCAACGGTCAGATATAACTCTCTTTGGAAAAACAGAAGACAAATATCAGGAAATAAATAAATTCATATAAAATAAATAAATATTTAAAGCCTTGTGGAAGCAGACTCGTCTCCTGTATCTGAGGGGGTGGCCCTGCCAACCGAGATTATTGACGAGGACGATTTGTTCTGGTCTCGCCGCTTGACATCTGGTGTGTTGGCCAGGCTCTGTGCTTGTGACTGCAGGCGAGCGATCTGCACACAAACAGCGCCCTCTGTCTACTGATTGTCTGCTCATTGTCTGCTCTGTAAGTCTCGGCAACAACTGTCAACATTATTTGTTCTGGTGAAACCATCAGCCGCGCATACAGCCAGCAAGGATTAGATAATACAAACATGATAAAATTTTATCGTTTTTGCAATATGCGATAGTCTGATGCAAAGGAACATCATAAATGTTCCCGTGTGCACAGACATCTACCTCGGGGAGGAACCAGGTATAGGGGGGAAGAACCGTGAATCAAAGCGAGTAATGAGACTAGAGTTGTCGCACACTGCCCATCAATAAAGATAAACGAGAACAATTGTGGCTGAGTGGCTGAGGCAGTGAAAAAGTAGAGCCCTATATGCCTTGAAGGCCTACTTCAGTCAGCCAGTCAGTCGGTCCAGTGTGTTTGTGTGTGTGTTTGTGTGTGTGTTTGTGTGACATTGCGTGTTACAGGTCATAGGTCATAAAATCCGAGAACTCGTTTTAGATGGATGAATAATATTTGACTTTCCACTAAAACAGAAAGATGTCGGCACAGAATTATTGAATTCCCAGCTGACTTACCAAACAGAACGAGGCAGATGAATATGTACGGGGGTAAAACATGATGTTTACACGTGCTTGTAAATTCACTCGAGTGTAGATACAGACTTCAGTAAAAAAACTATTCGTTACTGCCCTCATTTGTTGAATATCTATGTCCTGGAAACCTCGGGTTTATAGTTTCTAAAAGATACTTCATTCTCTATCTGAAAAGCGAGCAGGGTTGTTAAGCTTATATTGCCAACAGTATCAAGATGACAGGTGCACGCATACAGTCAGGTACTCACTCTTACACCAACATTCTTGCTGCGCCTTTATTATTTCTTATTATATTGCATTTCTCAACAATACATTCTTGACTATTATAAAACGAGTTTATTATCCTTGCTTTTTTAAAGTCCATTAATCTTTTTTATGAACTTCCCTTTCTCTCTTTCTCTCTGTCCATTCTTCAGTTAGACAGACTCTCACTCACTGATAGAAAAATAAATTTAGAGACAAAAGGAGAGAGAGAGAGAATGAGAAGAAAGCATGGGGGAGAGATTACGAGAGACATGAGACAGGAACATGGAGACATATCAGGGACAAGAAACAAAGAAAGAAAAAAAAAAGGGTGAATAAATAACCGCAAGAGAAAGAGAGAGAAAGAATGGCGAACGATTTCAGCGAAGGAAAGACTTTTCGCAGGGACCGAAGGAAGCAGGAAGGAGCGGAAGAAGTGCAAAGAAGCTGAAGGGAAGAGGGGTTTAGATATACAGAGCGACAGAAGACAGAGGTGAAGCTGTCAACCACAGCTGACCTGGTACGCCAGTGTGCCGTTAAGAGTCGTTGGCTGCTTGGGCTGGGTGCCCGTCAAGGGATGCTCGGTTATGAACTTCCAGCAGCTGTACTCATCCCTCAACTTCCGCTCCTCGCGCTGCTTGAGCTCCTGCTCGTGCCGGAGCCGCACCGCCTCCTCGTGCTCCCGCTTGGAGATTCGGCTCTAGAATTGACCCGCCCAAGTGAACTAGTTAAGATGCTTGACCTTTCACCTTCTACATGACCATTAGTCTACTATCCTCACCTTCCGTTGTTACTCCTAGAGGCATCAGTGGTATTAGTGATCACCTGTCTATACTTAACGTTCCTTAATTATTAGTTTTCAATCCACACTCAAACCTGAAAAATATACCGACTTCAAGCTTAAATGCATTTTAGTCTGTGCCAGACAGGATCCTTACAAACTGCTTCCTCTTCATTTTGCTTCATTAAATTCATTGAAAAGAGGATACGAATGGTTATGTCACAGAAGTGTAGTAGGGATCTTAGATGCTTCCTAAACTGAGCCTTACCCGATTATTACAAACAATGCACACACTAACATTTAAAAACGGAAAGGACAAAAGTGTTAATTTCGAAAAATACAGGCAAGCAAGTTTTAGGAAGAGGGATGAATAACTTACCAATATTTCAAAGAGTATGCATTTAACCCTCCTCATCACCCCCACTTTTTCTAGCTTCAACATACGGGTACCTCATACGCCCACCATGCGAGATGCTAGCTTTTGTTGCCCTATCTCATTCCAAACCTCTGCTTGAGCGCCTATGAACAACAGGTCTACAGAAGACTGGAGGATATCTTAGAAATACTTGGCTTTTTTTCACACAGCTTTTATTTTTTAAAGAGAAAACACTACCTGCAGCGCTAACAAAGCCGTGGTTAGCTGGCAAAGCTTGACAAAACATTATTGTAGACTGAGACTGTACGACAGACAGACTAGGAAATGAAACAGGTGGACAGACATGGATCCAACCAACAAGTCCACCAGGAAGAAAGATGAGAGGTCAAAATAATGTTTGAGATCATAGAGAGAAGGAGGGAGCTGGGGATGACAGACAGACAGACAGACAGACAGACAGACAGACAGACAGACAGACAGACAGACAGACAGACAGACAGACAGACCATGCTTCTCCTGCCTACCAAAGCGCAGTGACACGTGCATAAGGTCAAGCCCAGTCCAAGTAGAGAAGTGCCGACGGTGGCAGACCCGAAGATGATGTACAGGTAGGCCAGCGACTCCTTGTTGCAGCTGACTTTGTCATACACTGACCTGCAAGCAATCAACTGACATTATGTAAAGTTTACCTTGGGCAGCTTTTCTTTGCTGTTGCTTTCTACGATATGTATGGTATGTATAAATACATAAAAGCCTACTAAGTAATTCGAAATAGAAACGCTTTTTTCTTAATTTCAAAAATGTATAATAAAAGTTTTTTAAGAGCATCATCATTGTCAGCACCAGGAGAAGAAGAAGAAGCAGGAGGATGGTTGTAGGGGATAGCTGGATGAACAAAATGAACAGAGGGGAGTCGGGCTTGCAGCTGTTGACCATGAGTGAACTGTAGACCAGGTGATAGGATATTTTAGTTTTCTTGTTTGTGTGGGTTACAACTATGGCGTAGCAGGTAGGGTAACGGAAGGTACATGATGCCGCGTCCCACCCGAGTATCCCATTTGCTGCTTAATGTTGTGCGAACAAATTTAAAATCATGTATGAATTGATATCCTGAATGAATGAGGAAAGCAAGGAGCTGAGTGGTTAGAGCACTGGAGTCCAAATCCGGAGGCGTGGCGGTTTGGGGCGAACTTTCCAAGTCAACCCAGCTGTCGGGTACGGGTACACGACTGCGTAAAGAGCTAGGGAGGGTGAGGCGTGTGAAAGAGGAGATGGGCACCACCCTCGCACACTGCTGGCTCCGAGAAAAGATGGTCTCTAACATCTTACACCCAAACGACCCAAGGATTATGAACTCCCTCTACTTCATCCATCAAATAAAAATAGGGATCGGTTTGTAGCGAGATAAATAGTCGAACAGAAAGTTTTGAGTTGCGCCATTGCGGGGACATTTGAAAGCACGGGAGTGGATGGAAGCAGGGACACTGTGACTGGAGAAGGGAGGAGGTAGGACTGGGGTGTGATGGTGGTCAAGACAACGACTGTCGATGACACAACACGCCTGCCCACGCGTACTGGCAGTTCTCCCTGTTGATGAAGATGGTCTCCACGGACGAGCTGAAGGCGAGGCCTCCTAACAGCAGAGCCATCACGGACACCGCAGTGTGCACCCCGAGCTGCAACAGACAGAAAGTGCATGGGTGTAGGAGGCACGTGCAGGTGGCAGGCTGCCACAGAAACAGTAGTGGGTCCCATAAAACCAACACAAGAACACGTAGCAAAGAAACATGCAAGCAAGCAGACACACAAATAATGTGTGAAAATGTCGGGGTGAGAGAGAGAAAAGGAGGGTTTACAGATTGCATACACCTAGTGACATCTAGTGCGTGCACTTGTGGGTGTGTGTGTGTGCACGCGTGTGGAGATATTACCATCCGTGTGCTCATGAGAGATTAATTGTACGTGAGCAAGTAATTGAGGGAGTAAGTAAGACAAAGACAATAAAAATATACAGGCGGGGAGCAAGAAACAAAGTCATATAAATAAACAACTATATATATATAGTAATACTAATATTTGATGAAAAATGTGCGTGATGGACTGGATGTGTGATTTTGTGCTTATTTGTGTTCTTTCTCCTTGGCTGAACTACATGTAGCTCGCTCCTGGGTATCACATGTAATGGCAGCACTCAGAGGAAAGTTCTTGTGCCGATGCCAAATCACTCACCGAGCCAAACTGTTTCTTGTAGCCAACATACATCCCTGTAATTGCTGGAAACAGGAACTGCAAGCATAAATAATCGTAAAAGGTTAGTAAAAGCGAAGCACTGAAACTATTTCTCTGTCAAAAATACATAAATAAATCTCACCAGACCCCCATGCACCTGTTGTACTGGCAATATAATGGACTTCCTTTGTCAATCGCAACCAATTATGTTCACTATGGATGTCGTGTTGGCTGAGTAACTATTTTCTGATTCATTATGTTGAGGACACAGGCGGCTTCTGATTTTCACTAGTTTTCCTCCTTCTTCACTCCCAGGCACAGATATAGAGTACTTCAATCGAAAATTCTTCGATCATATCTTTTACAAGTAGTCACATTAAAAAAGGGCAGTAATAAATATATGTATGTATTTGTGAATAATACTAATAATACTAATAATAATAATAATAATAATAATAATAATAATAATAATAATAATAATAATAATAATATATAACGCTATTTCCATGTCGGCTCAACGCGCTTTATAATATATAACACACACACACACACACACACACACACATAATTGCATGCCCATATGCAGTTTTTTCGGACATAGTCTATTAGCATAAACATATATCGCTCAGCAGCAAATGAGGATTATTTAACCCTTCATCCACCAAAAATAAATAAAAAAGAGGAAGGCAACGAGTTTCACTGAGATTCGAAACAGCCAACCGTTGACGCATTTGGCGGGTGGAAGGCAATAAACGACGAAAGTGAATTTTTCATGGCTCGGCTTGCCATATTTTTCATCCTCGTTCTGCACCTGAAAAGCTGCTGTTGATGATAAAACAAACTGATTTACAGATCCCACAAATTTTAACATTTTAAAGCGTGAGTTATATTCCATGCTGCATTAAAAAGACTTCCACCTGTCACAGGTAACAATACGGGCAACAGCACTGTATGACACTCGCCATTGTCATTGTGTTTCAAAATACACGGGGTGGGTGTGATAAAAGCCCTGGCATGGTTCGCATCGGACAAGAAACAGACTTGTAGAGAACATTTGTCTAAATGACATTCGCCAGTCCAACAGCATGCTCATAAAGAAGTGGGTGTGATAGGTGTGGGTGAAGTGGGTGACTACGATACATCTTATCAGACAGGATACATGCTTATGAGCAATCACCTGCCCACACGCGCACATGTAAGTAGTTTGGTGCAGGAGAGGGTCTTATCCACTGAGACAGCAGCATGTAACAACTGACCCGATCATTGCATTCTGGGGATGTTTCCTCACCAGAAAAAAATGTTCTGCTAAGCTATAGATGTGCAAGCTGTGATGTCGTCCACCCTCTCACTGCACCTATTGTTGTTCGTCAAGGACTGTGCCATCATGCCACACTGGTCATCAGAACTCTCTGTTGATAATGCACTGGAAAGATTATATATATATTTGTTTTTATTAGTAAGCTTGGTTGTGCATCATCAAGTGTTTTGCTTACTCCACACAGAAGGCAAGGTGCCAGGTGGATCATGGCTTTCGTTCCCCAGTGCGGTCATGTCAAATATTTGGCATTAACTCTTCGCTCTCACGCCGCTTCTTCTCACAGCAACTTGATCATAAGAAATTAGGAAAAGACATCAACACTATCCTTTAAAGAACCCTACCATAGCCATCATGGGATCTGGAATGTATCCTTGATACCAATGAATATCAACTTTCTCAATGATACAGATCATTGACACGGTGTAGCATAGCAAGCGCCATCTACAAGTGATGTACATACCTGTCAGGTAAACTACTGCTTCTGAACTCAGACCTGTGTTTAACTAGATACATCTAGCATGTATCAGCAAGGATATTGTATTTCCTTGTAATATCCACTACTCTTAAAATCAGCACCTCTACTTTCGAGTGAACTGCAGCTGTCCTACACCCAAACTGATAACCCTCACCTGCTTGGTCTTCATTCTACCTGTAGCCGTGTCAGTTCACCAGGTGTTTGTGCTCTGCCCTACAAATGATGTTTTCATGAGAGTTCGTATCCCTTCTACACATACAAATAACTCTGTGTCCCCACTCGTCCTATGAATTTTATGAGCACTTACAGAAAGGAGATATGCAGAGAGAGAGAGGGAGAGCCATGAAATGAATGATGAGCGGAGATTGGAGAAGCTGGAAGTCCAAGTACAAAAAGAGTGCCGCTAGTCATTTTCCTATAATCCATACCGATACTGGGTGTCTCAGACTTACTTTGTTCGCCTGCAATTGTTTTTGTTTTTATTTCCTGAGCAAACAACTGGGAGAGCTATCACTGACCGTATCGTATCCACGGGCCATGAATATTCTCCGCAAGGACACATGATTCGAGGGTCTTATTCAGAACAGACGTCTGCAATTCAAAAAATAACAGAAGACTGCGAAGTCCGAATTCATCTCGAGGTTTTGTTTCTCTCGCAAACAACGCAAAAAGCAATAAAAAAATGAAAAGCTCGATGGTGCCCTGCACTGTTGTGGTGAGGTTTCTATTTCTGTCCCGGCTGTAAAGGTTTGGGCAGACAAGATTGGCAGAGGCTCCGAATGTAGAAAAGACTAAAATAAGTGAAGAGTAAATACAAACACTTCACCACTCCGTTACTTACACTAGTTTCCAAGTTAGTAACACAGGATATCTGACCATGGTAGGTCCCTAGGTCGACCATACCTTAGAATTTCCAGTCAGAGAAAGCACCGGAGATAAGTCCTCGACACATAGCCATCCCTCACATTTGTATATTTATAGATGATCAAACACATCTTTAAACGGATTAAATGCATACATCGGCTCCATTAATACAAAGAATCCAACATTTAACCACACAAGAAACACAAGCGGCAGCAAACGGTTGATGTTAGTGGAAAGAAGAACACAGTGCATGGAAAAACAAAAATGTCCTTTGAAACCTATTGATTTATTGATGTCATATCATGTTCAGCAGGAATAAGACCTTAAAATGCTTAAACTCTTTTAGAATTCCATGTGGCACTCCTGCAATCAATACGATCTTCGAAAACTGGTTAAAAGCATCTCCAAGCTCAGAGAAGCTGACCAAACAATCCTTGGCGCCGGGGAACCTCAGCGGGGAGTGTCGAGGCAAGACAATGCATCTTGCATTTCAAAACATTCCCCACCATCCCCATGACAAGTAGAAGTCAACATCATCATCGTCATCAGATCCGTGTCACTGGTGTGAGACAACAACGACCTCCTTGATCCTAACGGATCCTCGTTGTGTGCAGCATCATGCTTGCTCAGTTCTATTCCCCGAAATTAATTGTTTATGTGTAAGGCAGCAATATTTTATTTCCACTTGACAGCGACTAGAATGCTGCATTATGGTTGCTCTAACCTTGTTTGCGAGCTGCCAGATGTGCAGGGTACGAGGATGTAAACACGAGGCCACCAGGATCTGAAGGATGTTTCTTTTTTTAATATTTTGGGCTTGTAAAGTACACATCAGCAATCATGCGACCTTGCAATGTCAGGAAAGAAGAACTGCAACTAAAGCTGACAGGAAGTAAAACACAAAGTACACACGGTTGAGATAATGGCCGCCATGTGCGTCCTTGGTCACATAAACCACCTTTGATGTGCATTCTAAACATTGTGTACACCACGATTGTGCACTTGGTTAGGGTTTCACATCTTTTAGTGATGGTCGCAAACTTTCACTCCTCTGTTGACAAACACCGCTAGTCACGTGATTATTTGTGACGTTTGAGTTGCCCTTTGTTGACCTCCGGCAGGCTACAAGGGGAGGTAATACACTGATGAATCATCTGTCCCTGTTGTGAACTGTTGAACTGTTGACACATTGCCAGCAATGGGTCCGAAATTTACTTCACAGAAGGCCCCTTAAAAAATAAACATGATGTGAACAAGTCCAGTATAATTTACCTGACTAATTAGTATAATTAACGGACATAACTATTCTGATTCAGGTGATTTTTCCAGCTCTTTGTTTCAGAAGACAGTAATATGCTTAAAATAAACTTGCACCAAACTGTACAATTAGTGTTATTATTTGCATTGAGAGATTTGTTGTTTATATTTGCAGATTGAAAACACCTCTCTCACAACAAACGATGACCTTTTTGTGGCTAAGAACTGCATTTACCTGTAACATAAAACATATTCTTAATGAGGACGGAACAGGTGCAAGGCCACTGTCCGGGTTTGTTTACGGATGGCCGGCACTTAAATCACTTCCAGCAAATATTTTGTGGGGATAGACCACCAAGCATGACGAGTGATGTATCTCTCGGCACGCCTGCATGCTTTCAATCAGGCCGCATGGTTTGCTCTGAGAAAAAACTCTCTCATCCTTATATAAGCAGGTGCACCACCGACTATTGGTGAAAAAAGTGTATTTCTATGAAAGAGGAACCTGGAGACTATTGAAGGAAAAAAAAGAAGGTAGTAATCGTGCTGGAGGAACAATTTTATCAGATGGTCTGTGATTGAGGCCAGGGCTGAAGAAGATGCCAAGTGTTTGTATCATTTATGATAACCCGGCAAAGAGGGATCAGGGGTGATGATAATCAGAAGACGGCAAGCAGACGAGGTCAGAGGAAGGACTCATTTAATTACTTTCTCGCTCGCAAAGTTTACTAAACACCAAAACCGCGCTTGGTGTTTTATGTATTTTAGTTGAACCCGCCCAGGCACACTCAAAAGCAGCCATAAGGACAGGAGAAAATACACTTGCACCAACATCATCTGATGTCGTTTTCCCGCCATGCAGTTCACTGAGACACACAGAGCAATGAACAGACAGGGAGAAGGAGGAAGAGGGTTACGAGGATGAAGAGATAGCAAGCAATAGAGTGAGGGCTTAATGACAGCTTTAGGGTCAAAGGCTACATTGCAGCTGTAAAACGAACTACAATGAGTTTTATGAGCATTTCAGCTGAGTACCAAGCGTTGACCTCCCAGCTGTCACTAGCCTAGCAACATTATGCACGTGACCCCAGGTCACTTTACAGTTCATTGTACTCACCGGAACACATGTCAGCCAATGAGCATCTATGTCGCGCCGGAAGTAGTCCAGGGCCCGCACCACCACAATGGCGCCGATTGCTGTCAGGAAAGAATAGTATCGCAGTCATTTTTGATAATGATTTACAGTAGATGTTAATGTATTTTACTGATTAAAATTAACTTGTATGGAGGTGTGTGTGTGGAACTAGGGTTGGGGTTGACAATGTTTGGCAGTTGTGATAATCTGCTTGGTCAAATGTGTATGGTGTTTATACATCTTAATAGCAAATCCGAAATGCTTACAGTCAAACGAAAAGGATAACATTAACCCTCTGAGAAGACGAAAAGAAGAATTTGCTGTTTAATTCTTTAAAAAAATATAATAATTAAGTTTTAAGTATAAGTTTTTTCTCGCGATTTCTCTAATCAATTGCGAACAGTCACCCACAGCATATACGAAGGGCTTGAAAACAGACAGATAAAGAGATAAAAGTATTGTGCTCATCCCTTCTACATTCTATAACTGTATTCAACGGTTGCGACCTGTACACACTGACGAACACGCTCCTATGCACCTACAAAGAGCTTGTGCGGTTTGTAAAGAAAGATAAAAGCGGAGATAGTCACATGTAATCAAGTCCTGTATCTCTTGGTTCTCTATTATTTAATGATTTATTCGTCTCGCTGAGTTAATACATATGTAACATGTTTGGTTTGCCCGTGTGTCTGGTCAACATATTTCTGAGGCACGTAGCACTTAACAAATTACCAGAGCCAGAACAATAGAAAAGATATTTTTAGTTTGGCTATATATATAGTCGGTAAACAACTATAGCAGCACAGACTTTGTACTGATTGCCAACAAACATACGGGGATGATCTGGGGAAAGGACCAATCAAAAAAGTTTCAGAAGACGACGACATCCGTCAGAAGTCCTGTGAACCTGGGCATCTGGACAACATCAGATGACAGGAACACTGGAGCTGCTGGCTTCTCTCTTTAGTGGAAGGTTCGGGCAAAGAGCCACTGACTGTAGGTACTGATGTTAAAACACACAGGTTCTTATCGGGATTTTATATCATGGGCTAGTGAGTACAATGATTTAAAGTCTCAGGTGTTTAAATTTCTTCCAAGCGAGGATTCATCGTGTTATCATTTACGATTAAAAAAGTAGATTTTTCAGTAGAATTTCAACAAAATTCGTTTAAAATGATTAGGGGGAAATGGCCACAGGAAGTTAAGTAGAACAAGGTTTGAATATCTGAACAAATGTTTAACAACTAGATTAATTAGTTAATTGATTCAGAAAAGAGCTGAAATGTCCTGAAATGTCCTGAAATGCTACTAAACAGCTGAGACAAAGAAAAGAAGTGTGGCAGATGGTCCGCTTGTATTAATTGTGAACTACGATAGCAGGATAGTGATGTTAACAGGTTAGACATTATAAAAACTGTGAACACCCAAGAAAGCACGACGACTGTCACGATCTAGAATGGAAGTGAGACGAGGAAAGCTCACTTCCTCACACGACCTCACTGCACCACACCGGGAAAGTGTATCTCCTTGCCTGCGTACACGACCCTAGGTGTTCAGTTACCTGTTAGCGCCAGTCAAATAGTTTTTGCTGTTTTAATTTGCTTGGAAAGAGTGCTTTCCCCTGGAGGTGAGATAAGTGAACTGCTATTATCGTACGGATTGTCTCCCTTCCCTATGTTGTCTTCGTGGCTTCTCAATCGTTGTCGCTCGTCTGTGTGTGGGTGTGTGGGTGTGGTGTGTGTGGTGTGTGTGGTGTGTGTGGGGTGGGTGTGTGGGTGTGTCGGGTGTGTGTGGGGTGGTGTGGGTGGGTGGATGCGGGCGTGGGAACATTCCCAAGACTTTGATCATTTTTCCTCCTTCATTCTGCCTCCAGATTTTTGACTAATTCCCTCCCTGACAGACAACTGCCGTATCTCCAGTGGGTTAACGTACGTTTTGTTTGTTTTTTTTACCCTAAGTGGCCTCCAGTAACCATACAGACATCTTTGACGAGGGAATTATTCCCCTGCTGAGCGCTCTTCTCTTGGACGCATGATATCATCCTGACCATGTAGAATCACTATGCTGATACTTTGTTATATTTTCTCAGTTCTGATAGCTTAATTTTTTTTGCCCTTTCTTGTAAGTCGCATATTTTTTTTCTTTCTATCCTTTGTACAATTTTATTTTTAGATAGCCATATCCAGACAGCCGACCAGCTATCATCTTACAGAATGGAAGAAATTCAAGAAATAACAGTGCAGATGGTGAAAGCTACTTCCTCCACAGGCTCGTGCTCTCTGCCAGTCCTTCTCTCCCTCCCTCACTCAGTCTAACACAATAAATAGGAAAATAGTGCATGGATTAATTCAGAACAGGTACAGACGAGCATTCATCGATTTTAGACGACTTCTTGTCCTGTCGTGACAGGTCAGACTGGCACAAGTCCACAATGGGTTAAAAGGCTATACGTTGTGATTGCACTTTGTCGCAAGTGACCTTTGGCCCGCAAGATGAAAACTATCACTGATAGTGATGATCATGATGACCGCGACAATAATATTCCTCTCACAAGTGAACTGACTCGTCTTCTCCCTAAGCCCTTACATCCCAGCAAACAAGCAAGATTCGGCCAAGCTTGGTCCACCTTTGTCACCTTTCTCTTTGCTTCAGAAGTTGTATAAAGGTCAGAAGGATGTGTTTAGCTACTGGCTATCTTCGCCAAGGGGAATAATCATGAAACATAGCGGGTTAGCTCAGAGTTAGCTATGGGCAGAAAGCGCTGTGGTCTTGTTATTGGAGACAAGCACAGACTTAAAAACAGATATGCCGATAGTCCCCTCTAGTATATGGTCTACATCTGTGACAAAGGAGGACTTACTAGGGAGGTTAAGCTAACCATATGTATCTCTAGTTCAAAATAATGTTCTACAGGGTAATATGATAGCAAAGATAGTACAACATAAATAATCACTTATGATAATTATTATGAAAATGAAAGTATTAATGATAATCACGATATAAAGGATAATAGTCTATGCCAGTGGTACTCAAAGTGTGGTCCACTAGTGGTCCGCGTTCATAGCTCAGGTGGTCCGCGGCTGACAGTCGTCATATGTCAGCAAAGTGATGTTTAAAGTGATGCATTCCTCGTATTAACATTTTAAGTACATAGAGGTAGGTAGTTTTATGTCAACTTATTACTATACTACTGTCACAAAGGACATTTAGTTTTGAATTGTAATGAAACAAATGCGGCAATTTAAATTTGAAATTCATAGTACAGACTGATTTTTAGGCCTTGGTGGTCCGCCATATTTTTTACTTAAGTAAAGTGGTCCGCGGTCCGAAATACTTTGAGAACCACTGGTCTATGCAACCATAATATTATGTCAGCCCAAAGCACCAACAATAACAAGTATTAGAAAATCGTGTATCCTAGCTCTAGAAGTTGTTACACACAATTCAATCCAGGTCAAGTCCCTCTTCTTTCAATAACTCATCCGAAGGAAACTCAAGGAAAACAAGGAGAAAGACAGAAAAATAAGAGGAAGTAATGGGAAGGATGGAAGGAGGAAGACTAGAGTAGACAGCCATTGCAATGTTTTCAAACTGAGGCCTTATTGCTATCTGTCAGAGCTCAGTGCTCACTGCCAGCCGGGAAGCTAGGATCGAACAGCTTCCCCTGACTTCTACTGTGGCGACTCAGGTGTGTAGAGCGATGGGTTGTGGGAGAATCAGACAAAACATCTGGGAGAATACCTCGGATACTTTTCACAGAGAAGCAGCATCACCAACCTCCTCATCATACCACGATAAATTTAATGGCACCCAGCCTTATCCGCACAATTTTGTCATTCACAACCCTTTTTAACAACACACACGTAGATGTTAGAAGCTACAAATACATACTGCCTGCAAATAGTAGTTCTGTGTGAATGAAAATGTTATCAGTAAAGAGACAACCCTTCTCGCTCCCCCCCCCCTCCAAAAAAAAAAACGAAAAAAAAAAAACAAACTGAAGTAAAATAAAAGCTAAAGGGCAAAAGAACATTTCCGCCAACAAGATTAAAACCCAAGAACATTTTCCAAATAAATTTAAAAATCCATGACTTAAACAAATCAGCCCAATCGAGGACTGCGCAAACAAAAAAAAAAAAAAAAAAATTCACGAGTAACAAAACACTCTCTCACCTTCAACCTTTAGCTGAAAAGTAGTAGAGGTTATTTTAAAGTATTTTGCTCACTTCAATGAAATGTTGTATAAAAATGAAGCACACGACACCGAAGAGTGAGAAGAACAAAGGAAAAAAAAAGTCAAGATAGAATTTACACATCTTTCGACCGATAAAATGAAAATAAAAGAGGGGAAATTGATTGTAGATGAAGAAAGACGAAAGAGGCCAACTACCTGTCATTTGTCTTACCTGTAGCGGCCGACACACCACTGACCACTGCGATCAAGGCGGCGGGGGTGAACGCCACATCTTTCTTTCTGTCTTCCTCCAGCACCAGCTGCCGAATCTCCTCTGGCGTCTGTTTCACCATTGGGAATCAGTCCACAGGCACTTTACTAAAGTCCTCAAACCTTCCAAAATCTCACACCAACTGTTCTCAGTTTTTTTTGTTTTGTTTTTTTCGCTTTTTTTGTTATCAGTCACCACCAGCTCCGAGAGGACTGGAGCTTGTGTAGTCGAATCTCTCCTCCTTTGTTTTACGCGATCCCTGGCCTCATTGAAGTCTGAGACAAAAGCTGGTCTGCGAGAAAACTCGTATCTATTGCTTCCTTCCAGTTTGCAGCTAGTGGGTCGTCTGCTCGTGGTGTACAGACGCCAACCTCGTCAGCAACGACCTTGACCTTGTAACGGATGCGTATTGATTTCGCCAACAGGTTGGAAAAGTCCTTTCGTCAGAAGTTTAAATACAAATCCAAAACATGCACACGCTTTGTTATCTAATTTGCCGCTCAATATTTTCAGTGGAACTGTGGGATTTTTCTGTGAGGAGAAGTGGAAAGGCTGCCGGTAGGTGGCAGTGCGGCAGTCACCGACTTCCCGACTTGGCAGCCTTCACGCGGGGTCAACGGCTGTTCGTTCGCTCGAGTTGCACTGCGATGGAGAATGGCACCAGAGGAAAATTTTCGGCCTGAAAATGTTCTCCACGATTTGATAAAATCTCTTCCATTATTTGGCCCGAAATTGAAGGTCCTGGAAACATTTGGCAAAACTACCACGCACTAGCAAACCTCTTGGAGATAGCAAATTGAGCTGCTGTTATTGAATATGAAATATTCGCACCTTTTTAAAGTTTAGTCAGAGCATTTAGGTGCTAGAAGCTCTTTCAGATCACATTCTGAAGCTACTGTTAGTGAGGAAAAAAATAACACGAAACTTGTGTTTATGTTACTGGCACAACATCAGCAGCCACTAAAAATTCCATGCATATCAAACATTTTCTTCACCTTTTTTTCGATGTGTGTTTCTTGTGTTCTTCGTTTACACTACCTTGTGGTTCTCCCAATGTTTAACAAAGCGAGACTCGCAAACTTTGGGAACGGTTAGTTACTACATGTTGACATAAACAAAAGGCAAACAGCCTTGACCTCTGTGGGAGCTATTATCAGGGCACTCGACTGCTGAGTGCTGCGTGTGTAGGTCACTGACTGACAGCAACCTGAGGTTCCCACGGACTGGGCTCATGCACGAGCTAGCAAACCAGAAACAGCTGAAAGGCGCTTCAGTTGTCTTATTTTACAAGAATATATCTTTTCTCATCGCACCCTCTACGTGCTGGAGAGAGAGAGAGAAAGACACACCCTTTGAAAAATTGAACTAACCTGATTAGTTGATATTAATAGTCACTAACGGTCATCCCGGTTAACGAAATAATTATTTTAAAATTTAAATTAACAGCTGGTGTATCTAGCCTACCACGCATGACAGTTGTGTATACTATTAGATTATAATGCCATGTGGATAGAGTTTTAAAAACAGAAACACATAATACTTAATTTAATGGCGACCCAGCCCTGGTCCCTATCTCCTGAAAGCCTCTCTGTTCAGCTCGCCCCTCCCCATGACAGTGTTTTAATGTCACGCACGCCGGCAGTTATTTTAGGTTTTACACTGGATGATCACAAAATTTCCACAAGCTCCCCATGCAGCAAGTACTGTACCAGACGACATCCCACGCGCTCAGCAAGATTCAAACTACTGCCAACTGATGATGTCACAAAGGACTAGTTGACGATTGGCTACTGCCATCAGATGAGGTCACAAAGGTCATTGTCTTGAATGCCACAATATGAGAATATATAATAATTTTCTGAGAATGGTCGAAGAAATATAAATTTTTTATGAAAAATTCCTGAATTTGGGTTTTGTTGAAATTTTAAACTTGTAGGTTTTTGTTGTCCCCTTAACAGATCACAGTCGAAAGGTGAACAGTAAATAAATTACATTCATAGTTGAGCTAATTGCGTTCATTGCCGGCAGCTAAGAAGTGAAGATATTATAAAAGCTTCACCACAGGTTCGTCTTTGTAGGCAGTATAGTAACTTTTCTATTGCATGTGCACTGCATTTTGTGCACGACTGCTGGTCTCCCCTCTAACATCCAGGCCCCTTTCACCCTTCATTAACTCCCACTCTCTTTGTCTGACTGGTTCCAGGGGTAAGCAGCACCATCTGGAAAACACGTGTAATTCAGGGCAAAGCAGTTAAAACCTTGTTTCTTACAGAAGCACGGAATACAAATGGCAGCGTACGTGTGTTAAATGAACACGAATAGGCGTGGGAGGAAAAAACCCACACCAAAAATAAAGAGAGAAACGAATAACTGAATTTAAGAGTCCTCTTCGTAGAATACCACAGAATAATGAAGTCCTCTTCACAGCATACCACAGAGCCAAGAAACAGGAATGCAGAGGATGCAGATGGAGGAGATTGAAAGGGTGTTTTGTTATCCAGATGTTGTTTTGTTGGTTAAAGCTTATACTGAGTCTTGAAGCCTCATTGCTGTATTTTGTTTGCACTGTAATGAACTGGCTGTCATGTTCAGGTTATTTCTGTTTACAGAGAGCTGAACTGATTTCACACTCGAGTTTAAAAGAAAAAGATAGCCGCTACCCTTTTTATACCAGTTATTTTTACAACAGTCTTCCTCTCAGTTAGAGTGGTCAGGTGGCACCAATACAGGGAAGGTTGGCTGTCCTGGGCTTCAGCTTTCGTCTCGGGCACACTTTTTTCTCTGCCGTGATATAGTCTTAGTTGCTTAGTTTGTTCCGGACAGACTTTAACAATTTTGGTGCTTGGTGAAAAAAACGCAGGAACGACTCTCCTTCCTCTCTCTCTCTCTGTGTTGTAAACCACCACATTAGAGTTCGTAATATCTAGAGTAACTTATTGAACTGAAAGATTAAACAATTAAGAGTATTAAGAAACCGAAACTAAACTGAACACTCGCTGAACACAGTTACCACACATACACACCACTTTCATGTTCTCCTCGTGTTGAGCATGAGTTCACCACATCTGTGCTCCACTGCACTCATCTTCTGCTTCTCGGAAACAAGAAATATATTGATTGGCGATACCATCAACTGCTCTTTTCTTCCTGCAAGTGGAGAAAACGTTTGAAGCAGTCTGTAAAGGTTAATGAAGACACGGTGCCATTAACAGACTGTCGCGGGTAGGGGAGAGAGAAATATAAATAAAGAAAATAATGAAAAAAAGAAAATGTAAAAAATGACACAATAAATGACCAAGGTTAATCTTATTTTAGTTTTAAAGAACATTTAAAAACACTTCGCTTTAGGTACAAGATACAAATACTTTGATCAATGTTTTAGTGAAATATGTGTTTAAGCGCGCGCTACTTGTTTATTTTGGAACCTTGAAAGCAAGTCAAAAAAGAGACAAAAACAATAAAAACACCCTAATTAACAACATCCCAATGATCAAATAAAATAACCTTATTTAAATCTTTATTTTTACAATGTGCATAAAGTAGAAAAAATATATTCTGCAATATCACATCATGCGATGAACAATGCATTAGAATTT
This sequence comes from Pomacea canaliculata, assembly GCF_003073045.1. Classification (NCBI taxonomy): domain Eukaryota; kingdom Metazoa; phylum Mollusca; class Gastropoda; order Architaenioglossa; family Ampullariidae; genus Pomacea; species Pomacea canaliculata. The sequence continues at coordinate 29,781,110 of NC_037595.1, forward strand.
AACAGAGAGGGAGACCCAAAATAGCCGTTTAAAGACAAGATAATCGTTCTTCACATCATCGTTTTTTTTTAACATTCTTGCTAACAGTCTTCTTCTGCTCTGCTTAATTTAGTGTATATCGTTTTGCTTCTGCAAAAACAGACATTAAGAAAATGCATGAGATTTTCGTGAGAGACACTTGTGATTTTTTGTGTGAAAATGTTTGAATGTAAGAACAGATAGAAAAACAGATAGCAGGAGCTTATAACTCAGGAATAATAATAACAATAATAATAATAACAATAACAATAACAAAACAACAATAATAAGTTTTTCCCCTGGTGAATGCGGCTCCATGTGCTGTACACGAAAGACTACAAACCAAACAGTCAACCCAATTAGAAAAATACTCCTCAGAAAATGGATGAACACTATGGCAACGATGAACTAAAGTCATGAAGAAGCATGGAGTAAACAGACCAGTACAACTGGTTTAGAATTTCGAACAGCGAATACAAGTTGCATATACATATATCTAAAGTGCATAAGCTAGTTGTATTTTGTGCTTGAAATGGAACATTTAAAAAAAAAACAGGAAAATAATGAAGGAAATATACAATCAAATCATTGTAGTGAGGTACCGAGGTATGCAAAATGCGCAAATACAGCGCTAACGATTGGTTTTAACGCATAAGAGAGAATACAACTTAAAGACCAGAGCGAAGTCGAATGTCAGAGGGGTTGGGTAACCTACTGATTAATTACAGCAGTAAGGTTATGTCATTTCCTTTAATTAAAACCAGAATAAAAATGATTTAACACCCTACTGATAATTAAACGAAAAAAAAAGTCCAAAGGAATAAAGTTATAATTATCTCTGACAATTATTATCTCTGACATATTGTTTTTTTATCAAGTAGACAATTATATATACATTTCTATGAGACGTGTTTTTACAGTCACATTTACAATTAATTTTGTAAATTACAATTAACAAATTAAAAATTACATTTGGACGTTCAGATTTACTGGCTCACGTGGTTATAATGTAGTCTCACTCAAGAGACTGATATAAATATTTTGATGTGACTTTGAAAAGAACACGTCAAAGAAGCCAATGCAAGATCTTGGAACCATGCCACGGAGGCTTGGCCTAGTATGCAAACCTACTGTTGTGATGTTAGGGATAACAGGAACTTGGCCTTTTTCTCAAAATCAGAAGATAGCTACGGTGTTGAAAGGCTCGAGCAGAACAATCTATTTTTGTCCGTTAAGAAGCAGTATTATAAAACCAATCAAACTCCCTCATTTGAAAATATTTTGTTCACTCGGTTAGCCTATAGGCATAATTGTCGTTTTAAGGATTTGTTTATAAAAAATTATCATAATGCTTTTTGTGACAAGCAATATATGTGACCAGATCTTGTAGTTGCATCACACAAACATATAGTACATGAAGCAGGATATTTGTCTTTCTTCAAAAGTAATCTTAATGACAAAAGATAAATGCTCAAAAAAGTGTCTACAAGCAAAATGATATTACATACGAAAAAAATTAAGCTTTGATAATTTATTAGAAGGCATCTTCAGCTAATGATCAAACTGTACAAGCACATTTTTTTCGGTACAATTCATAAAACAATACCCCACAGTTACTATTTTTGCCGCCCCAGTCACAAATTTCTCATGTGTAAACACAGATGTGACGCTGACTTTTATGGCAACACTCAGTCGACAGCAGTTTATCAGTTTATCAGATGGATCATCCTGTTTGTCCTGTTTAAGTACACAAATCACTTGGACACGCGCAGAAACTTGTCAACCTCAGGGACATCTTCTTCTTTCATATCGGCTTCAATGAGTTCTGTCCCCTCGGATGTACTCACAGATTCATCGCTTGGCCGTGGAAGAAGCATCATCTCTGCTTCGCTCAACGAACTGGCGATGCCTCCAGTCTCGTGACTCTTGGAAGCCTTTCTGGTGCGTTTTCTAGCTGCCATCAGATGGCGGGCAACATTGTGGATGAAGATGTATTGATTCTATTAAAAGAAACGAGAAATATACTTCCGTCAGCTCATGCATTTGATAATAAGTAAAACGTTAATTTTTCTCATGAATGACCTACCCTTTTTTTAGCATTAATGAAACAAAAAACACCCCCAGCATAATTAAAGTTGGAGACAGTGCTTAGAATATTGAAATATATCAAAGGTCTTATAGACAATATTTTTTTATCATTGTGCGCTGTATACTACAGTGCTAGTTTATCTCATACAAGATCACACTTTACCGCAGTCTGCGATTTTAATAAGGGAAGCAACCTTTGTCATCGTGATCGCACGACGGCAGTTGCGCATCGCATTTCCCTCCCTTTTGTACCGGTATACTTGTTAAAATCCTTTTAGTGATGCTAAGGAATAAATGTCCGTAGCACACATCCACACAAATACTTGCGCGTACACACAAACGCAAATGCAAAAAATGCACAAATGCACGAGAGATGGAGAAAGATGGGAAAAGTTATTTTTAAAAAAATAGTTCCAAAAGTAGCACAAACAAAAAGAAAGCTCCCGAACAAAAACAAAAAAGAGAGAAAAAGCAGGATTAATATAAACAAAGCAAACCGTACTGCAAAACTTACAACTGTTTGAACCATGCGACAGCGGTATTCTCTCATCTGTAGAATGAATTTGAAGATGTCCAGCTTGTCCGACATCGGTCTGTTCCGGATGAACTGCATGATGTAGTCGAGGCAAATGAAAGGTCCCCGTACGACCGAACACCAGCACTGTAAAGACAAAAGCTAGCTTTGACCGTTAACACCACTTAATATCACCACCAACATCAACAAGAACCTCAACATCCCTATTGTCCTCATCTCTAATACCTCCCCCGCCACATCATCCTAATGTTCCTCACCTGCAGTGGACCACCAGGGGGCGAGGAGAATCGTGCAGCAGATGTCTGACCACGCGGAGTAAGGTGAGTATAGAGTCTACAGGACACGTCAGCTGTCATGTCGGGCCACACCAGGTACTGCAGGTGGAACACTTGCAACACCTCGGCCTCATCCTGAAGCACACAGTTGATGAGCGTAAAATGAAGCTTCAATCAAATGGACGTAGGTTGTTTGAGTAAGTTAAGATTGCAGTACAATACTCTGCTTAAAAAGATAAATAAATATTCACTATGATACTCTGTAGTGTAAAATATCGATAACGAAACAAATAAATAGCAAAATATTTCACAACAAAAGATATTCCCAAGAAAAAGAGTAATAGGAAAAAAAAAATCAAAAACATTAGCTCTGGAAAAGCTAAAGAGTGCAAAATAAACTGTAAAAATTGTATCGTTCCTCTCTTTCTACTTTAAAACTAATATTTAAAAAAATCAACAGGATGAACGCTGACAGTGCCGATGTAATGTGTTCTGAAGCAGAAAGAGCAGAATGTGTTATTTTGTTGTCTTGGTGTTATCAGCTTTACAAAACCTCAAAAGATTAAAATATCCACCGGTTTGCTAGCTGCACGGATAGAAACAGAAAAAGACACTGATATTCTCTTTAAGTATCTGGATCAAGACCTTTGTTAAACTGAAAACAAAAGCAAGATGTGATCAGTTAGCATTTTCCACATAATTACCTATTTTAATTTCCCTCTTTCTACTTACCTCGAGTCATTACCGCACAACAAAATAATTAAGTAATGGTATATAGGTTTTTACAAATGTTTGGATACCTGACTGTGTTTGACGAGTAAGCGGGTGATAACATAGTCCTTCAAAGGCAGAAGATGCTGCCGCTGTGACAATGAGTTGCCCGTACAGTCTCACTTCTCCAGGTGCAGACGGCCAGTATTCTTCGCACATAACCTGTCTCACCAAAGTCGTATTTATAAACTTGTTGTCGAGGTTCATACTAATTCAAAAACTAATAAGACGTATGACAGTAAGCTAGTCTTCCTTGCAAACAGTCCCACACCTGGAGGGAGACCTCCTCTTAAATCTTCCATCATCATCAAATACACAATGTAAACATGATTGCTGTTACGATGACGAAAGTTAAATACTGTGTCTCAGTGTGTTTGTGTGTGTGTAAAACACGAACCCTGCCTTTCTCTTGTGTCTGTGTGAGCATGATGATCATAGGCACTCGGTATTCCCACACCATCCGCCACATGTCGTCCTTTGTTCTCGGCAAAGGACCTTGTGATGCGATGTACTCATCATCGCGGTTATAACCCTGTAACAAAGTGAACAGATTATTACTAGCCACTGTCTAGATTCCACTTGTAATTCTATTTCAATGTATTTCTGCCCATTTTTTATCTTTGGAATATCAACTAGTATAAAAGAAATATCGCAGTAATCTTTATGATTGGAGGGTATATATCTGTATCATAATCCTATATGACAAAACAAAAAGAGCAAAACCAAAATTTCATTGAGATAAAATGTAGAAGAGTTGAGAGTTCTCACAGGGATGAAGTTAGCATTAATATAGTCACTTCCTTCCTCCTTCATCTTGAATGGACAACCGAACTCTGCTGTGGTCATCTGCGATGAAATAAAAGTTATACGAACATTTCTTTCAGCCGACCATTGTAACTTAATGTGTAAAATCTGTTCTATTGTGTATACTACCTATCTATGTATTGCTTAATTAGATTTATAAACGATGTAAATACCTATTTCGCTAAAACATCTAGTTATAACAGAAAATAAATTGGAAATGCCCGCACCGGCAACCTCTTTCTCTCTCTCTCTCACACAGACACACACGGACGTGGACTCATAATACGACTAGGAATCGTTTGATTAGTAGGGTTTTGCTCCCTTGTGAAGTGGTGAATGAACAATTTAAAACAATATTAAATTACAATTAAAATTACAAAACCAGTGCAAATGCCAAGCTAGCAAGCTGCTATGTTACTAAGACTGATTTATCTTCAGGATAAAATCACATAAAAATAATACACATATTTCTACTAGTGGCTTCATTATGTCTTGACAATAGCAATGCAAGTCGCGAAATACTCGGATTACTATAATACTCCCGAAGATAATCAAACACTTCCTCAAACCATTATGGAATTGCTAAGAACACAAATATGTTGAGTAAGTGACGAAGCAAGCGAGAAGGTATAAACAGAAAAAGGAAGCGGTTGGGAGAGAGGTGTAAACAGAAGGAATTAAAAAATCAAACATAAATGTCTCTTAAATGTAAACAAATATAAACAGTTTTAGGGTCACGAATGTAAGACTTCGCGCCCCTATGTATAAGTCTATACCTGAGACGACTTACAGGCAAATATATCGGCAAAACGATTTTTCCCTCTGTTGCAGTCCATAGTACTGTTATCGACTGGGAAGGTTCTTGACAAGCTGTTTATAGCCTTCAATCAGAAAGGTATTTGAAGCATATGAAAAAAACGTGTATATTAGAAAACTTCATCTTTCATTTGTCAAGTATAGAAGGGCACAGTTAGTTTTTCATGTATATAAGTAAAACAAGTAAGAGTTTTACCACAACAGAGGTAATGGTGCAGTTTATGACGGTCTGAATGTGCTCGTAAAAAGAAAAAAGAAAAAATCAAATGTGCACGATAACTGAAAAAAAAACCTAAACACTTCACGACACATGAACACAACTCTCTAGAGATTTCATTGAATATCATGCACTGAACATAAAATGGAAGTCAACAACTAACAACAACAATCATCACAGATCTTAAGATATGGCTATAAATGACCTTACTGTGAACTCACATCAGATAAGACATAGGCTAACTTTGAAATCCTCACATAAGGTGATACAAGGGATATCATGAACTCCTCACATAAAGTAAATTACTGAAGATTTCCTTAAACGTTTTCGCATAGGACACTAGGGTTACTTCGAACTCTTCGCATAAGGCACGAGACTAGGGGTTATCTCTCATAAGGTAAGACACTGGAAGTTACCTCGAACTTCTCACATAAGACACTCCTCCCATAAGGTAAAGATAGCAAATTAGGGTTACTTTTAACTCACTCCTCACAAAAGGTAAAACACCGTGGATTACCTTGAACTCTTCACGCAGTCTCTCGTTGTCCCCTTGCTCTTTTCGTTTGATGACTTCTTCCAGTTTGGACAAAGGAATGGGGCTGCTCCAAAGACACAGATACCCGTATGAAAATATTTACACAGTGCAAAGGAAAAAGGAGAACAACGAGTAGTTGCTGTTGTTTTTATTTTTGTTTTGTTTTGTTTTGTTTTGTTTTGTTTTTGAATACGGGAGGGATTCTTGAATCAGTGTAACACTAGGTTATGATTACTTTGGTGCCTTCAGCTTTGATTGCGTGTCTGCGTGCGTGCATGCGATAAATAAATGGAAACTTGAAAAACAAGGAAAAAAATCCGGAAATACTTTGACCACCTACACAGTCAAGTACAACTCACCGTGTTTGATTTTGAATGCCACTTTCCCAGGAGTGCTGCTTCGCTTGTGAGCTTGAAATACAATAATGTCACACAAGTGGGTGGTGATGGTGCCATTTAAGACACATGTATGGTACACTCTTTTGTATTGACTAAAATGTCATAACACCTAAACAAATATTTTGTGTGCCTGTGTTTGCGCAAGTATGCAGCTTTGCAAGAGTTAAGTGTAAAGGGAAATAATTGAGTCCCGAGGTGTGTTCCCTCCCCTGATGAACTGTTACTGTTCATCTTCCACCTGGCAATGTGCTCATTAAAAATTCGATGCTTCTACCAAACAGATTAATCGAAACCAAACAAACTGTAGAAGCTAATGTAAAACAGATGAGCTTAGAAATGTGATTGGCATATTAGTTATAGAGGAACAATCTCTTCCGTGTAATTATATACCAACACAGTGTTTTTTTTATAGTAAAAAATTAAGCGAACGGAGAATGCATAAAAACAACAAAAAACAAAAACAAAAGAAAAAACAAACAAACAAACAAACAAACAAAGAAACCCAAACCAAACAAAAAAAAACAAACAAAAACAAAACAAAAACAAACAAAATATTGCGTTTTCCATTACAAGCATTAACCCTTACTGCCTGGTGTCTACAGAAATGCAATACGAGCAAGTGAGTACTCATACCGTTTCCATGCAGACGGATCTGACTGCCACAATGTCATCTCTGTTGCCGAAGTCTTGCTTCCCTGTCGTCTGAGGATTGAAAGAAAAACATTTAAAAAAAATCAGCACAAGACGAAAAAAAGAGATTTGGAATGCGATACAAAGACATTCAAGATATATGACTTAGTATAGAATTTTTAGCAGATATTCCATAAAATTAGTAAAAACTGTTTATGTATTTTTATACACATAATTATATATGAGGTTTGAAGAACCCACAAATTGGCTTTCACAAAGTTGTAAGTAATTTTGCTCAAACCCAGGCCACAACACAGCTGACTATGTAGTGTGAATGCTACTCTTACTGAAACTGTGGAACTCACCTTTTAGATCGAATAATAACATACACGAGGAAGGCGATAGCTATCAACAAGACTGGAGCCACACAAATTACCACAAGAGTGTGAAGGGAGATGCTGTGGCTTGTCTTAGTAACCTCTTAGCAAGCAAACAAAACAAACGGAGTATAAATTAGAACTCCGATCTTTGCTTCTGTATTTACACCCCTCCTGTATTACATAAAGAGATTCTAAGATAAATTTCGTTGTAAAAAGTATGTAGACTGCCAGATAACAGTTATAAATAATACTAGCTGGTGTACTTAAACATCTACACAAAAAATGTATAAAAAGTAAGTAAAAGTAGACACATGATCACATAAAATAATTTCAAAATATCACGATGAGAGTCCAGGGCAGTTTAAAGCTAACACATGCCCCGGGCAGACCTTTACGACCCTCTTGCATTAAATATTAATTGTAATCGCTTATTTTTTCGAGTATACTACAGTATACCTGCAAGTTATAATTTGACTGGCAATATTTACATTTTTTCCTGTAACGTAATGTAGATAACAAATGTGTACCAACTAGGATATAGAATACGGAATAAGATGAACAATTTTGAGCTGTGTACTTGTGAGTGGTCAGTAAATGAGGCAAAAACACGTAAAAAAATTAATCTTGTCACATCCCTTCTATATGAATATGTCCCCAGTGGATGTGAAAAGCATGACATATTGAAGAAACGAAGACTAAAGAATATAGAAGATGTAAATCCTTCACCCTAATGAATGATATATGTGTGATGTCACAGTCGTCACAGATCTTGGGTAGAATTATTGGAAGAAGCAGTAACTGGTAGAGGTTAATAGTTCAATAGTTTTATACAATGACCATCGTACGCATGTTCTGCAATGTTCAGCCAAAACAAAGGGGAAAAATCTGCAAAGGAAAAGCCTCAGGAAAACATGCGCTGAGGATAATGGGAGAAGTAGTTTACAGGGAAAAACATCACTGCATGCAGGCACAGAGAAATGCAGAATACGGCGTTACAAAAGCACAGGAAATATCAAACACAATGTAGATTCATGAACGATACAAAAAGCCCAAAAAACGAAAGAAAAACAAACAAACAAACAAACAAACAAACAAACAAACAAACAAAGCAATAATAACAACAAAACAAAGAAAAAACGACAGAGCAGTTACCCCAAGCAAGTTATAGGAACAGGGGCATGACTCTCGATAGAGAATAGAGGATGAAATTTAATAGATGGTTCATGATGGTTGTTAATAATGGTGATGTCGACAGTGGATCTCTAGATACGCTGGCTTCAGAACATTAAAGGGTATCGGCAATAAAAAATCGGACCTGGGGTAGAGATGTTGTCTACCACAGTAGTCGAGGAGCACCCAGCTTTGTACACACCATGGCGTTGATCCTGGAAGAAAGAACAGTATAAGACGAAAAGTAGATGTCACCAGTCCCAGCCTGCCAATCATCAGTCCCATCTTTATAAAAAATTCATCTTAAGTATGACTTGAGCCCCCCAAAACCCAAGAAACTTGCGTTTTCTATTTTTTTAAATCACCCGTTTTCCTAAATAATTTCTTTTTAATCGGGAGTCCTAGTCAATATATCGACTGGTGCCCGTCTAAAACTTTTTCATGGTGCTAAAAGACCTAAACAACTAAGTGAGAGGTAAAATATATTTCACACCAAGCAAACCAAAAGAAAGAAAACATAATGGGAATAAAGGGATTTCGATTTTTGATTTTGTAAAAATATGGACCATATATATATAGTTTCAGCTAGTGTACTTAAAGTGTGGGTAAAGCTCGTTTAGCGAAAGTAATGAAGACTTCATGATAATGATTACATGTTGCAGGTTTAGTATCATGACAAAGATATAATTTTAAGACTCACGAGTATTTTGTTCCAGGGTCAAGAGGGCCATCACAGTATCTTCCAGGGCGGTTGTCTCCAGGGAAACACACATCCTTGCCCACGACAACACTTCTGCTCGTGTTGCAGTTACTCTGAGCTGTAACAGAACAACAGTAACATATTAGTTTGGATTTAAAGCAGTGTCTAAGACCCACTACAGCCTTGCTTAATCGACTGTCTGGCTGATTGATTCGCTGATTAATCGATTATTGATTAATAGGTCAGTTGATTTTATTTCCCTGCTAAAGAGTGTAAACACAACAGAACTAGTGCAGAATTTAATCAAAAGAACAACAATCTCTACTAAACATACAAATTAAGTATTAGTAATAATCAACATCTACAACATTTATCAATTTAAATTCGTGATGCAAACGTGCTTCCAGATTATATATAACCGACATCTTGGTTGATTCTAAGACAATATTATAACTCAGTTCCGCGTTGTGTTAATGTTTAAATACACATGTATCAGAGAGATAGTAGCCCATTAAAAATAAAAGTTCTATAACCATAACACATTTAACTGCTTGGGTGTGTGTTTTCTGCAGCAAAATCGAAAAATAAATACTTTGGCTACAATTCAAGCATGAAATTAGTGTGTGTGTGTGTTTATTGTGTTTCCAGATGAACTGAAGTTTAGCGTGAATGGAAGTCTGTATTTTCTTACAGTTTAGACGACTTTTGTATGCTGTTTTTTACCATAAACTAATTTGAAAAATTATGATAATGTATTTTTAAATATTAATAGCATATAAGGCACAAGTAATCACTTCATTGACTTCACTGACAAAAATATACAAAGTAATCTATATAAGGAGGAGAAGTTTAGAGAGGACATAGTCACAGTCACTCACAGTTCAGGTAGTCTGGTTTGGTTTTGTAGTATCCAAACTTGTCTCTTTCAAACCATGATGGTAGTTTTGCAAGGTCTACATCATGTTTTAACGGACCTATGGAAATACAATAAAAGAAGAAAAAAAGTAAAACAAATCACACACATTTTGTCACTGTTCTGTAAGACTCTATCTATCGACTATTCACTCATGCGGCCTTTCAGGAAAAAGTTTTTGTTAATCTCCTTTCACAAACTTCACTTGCTTAAAACGGTTTCCAGCTTGAGAACTTCCCATAGTCAACCATGTATAAAGTTACAGAATAGGTACATGACCCAATTTCCCAGTCAAATCATATGTAGAAAATATGTATTTGACTCCATAACGGGATGAGGCAGGAAGACCCACTAGGGACAGGAGATTAGCAGCTCTCTCCTCCTTCCTTACAGACAGCTGCTGGCTCCGAGAAAAGTGTGAGCTCTAACATCTCTCTCACCAACGACCCAAAAGGTCATGAGGCGATGTTTATGGACAATGAACTTTAACTTGTTTGGTCCTCGGTTCTTTATGTGTTTTCTATTTTCACGATGTCTAGGTTGGTTTGATTCTAGTTACACTTGTAACCTGAGGAGGCGACTGTAATTATTTATTTTGTGCTCCTGCCACGAAGAATATTGCATATGTTTAATTCACTAAGATATAATGGCTTGATTCTGTTCATTTATTATTAGATAATCTTGGTATTTCCTCATTTGGAAACATGAACATAATTAACTATTCCTTTACCTAATCACCTTATTACTCATGTACTTTTACTTTTGGTATATTACTGGGGTTCAAAAACACGTGACTGGTCTATTAACTATTTTGATGAAAAATTAATGCTGTCCTAAGTTAACCTCACAACAAATAACATATCTTGATATGCTCAGAAACTATTGAGTTGTGCATCAAAAAGATACTTTATAAATGTAAGCAAAACTATTCGCTTATGTCTTTTTCAAGAATTCGTCACATCACTCCCAATATCATAAGAATTGGTTTAGCCACTGAGTATCGGCACCCTTAGTGTGCCAAAAATATATAATTAAGGTAAACTAACTGGAGTTAAAAGCATGTTAAAAACAAAGTTTTTCTGTTTTGTATCCTGTCCCGGCATTTTGTGCGTAGTATTTTGTTTATGAGATATAAGCTGGCGATAAAAGCAATTAAAATATAAAAAACGGAATATAATACAGCAAGAATATTATATAAAGTATATATGCAGTATACCCTTAGAAATAATCAATCCATTATCCGTGATGTTGCCATATGTTGATTTAACCATAAAGCATGTGGACTTCATAGTGAAGGTAACACGGTGGGAATGAGTTTGCCTTGGAATGTCCTTTTTTTCCACCTTGTATTGGTCTTCACGGGGCAAAGATGGTTTAATGGCTGGGAGGTAGAACTGGGTGCAGCTTTCTGTTCCTGTGATGTTGGGGGAAGGACCAACAGCACGCACCTGCCGACAAGACAGAAACCATTGGTGGTTATTGCTCTCAATATTCTGGTCAGTGGACAGTGTGATGTACGCACAGCTTGGCTTGACATAGCCACTCTCAGTCCTGAGTCTTGGGACTTACACAGAATGTGTAGTTAGTGTCTGTAGCCAACGCGTAGCAGCTTGAAGTAGGAAGTCTCGTTCCAATCGCTACGCATGCGCTCTGCGTCATTTCCATGCGTGAGCAGCAGACTGGAACTCACTTGGTGGGTCTGAAACAAACAAAACAAGCATCCATTTCCTTTAGCAAAGATAAAATGAGATTAATTTATTATGAGTAACATGTACTTTAGGATCAGATATGAGAGTATGTGAATTGAAGAGATGATGCCTATATAGCAATGATGTTGTGAATGAGCACAGACATCTACTCTATTCCCCCTCCCCATCGTGTATCCCCACATCCTCCAAAGAAAACTCATGCCGATAAAAATAGAAGGGCACTGAATCGATAAAAGGAAGATTACACATAAAATATCATCTTCTCCTACACTATTTGACTGTCAAGTGTAAACTTATCTCCGAGTGGAGAATGTGCATATACAGCCTTTTAGTACCAAGCAGGAACTCACCACGTTCTCAGTTTACACAACCGATTATAAATTCAATTAACTTGTTATGTTTAAGGACTATGATAAAAAGCTGTATTTCAGATGTCTGCTAGATCCAGCCTATGATAGAAGATAAAAGTACTAACACTGCTGCTGTCACCAGGTGCCAGTCTGTACAGGTATCCATGAATAAAGTTGCCTCGTTGGTGGGGACAAGTCTCCTTCCACATCACACAGACATCGCTATATTCAGTCCACGTCACGTGACCACAAACATTAGTGAGGTCAGACATGTTCTTGGTTGATACACGAAGAGCGGCAACTGGGCCTGGAGCTGAAATACATGAACTGGAGGTAGAATGGTGATACACACGTCAATGGAAAATTTAATAAAGTGTAGATGCCTTTTCTAGCCTTTAATATAAATAAATCAACGCGCACACATATTATATGCAATCAACGTCTCCTCCTTCCACACGCATACACGCACAAACACACACAAACAAAACAAAACACAAAAACTCCAAAACGGTCTTGTGCAAGCTATATCTTTCACAAAGCTGAAGGTCTGATTTTTGCTGCTTTAGAAGCCACGACTACACATAAAATTGAAACATTTCACTGGTGATTAATCACTCAGGTAAAGATATTACTTTTTATGTCATTTTCTACCGAAAGTCCTTTCTGACCTATAAAAAAAATCTAGAAATCCATTTTGCAAAATTTACATATTCAAGTTAGTAAGAATGTTGCACCTTGTGGAGTACTTTCGACAATAGTCGACTGAGAAGTCAAGCTGCCATTTGCTGTTGTTACAACTACGGCGACTTTGTAGTTCCAGAATGCATAAGGAATTGATGCACCGCACTGTCCTTTCGTCGTGTTTGTGGTCGCTATGAGCGCACATATAGTAAAAAGACGAAAATAAACAAATAACAAAATATGAGATTCTTAAACACAATTTTTTTCGTAACTACTGATGTCTATGTTGCTTCCGATAAAGTACACTGTAAAGTGCGGAGTTTATTAGTTTATCTTGTAAAATCTACAGCATCTGACACATTTCTTTTAAAGTTATAAAAGATAAATGTTAATAAATATTGAAGTGATATTATGATATGCACTGCTATACTGTTGACAGACTGATCAAATTTTGCAGATACGGGTATATCCATCATAAAAAATTTAAAATAGAAAGGTCACGAGGTGAAGGATTATGCAGAAGCTAGTCGTTATTAGCCGCAGAGGTGAAGGTAGATATACTCATAACTGGAATCCTCTTACTTGGGACAGGACAGGACACTGTGTGAGACCAGGGTCTGTGTGGAGTACTGCATGCTGTGGCCGTGTTTTTCTCGCCAGGTGGCGCCTGTATGGCATCGTTGATGTGAAGACTGTAGTTCACAGGACCAGGGTCAAAGGTCAGGTAATGGCCAAGTGATCGTTACTGTGTTGTTACTCCAAGTCACATTTTCAATAGTCACATTCCATGGCCCTGCAAACCCATAACAGGATACTGAGTTTTACATGAAAATGGAGGCGTAAATTGTTATCGCCTGTTTAGAAAAAACAGTGGACGTGAAAAGCATGAAACATTGAAGAAACGAAGATTAAAGAATATAGAATGTGTAAATCCTTCACCTTAATGTATGTGTGATGCCACAGTCGTAGAATTATTGGAAGAAGCAGTGACTAGCAGAGGTGAAGCCTACGCTAGATTGGTCACTAGTTTCATACAATGACCACCTTTGGGCAAGACTGACCTTAAGATCTACCTTTCCCTTTAGTGTCCCTAGTAACTTATTGTCTCCTTCCTTCCCCTTCATTTCTCCCTCCCACACATGTTTTATTGCTTTTGCGGTTTGCAGCTGCGTTACAATTTTTGTTGTTAGTACTACACCATCCTCATCCTCATCATCATCATCCCGTTTCATATGCGCATCTGCTTACGCATGTTCCGCAATGCAATACTCATTTGTTCAGCCAAAACAAAAGGGGAATATCTACAAAAGGAAAAGCCTCAGCAAAACATGAGCTGAGGATAATGGGAGAAGTGGTTTACAAGTAAAAAATCAATTGGTGCAGGCACAGAACAATGCACGGGCATCACTCTCGATAGAGAATAGAGGATGAGGTTTAATAGATGGTTAATGATGGTTGTTAATAATGGTGATGTCGACAGTGGACCTCTAGATACGCTGGCTAAAGAACATTAGAGGCTATCAGCAATGAAAATTCGGACCTGGAGTTGAGATGTTGTCTACCACAGGAGTCGAGGAGCACCCAGCATTTGTACACACCATGGCGTTGATTCTGGAAGTAAGAACAGTATTAGACGAGACGTAAAGATGTTACCAGTCTTGTTCTACAGCCTGCCAATCATCAGTCCCATCCTCATAAAAAATTCATCTTAAATAAACCTTGAGCTCCCAGAAAAAACGAGAAACTTGTGCTCTTTTTTTAAAATCACTCGTTTTCCTAAATTATTTCTTTGCAATCGGGAGTCCTGGTCAATATTTCGACTGGTGCCCGTCTAAAACTTTTTTCATGGAGCTAAATACCTAAACAACTAAGTGAGATATAAAAAATATTTCACACGAAGCAAAACAAAAGAAAGAAGACATAATGGGAACTAAAGGGATTTCGATTTTGTAAAAATATGGACCATTAGATAATAGAGATAGTTTTAACTAGTGTACTTAAAGTGTGCGCAAATCCCGTTTTGGGAATGTAATGGAGAATTCATGATAATGATTACATGTTGCAGGTTTAGTATCATGACAAAGATATAGTTCTAAGACTCACGAGTATTTTGTTCCAGGGTCAAGAGGGCCATCACAATATTTTCCAGGGCGGTTGTCTCCAGGGGAACAAACATCATTGCCTACGACAACACTTCTGCTCGTGTTGCAGTTACTCTGAGCTGTGACATAGCAATAGTAACATATTAGTTCGGATTTAAAGCAGTGTCTAAGACCCACTACAACCTTGCTTAATTGACTGTATGGCTGATTGATACGCTGATTAATCGACTATTGATAAAATGATTAATAGGTTAGTTGATTTTACTTCCCTGCTAAAGAGTGTAAACACAACAGAACTAGTGCAGAATTTAATCAAAAGAACAACAATCTCTACTAAACATACAAATTAAGTATTAGGAATAATCAACATCTACAACATTTATCAATTTAAATTCGTGATGCAAACGAGCTACCAGATTATATATAACCGACATCTTGGTTGATTCTAAGACAACATTACAACCAGTTCCACGTTGTGTTAATGTTTAAATACACATGTATCAGAGAGATTGTAGCCCATTAAAAATAAAAGTTCTATAACCATAACACATTTAACTGCTTGGGGTGTGTGTTTTCTGCAGCAAAATCGAAAATAAAGTAGTATTTTGGCTACAATTGAAGCATGAAATTAGCGTCTCTGTGTGTGTGTGTGTGTGAGATTGTTTACCCAGATGAACTGAATTTTAGCGTGAATAGAAGTCTGTATTTTCTTACATTTAGACATTTGTATGCTGATTTTTACCATAAACTCTTTTAAAAAATTATGATAATGTATTTTTAAATATTTATTGCATATAATGCACAAGTAATCACTTCTTTGACTTCACTGATGAAAAAATAGACAGAGTAATTTATGTAAAGAAGAAAAGATTGGAGAGGACAGTCACTCACAGTTCAGGTAGTCTGGTTTGGTTTTGTAATATCCAAACTTGTCTCTTTCAAACCATGATGGTAGTTTTGCAAAGTCTACATCCTGTTTTAACGGACCTATGGAAATACAATAAAAGAAAAAAAGTAAAACAAATCACGCACTCTGTCACTGTTTTGTAAGACTCCATCTATCGACTATTTACTCATGCAGCCTTTCAGGAAAAAAGTTTTTGTTAATCTCTTATCACAGACCGCATTTGTAAGGTTACAGAATAGGTACCTGACCCCATTCCCCAGTCAAACCATATGTAGGAAATACTGTATGTATTTGACTCCATAACGGGATGAGGCAGGAAGACCCACTAGGGAGAGGAGATTAGCAGCTCTCCCCTCCTTCCTTACAGACAGCTGCTGGCTCCGAGAAAAGTGTGAGCTCTAACACCTCTCTCCCAACGACCCAAAAGGTCACGAGGCGATGTTTACCGACAATGTACTTTAACTTCTTTGGATCTCGGTTTTTTATGTATTTTCTATTTTCACGATGTCTAAGTTGGTTTGTTTCTAGTTTCACTTGTAATCTGAGGAGGGCGCTGTAATTTTGTAATTTTTTGCTCCTAAGACGAAGAATATTGCATACGTTTAATTAACTAAGATATAATGGCTTGATTTGTTCATTTATTATTAGATAATCTTGGTATTTCTTCGTTTTGGAGACATGAACATAATTAACTGGTCGATTTACCCAATCACCTAATTACTAATGTACTTTTACTTGTAATGAGGCTTCGGATCACTTTACTCAGGCTTGTATTGAAATGTGTGCAAACAACGAAGTTGTCAGTTTTTGGTATATTACTGGGGTTTAAAAATACGCGACTGGTCTATTAACTATTTTGATGAAATTAATGCTGTCCTAAGTTAACCTCACAACAAATAAGATATCTTGATATGCTCAAAATCTACTGAGTTGTGCATCAAAAAGATACTTCATAAATTTAAGCAAAAATAATCGCGAATGTCTCTTCAAGAATTCGTAATATCACTGTCATATCATAGAAATTGCTTTAGGCACTGAACATTCGCACCCTTAGTGTGCCAAAAATATACTTGAGGTAAGCTATCTGGAATTAAAAAAGTTTATTGTCTCTGTATCCTGTCTCACCATTTTGTGCATAGTATTTTGCATATGAGATATAAGATAGCGATAAAAGCAATTAAAATATAAATACAGAATGTAATAGAAATTATAAAATGCAGATTATATAAAGTATGTATAGATTATACCCTTAGAAATAATCAATCCATTATCAGTGATGTTGCCATATGTTGATTTAACCATGAAGCATGTGGACTTCATGGTGAAGGTAACACGGTTGGAATCATTTTGCCTTGGAATGTCCTTTTTTTCCACCTTGTATTGGTCTCCACGGGACAAGGACGGTTTAATGGCTGGGAGGTAGAACTTGGTGCAGCTTTCTGTTCCTGTGATGTTGGGTGAAGGACCAACTGAACGCACCTGCCGACAAGACAGAAACCATTGGTGGTTATTGCTCTCCATATTCTGGTCAGTGGACAGTGTGATGCTCTCAGAGCTTGGCTTGACATAGCCACTCTCAGTCCTGAGTCTTGGGACTTACACAGAATGTGTAGTTAGTGTCTGTAGCCACGCTTAGCAGCTTGAAGTAGGAAGTCTCGTTCCAATCGCTACGCATGCGCACTGCGTCATTTCCATGCGTGAGCAGCAGACTGGGTATCACTTGGGGGGTCTGAAATAAACAAAACAAGCATCCATTTCCTTTAGTAAAGATAAAATGAGACTGACGTATTATGAGTAACATGTGTTTTAGGAGATATAGGAGTACAGTGGAACCTCGGTTAACGAACTTAATCCGTTCTGGAAAGCTGTTCGTTATCCGAAATGTTCGTTATCCGAAACAATTTTTTCCATAAGAAATAAAGGAAATAGATTTAATTGGTTCCCAGCCCCTGTTGACTCGCTAATATTTGAAAGTTACAGGCTATATAGGTATTTTTTTAATGAGAACAGTTATAATGCAAAATAAATGGAGTTAAATAAACATAAAAACATTAACGAAAGCATTTAAACAGAAAACTTGCCGTTTTGACGGCGTGGGTGGAAGCAGGTTTGGGGAGGAAGGGGTGGAATTACTGCTTGGATTCCCCCTCCATGAGCACACGTGACATTATAAAATCGGGGGTGACTTACCTTTTCTGTGGCTTTGAGGTTAAAGGACAAAACTTGTCCAGTGTCTGTTCCTTCTGCCTTTTTTTGTAAAACTCTTGGGTAATACGACATCACATTACGACAGACGCATGCCACCTTCATACTTTGAAATCATTTCCTTTTTCAAATCATTTGTTGGCCGCTTCCTTGTCATTACCTCACTACTATTAATTGCTCTTAATCTTCTTTGGAGCCATGATTGAGGATTATCTTACTAAAACAAAGCACAACAATCACTAAATAAGAAGAATGCGCACAGATAAGGAACGACCGATCGTATCTGTGTCTCGAGCGCGAATGATGACATGCTGGTCGGTCACGTGTGGTTCACGTGGCTGTTCGTTATCCGAAATTTTGTTCGCTATCCGAGACAAACTTTTATCGAAATTTTTGTTCGTTAACCGAAATATTCGTTATCCGAGGCGTTCGCTAACCGAGGTTCCACTGTATGTGAATTGAAGAGATGATGCTTATAGCAATGATGTTGTGAATGAGCACAGACGTCTACTCTATTCCCCCAACCCATCATGTATCCCCACATCCTCCAAAGAAAATTCATGCCGATAAAAATAGAAGGGCACTGAATTGATAAAAGGAAGAGTACATATAAAATATAATCTTCTCTACACTATTTGACTGTCAAGTGTAAACCTATCTCCGAGTGGAAAAAGAGCACATTTAGCCTTTTAGTACCAAGCAGGAACTCACCACGTTCTCAGTTTACACAACCGCTTACAAATCGTTACGATTTCAAACATCTTCTTTCTGTTTAAGGACTATGATAAAAAGCTGTATTTCAGATGTCTGCTAGATCCAGCCTATGATAGAAGATAAAAGTACTAACACTGCCGCTGTCATCAGGTGTGAGTCTGTACAGGTATCCATGAATAAAGTTGTCTCGTTGGTGGGGACAAGTCTCCTTCCACATCACACAGACATCGCTGTATTCGGTCCACGTCACGTGACCACAGAGAGTAGTGAGGTCAGACATGTTCTTGGTAGATACGTGAAGAGCGGCGACTGGACCTGGAGCTGAAATACATGGACTGGAGGTAGAATGGTGATACACACGTCGCTGGAAAACTCAATACAGTGTAGATGGGTTCTAGCCTTTAATATAAATTAACAACTCCGCACACATATATGGAACAAACGTCTCCCTCCTTCCACAAGCATACACGCACAACACACACACACAAACACACAAAATACTCAAAAAGGTATTTGCGGACGATATATCTTCCACAAATCTGAAGGTCTGATTTTTGCTGCTTTAGAAGCCACGACTACACATAAAATTGAAACATTTCACTTGTGATTAATCACTTAGGTAAAGTTATTGCTTCGTATGTCGTTTCCTACCAAAACTTCTTTATGAACTTATACAGAAACTTTAGAAACAAATTACGTAAAAATCTACATATTCAGTTAGTAAGAATGCTTTACTTTGTGGAGTACTTTCGACATTAGTCGCATGAGAAGCCAAGTTGCCCTTTGCTGTCATTACAGCTACGGCCACTTTGTAGTTCCAGAATGCATAAGGAACTGATGCACTGCAGTGTCCTTTTGTTGTCTTTCTGGTTGCTGTGAGCGCACGTATGGTAGGCAGACGAAAATAAACAAATCACAAAACATTTAGATTCTTAAACACTTTTTCGTAACTTCTGATGCTTGTGTTGCTTCCGATAAAGTACATGCAAAGTGCGGAGTGTATTTGTTTAACTAGTAAAATCTAGAGCATCTGGCACACTTCTTTAAAGTTATAAAATATAAATGTTAATAAATATTGAAGTGATATGATATGCTTTAAAGATACTATTTATGTTGTGCTATACTGATGACAGACTGATCAAATTTTGCAGATACGTGTATGTTCATAATATATATGATAATATAATATATATATACATAATCTTCCCTCTAGTGTGCTGGTGTGTCATCATACCTGTAATTGCCCTTGCGGATTAATAAAGTTGTATTGTATTGTATTGTATTGTATGTTCATCACTAGAGAAAGAAAATGTCGCGAGGTGGAGAAGGATTATGCAGAAGCTACTCGTTATTAGCCACAGAGGTGAAGGTAGATATACTCATAACTGGAATCCTCTTACCCGGGACTGTACAGGACACTCTGCGAAACCAGGTTTTGTGTGGAGTACTGCATACTGTGGTCGTGTTTTCCACGCCAGATGGCGCCTGTATGGCATCGGTGATGTGAAGAGTGTAGGTCACAGGACCAGGGTCAAGGTTAGGTAATGGCCAGATGATCGTTACTATGTTTGCACTCCAAGTCACATTTTCAATCGTCACAGTCCATGGCTCTGCAAAGACATATCAAGATACTGAGTTTTACATTAAAATGGAGGCGTAAATTGTTATCGCCTGTTTAGTATAAGGTAGATATACAATGATCTTAGTTTTACACACTCATCTTAAATATTTTTTATCTCCTAAGCATTGCGTTAAGCGATTTTTTTTGGCTACGAGCAAAGAAATTAAAAAGCTCAATCTTTTAGAAATTATTGTGAATTAAAAAAAATTGTATATAACTGATGATTTTATTTTTGCATCAGGCTAACAGTAAACAAGTTTACCTAGTGGATCTGTTGTTGTCTCAAGAATAAAAGAGTTGTTTGTGTTGCCATGGTTATAGCCACAGTACCACGGCACTAAGAGCAGTGTGTAGGTGGTGTAAGGTGTGAGTCCACTGACAGGTAAGATAAAGTCACGGTCCTCATCACCCTCACACACGTCTGTAGGGATATCAGGCTGTCTTTCACAGGCTGAGAGCAGTTGACGATTTTCCTTGAAAAAAAAAGATAATGCTTTAAGTGTAAATGTTTATGTCTACAGCATATAGAGAAAGATAAGTCAATAGAATATGCTGATATGGTACAAGAAATGTTTTATGATCACAGGCTGTGCTTGTTGTCAGCAGGTTGGTTCTATTCTATGTCAATAAAGTTACTAATCTGTCACAGGACACAAATGACATTTTCTGCAATACCGCACATAGTCGAGTATACAAGCATGTACATAAAAACAGTATAAACACATGTTTACAGACATATGAACACATGCACAGACATCCCAACGTACAGACATGAACCTAAACTTTCAGAAAAAGAGAATACTATCACTCACTGGAGTACAGTATGTTTATAATTTATGAATTTTTTTTCTCTTATTTAAGTGTACAGAATATTTGTCTGTTTACAGATGATGATGATGATGATGATGATGATGATGATGATGATGATGATGATGATGATGATGATGATGATGATGATGATAATGATGTTTTGTTACGCGCTAGTATCCGCATCACAAAGATGCGCTCAATGCGCGGTGATCCCAGCAGCCACCAAACTGCAGGTCAAATGATAACTTCAAATAAATTTGAACAAGTGAGTCTTAAGATTTTTCTTGAAAGATGCAATACTATCAGACTCCTTGGTCGAGAGGGGAAGCGAGTTCCACAAAAGCGGGGATACACTTGAGAAGGATCTGAAACCCGCAGTCTTCTTGTTAGCATTCCCTGACTGAACACTCGGTCGTTCAAGTCTGAAGTGTGCTGCTGAACGAAGGTTCCGCTGAGGTTGATAACGGCGAATGAGTTCTTGCAGACAGGCGCAAGGTCGTGAAGACAGCCATATGTTAAGGTTAACACTTTGTGCTCAATTCTTTTCTCCACAGGAAGCCAATGTAGGTCACGAAGTACAGGAGTAATGTGGTCAGTTGTTTTCCTTCCTGCAACTATCCTCGCAGCTGTATTCTGCACTCGCTGTAGCCTCGACAACTCGCTCTTTGAAATCCCCCAGAGGCAGCTGTTGGCATAGTCTAATGTAGAACCGATGAGGGACACAGCAACTGCATTTGCAGTCTTCTTATTGAGAATGGGTCGGAGTCGTCCAAGTGTGCGGATATGGAAATAACATGCCTTGACTACAGAATTGACATGATCAGATATAGTTATATGACATAGACATACGGATATATTCAACTCGAAACCAAATACCCCGAAGTTTCGACACGGCAGATCACCATGAACCCCTCCAGACAATAGTTAAGTGGCTGTTGGCGCTTTGATCTGCGTGTTTGGTTATTGATGTATTGTGCTTCAGTCCAGTGACTGTAGATATGTCTCACTGACATCTTGGTCTATGAATGTCATCTGGCAGAAGAATGGCCTGGCATTCCTATTAAGTTTACAGAGCCACAGGAGTTTTGTCTGTCTTGTGTTTTTGTGTTTGCAGTGCTCAGATAGCCTGGCGTTGGCTGGGATACCTCGCTATAAGAGCTCCCACTATACGCAGCGCTGATTGTTTAGTTTAGACATGAGAACCAACAAGTTACTCTGTGTAAAACCATCTTTATAAATGTGTCTTTGACAGCGAGACGGATAAAAAAAAAAGAAGCAATATTTGTCTAGAAACCAAGAAGAATAATTCTATAGTACAGATGACTAAGTCACTAAGAGAACAAGAAGCAGTGAACGTCGACTGTAAACAAAGGGGAATAATCACCGTGATGCACGTAACAATCATGTTGACTACTTATGACAGAGTGATGTCCCTTCGCCCACCCGACTGGAGGAGACCGGCTCTCTGTCGTTTTGTTCGTCTGTGGATGTGGATGTACGTCGAGTTTTGGTTTCTTCTACTCATCTGTGATGTTTGGTGCTCCGTTCACCTTTGTTGTGGATGTTTCTTTGGTCCTTGTGTTGCGTCATTTATTACAACAGACATCTTCTTCTTCCACGAACAGCTTCTGTATTCTTTTCGTCGTTTTTCCATCTTGCTTTGATTTTTGACTGAAGATCATTCTGCGCTTCCTTCACTAATACTGTTAACTGTCTGACATTGTAGACCAGTGTGCTCCAGGCCGTTTAGCAGTGTTGATTGACGAACCACGTACGTTGCGACATGTTGTGTACATTAGATTCTGGATCTATGCGCGTCACGCTGTCGTCTGGCGATGAGATTGTATGTGTGGGCATGCGCGCGCGCGTGTGTGTGTGTGCCATCCTCCATCTTGCTTCCTGCGTGTAGCTGGCTGCTGGTGTCTTCGCTTCTTCAGTGCCAGGACTGTGCTCTTCGTATTCTGACGAATTTTTCTTTTTGCTGGGCTACAATGGACATTCAAGACATTGCTTATACCGATCTGCTTTGCGAAGATCAGCATCAAAGTCCGGTGCTGGAGGGAACGAGTGAGCGTAAATAATGATAAAAACACTGAAACTTATTATTTTTAAACCAGCATCCATTATTATTATGTTTGTGTGTTTTTCTCTATAATAAAGCGCTTTGAGCCCGCCTTTAATGGTGGGGAAAAGAGCTATACAAATCAACTTCCTTATTGATGGATGATTGGTGCATTATAATTATCTTAATTTTATTTAGTAGGACTTCATTCATAGCCATTTCTTCTTGTACTATTTTAAATAGCAGTATAGCTGCTCAACCTCAGATGAAATGTCAATGGTGTGTGTGATGCTTTACGTGCACACATGAATATCCTTGATGTAAGTATTCTTGTTTGTTTTATATATATATATATGTAAAATTATCCCCTGCCTTTTTTCTTTTGCTGGTATTTGTCACTGTTGACATCTTTTTTAACGCTGAACTTTATTTCTTATTTTTATTTCTGAATTTTACTTTTATTATTAGAACTCTATATCTCACTTCTATTTAAAACATACAAACTAATCACACTTAAAAACTAGAAGAATTACTGTTTGGTTTGTGTTCTTCTTTTAGAGATTATGTGTCGCTATCTCAGCTATTAAATCAGAACTCTCCATATCTGTGACTCTTCTATTAAATTACATTGAGTCCCCTCGCCTCCACCCTATATTATCTTAAGCTTTATTTAAGTGTCGTAATTTTGTTTTATTATCATTTGGTTCAGTCACAAAATACACAGATAATAACAATAATTCCCTCTCGTAAGGAGAATGCTCGTAGTGCTTGGAAAGAAGATCGAGCCATTGACAACATACGAGGGGCAGAAAAACAAACAATATATGAAAGATGAAAGGATAAACACCAGCACTGATAAGGAATTAAAAAAAAACCCAAAAGCAAAGAGATAATGCGAAGAGGAACCAAGTAACAAGAACTAAGAGTATCGTGATTTTGCAAAGGTAGTGAAGAAGATAAGTAGCAATAGGGGGAAAGGGTGTGTGTGACACTTTGTTCACCACCGCTCAAAACAGACTAAAAAGGCGAGCGAGTCGTCTAACAGTTTAACTGTTCGTCATATAGTAAAGAAGTCAAGGGAGGGATTAAATGAATGAGTATAAGAAACTCTGGTGTCCTGGAATAATTGCTTGTTTATGCAGGCGCATACATACACTCACCTACCCCCAAGCATCTAGTCAAATAAACATCTCTCCCCAACTGCCAGCAATGTCCCTCTCGAAACGTAGTGTAATGTGCCACGATAGCAGTTGGTGCAAAACGGAATGCAATAAAAACACATAAAGTGATAGTTCAGAAATAGACTAAAATATAGAAAGAAAATAGGGAAGAGTGCATCAAACATACCTGTTTACATTTTGTATGACTAGTTCCAAAGACCAGACAACGGCTGTTGCTGATGTTGACGACCACGTATCTCACATCACCTCTCATGGCCAGACACGAGGCCTTCATAGACACGTTGACTGACCGAGTTCCAGCGCCAGTGACAGAGGCATTACGGACAGGTTCTGTCAGCCAACAAGTGTCAACGATTAAATGAATATTTAATATTAATACAGTATTGAGATTAAAAATTATTTAAAGGACGAAGTACTTTGAGTGTGTGCGGAACATCTAATGTTATAGCCCAAGTACTTCTACGAACATTATCATTGTATTTTAAATAGAAAAAACAGAAATCAGACATCCAACATAAGTTAGTCTGCTTTAAAAGTAATTCCAAATCAACTAAAGCGGGGGTGGGGGTAGATGACAAAGCAACTGTAAAATATAAATTATAAATCTGAAATGAACAATAATAAGAGCATAGTAGGAGACAAAAGTACGAGACATGTTTGGAGATGAAGGCGGAAAGAACACTAAACTTATGCTAAAGACACGTACAAAATTAAAACAGATGCTTACAGTACACAATTTGGGAAATTCTTAATAAAATGTTCACATTAATAAGGCGTAGCGAAGCTCCCACAGGCAAAGCCACTAATTTATTTCTTTTTTGCTGACATGAAAAATATACATGCTAGTAGTTTTCAGCTTGTTAAAAGATGACAGTGACAAGGACAATTCTTTATTAACGAGATGTAAAATAATTTATCCCTCACCCTTTACGGGTGAATAGGCTAAGCATTTAACTAAGTGCTAAAAGAATAAATAGTAATGAACGTAAGGCAAGATTTCAGAAGAGAGTGATGAAAGGTAAAAATGTACAAAAGTGGTGGTTAAAACAAATATTTACGAGGGCCATGGAAGTGGGAGGTATCTCTGATGTTATATGGTCTAGGAATCTTTGTTGAAGGAGGCCTCATCAAATTTTCCTACATGTATTTTAGTAACTGGTGTAGAAACCAGCCCAGGGAGCTCAATTGCTTAAAATGGAGAGTGAGGCTTTTCCACAGCGAGCTACTTGAGTATTTGAGATTTGATTTGAAAGAAAGGAGTAGACATTATTACCAGCTCAACTCTGAAAAAGTTTCTTTCAAAATATGGAAAATTATTTTTTTTTATTTCAGTGTAGAATTATAGGAATTACCTCAAAAAACTACAAATAATTTAAACCATGTAACTGTTAACATAAAAAAAGGCTGATACAGCAGCATGCAATATTTTATTTTCATGTTAGCGAAAGTATTGGTAGAGTTCTATATTTAGAACTATAGTCAGATAAGGAAATGGTGTGATGAAACAAAAGTGACTTTACCTGAATTAAAGTAATACTCAATATTTCCTGTCCCTGCGGCCTTTTCACTATCGCTGTTAGAGACTTCTACGACGAACGTGTACTTCACATCCTGCTGCAGGGTGAAATTACAG
Source organism: Pomacea canaliculata (assembly GCF_003073045.1). NCBI lineage: Eukaryota > Metazoa > Mollusca > Gastropoda > Architaenioglossa > Ampullariidae > Pomacea > Pomacea canaliculata. Next base: position 29,807,335 of record NC_037595.1, read on the forward strand.
TTCAGACCGTTGGTAGTGCCGTTGTTAGGACTGTTAGGTCCTGTGACACTGAGACAGAAATTTCCCGGTTTTCCAATCGGACACAATTTGCAAACTGATTGTGCGATAGGTCCTTGTTGAGTCCACTCCAGCTTTATTTCTCCAGGGGCCTTCCAGGTACTTCTAAAACCATCTGGCGGGGCTGGAACTGAGAGGGGTGTGTTAAATAAACAAGGCAGGAAAGAGCGACTCCATGACGTGTCGAATAGCTCATTTTATGAACGTGTGATGTTTTCATTAACAAACAGCATTATTCTCCCATTTTAAGCAATTGTAGCTGTCTTTTACGAACTTTAGGCGAAATAGTTACCATGAGTGTTCTGTCTCTTCACTTGATTTTTTTCAAATCTAGAAAAATTTGCTGACGACAGTACTATATATATATATTATGCTTGTTGAGACCGTTTACCACAAGGACAGTTGACAGACTGATGTCATCTTCCAGCAATCTTCCGCTGAATGTCTCCATGAAAAAACAGATATTAGTAACATTTCGCAAAAAATAGACACAATCTCATTATTAACGGTAATGATATCGAATATGTGAATTGCTGGAAATTCTTGGATACCACACCTTGCCAAGAACTCAAAAGACAGCAATACAACTACAGGAAGTTGTCTGTGCGGCAAGCCAGCTCAATAACCATGGTTTCTCATTCTGCTCAGAGCATTTGAAAAGCGATTGATATACAGTTACTTATAGAGGACAGACAGTTCTTGGCATTTCAGTAAAACTATCTTCTTCCCACAGCAGTGCCAGCTATACAAAACAAGATCTGTCAAAACTACTAGTCAATAGCTCTGTGTAAACAGATGTGTATCAACTTTATACAATACAGCCATCAATACAGATATTGTGAAACTGACATAAAAAGAACTGAACTATGTATCAACTAATGATGTACTAAAACACACACACACGTATTTAGCAAACCATAGCTTCCATAAACAGCCTATACTATATTGTCCTTGAACATATCGAAAAGAAAAAAAAATGAACTCGCCAAAGATGTCTCATAGTATAACCACAACAAAGAAAAAACTGTGACAACTATAATCTTGAAAAGGAGACGTTTAGGTCATGTACTCAGAAAGTGAACAAACCCGTCACCTAAACACACCCTTCGTTAGACACCTGATGGTCAAAAGAAACCAGACAAAGATCAGTCGAGAAAAAGAGAATAAATTTCACTAGTCACACAGTAAATGGGCAATGTTTCCAAATCTTTATATGTATGTAATTTACGAGTGAGTTGTAAGTTAGGCTTTATTACATGGAACAACATCCAGACATCAGCGGTGAATGACACGCTTCACTTGACAAACGCCTTTTACGAGCAATATTCACAACTTTTACATCGGCGGGGATGTTTAAATTTTTTAATTTTTGCTTGATATTTGTTTATTTGTGCTTGTCAGAGTGTTTATCAATACCTCTGTACATGAACCAAGTCGCTAAGTGTGTAAAAGCACTTAACACATATGTGAAACAGACTTAAGTTAGCGTTGTTTAATATCTACAGACATTTTCTGGAATGATGGTTCATTTTCCATATTTGTACTACAGTTTTTTTACAAGCTCCGACATTTTGCCCGCGGGATAGGGAAATATTAATCAATGCATTATGATCTGTTAGTAGTACCATGTTTTATCTAAAAAATGTACAGCTAGTGTACGTGGGTGTGCTCTTGCTGATGTGAGTTTATTTTTCAAAATCCGTAATTTGCTGTCTTTTAACTAAACGGTAGCAGAATGTCCAGGACATGGACTTCCTGACTTGACTAATGTTCAGACACGACTACACACCTGATGCAGAATGGCAGTTGACTGTGGTTTGCACCTTGGTCTGACACCCAGTAGTGAACTCCAAAGCAACGTCGGCAGTATACTTGGTATTTGTTCTCACTTTCATGTTGCAGCTCTTCTCCTCCGCACCAGTGTTACCACATCCGGGTCTATCTATAACGATACATTTATCTTCAGTTTTCGGGATAGGACAAAGTCTGCAAGTTGTTCTTGTACAAAGTCCTGTTTGACTCCACGTCAGGTTTACATCTCCCTGGCTGTTGCAGTGACCTTGTAGGTTAGTAAGTGCTCCTGGCACTGAAAGACAAACATAATAAATTGTCAAAGCCCCCGAGTTGGAATGTGTGTTCTCAGTGAGTGTCTTGTTGTTTTTATGTTATCATGTCATTTTTATCGAGAGTGAAGGATAAAAGCGACAGATTGGACATTTTCATGCAGAATTTTATAGGACATATTGGTTTAGATCGACACTCAGTTTAGATCGAGCATCGAGGTACAGAATATGTTAATTTGTTTATACAGCGATTCTTGATTGCACATTGCTTGTACTGAACCAGGGAGACATATGGAGTAGAGTTGTATGGAAGTGTCAGCCTGTCTTAAAATATTACACTAATGTTGATTCTTTTACTTCTGTCATAATCTTTTATTGTTGTTGCTGTGCTGAAAATAATGCACAGTAAGATAGCCAACGTCAGATCTTTGTGTTTTGTTGTAAATATTGTGCACAAGTCAGTTGTGAGTTTTGTTGACCTTCACGTCTTTACAAACAAATGAACAGGAAGAGCGAACGATACTTCATAATTTCTAGTTTTCGTTTTAGTTTATGTCAACAAGATTTTAACTAAAGATATCAATAGTGTTTTGTTTTTTTTCAAATAAATGGGTTGAGTTCAGTACAAACACCAGCTTTTGAGTTCTCAAGACTCAAGATTATAACTAGCATCGTACACAGACTTTGGTATAATCTAATTTATTTTCAAATAAATTCTTTATTTTCTCTGCTTTTGTCTCACTTCATTTGCTTTCAGCCATATGCCATGGGACTGCCCTGTATACCTTATTTACAGGTTTTACAACTTACGAAACCAGGGAACAGAACCATGCCCTCCTTTGTTCTCTTCACTAGCTGCCCGTTCGTGCTCACATTTAGTAATCGTTATCTGTTTTGCTTGAATTCTTTTGAAGACACTCACCCTGTCTACTTCTAAAAGCTTCTTTTCTCTACCTCCCACCCAGAATCCCTCACCCTTTGTTTGGCCAGCGCACGCTGTCTGCTTCGGTCGCAGACTGACATCAGGGCAAACACAGTTTTATCAGAAGTGATTTCTTCTCTCTTTTCAGTCTTGAAACATTGAACTGATAATACTCTAGTCTAAATAATTTAGAGATTTAAAAGGTTGTTCGTTTCAATGAAAATAAGGAATGAGATACATTTGGTGCAAATAAAAGATATCTGTACTGTGGTTAATGTGCGTGCCTGTGCACTTGCAGATGCCCCTGTGTGGGTTGTTAACAGTCTGTAAGTCTGAACTCACCTGTTTACCCATAAAAGTGAAAGGACTGCACATAACGTGAGGTTAAGAAGTTAAAGGCGACCTACCTTGCGTACCACAGCAGCTTACTCTAGTTGATGAGTTGGTCTTAACACCTCCACCATGTATTTCGACGAAGGCGTTATATACGACACCATGTGGCAGGTTGACTGTACAGCTGAGCTCCTTTGTGCCACTGTCACTACAGCTGGGTCCATGTAGACTGACACATGTGTCAGGTTCTCTTACCGGACACAGTCTACAAACTGTTTCAGTGCAAAGTCCTGTTTGATTCCACATCACGGTTATATTCCCCTGGCTATCACAGTGACCTTTTAGGTTAATGGGTGCTTCTGGTGCTGAAAGACAGAACAGATAAACACATATTTATCCGTTGACCGATACCAGCTGTTCATTAGGCGTGGGAGGGGGAGGCCCATATTTTACATACACTTTGCAGACGACACCAGTCTGGCACCAACAGTGAACTGAAAGACCTTACAGAGAGACTGGCAGACGGGCAAATGTAAAGGAGACCAACACTGATAAAGTGAAGTAATGATTATCAACTACAATGACAAGAACAAAGAGCAGCTCGAGGTATTTAGTGATTGGAAGCAAACTATTCCAGTTAAGACACTTATCACCCCAACAGGCATGCGAGTCAGTATTACAACAGGAAATGTAGCAATAGCTAGGTTAGACAGGACATTATGCAGACAGAATCGTTTTTATGACAACTAATGTTTGTACAAGTTCCATCTTGCTGTGCCGATGCGAGACGTGGACTCTTACTGCTGATAAAGAGAACAAAATGCAAGCATTCGATATCACATTCTTGAGTATGCTGCTTGGAATCTCATATATGAAACCCAAAACCACTGATTTTGTGCGGAGTGCCAACCTGGTAGACTACCAAGATCCCCACCTGACGACACCAAAGCGTCGCAAACAGGTTTGGTTTAGTTATATAAACAGGCTAACCATGAATTCAAACTGATCATCGCTAATGTAGCTCTCTGATTTCTTTGGTCGCAACTTATGTTAACAATGACTTTGATCTTCTTAGTGCTGGGCTACATTCCATGAGCATTCACACTGTTGGGTCTTTGTCATCTGCTAAGCTTACGTCACATGATGGTCTTCTATTGCTACATAAGTGTGGTGGTGATGAAGATGATTTTGCATAATGATCTTCAAGGCGATGTTAGTTGAGACGTACATGCGAGAAATGGCACCATTGATGGACACCCACTTCTGTATGAAAAATTCTCTCAGTTTATTGTAAAGTAATAGTGTGTTAAGAATTATAGGTTTTGTTTTCTTCTACTAAATCAAAATGAAAGTTTGCAGCTGTATGGGACAGAGAGAAAAAAAACCGAGAAAAGGTTAAAAGTTCTATAATTCTCTAAAAAATATATGTCTACATTATATGCAAACATATAGTGCCACGGCACATATATTTTATTAGAATCGACATTAGGCTTTAAATATTACTTACTATTTTCTTGTAATTCACAGGTGTTTGAGTACAAATCTATGTCGAATTGAGTAACTCGCGACTACTGCAAAAATGGCGCTTGGTCAACTAAAACTTGCCTACTTTCAAGCATAACAAAGTACCTGCTTGGTTGACTTTTGTATATACATGTATATAGTGTTGGCTGTTAAAGGGACGTAATCCATGCTAGAACAAATCCTGAATGCAGCAGGAGTTTTTTCCCTTCTAATTTATTCATAGCACAATGTGTTGTACGACACTACCCTAGTAGGACACCTTCACACGAACGCGATCTACGCGGAGACAGTGGTTAAAGAAAGTCTTCACTATGCTCGTCTTGTCTTCCTTTACCGCAGTATCAAATCTTGTGTCTTTCTTCCACTGATGTTCCTCCAAGAGTGACCAGTCCCATGACGTCCCCTGATATCGTTCTAGCAGAGTATGATGGTTTATCCTGCCGCACTTGTTTAATACACAAACATGGCACGCCTCAGTAGATAGTTTCAGTTCAGGTTAATGGTTGGTTGAGCTACAGCAGCAAATCTTTTTTTTTTTTTTTGCACCCTAAAGCCCGCCAGTGGGGCGCGCGGTCGCTGCTCATCCGGACCTCGACCGATCCATCCTGATATATCCCTAAGCCTTTGCTTTCTCTAGGCTTGTATATTTTATCGTATCTATTCTTCAAAGGCCTGAGATCCTTTAAACGATTGGTCACCGTGTGGCCTCTAATTCTGACTGCGTGGTTCTTTCTTCGTGGAAAATGTTTGCCCAGTGATGCGTGAACATCACGACATTTTCTCCTTTAGATCACATACATGGCTGTGGTGTTGTTAACATGTAGCTGCGGATGATGTTTCTTTTTTCAATCAGGAAAGTAATTTTTCGTCTTGCTCTAGACCACTGGGGTACAGGGTACAGGGTACTTTAACAGAAATAAAACCTACATATTCCTATTTTTACACACACACACACATATCGCAACATCGCTTTATTTATGAGAAGATATCTGGGTTTTTAAAGGTACAGACATGTCTATGTAATCAATCTTTATCTGTGATCGAGGAACGCGACCGCAGAGAAAGACGTCAAATACCTTGGCAGCACGTAAAGATTGACGTCAGCTACCCGTATGTTACTACCTGGACATTAGTGACGTCAACGTCTGATCTAGTTTAGTCCACCGCCATGTTTGTCTATTTAAATATAGAAAGCAGTGTAATTACTCACTGTAATTAATCTGAGCGCCGCCCGGGTATTCTGGAGAAAAAAAAATACCTAAATTTTAGACGACCTTTAATTCAAGATACTCCTGCTGTAGAAATGTGATATAATTGTGATTACATTTAGAAATCTTTACAGTATGCAAGGTCTAGTGGACATTTTGACCTTGCATAAATTTAAAGCGGCTTGAAACTAAGAAACGGTTTTATACATTATATTTACATTAATTATTTTTTCTAATCTTATCTCCTTTCCGTAACAACAAAAAAAAATAAATGAAAAAGCTGTTATATTTTACTAAGCAAGCAAAGTGGGTCGCGTGTCCTAGTTGCATACTACAGTGGGAGAAGCAGTTGAAATGTAGTCTTTCCAATTTTTTTCTTTTGCATTGATGTCAACAGTTACAATATGAAATAGCATTTTAAACAACGATAACAAATATAATTGCAGTGGGTGTATTTGCGGTTCAAAACACGATAGCCCAAACATTATTATTCATCAACAGTAGAAGATGTGCTATATTGTTAACATTTCATAAAATAAAATTGGCGAGAAGAAACCCTACGAATCAGAGACCATTGAAAAGGAAATTAAGACACATTCTACTTTCACAAAATAGTTACCAACATTTCCTTTCCTCTATAGAAAAATGAAGCATAATTTTAGTTTATTCAGCTTATAATGAGGCTAAATCCCATAACACAGGTACAAGACCTGAATACGACAAAGTGACATACTTGATGTGGAGGAGCAGCTCACTGTTGTTTCTGTGGTAACCTTTTCACCAGAACCGTTGTCTATTTCGACGATGGCGGTATAATTGGCATTTGGTTGAACATTGAGATCACATGTGAGCTCCTTAACACCAGCGCCACCACAGTTGGGACCTTTTACACTGACACACGTGTCCTTAGGTCCCAGAGCTGGACACACTCTACAATGAGTTTTTGCACAAAATCCTGTTTGGTTCCATGTCAACCTGACATTGTCCGGCCTGGTGCAGCGGCCTTGTAGGTCACTGGGTGCTGCTGGCACTGATAGATATAACACATCAGTAAAGCTGCTTAGGAGAAACTAAGTCAAATCACATTGAATTGTTTACTTAAACTTGTTTATATTATCCTTGATCGATGGATGTTTGTGTAAGTTGTGTCAACTACATTTTCATTAAACGTCTGCAACAATTTGTTTTCTCGACTACACTGAGCTCAATGGAAGACACTTTCCCCAAATCTGAGTGATGCTATTCTTCTTTTCTCTAACTACATGACTACAATAATTCCTATTTATAGAATAAGGGGAATCCCAAGAGGTAACAAATATGACGAAATTACGTTCTCACTACAACAGTTGATGAGATATCGATCAGGTGTTAATTAGTCTCTAAATACCTGTTACGTTTGTGAAGAGAAATTATTATAAATAAATAATATGCTCTGTGAAACAATGAATTCGTGCTGACTTCTTGCTTCTGGTTTAAAAACTAATCCAAGTGTGTAATGATTAAATATTATTTATTCCAGATTACGATGTTGTAGACGCTAAACACTTTTTAAACACTTTTCAAAGAATGAAGAATAATTGAATTGCTACAAGAATATTCTGCTGACACTGAAGATTGATACTTGTATTTTTCTATCACTAGCGTGTAAAATTATTGTCCTTTCAAATACTATCAACTTCTATGGAAAGCAGTCTGGAATAGCAAAGTTATAAACAGTTTATCTTTTCTATGACAGGTTGCTAGGTATATAAAGAAGATATGTTGTTAAAAGATAATAAACCTTTCTATCCTTTTGTTTCTCCGGGTAAAAACAGGCAAACAATTGGCACATTGCAACATAATGTTATCCCGAGTATTACTTGAAATTAATCAGAAGATGTTAATACTTACTTGAATAAGCTTTTCGGGTGTATTGTAGTGCCTTGGTGTCATTGTCGATTAACGTATTCAACATCATTTGAACCTTGACTTCTTCACCAGGCATCAACCCAGTAAAGTTTACATCACAGCCATTCTTTGTTTTATTTATTGAAGCATGGTGGCTTGTGTTCAACTTATAATCCGAGTCCACGTTTTCGTGAACATGAAGTGTAATCAAGACTGAAGACTCCCCACGGACGTTTATGTGATGATGTACCACTGAAATCAAATAAAGCTGTCTGCACTTACTTAACAAAGCGGATCGTATACAATTCCTGCAAATTCAGGCATTCTATTTTATTAAATCTACTTTGATATTTATACTTGGGAACAGTACCAGCAATCTTGTGCTCGGCTCTGGGTTAGAAAGACACTGGTTTGATATGCCATGTGTGTGTGTGTGCGTCTTTGTGTGAATGAGTGCGTGTGTCTCTGTGTGTGTGTGTGTGTGTTTGTGCACGTGCGTGTGAGAGTGCGTATGAAAGAGAATGAAACAAATATAAATGGCGACCTTTGTATAATTCGTAGCAAGGTTCCACTAGCCTATCGCCGTTTCACGATCACCGACTGACGGTGAACCTTACGAAACCTTCATGGAACACAAATGGTGTATGGTCTCAAGAGTAAGAAGTGTACGTACAACAAGCTCCATTGACGATCATCTCCTTCTTGCAGTGACGGTGGCCAGACCCGTTGCAAAAAAAGTTGTGGTCAAAGTGCTCTCCCGTTTTGCATCCTAGACAATGTGTTAATCACAATTTCAACACAGCGTGTAAAACTAAAATCTCATTTAAATAAGCCCACTCATAATGCATTTATGAAGGCTTTCATTAATTTATTAATTCACATATTAATAGATACACAAAAACCCGTGTATTTAAAGTCACGGTTTCAAAACGATCAATGGCATAGGAATGACACAAGCAATTAAAGTTAGAAAAGAAATTTGGCGTTGTACCTCCATCTCTGAATCAAATCAGGCTTAGGAGGCAGAATAAACGAACAGAAATGATTTCTCAAGCAATCAATTCGTACTGATTTCTTACTTCTAAATTAGGAGTTAACTCAAATATGTAATAATGATATATTGTTCATTTCATATTACAATATTTGTGTATGCTTAACTCTTTTAAAACACTTTACAAAGAATTTAAAGTGAATAACTAAAGGAATATGAGGATGACATTTTCTTTCATTTTTTTCTCGTAAAAGTACCTTTTTGACAACATACCACTTCAATTGGAAATAAATATCACTACCAACCTTGTTTTAAACACTTATCGATATCAATATCCGTGGTTTTGTTGTAGAAAGTTTTGTCCTCTAATAGTGAAGTTAAGACTGCCTTGTAGGTGGCATTTGGCTGAACGTTCTCGAAATGATTGATACTTTCTTTTTTTGTTCCGTCATAGGTGATTTGCTTTCCTTTGATACAGTCATTGATAATATGGTCGTCAAGGCACAAATAAACGTGTTCCTGTAATGTCATTACATTTTGCTTCCAGCGCAGGGTGAGACGGACTGGGCCTCGCAACTCACATCGAACATTGCTGTCCTGTAACAATCCTTTCAGAAAAAAATGTTGCTTTTTAGAAGAAGTGTCAGTTTAACTTTTATCTTACTCGGAGAACGTAATGTCCTACGTATCAGATAATTAGCATTAATTTGTATGATTGTTATATGTTATAAAACTATATGCAACCAAGCCTGAATTTACATATTTCCCTACTTTGAATGCCTACATGAATTAATTTAATGAATATGTTCACAAAACATATCGTACATATGTAAAGAAAGCTCAGTACTTACCTGTTTGCCAACACTTGTCGATATCAACCTCCACAGTTTCGTTGAAGGTGGTATTATTCAGATCATATACAATTATTGCTTTATACACGGACGATTGATTAAAGATTGTGAAAAAAAAGGCGCTTTCACTTTTGACTTCGTCTGACGGGATCAGTTCTCCTTTTAAACAACTATCGTCAGACTGGTCAGACTGGTCAGAAGGACACAAGGTGACATTCTTATTTTGTCTGGGCTTCGTTTGCTTCCAGTACAAGATGATGTCAACCGGGCTTCGAACTTCACACCTGGTGCTAATGTCATTCAAAGATCCTGTCGCACAAAGGATGAAAGAAGTAACGAAAAATCTTAAAGTCTTTAAAATATTTAAAATACCTTTACATTTTGTTTATACTATAGAAAAGTAATATGTCTATAATACTATTAAATATATATTTTTTGCGCTGCTGAATTTTTTTTTTAAGTTACACAATTTTATTGACATAAAATATAGTAGGGGTGACACTAAAGACATACGATAATAGTGTTTGGTCACCCACACAAAAACAGTTGAATTGTTTCTGGGAGGATATCAACTCAAAACTGACGCTGTTGTGAACTAGGATATCTAAGATTATACTTTTTGGTTTATTTCATATAGTTTCTAAGGTATAAATTAATCTTGGGCACTATATAGTTAAACAAAAACTTGCTCAAAACTTTTTAGCTGGGAAGTTAGAAGTGTACACTTCGTGACATGAAAATCTGTCATAGGTGACGAGGTATAGCACTGTAACTGTCTTTGATGGCAGTCCTTTGTGGATATTTTAATGGATTGCGTTGACAGGCTTTTATTTCTAGTTTAACTTTATGTCTACTGTGGGATGTTGAACCCAAAAAGAACAGATTCTTGCGACTGTGGAATACAGTTGTAGAAAATGTGAATAAGTCAATAGGCTTTTATTACAAAGCAGTAGTACTGGCCCTTACCTTTGTTTGAACTAACAGGGGCATTGTGGGTGACCTGAAACAATTTAAAGTGTAACAATCAAACATTACCAGACAGGATTTGCTCTCACCATTACGATTGTTGCAGGTTAGTATGTAGCAGTCTGAATTTTATAGTTACAGATGCAAAAGAAATAGTGAAATTCACTGAAGTACAGATTATGCTTTTAAAATATTGCTGCTGCTGCCCATGATGATGATGGTGACGAAGACAATAATAATGATGATAATAACAACAAGAAGACATTTTGTAATGACGACGACGATGCTGCTGCATCAATGTTAAAAAAATCAAAACCTTATCACTTACAATGAACAAGCCGAGCAGGCTCCACCAGAATGGCGGTCGAACCATCTCTTCCGACTTGAGAGACCAACTGTTGCTACGTCACATCCTGTGTGTAATAATGTGTAGTTGTGATGCTCATATAAAACACATTGACAAGGGGATCAAGTTATAGACAGTGATAAAATGTCGTTCTCAACTTCGCAGAGTTACGGAGTTTTTAATCTACACCAAGTGTTACTTAATAACCAACAGCAGTTTTATACCGCAATTAGTCATTTTACCTGTCTTGGCTTAAAGCATCTCTATGAGAACAGAGGGTAAAACTGCCTGCATTTAGATGTCACAGCTTTCATTTCATTTTTGCGTGACGTTTTGAAGAAAAACTCGAAGATATCACAATATTTACACGAGAGAAAAAAAAAGGAGTTTCTTCCTCCGTGAACCTCACACAAAAGTGATAGTCAGTCGGTTATAATACAATTAGTCGGATTGTTGTGAATAGAGCAGTTTTGTAAACATTGATGGGTTGTCATGGTATCAGAAGAGGCACAAAGGCGGTGAAGGATTTTGTGGTCATCGTGCAGTTCATCGAGTTGGTCCTCACCTGGCCCCCACCTCATTAGTGGTTCCTCGTGGCCGTTTACAAGTAACACATTACTACTTTACCTATCGGGAGCTCCATGAATTAATAACGAATTTAATTTAATGTTTCACTTTCTAAACATAGAAAAATCACCATTATCAGTGCCTATCCATTAACTCTTTGAAAGCTCGGAAAAATCAAAAGAGCGGTTCTACAAAAGCCTAACCACATCATCAGGTCTACTACCATCAGCAACGAGCCTGTCATTCAGGACGACTTCAGCGCCAGAGCTGGACGAGACCATCAGAGCTGAGAGGATTTGCTCAAGAGGAACGTGGTGAAAATGAGCAGCAAATGACTGTACAGGTCCAAGTGTCCGAGGTTACAAATAATAAAAGTGTTTACTTTTTATTCAAGAACTTCTGACGCTCAAAACACTGTAATTATACTCTAAAGAAATACAGATTTTCGGACTCAAGATTAAGCTTGACAAAATGGAGAATCGCCTAATTACTTCCTGATACTAAAAAAATTCTCCTTCGACTAAGTCTGCTTTTGGACTAAACCTACTTAGTTATGCGATGCCTTACCTCCCTTGAGGGACAGCCTTTTTTCTCCAAAGTCTCGAAAAACGTCTCCAAAATCTGACGATGGAAGCGAGGGTGATCACGCACTTGATAATAAGATGCATCAGCAAGCAACAGGGCGCAAGGAGACCGTGACACGACTCGTTTTCCGCGAAGCTGAAGCAAAACTTCGCCAGCGACGTGAACGCTACTTCCTGATGCTCGTGCGTCACGTGACTGTGCGAGTCCGCTGGTCCATCGACATTAGTGTCGCGGTCTTTAGAAGGAGGAAGTACTAACGTTTTCATGATCTGCAGAGCTGTACCGGATATAAGCCATTGTCATGAACGATGCGACCGTTGCTAGAAGTGATGCTCATCTGACATCAGGGTCGCCGGAGACAGACTTTCTCTAATGTCAACGCCTTCGAGTTCGAGGAAGATTGCAATCACTGTTTTGTAATTAGGTTGTAGAATAAAGTATGGCTATAATTTAACAAGGCATTTCCCGGAGATCTGTTCAATAATGTTTAATGAAATTGTGCTCGTCGACAAGACTAGAGTTACACAGTAGAACTGATAAAAAGACAGACACAAAATAAAGAATTCAAAAAAATTGACTGATAGAAGGATAATAAGCAAACTACTCGATAAAGAATATGTGTGTGCGTGCATATGTGGTGTGTGCGTGTATTCAGCAGGCAGACAGACGGACAGACGCACGGACGGACAGGCTGATTGTGTTAACAAGTTCAGCGCTTATACACTTGGTATCCAAATTCACAGACAGGCTTTGGTTAACCTTGTACGCCTCAAATATTTTCACCCCGACTGGAACCTTCCTTTGTTTCGAAATTTCAGAAAAAATATTTTAAACCCAGTTACAGAATCAAGAAACTTAGGCTGTGTATATTTTAAAGACCTAGTTAAGAACCATTGGCCAACGCGTGTCCCCTTCGCATCTTTCTCAAAGTAGTTGTGTCATACTTGTTGCTGAAATGGTCACTTGGAGTTTGAATATTGCAATCTATCTTGTGTGTCTGCCTTGTGGACAGCTCTCTCGAATTGTTACAAGAAACTGTAAGCCAGACCACGTCGCTCATCTTGCTTAGAGAACTACGCTGACTCCCTGTTGAAGTTGACCGACAAACCTTAGAGTTTGATGATGAGGCTAAGATGATTACTTCATGCACGTGGTTCTCTTTGTTTGCATTTCTGCGTATATATTAGAATCTCTTTATGTTTTTTGTTGTAGTTAGGTCTGTAAATATCAATGCTTTATCCATTTTTTAAACTGTAAATCACAGATGAGACTTTAGACAACTGATTGTATAAAACACAAGCAAGATTGTCGGTATGGTGACAGTGTGTTGTAGTAAGATTCAAACTAATCGTTCTGTGTAATCTTACACTGCCCATGCGCATGCTCTGCGTAGTTTACCGAGGAATTGTTCCTGGGTGCGGTGCCTGTTGGTGCGGATTTTCTACACAACAATGCGAACCGTACATCCACTTCAAATTGCAAGTTGAAACGGAAACTGAGGCTTCATGAAATCGGTCACACCCCTTTATACACACGACTGATAGACACATTGACTTCTAAGCTCGAGGCTTGTGTTGATCAGGGCTATCTATGCACACAAATGATTTGTCTCTTTCCAAGAGATGTATTCACTCAGATTCGGAGAAATACTTTCTTGCATCAAACTTTACATTGTTATTAGCAACAAATCCCACAACTTCATCATTTCAGAACAGTGCCATAGAGTAGCCATCTAAGGAGACCTCAATGGCACATCCTGTGCAGTCTACATGTGTTAAAACAGTCAGGGTTGCAGGTCAAAGAGTTCTCCTGGAGCAGACATCTATCCCGGTGCAAATCGGTGTTTGTAAGCTGGTGTCTAACGGTGGTCATCTCGTCTGGAGGCAGCCTTCAGTCTCCATTTGCACGATGTCCTTTCACATGCACAGCAACCATTCCGGTCTCTTGACATCCAGAAAATCTGTTATAGAGACGACGGCAGTAATGTAGAGCTACGTTAAGTTAACAAATAACTTTAAAGTAATGATCGGGTGATAAGAGACGAAAACTGCTTTGAGATTTCCTTCGAGCGAGTTAGAATAGAATGTCATAGGCAAAGAAAATAAGATTTAAAAACATATTCAGAATTAATCATTGGCTTACAAAGATTACCCCTCACACTTTCATATTTTAAGTAAAGAGAGAAAACTCCGAGATCTAAGGGAAAAACTTTGTTCCTCTTTCAAGTATATTTTAGATAAACGTGTTTTTTTTAATTTTAAAGGTTTTAGCCTTTTTTGGATTTACTTTTATTTATTCTTTTATTCAATACAATGTAAGACTATATACAAATTATAAACATTAAATATTAAGAGTAACTGGGAAAAAAACACATTTTTCCTAGTCTTCTTTTGTTTCTCTTCCTTCTCTTCCGTTTGATTTTTTGAGCCTTCTACTTAGCTAACTACTGCTATAGGACTAGTGAACTACAACTGTCTCCCCTAATTCGGCCTATAAGTCTATTTGACTGCTAGTAGACATCTTTAAATATTAATATTGCATTGTCACAATCGATTACATAAATCCAATCAGAGTAAACATTAAAATGTTGGATTTTCAATAGTTTACTAAAGTATTAGGTATAAATAATAAGTTTGTACATTTCGCTTATTTTATTTCTACCTTCTCTGCCTGTTGGTTTGTCTACTTGACGTCTCTATTTCTTTGTCAACTCACAGATTGTCTTCCACCATCTTCTGCTCATCTCTCTGTTAGCGCATCTCAACCCTGCGTTCACGTCTGTGACTTGTTAACTACAGACAACAAAGTCCTAAATTAATTAGACTGAATGCTTTGTTCAATGCCTTCCTAGCTTGGTGGAATGGTGTTCACTAACTCGCTATAGCTATGGGCCACCCTACTTAGGACACTATGTGCCGGAAGGCAATCACTGAGTCAAGTGAAATAAAAGTTCGAGAGGTCATGTGAGTAGAATAGAATGTGTGTGTGGGGGAGGGATGGGGTGACGGTGGAGAAAGACAAACGACAGATATACAAGATAATCTTGACGACAAGCTTCACCTATGAACGTTGGTGTTTAAGAAGTGTGGACTTACGGTTGTCTCCTCCTTTCTGCATACGCTGAGTACGTGAGAGGTGAATGACTTCACGATTAAGGAAAGTAGACAGTATGAGTCCTGGCAGACCTTGTAGTATTTTGCACTTCTCATACAAAGGTGCTCTCACACGACAGACACGCATACAAAACAACATTAGGTCCTAGTTCAGGTGTACAGTAACCCTCGCCTAGAATACATCTCAAGATAAAACACTTTTCTTATGATGAAGATTTTGTTTTTATTTATCTCGTTAAGTGAGCTACAGTTTCCCTATCTGTTGCTAACGCTCCTGTTGTAGATGATTTATATATTCTATTTAGATGATTATGGCAGGCTAAGGTAGAATTGGGATAGGTACTATAGTATGCAAGTAAATGATCAGACAGACTGACTTTAAAATGATTCTTTTAGTCATGACGCTCAGCTTCTGAAGTTGGCAAGATCGCTGGAACTCTCGGCCATTAAAATAATCTTTGTTCCTTGTGGATGCGCTGGTGTTGTCATCCAGTAAATATTTCTGACTCTTCACGTTCCCGCCATGCGTTTCGCAACAGCCGTTGATACCAGGCACTTCGAAATTCCCAAAACGGAACACAGGAAGTCCTCGGAAACAAGCACTTCAAAGTACAACAATGTGGCACTCCGTGAGCTCTAAAAACTTCGAAGCCGGATAAGTCTGCAAATGTAGTGATTTGAACATTCTGCACACCGAAAACCTTAATTACACATTAGCGACAACCTGCGACTGGTCATAAACTCGGCACTTTAGACACATGTTAAATCAACTTTTTTTTCTATCTGCAACATTTATCGTAAACCCAAAATAACGAAATAATTAAATTAGTGGTGCCTTGATTATTAACTACATCTTTGTTACAGAGGGCAGGCAATTTGAAAACATTAAAGTTTCAAATCAAATCAGACTTTATTGTCTGTCGAGAATTTTTCTTTTGCTCGCACACATTAACTCATACAGACATTTACACACACAATTAGGAGTAAAGATACATTATCATGGTAGTTGGATCTCCGTTTAATCAATGTTTGCATTGCTTAAAGAACGACTTCTTGTACACGTATCGAACTTCGTAATTGTCAGCAATAGTATACATCATGTATCTATATCTCCTTGTCAGTCTCTAGTTCAGGTCTGACTGCCATCTATATGGATGTCGTCTACAAAGTGCAAGCTACGTATTCGCTCTAGTCAGAGATACAGAAAATGATCAAGATTTATCTGTATAATATTCTGTGAGATATTTTACAGTAAAGCGACAAGTGGATGCTTGTCAGACACCCGCTGTTGTCCAAAAGAAGCTGCAAGCTAGTAATTAACTGACTAGTCTTACTGAGATCATTGAGCATGTGTTTAGCGTTCCAATGACTTAAATGACTCCCATTTTCAAGTTAAATGTTTGTATAAAATCATGTCACAACCATTTGTAGACGATGCTGTATTATTTTGCAGAATCTAAACATATATCATTGATCCCTGGACTAGTACTGTCTTGAGGAACTCATGAATACACGAACCAGGTGACAGTCTACCACTCTTGCCTGCTGAGGGCAAGTCAGCATATCCTGTACAGGACGACTCGCCCAGTTTTCGACATTCTCAGCCAGTTCTTCCTCTGGCCTTTTGTCCCTTGACTGTTGAAAGTAGAGATACCTGGTGTCCTACAAGTGTGGCAACTATGCTTCCTGCAAAGTCCTTGGTTTTATGTTCCTTGTACCAGATCCGGCACACTTGTCCTCGAATGTCTGGATTCAAGTTCACGTTCTGACACTGTTTTTGTCTTTTTCTAAAAAGCTTGTGCCTCTATCATTAACATTTTGAACTTGTCTTTAATAGTGGTGATCAAGATTAGTACACTAAATAATGTAAAGTTGATAAAGTTTGTACAAAACAAATGACAAAATCCTAGAGTTTCAGAATAATCTTTGAAGTCGTTTAATGTAAAGCAGGATGAGGATGAGAAGGATGAGTACGATGGGAATCTTATTCTTGAAGACATAAATGATTCACTTTCAATATTCATTGATTGGCTAATGGTTTGCTGGTGAATGCAGTGAGTAGATTGTGCATAAAGTGATAGAAAGGGCTTGGTTTGATGAAGAATGCAGAGAAAGTAGCAAATTGTTGCGTAAGACACTCAAGAAATTCTGCATATCACACTATGATGGGAACAAAAGTAAATATATGAAAAAAAGAAATTAAAAAAATTTGCTTTATACAAAAAAAGGACGTGAAAATTCTTCTGTGAGATTTCTCAATCAAACAACTGAACTAAATGTTTTGGGAAAATTGTTAAAACCATCCAGGGGAAAACATTATCTCTATGCCCTATGTCTACTGAACTAAAAGTCTAACCTTTTAAGCTGTGTTTTGTGATTCAATCAAAAAAGTAACAATCCTAGATGGCAGTTTTAAAGCTCCATACAACAGCACAGAAAAGGATACCATTAGCAATTCCAGGAAAAATAAAGATGTGCTAAACAGTGCTATCTTCTAAGGAAAAAATCTTTCAAGGCAGATGGCTTAGTTGTAGAATTATACAAATATGCCTTTAATTATGTTTTACCTTTTCTTATCACATATTTTAAATATCTTTTGACAAGAGATTTTTTCCCTTGACTGGTGGACACAATTAAGAATAAAACCCTTATGCAAAAAAGGGATTGTAGTAAAACCAAAAAGATATCAAGGCATTTCCCTACTGAATTTCTCTTGCAATATTTATATTATTGCCTTTAATAAGAGAATTACAGATGGGCTGAAGAATACTGGAAACATTGATGAAGAACAAGCAGTTGTTTAGGAGATGCTATAGTACTTCAGATCAAGCCATTCCTCTCATGGATTAATTCAGAAGTGGCTACTTGACCATAAAAATTATATGTTGCTTCCATAGACTTTTATATGGTTTCAAGAAACAAAATATGAAATGTACTGGAAAATGGTGTTGAAAGAGAAAATAGTTTAACTCTTGAAAGTATTAAAATAACATGAAGAATATAAGATAAGCTAGTAAAAACTTCTCTGATTGTATTAAATGCCTTGACTTGTGGTCTCAAACCAATGGTTGTGCTACTTATCCTTGTATAAACGAAGTAACAGACACCATAAATGAGTATAACGTGGTATTCAGCTTTCCCCTAATCTAATATTGAGCTATTTTTTAGTTTTTGGAGATTAAACCTTATGATCAGACTACATGATTTATGATATTTCTGTTTAAATATGGTTTTGGTGTTGAGTGGAAATGTCAAGGAACTGGAGATGATAAACGTTTTTTTTTATATAAATCCTGAGACTGGTGGACTGTCACCACTAGGAATGGTGTGACGCTCTTAATAATAATAATAAGTGGGAATATATAAAGTGCATTATCTCAGCCAAAGGCGGACTCTGCGCTGAAGAAGATCACAAAGTAGTAACAAAGATGTAGAACAAGTTAACAAAACAATTAACAATGATGTAGAACAAGTTAACAAAAAATAACGAAAATGTAGAACAAGATCACAAATAATAACAAAGATGTAGAACAAAATCACAAAAAGGTAACAAAGATGTAGAACAAAATTACAAAAAGGTAACAAAGATGTAGAACAAAATCACAATAATGTAATAAAGATGTAGAACAAAATCACAAAAAGGTAACAAAGATGTAGAAGGAAGAATACGAGGACTCACTGCGTTATGACAGAAAAGGGAGATCACTGTAGATGTAACAGTAACTACTCCAGAGAATAATGTCTAGTGACATCAGGAGAATACTGGAACGATATTGAGTAATCTTAAGAATATGAAGAAATGTTATCATATAAAACTGCAAGAGAGTGATCATCACTTCAGTTTATTCACTGCAGCTCAAGGTCGCTGCCGAAGCGAGTGATGCACGTCGGTGTGGACTCCAGCCAGATCTAAACAGTTACACTTCAAAATAACATTATATACATTATATACCGTCCTGTTGCAAACCAGAAGAGTAAGAAAACGCAGCAGAAGCACTAGTAAACATGACAGTCCAACACTTTTATCCAAATCAAAGCACGACCACAAAAGAAATAAAATCAAGGAGAGCCGATACTCAGCCTGTTAGGCCAAGGGACAGCACTCTCACCAGATACCTGATAAATTTAGAATGGTTTAACTGAGCTTAAATGTGTTAACATTTAATTTACTCAAAGTACATGTATTTAAACTGCCCCTCGATCATGTTTTCATACAGCTGAAACTGAAAACACCTTCTTGTACGCACACAATATACGTATCCTCGTAAACAGTTTATCCCTAAAATAAATATTCCTTTGTCATTTATCTTCTCTTTGTCATCTCACACTGATGTCAGATAACAGAATGCTGATTACACCACACATTTCCACCTTTACTTATAATGCATTGGAAATAGAAGAAACGCTATAGCAACATTAGTTGAACATTAGGTTGTTTTTTTTTGTTTTTTTGGTTTTTTTTTTTTTGTGAAAGAAAAACATAATAGTTAACTTAAGTTGATCACATGACATACGGAGAGAAATTATTTCATAAATATTAACAGATGTACCTATGTGTTGCACGATTGTATGGTGTTGAATAACTTGATATCTGTGCTTGTACCTGTATGTATGGCGACTTAAATAGTCGGGGCACATCTCCGTGCACTGACATGATTATAATGGTTGTATACATACATGTTATTTATACTGTGTGAGTAAAATACAAATGAGTAAACATCTAGTGGTGGACATGCTAAATATCTTCAGTTTACCTTGCATGTTATCCTGTTGTATTATCTAGGATATTAGATTAAATGCCTGAATCATTAATAAATGTCGTTTTGTATATCTTTTCTCTCTCGCTCTCTGACACATACAAAACTCTTACACATGCATGCACACACAGAAAAGAAGAGACAAAGATGGTAGAGGGGAGGTAAAAGCTTGGTTATGCGACACACACACTAACCCATGTGGATCACTACACTCATTTATTTTCACAACTCAATTTTCACGACGCAGAGATGTCTGTAGTGTTGGAGCATACAAAATGGTTGTTATTACATTTCATATTTTCAAAGACATCGTTCCAAGTTGTAAGGGAAGGGAGATAACTGCATTTCAGTGATGTAAGAATCATTTGGAAGAGCGGAATAAAAAACAATACTAAATATGAAAAAATATTGTTCAGAACATGTTTTTCGTTAGCTTTCTTATCATCTTTGCTTTAAAACACTTTACACCGTAGATATGCTAATATTGATGAGTGCGTTAGGGTTATCTTCCAAAGTTCTATTAGCAAGCTCAAGGAATTTTACAAATAACATTAATTGTAACAAAAATAATAATCATGATAGAGAGAAATTGAAGAAAATAACCAAGATACCAGAAAAAAGGGGACAACATATAAAACGGGGGCAATTGTGTTGTACTATATGATTGACAACTGAAGGAATGCAGTACTCCGTTATCAAAAAAGTATATGAAACTGAAATAAATGCATAAATTATTGTCCAAAAAAAATCCTGGAGACAGAAACAACTGGAGGACCCGACTTGTCTGTGCTGCTTCGCAACACATTTCTAGTGGCGTAGAAAGATGCTTAACGTAGGTGGGAAAGCAAATTAGATGCTGACAGTAAACAACATTCACATTCTTGCCTCCCCAGTGTCTAATCTGATGGGGTGGCTGCCCTTCTTTCCCATGGTTCTTTCCCCGTTGAAGATTTAAAGGTGACATCAACAGTTTTTTTCTCATCAGAGAAGTCACTAGAAGGAACCAATCAAGAATGCTGATGATACACCTCCGCAGGACAAAAGAACTGTAGACAGTGTTGCTGCCTCGAGTCATCAAGATGCTTGGCCACATGGCACATGTTTCATCCCGCTGTCGACTTGCACAAACAAGAAACTGGACTGAGACGAAAATGGCGGCATGGAAGGAAGAACGGTTAGTCAAAGGAGCAGCTGAAACCATAAAAGGAAAACAAAATGTCACAATCGAGAAACACAGTCCAGTACATCATTATGATCACGACAGGTCAAGCAATGGACTTCAAAATCAAAATTAGCTAAATAAGTAGTAAAATCCATAGACATTTGGAGAGCTAGTCTCCTGAAGCTGGTAAGACGAAAAAACATCACAGATTATACACATAATATGTGTGTGCATATATATATATGCAGATACATACAAGCACTAGCTTTCTAGCACTGGCAAAAAGCTTACGAAATATACATAGCCATATATAAAAATATTTTTTGAAAGACTAGTTTTTCTTTTTAGGCTTTTCAATGTTTCTGCCATAAACACTCTTTAGGACACAGATGGTTGAATGTTTTCCTAAGTCTAATTAAAGTATTTACATTATAACTGTAGTCAATCTTTGCTAAATGTGGTTAATGTGAGTTCATCCATATTTATCCAGTCAAGAAAAGCCTGTAATATGACCTGTGAACACAAAAAGGGAAGCAAATCAGCAAACAACCTTTTAATTTCTCTCCCTTTAAGCTTTAGATGATTAATGAATTTGCTCTTGGACAGATACCTAAACATAACTATGTGAAAATGAAATAATACAAGTATTTTCTGTCTTTAACAAACATTTTGGTGAATATATAAATGTGTGCTAACGATTGCAACAAGGAAGCTTTTAGCTCTTTCAAAAAGTCAAATAAAGGGAAAGAGTCAAACTAGCCACATTTATATATATGTAAAAGTATTTATTTTATATATAAAGAACGTTACATGAGAACTCAAAACAAATGAACGTTCTAAAAACATTTTTATTTGATTTTTGTCTAATCTCTGATGTCTAACTTGTCTTTTACAGTGATTTCTTACCAAACCCTTTCATTAGATTATCTTGTGGAGTGCTTGAGGTAGACGAGCTAAAAAGCCGTGGTGTGTTTTCTACAAACTGTCCTGCAAGTTATGACAAACATAAATGACTGTAGATCGACAGGGTTTTAAATTATGATAGACATTTCTTACAGGAGTTTACAGGTTGCTGTACACATTCCTTACACATTATCAGCGGTGGTTCCAGCAGTGACGGTCCATGCGCCTGATGGTAGATGAAGGGGCTCGTGGTGATATCTCAATAAATCAAAACATAAGAGCAAGAGAAACAAATCTTATTTCATTCACATCAATTAACAAAGAGGAAACAAGTTTTTACCCTTAGTTGTGTGAGCTATAAATGCTACTTGGATATCTTTTACCTAGTCAACAGCTACTGCCTCCACAACTGTGGGGCAACATCTTGTCACCTTAGGACAGAAATTGGAAAATTCTCTGACGCTGGATTATGAGGCAGAGGTACAGAACCATACCAGGCTACCTGAATGGAGAAAACCAAGACATACATTGATCCAGAACAGTTTAAGTGTTACTAGTATAGCTCTTATCTCTACATGTCCCTTTATCATGGATCATCGGCGGTGACCTCTAGTTATACACCTGTGAAGAAGGGAAAAATGTTTTTGTTGTCACGGTTTTTGTGAAATAATCAAATCACAATTTTAGACAATGTGGCTGGATATGAAAGCTGTATGAGATAAAAATGGTTGTAAAAAATAGACACAAGATGACTGAAATTTCAAGAACAATACATACGTTTAATGGCCCGGTACACTCAAGCCGGCGGCCCGGTGGCGCAACGGTTAGCGCCTGTCACCAATACAGTGAAGATTGGCTGCCCTGAGTTCATTTCGTCTCGGGCATGCTGTTCTTTCTCTGCACTTGGCATCTGTTTACAGGGCTGGCTGCTCTCCGCAGAGGACGGTCCCAAGCCCAGCTGAAAAAGGAGGAGGGTTGGGCGTGGGGCCAGCTACCCCGCCCCGTAAAACAAATCCTTGCTACTAAAACATCGACAACAGTTATGCCTATGCCACAGGAGGGGCGAAGGGACTAAAAAAAAAAAAAACAAAACCACACACTCAAGCCGTCAGATGGCTTTTCAGCGGCCTCAGCCTCATCCATTATTTATCCACGTGATTATATGTGTAGCAGCGGATTAAAAACACAGTTTGAAGTATTGATATGGTCTTATCTTTGTATATGTTACATAACTTAAGACTAAGATATGTATCATTATATATTTATATATAGTTTATATATATGTGTGTGTGACATTTAAGCCCAGATTACTGCCGGGTTATATGTTGCATGGATTGTCTTACATTTTTTACCTCAATACCAGGTATTATTCGAGAAGGACGGAAAACACACGAAAAGACATGAAAATGAATGCCTTCAGACAAAGTAGTTCTACAGTTCGCTTGCATAATCGCCAGGAAGGGTATAAGACGTGTGTGCGCGCGTACACACACACATACACATATGCAAGCAAGTAGAACTGTGTTTCATGAAGAAAAAAATCGAATATGCATGATACGAATTCAGTTCACGGTCGTTGGCGTGATTAGGATTCTTACTTGTAAGTACTCAAATATCTGAACTATTTCTTTGTGGCCCATAGTAAAATGTGATATTGTGTATAATGTTATGATTAAACTGATACTTAAGGTAAAATACAGTTCCAATCAAATATTCATAATTATAAACATACCCATAGAACATTACATGTAATTCTTAATGTATCATTATCGTATACTATTCTGTTATTCTGTCCTTGTGTTCCAAGAATAAAGTTGGAATTCCGGGTAGAATTTCTCAAAAAAGCGACAGAATTACTGCTCGTTTTGAGGTCGAGGTTTGTATAAAAGTCGCTATGGTTTGGATGAAAACGTGAGAGCATCCAAAGTTCGGCGAATAATTATCAGCGACCGGTACGGGGTTCGTACTCAACGATCGTCAACGCCGCCAAGAAACCGACTCAGTCTGCATTCGACGACACTCGGAAATTGTTCATCGGTCATACATTAAATATCGGTAACACCCTGTACAGGAGACCACACAGGATATCTGTGTAATATAGCTTTTGGGTTGAAGCCTTGTGATAATACATGAAGTGCTGTAGGAACAAAGAATTAACTAGAAAGAAAAAAAAGTTGATATTTGATTGCACAAATATTTGACAAACTGTGTTTCTTTTCTTTCTTTTTTTTTTGGGGGGGGGGGAAGAAACATGGAGGGCTACAGAGGTTCTCGTTACGTGGGTTGCAAATGGGGCTGAAGACGATCACTTTGTATTTGCTGGTATTTTTTGCTTATTTTGTTTTGGATTTGTTTTGGCTTTTGGCACACTAGGTTCTGGTACTGCAGAATAAAGTTGAAAGGAATAAGGAGTGATTGTAAGTAGTTTTTTATGCTTCAGAAGCTGGTGTTTGTTATGGACTGCTTGATGTGGTGTCAAGCGGATGTGGCAACCTGCTCTTGCAGACATCGAGATCGTCGAGACTGTTCGGTCGCTGTCTCTTGAAAGAGTAAGTAATTAAATAAGACAAGTAAATGAACTAGGACTGTGCATCAACCCAATACCCTAACAAAAACAGAGAGCAGCAGGAGATATCAAAACCGATGTACATCCAGGAACGAGACAAAAACAAACAAAGCCGTCACCTCAAGCATGTTAGGAACAGGGGCATCACTGGATATTCTAAATAGAAGACAGAGGGTGAAGGTTAATAAATGATGAATGATACTTGTTGATAATGATAATGTGGACAGTTGATCTTCAGAATATGCTGGCTAAAGAACATACAAAGGACATCACTAATTAAAAATCTAACCTGGGGTTGTGATGTTGTCCACCACAGTAGTCGCGGAGCACCCAGCCCTTGTACACACCATGGCGCTGATCCTGGAAGTAAAACGAGAATTAGAAGTCACAAGTCTTGTCCTACAGACTGTCAATCCTCAGTCCCTTCCAATATAAATTTCATTTTAATAAATTTAAAATAAACGCATCTTTTTTTTTTTAATGATATCTCCTCTTCAATAAAAGTCTCATAAAACGTGATTCCCAGCCAGTGAAATATAAGTACTATATCTACTGGTGCCAGTCTGAACCTATTTCCATGGATTACATGCTGAAAGGACACAAATAAGTGAAAGGAGTAAATATAGATAGTTTTAGCTAGTGTACTTAAAGTGTGCGCAAAGCACGTTTCGGGAAAGTAATGGAGAATTCATGATAATGATTACATGTTGCAGGTTTAGTATCATGACAAAGATATAATTCTAAGACTCACGAGTATTTTGTTCCAGGGTCAAGAGGGCCATCACAGTATTTTACAGGCCGGTTGTCTCCAGGGGAACAAGCATCCTTGCCCACGACAACACTTCTGCTCGTGTTGCAGTTACTCTGAGCTGTGAGAGAACAACAGAAACATATTAGTTTGGATTTAAAACATTGTCTAAGACCGGCTGATATAAAAGTTCGCGAATGTTAACATGAACATGCTTTTTCATTGAAAATATTTTTAAAACGTTGCTATTTATTTGTGCTGCTGTTGTTTTGTTGTGTTAAGGAAGGTATTTAGGTTGTTGAATCTACAATTTACCTTTGTCTTAATCATAGCCACCGATACAGAGTAAGTATGCAAGTAGATGCTTAGAGAGGACATAGTCACAGTCACTCACAGTTCAGGTAGTCTGGTTTGACTTTGTAATATCCAAACTTGTCTCTTTCAAACCATGATGGTAGTCTTGCATAGTCGATATCATTTTTTAACGGACCTATGGAAATAAAATAAAACAAATCACACACAATCTCTCACTGTTTTGCAAGGTTCCATCAGTTGGCTCTTTGCTCATGCAGGCTGTTAATAAACATTTATTGTTTACCTCCCTTTACCAACTGCACTTGCTTTACACTTCTGCGCACATTTACTGTATTATGAAACATAGGCTAGAAACAAAAGCAGTTATAGCATTAAATGCACAATATGAAATACCATACATAATGTAAACTATATGCAGTATACCCTTAGAAATAATCAATCCATTATCCGTGATGTTGCCGTATGTTGATTTAACCATAAAGCATGTGGACTTCATGGTGAAGGTAACACGATGGGAATCATTTTGCCTTGGAATGTCCTTTTTTTCCACCTTGTATTGGTCTCCACGGGGCAAAGACGGTTTAATGGCTGGGAGGTAGAACTTGGTGCAGTTTTCTGTTCCTGTGATGATGGGGGAAGGACCAACAGCACGCACCTGCCGACAAGACAGAAACCATTGGTGGTTAATGCTCTCAATATTCTGGTCAGTGGACAGTGTGATGCTCTCAGAGCTTGGCTTAACATAGCCACTCTCAGTCCTGAGTCTTGGGACTTACACAGAATGTGTAGTTAGTGTCTGTAGCAACGCGTAGCAGCTTGAAGTAGGAAGTCTCGTTCCAATCGCTACGCATGCGCACTGCGTCATTTCCATGCGTGAGCAGCAGACTGGAACTCACTTGGGGGGTCTGAAACTAAGAGAACAGGCATCCGTTTCCTTTAGCAAAGATAAAATGAGACATGTATTATGAGTAACATGTATTTTAGGAGATAAGAGAATATGTGAACTGTAAAGATGCCTGTAGCAATGATGTTGTGAATGAGGACAGACGTCTATAAAGATTTACAAACCAACAATCGTTCACTGACCAAATAATCGATGGATCTAAACCAAATTGTCCTAATGTAATACTGTGAGAAAAAACATGAATTAAAATAATGTAATCCAGTATTGCTGTAATTTCTATGTACGATTCAAAAATTTTTGTTA
Organism: Pomacea canaliculata; assembly: GCF_003073045.1. NCBI lineage: Eukaryota > Metazoa > Mollusca > Gastropoda > Architaenioglossa > Ampullariidae > Pomacea > Pomacea canaliculata. Next base: position 29,834,406 of record NC_037595.1, read on the forward strand.
ATTGATACCTCAGTGATTGCCAATAAATCTCTACTTCCGACTACTCATTCTTTCATCCCCAACCCGCCCATCTATCATCACACCTTTCCAACAACACTTATGTCAATAAAATAAAAGGACACTACGGCGATAAAAGAAAGATTACACTGAAAATAGGATCACATGAAAGCGATGGTTACGATGCAGAATATGCACATCTAGCCTTTGGGTACCAACTAGAAACTCTCAGCTCACACAAGCGCTTACATTTAATAATAATTTCAAACAACTTGTTCTGTTAAGGATAATATGATTATAAAATTAGATGTCTGCTCGATTCATCCAATAATAGAAGATAAAAGTACTAACACTGCCGCTGTCATCAGGTGCCAGTCTGTACATGTATCCATGAATAAAGTTGCCTCGTTGGTGGGGACAAGTCTCCTTCCACATCACACAGACATCGCTGTATTCGGTCCACGTCACGTGACCACATAGAGTAGTGAGGTCAGACATGTTCTTGGTAGATACGTGAAGAGCGGAGACTGGCCCTGGAGCTGAAATACATGGACTGGAGGTAGAATGGTGATACACAAGTGGTGATATGAATAGTGATATGAATGGTGATACACACGTCGCTGGAAAACTCAATAAAGTGTACACGCGTTCTAGCCTTCAATATAAATAAACAAACGGTCACACATATATGGAATCAACGTCTCCCTCCTTCCACACACACACAAAACGCTCAAGAGCGTATTTGCGCCATGTTTATCTTTCACAAAGCTAAAGGTCAGTTTTTGGCTGCTTAAGAAACCAAAAATACACATAAAAAATAAACATTTCACTAATGATTAATCACTCAGGTAAAGATATTTCTTCTTATGTCGTTTACTACCGTAAACACCTTAATGGACCTACACAGAGAATCTAGAAATCCATTTGTAAACTTTACATATTCAGTTCGTAAGAATGGTGCACCTTGTGGAGTACTTTCAACATTAGTCGCCTGATAAGTCATGCTGTCCTTTGCTGTTGTTACAGTTACAGCCACTTTGTAGTTCCAGAATGCATAAGGAACTGATGCACTGCAATGTCCTTTCATTGTCTTTCTGGTTGCTGTGAGCGCACGTATGGTAAACAGACGAAAGAAAACAAATCACAAAAAATTTAGATATTAAACACACTTTTTTCGTAACTACTGATGTTTGTGTTGCTTCCGATAAAGTACACTGTAAAGTGCATGAGTTTATTAAAGCCTTTTATCTTGTAAAATCTACAGCATCTGACACATTTCTTTTAAAATTATAAAATATAAATGTTAATAAATATTCAAGCAATATTAAGATATGGTTTAAACGTAGTATTTTGTGCTAAATTAACTACTAGAAAAACGGATCAAATCTCGTAATGTCCAGCACTAGAGAAAGAAAATGTCGGTAGGTGGAGAAGGATATTGCAGAAGCTAGTCGTTATTAGCCCCAGAGGTGAAGGTAGATATACTCATCACTGGAATCCTCTTACCCGGTACATGACAGGACACTCTGTGAGACCAGGGTTTGTGTGGAGTACTGCATGGTGTGGTCGTGTTTTTCACACCAGGTGGCGCCTGTATGGCATCAGTGATGTGAAGACTGTATATCACAGGACCAGGGTCAAGGTTAGGTAACGGCCAAGTGATCGTTACTGTGTTGTTACTCCAAGTCACATTTTCAATAGTCACATTCCATGGCTCTGCAAAGTGATAACAGGATACTGAGAATTATATTAAATTGTAAATGAAAATTCTGCATACATATACATTGTAACACACACTTTATGTATCCTCCATTCTTTTATGTTCAAGATTTTACGCTTAATCAAAGGTTTCTGCAATAATAAGATTCATTACTTCTTGTTAATGTTTGGTTAGTGAGGTATACGTTTTGTCTGTCACACACTTTCGTCTTGTGCACGTTATTCAAGAATTTAATTGTAATACTAAAACCCTGAAGAAAACTTTATTATGATCTTGGATTTACATACTCACCCTAATTATTCATAATCTTTCAAACTTGGTGATCAACGATTTTATTTTGTCTATAGGTTTTGGCTACAATCAAAAAGAAATTAAAAGCTAAAATATGTGCTAAACACAGAATTAAGTTGTCATTTTTCAGTGACCAAAAATACTGTATAAGTGATAGCACGATGATCTTAGTTTCTGGCATCAGACCAAAAAAGAAGTTTACCTAGTGGATCTATTGCTGTCTCAAGAATAAAAGAGTTGTTTGTGTTGCCATGGTTATAGCCACAGTACCAAGGCACTATGAGCAGTGTGTAGGTGGTGGAAGGTGTGAGTCCACTGACAGGTAAGATAAAGTCACGGTCCTCATCTTCCTCACACACGTCTGTAGGGATATCAGGCTGTCTTTCACAGGCTGCGAGCAGCTGACGATTTTCCTTAGAAAAGACAATGCTTTTGGTGTAAATGTTTATGTCTACAACATGTACAGGAAAAGTTGAAAGATTTTGTTGATATGGTACAAGAATCGTTTCATGATCACAGGATGTGCTTCTTGTCAACTCGTTGGTCTTATTCTATGAGAATAAAGTTATTAATCTGTCACAGGACACAAATGACATTTTCTGCACCACCACAAGTGCATGCATATAGGTATAAAAGATTATAAACATACATGTTTACATACAGATATACCAACATATGCACAGACATTCTCTCCAAAGAAGGCAGATATTAAGCTAAAAAATTGAAAGTCAAGAATTCTTTCTGCAATAAAACTTTATGTGACAGCAGTGACAAGATGTAACAAACATGTCACACATTCACTTACAGTCTTTCACCAACATCCATTATTCAAATATTTAAGTGTACACACTATTAGTTATTTTACATACTAGCATAGATAACTCGAGATCCAGTATCTGAAAAAAATTGCTCCAAATTTTCTACATGAGCCTCTGTGGGCAACGGTGAAGTGGTGCAGGTTGTCTGGTTTGGCCATGTGAACCAGCAGTTTACTCTTTGTAAGGTAAGAATATATCTACGTCATCAACGCGAAAACAGATCAGGTAACGAGATTTAATAGGATAAAAAAGCAGCTTTAACAGTCGGAACCTCGTATCCTGGCCACTTTTTATGCTACTTTTATTTAATATTTTGATGTAGTTATGAATAAATATATTTTTTAATAATCTTGGTGATTTCTGTGAATCAAATTATTATGTTTTTAATATTTTATCCAATTCCTTTCTTTTCATGCCAGCTTCAAAGTTGAAACTATGAATAATTAACATGTCATTTTGTACTTGTAAACGCACTGACATAGGTAGGCAGACTGACCGATGCTTTATTCACTGAATCAAGACTTTGTATTTTTTTTATGAAACATATACTCAGAATCCTAGAAGACTAGAAAGGAGAGCTTATTTATAATTTTCTCTTAGCACCACCTATGAAGTTTTTTTTTTTCTTTTTTTTTTTTTTTTTTTTTTTTTTTTTTTTGATTTTATTTCATAATACTTAAATACACCAAACAGATACAAATAAATATACAATATTTAACATCGTAGGAAAAATACAACCACAAACGCACAAGGCACAGTCAAAAAACAAGTCATACAACACAGTATGCGCACACTTCCATGTCAACCCCATATGAATGTAAGTTAAGCACTTCTCTCAAGCCCTGAAGCAAAGCACGACAGTAACAAGAAATTACATCCAACAATCATGTGACCTAATACCTCCACACACACACATATTTAAAAACACTTTCCAGAAATGTGCAAAACACTTTCCAGAAATGTGCAGTTTGTTCTAGCATAAATCAAAATTTGAATGACACAAAAAACTGCAGCCATATTGTTCTCACAAAAACTTATTTCTCCTCCATCTTCATTGGTTGCATACCACAGACTGCAAAACACTTTCCAGAAATGTGCAGTTTGTTCCAGCATAAATCAAAATTTGAATGACACAAAAACTGCAGCCATATTGTTCTCACAAAAACTTATTTCTCCCAAGCCCTAAGCGCATTTATACAAATGGCTGATAATGAAACAAGTATTTACATATTTTAACAGGGAAGCAAGACAAATAAAGAATGTGAAAAGAAAGACTAACTAGACTATTAAAGAAAGTGTTGTGGAGACTGCCAAATGTTGGCAGTAAAGCACGAATTAAGACAGAATGGATAAAAATTGCACCAAAAATGTAAATGAAAACAGATAAAGGACACCTGAGGCTTAACACAGTTTTAGCAGTTAAACACATGGTTGATGACGTTGCCAATGAAAGTAACAGTAAGCAAGACTGTACATTTGTTCTACACCTTGAGAAAACATAAATAAACAAACAAAACAAAAAAAAACAAAAAAAATAAAAAAAAAAACAAAAACCAAAAAAACACACACACACAAAAAAAACACATAAATTTACAAAAACAAAACAAAACTATGGATTGTCACAAAAAACACAAACACAAAAGAGAAAAAAAAAAAAAAAAAAAAAAAAAAAAAAAGGGAGGAAGAGGAATGTGGAAAAGAACAGGATTCGCAGGCTTTTTATTAGACCACAATGTAAATGCATTCTCACTTAAAAAAAAAAAAAAAAAATACAAAATAAAAAAAAAAATACAGACAGAAACATTCAATGTGTGAAGAAAAGCTGCTCATATGGTATCCATTTTAGTGCAAAACATTCTGGCTTACTATTTATTGTGTAATAATATTTTTCTACATGATATCTTTTTTTTATTTCCAATACAAATGAGTTCACACTTAGATGAATATTGAAACATTTGCACCGGTAAATATAAAACTTTGCCATAATTAGAATAAGGCTGAATATCTTATCTGTCATAAGCTCATTTTGGACTCCAAATAGTATTAACTGTTTCTTTACTTCTATCTGCTCACAATGAGCACATTTTTCTTTTAACTTAGTAAAGAGATCATTCCAAAATTTTTTAACAATAATACAATCAAAAAACAAGTGTTCTATAGATTCCCTTGACTGATTGCAGAAGGTGCAAAGATCTGAATCTCTAAGTTTTATTTGATATAATAGTGTGTTTGTAGCTAAAACACGATGCAGAATACGATATTGAAACCACTGAAGTTTTGTATCCATTGTAACAATAAAAGGGTGAGCAAATATTTGTCCCCACTGAAGGTCTGGAAAAACTTTTTCCCATTTTCTAATGCATGTAGGAGGCGTCTGTGGACACAACAGTTTATTATATATACCTTTTGTGCCTTTTTTATGTTTGTTATGGCTAACAGTGGTGCATAGCATGTAGTATTTCTATCTGATTGTTTCCATAAGTGACCAATCTTTCTTTTATATCTGACAATGGCCATGATTCTACTGTAATACTCGAGAAAGTTTATATTTTTGCCATGTATTTGTTGGAATATTTCAAATTTCATAGGTATTCCATTATTATCAAGTAAATCCCCAATTTTCATAATATTACAGTTTAACCATTTTTCTACTGTTTTTTGTGTATCATTTTTGGACAGAAAAGTATTAAAAAATAACGGTTCATGCAGAAATTCTGTAAGTGACAAGGGGTAAATCTAATGCAAAAGTCAGAAAAAATAGCGAATACATCTTTCCAAAACACATTTGTTTCAGCAATATTTTCCAGAAAGTATCCTCCATACTGTTGAAAATTTAAAATCTGTGGATGAATTGAATTCAAAAGGTACTTCCAGCCTGCATTTGATGTACAAATCTTCCTTATCCATGTCAGCTTGAGTGCATTATGAAAAGCATTTATATCCATTACCTTTAGTCCCCCTTCTGAGTATTTCCTGATAACAGTGGTTTTTTTAATTTTGTGAATTTTCTTCTTCCAAATGAACTCAAAGGCTGACTGACTAATTTTCTTAAGAATATTCTTACCAGGACAGGGAAGAGTAATAAATAGATGAGTAAATAAAGACAGTATAAGGGATTTGAATACAGCGTTTCTCCCTATTGGTGTGAGATCTCTCGCCTTCCATTCCATCATAATCCTGTGCATTTTAGTAAAATTCTTTTGGTAGTTAATATTTATCACAGCTTCAAGGTCTAGAGAAAAAGTAATACCAAGAACTGTAAATGTTTCGGGATTCCATTGAATTTTTAATTGAGTCATATAGCGTGTCAAGCAGCCTCGATTAATACCAATCCAAATTGCAGCAGTTTTATCAAAGTTAATATTGAGACCTGAAAACAGAGCAAACTTCTCCAGTTCCCAAACAGTTGCTTCAAAAGATTCTTTAGATCCATCAAGAAACAATGACATGTCATCAGCAAATTGTGACACTAGGAATGATTTGCTTCCCACAACTATACCTTTAATATCAGCATTATCTCTAAGTAGAATGGAGAGAATTTCCGCACATATAAGGAAGATATATGGCGAAAGAGGATCACCCTGTCTGCAACCTCGTTCTATACGAAAACGTCGAGAGACACAGCCATTTACAATAAGGCAAGATTCTGCATCTTTATAAAATACATTTACCCACCGTAAAAGATCTGGTCCAAAATTAAAAAGTCTAAGGGTTTCTGAATAAATGAGTGTGCAATGGAATCGAAAGCTTTCTCAAAGTCCACTAGCAGTAGCAAACCTGGCTTCCGCTGTAACTGAGTATAGTATAATATATCATATACTAGTCTAATATTATCTGCAGTCGATCTTCCTTGCATAAAACCTCTCTGATCCTCGTGAATAATAGATGGCATAACTCGCTTTATTCTCTGAGCTATACAGGCTGAGGCAATTTTATATGACACATTTAATAAAGAGATTGGGCGCCAATTTTTTAACAGATGTTTGGGTTTGTCTCCTTTGGTATTAGTGTTATAACCCCTGTCTCTGTGTTACAGATAAACTGCCCATTTTGAACCCCTCATTTAATGATCTTATTAGAAATATTCCTAAATCTTTCCAAAAGAATTTGAAGAACTCTACTGGGAAACCATCATTTCCAGGGCTTTTATCATTCTTCATTTCTCTAAGAGCTCTGCATGCTTCTTTTTCTGTTATTAAACCTTCTAATTCATTCTTTTCATCTTCAGTTAGTATTGGGAAGTTATTTTTCTCCAGACAGTTTGGCTTAAACTCCATTAATTCAGACTCCTTACTTCTATACAATTCTCTATAATATGCTTCACATTCTTCTGTAATCAGTTTTTGATCGCAAAGGATTTCCCCATTTTCTTTCTCTATTGTCTTCATTAATTTACTTACAAAATGTCTTTTCTCTAAATTACAAAAGTATTTAGAATTTTTTTCTCCTTCGAAAATCCATTTTGCTTTCGATCGTATCCTCAATCCTTCAACTCTATGTTCCCTAATATTCTGTAGTTCATTTTGCAGTGCTACAAGATGTAATGTGGAGTCTTCAGTCATGTTTTCTTCTATGTTACTTATTTGTTGTTTTAGCTCTTTCTCTCTTGTAATCTGCTTCTTCTTTTTGGCAGATGCATAAGCTATACTGGCTCCCCTAATCTGTAAAAGTAACATTTCAAAAAAAAGTTGATCACTTATTTGGAGGTGAAGATCAGAAGGAGATATGGAATCCAGTGATTCACGACAATATGGTAAAGCTGCATATTGTTCTCTAGTCTCGCTAATGACCTTCTTGGCTAATTGTATGTACTCCTCATCTTTAAGAAGGGATTTATTAAACTTCCAGAATGTCTTGCATTTTCCATGATTTTTTCCTAGCTGAAGTGATATCATTATAGGGGAATGGTCAGATCTATAAGATGGTTCTATTTTTGCTGAAGTAACTTCCCGGCTAATGTTTCTGATATCAGAAAGAAGTCTAACCTAGCCTGTTGTAGTGGGTGTCTCTTGCGCCAAGTGAAACCTTTAGTCTCAGAATGCATCTCTCTCCAAATATCAACTAGATTAAACTCTTCAATAATGTTTTTTACTATTTTCCTCGAATTGGGATTATTTATTCTTTTATAGTTGCAATAATCAAGAGTTGGGTTTAACACCAGGTTCCAATCACCAGTCATGATGACATAGACTTTTTCTCGATTATGCAGCTTTTCTTTAAGTTCACTGTAATAAGCTGGACTATCAGTATTTGGGCCATGAAGGTTAACTAGCAGATAATCAGAGTCATCAATGCCCACTTTTAAAATCATAAAGTTTCCAGCTGGATCATTGTATAGATCTTTGTATTTGTATTCGAAGTTATTATTGATTAATATTGCCAGACCCTTAGCATTTGAACTGTGAGATTAAAGTAACATCATATCCCCATTTTGCTTTGACAATATGTTCTATTTTTTTAGTAAAATGAGTTTCTTGAATACAGTATACGTTGTATTTTTTTTCTTTAAGGAAATGGAGAATATCATCTCTTTTATTCGGGTCTCCCAAGCCTCGACAATTCATAGAACATATAGTTAACTTATCCATTATTTTTAATTAGAAAGAAAAAAAAAAAAAAAAAAAAACCAAACAAACAAACTAGACTGCCCAAAGAGTCATAACTGGACTGTTTCCTCTTCCGAATGTAAAACGTAACAAAGTACAGAGCAACAACATGTAACAACAAACAAAAAAGCTGGCACGGTGGCGCAGCAAGGCCACAGCATTTTGCCATGAGCGGTATTCACAGATGTATTGATGTCGATGATGTATACTGTTACAGAAAGGGATGACATAAAGGTCCCACTGTGCATCTATGTTTACGTCGGTGAGCTTTTTGCTGTGCATAAGCGCTACCTTTATTTACGGCTGCGTACTTTTTCTTGATGCGAGTACATGGGAGGGGGGAAAGAAAGCACACTCAATTCTAAGTAGTAAGAATTCGTGCAGTTTAGAATTTAAATGCACTAATAACTGTCTCTTACTTTTTTATTTAATAGAGAGAATCTCAAAGGGTGGGCTATTTAAAAAAAAAAAATAAAAATAAATAAGAAAAAAAAAAGGTAACCCATCCTTGGCTCTGCGTATTCCTACTAGCTTCTTCACTCCCCTTATTAAGGTCTCAAAGAGTACAGAACATATATATATATGAAAGTTACTTACCAGTACACACTGGTTTTTGAGGGGAAATCAAATATATCCATGAATTTTCAGTTTCTACATACCGAGTAACTACTGCTTTTTGTCATTAGTATTTCACAATTACACAAGTGGATTATCCAATGTTCTGCTTGTGTTTCCCACATCAATGTTGCTCACATCACTTGCGGCTGGCTGCTGTTCCTTGTTAGAGTCATGCTGATGGACATTTGTCTCTAACACAGGTTTCGGCGCATGTACCCAGGTAGTTGAAGGCGTCGAATAGGTGGTAGGAGAGAAGTGGGAACGTGACGGTGAGGCCCCATGACGGTCGTCCCCCATCCGTCCTGACCTCTGATGGTGTTGTCTTTGGTCTTGCTGCCGTCGTTGCTCCCCCTGACGATATCGCTGTTGTCTATTTGGTTCCCTGCTTTGTCGCTGTTGCTCTCTTGTAACTCCCACCAGTTTCTTCTCTATGGGGTTGGTGTCTCCGTTTTTGACTTCCATTATTGATAGGTCTATCAGTTTAACGAATAAACGACCTCCTGCCGCTGACCAGGCATCTAACACTCCATCGTGTTGCCGCAGACGATTTAGTCTTTGTACATTTAATTTAGTCAGGTCTTCTGTGATGACAACATTTGAGCCCTTAAGTCTATTTCTTGTTTTGATGACCTGATCTCTGTCCTTGCGCGACACGAATTTTATGATCACTGGTCGAGGTTTGTTTGTCGTCACTCTCCCCACTCGATGCAGTGTTGAAATTTTCGCACTATCAATATCTGTCAAACCAAGCACATTCTGAATCATATGCAATATTTTTTTTTCACATTCTGCAGGTGTTTCTTCTTTTCTGTCTCCCTGTATCCCGAACACACGTATGGATTCACGTCGTGAGTACTGTTCCAGCACGTTGATTTGTTCCTTCTGCTCTGCACATTGTATTCTCAAACTTTGTGATTCTTCCTCCAAGCTGTTTACTTGTTTTTGCGTTTGTTCTAAGATTTTTTTGAGCAGATCGTTTTCAGTTCTTAATTCAAACAAAGTGCTTGTAAGAATTTCTAATTTTTTATCAATTTGCTCAGCAAGTGAACATCTGCTGTTTTCTATCAGTTGTTTCATCGAATCGGTCGTTTTCTGTAAGGCCTCGAGTCTTTCTACAATAGCAGCATTGTCGCCTTGTTTGACGACAAAGGCCTGAGTGAGTAGCGTTTGTTGCCTGTCTCTAGACAGGGACGGCCTACCTTTTTTGGAATTACTATCCGATCTCTCACGAAGACGGCCTGTTCTCTCTTCTCCGTCCGTTATTTTGGAGCTTTCCATCGCACTTTCTTCAGAACTTGAAGCCTTCTTTCTTTTTTTGTCCTTTTGTTTCATTGAGGCCATAACCTGGCCCGTGTTCACCAAAGCTTAGAGTTGTTTACGAAGTCGGCAGAAGCAGAACTCACCACGTCTCACAATCAGTTATTCTTTTGTAACACAGCGGGTGCAGAAATCTTTCATTTGTACATTCCCTGATTATTTTTTACTATTTTATATATTTTTTAAACATCTTCAACATCGATTGAAGCTGGTTTAGGGAAAATTTTTTCTCCCATACACAGGAGCATGTCCGTCAGCCATGCTGAACATCGCTCACCTCTTCACCACCTATGAAGTTGTCTCAATTTCCAGTAAAATATTGCTTCTCGGCTGACTGCTCCCATAACAGAGTGGACTGTCCATACCATGGAGAAGCTGCTGACCGCCGCTCAAGACAGACACAGTGTCCCTCTCTACTTTCTTTTGAAGATCGCTTCCACCTCAGTTGATTGTCATAATAAGCCGGTCGTGGGATGAATTAATGAATAGGTATGAAAGTCATGTGTTCCGCCACAACTGTTTGCTTACACAGTGGTGTACATACATGCACCGGTCCCTTGACCATCGAGTCGTTAACTGAGCAGAGCTCACCCACTGCCGGCAATATTCCTCTCCCCACCTACTGGTTTGTGCCATAACAGCAGCTAAATCTGTATGCAATACAAATGAAGTGATACTTTAGAAGGCCATAAAAAACTAAATATAAAATAGTTTTTAAAAAAAGGTAACACCTGACTGCATATTGTATGACCAGTTCCAAAGACCAGACAACGGCTGTTGGTGATGTTGACGACCACGTATCTCACATCACCTCCCATGGCCATGCACGAGGCCTTCATAGTCACGTTGACTGACCGAGTCCCAACGCCAGTGACAGAGGCACTACGGACAGGTTCTGTCAGCCAAGTGTCAACAATTAAATGAATTAAAATACAGTATTGCGATAAAAACAATTTAAAGGACGAAGTACTTTGATGGTGTAAGGATTATGGTCGAAGATTATATCCGGAATACTTCTATTATTACTACATTTTTAACTAAAGACCTTTGCAGAAGTAAGAGAAATCAACATCCAATATCAGGTTAGTCTTCTTAAAGAGTAATCAACTAAAATCTAGTTTAAAGTGTGCTTTGGGTAGAGTACAAAGCAAAGTAAATTATAAATCAGAAATGGACAATATGGAAAGAAAAGAAAGGTTGACACGATTGAATTGAGGTATCATATAAAAAGGTAAATATCAAATGTGTAAAGAAACAGCTAAAAGAGATCGAAATGTAAATCCAAAGTGCATGCCTAAGAAGTAAAATTCAAAAGAAAACCAAAACAAAGGATAATGTGGGAAAGAACTTGCAAACAAAGTGGTTCATGTCTCAAATTTTCAGCAATCTCTATTAACTTGTAGGATTAAACAGACTGGTGGAGAATAATCATAACTTTCTTGACGATCAAAGTCATCATTGCTGAATTATTTTATATATCATTCTTTTATAAATTGCATATAGTGTCAAAATAATTCGTTTAGCTCCCACAGACAAAGAATTAAGCTAACAGCATATTTCATTTTTATTAACATGAAAAGCAAACAGATGTATTGTATTTGTAGGCCGTTTATTATTACTTAGTATCAGACACTATTAATAGCTCTATTCTCACAAAAGATTCTTTTAGAAAATGAAAGATTAATTCACTTTGTTATTTTTAAATGCCACGCCAACATTTTAAACCCTCTGTTATTATTATAGAATAAATGGCTTGCTCAGAAGAATTCGCTAGTTTAGTTTTGTTTAAACGGAGGTGTTGGTAGAGTTGTATGTTTAGAACTATAGTCGGACAAGGACATGGTGTGATGGAACAAAAGTGACTTTACCTGAATTGAAGTAATACTCAATATTTCCTGTCCCTGCGGCCTTGTCACCCTCGCTGTTAGAGACTTCTACGACGACATAGTACTTCACATCCTGCTGCAGGGTTAAATCACAGCTCAGATGGTTGGTAGTGTCGTCAGGACTGTTAGGTACTGTGACACTGAGACAGAAATTTCCCGGTTTTCCAATCGGACACAGTTTACAAACTGATTGTGAGATAGGTCCGTGTTGAGTCCACGCCAGGTTTATTTCTCCAGGGGCCTTCCAGGTACTTTGCAAACCAACCGGCGGGGCTGGAGCTGAGAGAGGTGTGTTAAATAAACAAGGAATGATAACAAATACGTGACGTGTGGAATAACTGATTCTACAAATATGTGTGTGTTGCTTTGATTCAACAAGCAAGCTGAAGTGGTTAAGTCATGTCACGCAGTGTGGAGAAAATGGTTATGAAATGACACGGGGGAGGCGGCCGACCCTATGGCTAGAAAAAACGTTACAAAGAAGTAAACCAACAGTAAACGTGGGGTGGGGGGGTGGGGATCGTGTCAGACGGGTAGATGACCAAATGGCTTTTTTCTGTTTATTCGTGCGTGTAAAAAAGTTTTAAATACCTCCGTACGTCGATCAAGTCATTAAATTTGTGATGATGCTTAACACACATGCGAATCAAACTTAAGCCACCTTTGTTTATGTGATGATTCATTTTTGCTTTCTTGTACCACAGTCTCTTCCTTTTGTTTTTGTTTTGTGCTCGCGCGATGGGGGAATATGAGTCCATATATTATGTCTTTTGCTCAGTGGTCAAATATGGCGATGTTCATAATAAAAACTGTGCAGCTGGTGTACGTGGGTGTGCGCTTGCTGATGTGAGTTTATTCTTCATAGTCCGCCGTCTGCTGTCATCTAACTAAAGTGTATCAGAATGTCCAGGACATGAACTTCCTGACTTGACTAATGTTCAGACACGACTACACACCTGATGCAGAATGGCAGTTGACTGTGGTTTGCACCTTGGTCTGACAACCAGTAGTGAGCTGCAAAGCAACATCGGCAGTATAGTTGGTATTTGTTCTCACTTTCATGTTACAGCTCATCTCCTCCACACCAGTGTTACCACACCCTGGTCTATCTATAAAGCTACAGTTCTCTTCAGTTTTTGGGATAGGACAAAGTCTGCAAAATGTTCTTGTACAAAGTTCTGTTTGACTCCACGTCAGGTTGACATCTCCCCGGCTGTTACAGTGAACTTGTAGGTTAGTGAGTGCTCCAGGCACTGAAAGACAAACATAGTAAATTGTTAAAGCTCTCGAGTTGGTCTGTCTGTTCTCAATGAGAGTGTCATTTATGTTGATGATTTTATTTTGTCGCTATATGTGATTTATACCGTGTTGAGGATTGGCTATGTGGACGGAAATGAAAGACACAGATGGGGCATTCTAATAATTTTTTTTAAAAGACATCGTTGCAGAAGTAACATTCATTTAAATCAGGTATAGAGACACAGTATATGCTAACCTGTGTAGATGTACGTGTAAACAGAGATACTTGGAAACATGTTAAAGCAGGGAGATAACTTGAGTGTGAGCCGGTCTTCGTGCTACGTGGTTATAACATTACACTTATGTTGATTCTTTATCATTATCTTTCATAATTGTTGTAGTCGAAGTAATAAACAGGGAGCCTACTTGAGATTTTGTGGTGTTGTATATAATGTGCACAAGTCAGTTGTGAGTTCTGTGTATCGTGATGTGTATACAAAAGCAGGAACAGGAAGAGCGAATGATATTTCATACATTTCTAGTTTTCCTTTTATTTTATATCAACCAGATTTTAGTTAAAGATATCAACAGTAATTTTTTTCAAATGACTAGATGGAACTCAGTAAAGAATACTATTACCAATTTATACCTGTCAGTTATGAAGACTCAGGATTATAACCAGCATCGTTATAATCTATTTTTTAAAATAAATTCGTTCTTCTTCTCTGTTTTTGTCTCACCTTTTGCTTTCAGTCATATGCCTGCAGGCTGCAATGTCTACCTCTTTTACGTAGACGTCTTGCTTTCAAACCAGGTAACGGATGACCGTTCTTATTCACATTGCATACAAGTTCTCTGTGCTTTGCTTTACTTTTTATTTTTTGAAACTCTTGCCCTGTCTACTTCTAAAAGCTTCTTTTTCTCTACCTCCTACCGAGAATCCCTCACCCTTTGTTTGGCCAGCACACGCTGTTTGCTTCTGTCTCAGACTGACACAAGGCAAACACAGTTTCATGGGAAATGATTTGTTCTCTCTTTTAACACTGGAAACTTTGAACTGATAATATTTTAGTATAAGTATTTTAGAGATTCAAATGTCTGCTGGTTTCAATGATAATTGGAGATTTCTATGAGATACATTGGTGCGAATAAAGGACACCTATACTGCGGTTGAGGTGCGTGCCTGTGCACGTGCAGATGTCCCTGTGTGCGTTGTTTACAGTCTGTAAGTCTGAGTTCGTCTGTCTACTCATTAAAGTGAAAAGACTGCACATAATGTGAGGTTGAGAAGTTAAAGGCGACCTACCTTGCATACCACAGCAGCTTACTGTAGTTGATGAGTTGGTCTTAACACCACCATCACCATGTATTTCGACGAAGGCGTTGTATACGACACCAGGTGGCAGGCTGACTGTACAGCTGAGCTCCTTTGTGCCACTGTCACCACAGCTGGGTCCACGTACACTGACACATTTGTCAGATCCTCCTACCGGACACAGTCTGCAAACTGTTTGAGTGCAAAGTCCTGTTTGATTCCATATCAGGGTTATATTCCCCTGGCTGTCACAGTGACCTTTTAGGTTCATGGGTGCTGCTGGTACTGAAAACGAAAGCAATAAAGCACATATAAACATTGTGTTTATTTGTTTTATTCATTGATCCTTTGACGAATACCAGCTGTTTACTGGGTGTCGGAGAGATGCTACCTGCACTTTGCAGCCCACACCAGTCTGATGGCAGTTCAACACCGACAGACCATCAGGAAAAAGAACAATGTCAGGGTCAATGTCCACTGTAACTGCATGAGCAAAGTACAGATTGAGGTCTTTGGTACATGGAAACACCTTTAACTTGAAAGTTTCCCAGCATATATGTACATCAGGACCACAACAGCCACAGCAAGAACACTTGGGATGGACTGAACATGGCACAGCAATATGATCAATTTTCTATCAACGCCATACTGTACAAGTCTCAATCCTGTTCTACAGGTGCCAGACATGATCTCTGCCTGCTGATACAAAGAGAAAACTACATGCATTCGATAACATATTCCTGAGGATATTGGTTGTATTCTTGGACATGAAACGCAGAATGAATGAATTTGTGTGGAGTGGGGTCATTCCTCCCTGGTAGACTACCAACACCCCTCTTGGTAACAGAGAATTGTTGGAAGCCATTTCTGTTTAATGATATGAACAGGCTATCTATCCACAACATGCATGATTTCCTCACAGAAGGCAAAGTGGTATCTATCCAGTTACCTCTGCCGACTTACTAAATGAACGAGCTTAAAGTTTGTGTCGAACATTCAGAGCAAGTTTTCAGGCAGTTAATGTGTCAACATGCCGAGTCCGCGTCTCGTATTGGACTGGTGACAATTAAGTCTTGTACACTCGAAAATTGTACCGATGTGCCGAATTCGATAGCCTAAAGGTTACCCTTCACTGAAATTAGCAGCTGAGATATTGTTGATAGTTTCTAAAGCTAAAGTTGGTTGCTCAGAGACAGTCGCAAAGGAAATTAAGACACATTCTACGTTTACAAAATAGATAACCGACATTTCCTTCAAGAGAAACAATTATTTCGGAAGAATCATAAATTAGAAGTGTGTAAAAAAATTCGTCGAAAGCTAATTTAACTTCTTCCGCTTAAACTAATGCTATAATTCCATAATACAGGTAAAAGACCTGAATAACACAAAGTGACATACTTGATGTGGAGGAGCAGCTCACTGTTGTTTCCGTGGTAACCTTTTCACCAGCACCGTTGTATATGTCGACGGTGGCAGTATAATTGGCATCTAGTTGAACATTGAGAGCACAGGTGAGCTCCTTAACACCAGCGCCACCACAGCTGGAACCGTTTACACTGACACACGTGTCTTTAGGTCCCAGAGCTGGACACACTCTACAAAAGGTTTTTGCACAAAATCCTGTTTGGTTCCATGTCAGCCTGACATTGTCCGGCGTGGTACAGCGGCCTTGTAGGTCACTGGGTGCTGCTGACACTGATAGATATAACACATCAATAAAGCTGCTTAGGAGAAACTAAGTCAAATTACATTGAATTGTTAACCTAAACTTTATTATATTATCCTTGATCGATGGATGTTTGTGTAAGTTGTGTCAACTACATTTTCATGCAAACGTCTGCAACAATTTGTTTTCGCCACAAAGCTGAGCTCAGTGAAAGACACTTATCCCTAAATCTGAGTGATGCTATTCTTCTATTCTGTAACTACAGGTCTGCAATAATTCCTATTTACAGAATAAGGGGTTGCCCTATGCTCCTCAAAGGAGCAACAAGGAATTAACTAAACAGAAGAAGAGAAATCCAAAGAGGTAACAAGTATGACAAAATTACATGCTCGCTACAACAGTTGATGAGACCAGGTGTTAAATCTGTTTCTAGATATCTGTTACTTTTGTTAATACAGATTATTCAGATCTTTGAAACGCGTCCTTGAGTCGTGTACCTAATGCGACCTATCCAACACTTGGTAAACTTCACGGTAGATACATTCCGACCAGCACTAAACTAAACCTTCTGACTTGTGAGTTGTGGTTGTGAGTTGTATGGCAATTCAAAGTATAGGTCTGACATATGGATATAAGTATTTCATAATAATAAATACTTAATTTAAGAGTTATCTTTTTAAAGAAAAGCATTACAATAAAACTTTCTTTCAGATATATTCCTATAAGTAACAACTATCCTCCTATATGTGTTTACACGTTTCTCTCTACTTATGTGTTATGTCTGCGTGGTGTTGGGTCCTGAAAGAAAATAGACACTTGTATTTTCTATCACTAACGTGTGATATTATTATGTCTCTTTGTCTACTATTACCTTCTGTTTACCTATCTTTAACTAAGGAAGGCAGTCTGGGAGAGCAAGGCTATAGACATTTCATCTTTTCTTTGACACGTTGCTAAGTATGTAAGAAAAATATGTTGGCAAAAAATACACCTTTTTGGCATTTTAAAACGAAACGAATAAACTCCCGGAAAAAATACAGGCAAAAATTTCCACACGAATCTTACCCTAGAACTACTTTAGAATTAATCTAACGATGTTAATACGTATACTGTTATAGAATAAGCTTTTTGAATGTATTGTGATGCCTTAGTGTTTCTCCCAACAGGCAACAAAAGATTGTCACATGTCAATGAATTGTACCACGAGTACTACTTTAGTATTAACCCAAATATTTTAATACTTACATGAATAAGCTTTTCGGGTGTATTGAAGTGCTTTGGTGTCACTGTCGGTTAACGTATGCAACATCATTTGAACTTTGACCTCTTCACCAGGCATCAACCCAGTAAAGTTTACATCACAGCCATTCTTTGTTTTATTTATTGAAGCATGGTGGCTTGTGTTCAACTGATAATCCGAGTCGACGTTTTCGTGAACATGAAGTGTAATCAAGACTGAAGACTCCCCAAGGACTATGTGATGATGTACCACTGCAATCAAATAAAGTTCTGTTGATAAAGCACTTACTGTAGCACATACAATTCTTACAAATTCATGCATTCTTTTTATTAAATCTACTTTGATATTTATAGTTGTGTGAGAGGACCCGTAATCTCCTGACCGACTGCGTATTAGAAAGACTTCATTAAAGCCAGCTTTGGCTGTAGAACTCTCTCTGCCTTTCCCGTGAAAATGGTTACTGAGAGAGACAGCAATATTCCACATCCACATGTCATGTGTGTGCACGTGTGAGAATGTAACAGATGTGAATGGTATATTTTCAGTGACCTTTGTATAATTCTAAGTAAGGTTCCACTAGTCTATCGCCGTTTCACGATCACCGACTGACGGTGAACCTTACTAACCTTACGATGGTGTATTGTCTTAAGAGTAAGAAGTGTACGTACAACAAGCTCCATTGACGATCATCTCCTTCCTGCAGTGACGGACGCCAGACCCGTTGCAAACGAAGTTGTGGTCGAAGTGCTCTCCGGTTTGCATCCTAGACAATGTGTTGATCACAATTTCAACACACAAATATATATATATAAGCTCATAAGAAATCAGCCCACTAATAATGTATATATGCAGACATTTATTCATTACTTTATCTAAATATATATATAAGCTTTAAAAACGATCAATGATATAGAGATAACAAAGAATAGGTTTTAAGTTGTACCTACATCTCTTAATAAAATTATAAGCTAATGAAAGAGATTAAATAAATATGCTATGTGGAACAATGAATTCGTGCTGACTTTTTGCTTCTCATTTAAAAGCTAACTCATGTGTGTAATGATTAAGTATTGTTTTTTCCAGATTACAAAGTTGTAGATGATAAACACTTTTTAAACACTTTTCAAAGACTGAAGAATAATTGAATAGCGACATGAATATTCGGATAACATTTTACCTCGTTTTTTCTTGTCAAAACTATTTCTTTTTAAAAGACACAACTTCAAATAGAAATAAATATCACTATCAACTGATAATAATACCCGTGGTTTTGTTTTGAATTAAAACACTTTTCAAAGAATATAAAGTGAATAACTAAAGAAATGTTAGGACGACATTCTCTTTCGTTTTTACTTGTAAAAATACATTTACAACATGCCAATTATATTGGAAAGAAATATGACTACATACCTTGTTTTAAACACTTATCGATATCAATATCAATGGTTTTGTTGTAGAAAGTTTTGTCCTCTAATTTTGAAGTTAAGACTGCCTTGTAGGTGGCATTTGGCTGAACGTTCTCGAAATGATTGATACTTTCTTTTTTTGTTCCGTCATAGATGATTTGCTTTCCTTTGATGCAGTCATTGATAATATGGTCGTCAAGGCACAAATAAATGTGTTCCTGTACTGTCGTTATATTCTGCTTCCAGTGCAGGGTGAGACGGACTGGGCCTCGCAACTCACATCGAACATTGCTGTCCTGTAACAATCCTTTCAGAACAAATGTTGCTTTTTAGAAGAAGTGTCAGTTTAACTTTTATCTTACTTGGAGAGTGTCATACGTATCAGATAATTATTATTAATTTCTATGATTATGTTATAAAGATTAAATGCGTCATGTGGTAGCTGTAATTGGGAAATAATAATCGCCCCATGTAGGGTCTAAGGTGGCTTGTTGACAAGCTTGAGACCCCTTAGGCAAGAAAGGGAGAAAGGGAGGGGGCATATGTGCCACTGTGATGGGTGTTGTGTGGGGCAGACAAAGTGGTTACAGCAGCCAAACATGACCAGTCTGCTGGCAGAGTTGTCAAAGGCGCTTGGGGAGATAGAGTTACACCTCAGGCCTCCCACACCTGTCCACCACGCCACTTGTAGACGGTACAGAAGGTCAGTAGAGTGGTCTTTGCCTTGTCGGTGTTGGCTACTTGATGATTGGATGATGAGAGAGTGGCGTCTCTAGAAGTGTATATGTGCTGACCAATAGCATCCCTTGGTGGGTGTGTGTGTGTGTGTCTGTGCGAATGTGCGAAACAAAACAGGAGAACGAGAACCTTGCAAGAAACGTCCCGGTCCGACGTCAGAGTAGACGGGGCAGCCAGTCAACAGTCGAAGCGACATCAGCATCTCTAGCGCCGACTTCACTTGTACCCCGAGACCGGGTCTTAAGCCAAGAGGGCGAGACTCGCGAGGAGAGACGCTTGGGTTAGAGAACCTTGAGCCAGGGGGCGTCAGTGACGAAGAACTGTCAGGTCTGCCTGCTGTCGTCAAGGAAAGCGAATGTCTACATGACATCTAGCTCGGATAGTACTGGGACTCCCTCTTTATTGTTACATGTTAAATCACATGTCGTTGAGTCTTGTGTTCAGGGAACAGTAGGGGTGGAGCCTCGTGAGCCGCGTAGTGGAAACTGAGTTATCAACGTGTGAAAATAGTGCGCATGGTCCCCTGCAACTTTGTGTAAACGTGGGTAGCAGGAGTTAAGTATAACTATCATCAACGTGCTCGGCTACCCGGGGCCAGTGTTTCCATTTCGGCCAAAAATCAGGATTGCTGCAACAGTACGCAACCCTGCATCTACACATTTCCCTAGGGGAATGCCTACAGTGAGATAGGTACAAGAAAAAAATTTAAATGATTTAATATAATGAATATTTTCACAAAACATATCGTAAACATTAAAAAAAGCTCGGTACTTACCTGTTTGCCAACACTGGTCGATATCAACCTCCACAGTTTCGTTGTAGATGATATTATTTACATCATATACAATAATTACTTTATACATGGACGATTGATTGAAGATTGTGAACATATACACATTTCCACTTTTGACCTCGTTTGATGGAATCAGTTGTCCTTTGATACAACTATCGTCAGACTGGTCAGAAGGACACAAGGTGACATTCTCATTTTGTGTGGGCGTCGTTTGCTTCCAGTACAAGATGATGTCAACCGGGCTTCGAACTTCACACCTGGTGTTAATGTCATTCAAAGTTCCTGTCGCACAAAGAATGAAAAGAGTAAACAACAACTCACAACAAAACACCATCACCACCAGCTCAACAACACTAAAAAAACCACCACCACCACCACCACCACCACCATCGGTCATAGGTGACGAGGTATAGAATTGTAACTGTCTTTAATGTCAGTTCTTTGTGGACATTTTAATGGAGTGCGTTGACAGGCTTTTATTTCGAGTTTAACTTCATGTCTTGTATGGAAAGTGGAACACAAAAACAGAACAAAGATTATTGCGACTGTGGAATATAGTTGTAGAAAATGTGAATAAGTGAACAGGTTTTTAAGAAAAACAAACAGCACTAGCGTCCCTTACCTTTGTTGGAACTAACAGCGGCACTGTGGGCGACCTGAAACAATTTAAAGTGTAACAAACATTACAAAACGGACTTTGCTCTTGCGATTCGGTTGACGACGACGAAGATGATAAAAATGATGATAATGACAAGAAGAAGGAGGATGATTATGATGTGGAGACGATGCTGCTGCTGCTGCATCACATGTTAAAATAAAACATAAAAAATTGTCACTTACAATAAACAAGCCCAGCAGGCTCCAGCACAATGGCGGTCGAACCATCTCTTCCGGCTTGAGACCAATGGAACTGTTGCTACGTCACCTCCTGTCTGTAATAATGTGTAGCTGTGATGAACATGTAAAACACATTAACAAGGAGATCAAGTTATTGAGACTAATGAAATGTGTTTGTTACCTTCTTGTTTATTTTGCTTTAACAGGTATTCAACCTGCATAATCAGTATAAATGGGTTTTCAATTGTACTACACTCCGTGAGTTTTCTCTTTAAAGTAGTAAAAATAATCCGTCATACAAAAGCTACCATCTTTCCTATGTTTACAGTGTATTTTTATTGCCTCATATCATGAAGAAGAATTGACAAAAAATTAAAAAAAACACGAACACTTCTTTAATGTTTATATTTTAAGTAGAGTATTTTGAAACTATAAAGCGAAGAATTGTTTTATTAAGTTGATTGTCACTTTTGAGAACCGACGCCAGAGGCATTATCACAAACAGGCAATAGAGAACTTCGCCATTTTTGTTTACACTTTAAAAACATATAATACAATATAATACAAGTCATTTCATTCTTTAGTTAAAGTTCAGAATAAACATAGTGGTAAGGTGGTGACACTGACTGCATTCAGATGTCAGGGTTTCAATGAGAATTTCAGTTTTGCTGTATGGCGTGTCGTTTAGAAGGAAAACACAAAAGTATCACTATATTTGCATGAAGAAAAACAAAAGGTTTCTTCCCCCGTGGACCTTACATAAAATTTACAGTCGCTTATAGCACAATTACACTATTTTGAAAAGAAATGTTCTTCTAAACATCGATGGGGTGTCAGGGTGTTAGAAGGAGGTAGTATTTATTGCGGGAGGATTTTCGTAATCATCGGGGCAGTTCATCGAGTTGGTCCTCACCTGGCACTCAGTTCTAATTGGGGTTCCTCGTAGCTGTTTGCAGGCAACATATTATTACTTTGCCTCTCGACTTCAAGTAATACACACATTTAATTTTCAACTTTCCAAATACAGAGAAATCAGCATTATAGGCTATTATAAGTTCTCAGAGTCACAGAATCGAGAGAGAAACAAGGCTATAAAGAGAGAAAAGGAACATCAAACAGTTTTATTACTATGGTAACCAGCACAGTCATACTCACAAGCTGTGGCGACAGTTTCGTTGGGCCCTGATATAACGAGGAAGTATTTTAGGACGACTGCAACTATATTCTAGAAATTACTGATCTTTTGCCTGAGACAACATCGTCAGTCAAGAGTCCACAGATCCACGTGTCAGTGGTTACAAATAATGAAGTGGTTGACATTTGGAGTCAACTTTTAATGCTCCAAGCATTTTAATCATGCTTTAAGAAATAAGATTCTCAGAATCAAAATTAAACTTGACAATGTGGTTAATCATCTACTTAATTCCTGATAATCAAAATTTTCTCCAAAGCCAAAGTTTAGTCAGAACCTGCTCGGTTATGATGCCTTACCTCCCTTGACCATCCTTCAACAAACTCTCCAAAGTCCGGAAAACCTACAAAGAAACCCTGATGATGGAGGCGAAGTTTCTCAACGCATCTGATAACACGATGTGTCAGCAAGTAACGGCGCCAGAAGACCACGGATTGTTTTCCACGAAGCTGTCGTCGCAAACTTCGCCAGAAACGTCAACGCTACTTCCTGGTGCCAGCGTATCACGTGACTGCTAGTCCATCGACATTAGCTTTGCCATCTTCACAAAGAGGAAGTACTCACGTTTCATGTTCTGCAGAGCTGTGTAAATATAAGCAATTATAATAAGCGATGAGAACTTTGCTTAATTAAAAGGATGTTCGTCTGGCATCAGTGTCGTTGGAGATATAAACTCTCTCCAATAGTCAACGTCTTCAAGTTAAAGGAAGATTGTAATCACTGTTGAGGCACTAGGATGAAGTAAGAATTAAATGTAACTGGACATTTTCCAGGTGTTTAATTGTGCCTTAAGGCAAACGTGCTGTAGAAATTATTGTTTATTAATATTATTGCTAGTAAATAGTTATTAAAATATAGTTTTGTTCTACTTTTAAAAATCAACGATCAGACTAAAACAAGAGCCTCTAGTGCCGTAGCCTTCGCCTCTTTCCTGCTCCTCTGTTGGTCACGTGACAGCTTGTATAGTGTCGCACGAGCGTGCTTAAAATGCATCTTCATGAATGTCGTGTTCAGCAATCGGGGGACACTCGTTCCCCTCTAACAGCCACACAGACCCACAGCGATGTGCCCAATCGCTACTTGGTGCACAAATGGACGGACACGCATGGGAACAGTACAAAATGCACGTTTATTAATGACGAAAAAAAAAAAGGGAGAAAAGCAAACAACAAACTACCAAACACTCGCACATAGCTCACACTGCCCTAAACGCTTGAGCGGTCCCAAAACAAAACAACCCCCACTGATGATACCGCGTGCAACACACCCCTTCCCCAGCCACCACCCGGGCAAACACTCCACGACAAAGGTACCTGAGTGGATGTACTAGAGAGGCCTGTAACACAATACAAACCGTCAGGCCATCTCCCCAAATCCCACATCTCCCATGTTACCGCTAGGCAGCCCCCCGCAGTCCCTCTCTTTCAAGTACATGTATATAAGAATGTGATGTGTTTGTAATAAAATGCTAGTTTCACTTTTTTGTACTTCGAAAACTTCAAGAAACGTTAATCTTGGCAGTAAATCAGTTTAACGGTGTAGGAGCATACAATACGATGCACTCAGAGATATGTCGGTACATTTACAGCGGACTGTAGCGAGCGTGAGAACATCTACATTTATCTAACATTAGCATATCGTGTCTCTGTCTACTATGTCGAGGAACTCTCCCTCGGCTTATGGTACGGACTTCCTACACAACAACCAGACTTTGACATTCACCTAAAAACACGCGGAAGAGACGTTGAGGCTTCATCAAACAATGTCCTCACGAATTCTAACTTGATGCTACTGAATGTAATTAAACTATTGCAATTCATCTATGACATCAGTGACTACAGACGTTAGCATACGGAGGAATTCAAATTATTATAGGCTTGACAGAGTTGCTCGTTGTTTGGTGTAACCATAGAGACCCATGTATCCCCAGCATTGACAGCAACCAGGTTCTACACACATCCCAACATTTTTTTCTGTACTCACAAAACAGCGGTAGAGTTGCTGCCGAAAGGAATCATGGTCTGAAGACCATTCCGAAGTGTTCAAATTTTAGTATGGGAGGTGTGTGCATACCAGTGCTTGTGTCTGTGTGTCTGTGATTATGTCGCTAGAAAAAAATGGATTTTCAATTTTTGTCTCTTGTGTAAATCTCCTTGATATCGCGTTCATCAATATGTTAGAAACAGTATTTGTGTTCATATCTGTATTTCAGTACACAATTTAATTACGTGTGTGTGTGTGTGTGCATGCAATTTTTTTCTCAACATGAAATATTACTCAATCAATATGACACATTTTGCACAAACTATACAAAAGTATAAGCAAGTCTTTTAAAAATTCTTATCTTACAAAGTTTGTCAGTTTGTAGACAAGAGAGTTTTCTTTCAGTTTCTTTCTTAATGTGCCAGCTTCTAGAAAAGACTAAAATAACCGCAGTAGAACTAGTATTTCGTGTTTTCAAAGTTCAAGCAGGCTGAATAGCGAAGAAGACAATATATAACTTTTAAAATCTTTGTGATCTGGTACAAATTAGCTTGCTTGTTTGTTTGTTTGCTGAATATGGCATAACGAAGCAGGACTACCTTATCTGTATTCACAGATATTTGTCATCCTTCCTAAACACTTGACTACTTCGCACAAATCACAACGATTTGATACTTGATTAAATTTTGCGAGGGCAGAAAATTCATGAGAGAGAGAGTGTGTGGATGGGCGTGGTCGGTGTGGATGGGTGTGGTCGATGTCATGGTGGAGATAATTATTTGCCCAGCATGTTGAACAGTGTGAGGAGAGACTCTGGAAGTGTTTCTAAAAAACAACTCGGATGTAGAGAACAGAATGTTCCCACAATCATTTACGATAACGAGGTTAAGCGGAAGTAAGGACAGGCTACGGAAACGGGCTACACCCTACACTCTCATCATGGACCTCATCCCTCTGAACATGTACCTCACAGTCCTCATTCAGGAGACAGGACATCAGTGGGATGTGCAATCCAGACTTTGCTGTCAGCATAGAAATGGCATAGCCCCCATCAGCCTGATGTGTGCATACAGGTGACAGAACTTGTTCAACCAGGTCAAAAACCAAGACCTGAGAGTTAGAATTCAGGACAACAAACACAGCTGACAAGAGACAATAGGACTGGACGGAGACAATAGGGTGTCCACGAGAAAACACAGACCACGATCTCAAGGGTCAAGGATCCCATCAAAGAAAACGTGCAGAAAAATACTTTATCTGATGTTATGTGTAAAGTAGCCATCAATGAAAATACAAAGAACTATATAACCTATCTCTCTGAATTATTAATTCTTTATCACCCACGTCAGTCTCTTCAGTTTGGTTTGACCTCCTTCCTTGTGCATACAATAGACATGTGTGTGTGTGTGTGACTATTACTATTTATATTTTCCAAAGATGATCAAAACTCAGAAGATATATATATATATAAAATGATATTTTATGTAGGATTTTGTGTTCAACCTGCTATAACAATACTAATTTAAATTGTCTCTGTGTGTTGTCCGCTCATGCAAATTGGAGCAAACACTAGTAAAACAAACACGCCTTGACACAAATTAGCATTTTCCGTCGATAGAAGTATTAACATGTTCAAGAAAGATAAATGATATTATATTTGTCAAGAAATCAGCCAATGTTGACAGATACCACACACACACTCACAAACACACTCAAGCTCTTGGCCGCACTCATGAATACTTGCACTTGCACAGATGTTGATACCTTACTTCTCAGTTTCTTCTGATTTATCATTACTTCTTCTTTTTTATTATTACTACAACAGGCAAGTTTTCATTACATCTGATGTAATTTTATTTATTACAAGTAACAAGGTAATATGGCAAACAGGTTTAGACTTAGTACGATACTCTAATTCTGGTATCTTCGCAAATAAAGATTTTTCACTTGAAATGGCCTCTCTGTGCCATCCTTGTCCTCGTGGTTTGGCCACAGGATACCAGGATGTCTGTCAAAGAGCTTTCAAGCCTCGGTCTGCTCATGGTTACTCTTACACATGCTTCGCGTTTCACTGTTTCCTTCTCCTGTCCAAGTGTCTGAAGGGAGCCTGTCTTTTTACGGTAACAACCTTAAGGGCTTCTAGGATTTACCTCTTTAGTGAATTTAAATAGCTCCCTTACTACTGCAATATTTTCTCCTACTGTCACTTTTATCGTTGCACTCTGTTATTTGTTTTTTGTTTGTTTTCTTAGCTAACTTAGCTAACTTCTATTTACACAATTTTCTTCCTTCTTTCTGGCTTTTGAAAATTTCTTTTTTTTTCCTTTCTAGTATCTTTCCTTTTCTTTTCTGCTTAATAATATTATTTTCAAACGTGCTCTAAATCATGTGACTTAGATCGATGACGACCTGGAGTCAGGTTCGGACATGTCGCTTGGACTCAGCTGGATGGTCAGTGTTAGGATGTGCACTTAGACCCCGAGTAGTCTTGCCAAAGCTACACATTTAGAAATGAAATACTAGATGCTAGATATGGATGGCAGACATGTCTCAACTTCGCAGATAAAGATAATCGCATTCCAGTCTAGCGCGATATCCACATCACACACATGCCTAATTGGCTATACCACAATCAGATATAGCTTTAACCTCATAATCAGGATGGTGTATGTGCCGGAATAAGATAAAGTAAGAGTATTATGTAAGAGGGGCTTTGCCAGCAAAGAAGCTTAGACACTACAGTCGTCATCAGGTCCAGGCTGGCAACTGGCTGAAGCTGCTAGTGGCGGGCTTTGGGGTCATCATTGTACTGGTCGACATTTCTTACAGACAAAATTCTTTTTATAGGTAAGTCGTATGCTTTGTGAATTTTCTTGCCACATTTCGCTACTTCCTTTATTTAATCACACTGACTGCATGGCGTTTTGAACGTGTTATCTCGTACCTCTGTTGACCTTACCTGTTATTGCAGAAAGCTGGACAAATATTTTCTTTTCTTTTTAATGTATTTTGCTCGTGTAATCAACAAATATATGATTGTTATTTTAAAATTTATTTAAGGGTGTAGTGTAGTGCAGAAGACAACAGACTGAAGATTTAGTCCAGGGATAATGAACTTTCTGTACGCATACGTCGGCGTTCTGCTTCGTGTTTCACTTTTCATAAAATGTTAGACTGGTTAGCTTATTGGAGGAATGTTTTAATCTCATTACATAAACTATCAGAGAAATTTGCGAGCACAATTACTTCTCTCTATGTATATCATACATTAAAGCAATATTAATACAATATCATACACTTCATCAAATGTCTTTTGTTGACTTTAACTTGTAAATATTGCAGAAAAAAAAACCCGATGAAAACATTTGATATCTCGGGTACTTACAAAAGGCTAAGACAGCTTATAACTTTTTAATTCTTCTTCTGCTAAAACGGAATTAATAATTTAACCACCACAACAGCCAGAATTATCTTAAGTTTATTGTAACGATATCGAGTTCGAATACCAGATCGTGCAGAAAGACCCTGTAGGTGCCTTTGCAATATGGCGACGCGGAAGTTAAAGATGACTTGTGGTCTCATCATCACTGCTGTTGGTGTGAACTACATCATCTCAGGACTTGACAGCAGTGCTTAATGGTCGCTTTTCCAAGTATAAATAATATGTGTGTGTGTGTGTGTGTGTGTGTGTGTGTGTGTGTGTGTGTGTGTGTGTGTGTGTGTGTGTGTGCGTGTTCGTGCATTTGTTGGTACAGTCTGACTTTTTCACTGTGAGATTCCAGGTTTCCAATTGTTTTATTGAGTAGGCGTGAGTCTGAGCATATTTCAAGGGGAACAACCGCAGCCATCATCATTAACCTTTTCATAAAGTGTATTGTGTAAAATAAAAATACGATTAACTTTCGATAGTATGAATTATGTAAGATGTACAGAAACATCATTATTTTACATCCGAACATTGATAGTGATTGAGATTATGTTCACAAAACCACATAAACTAAATAAATGTGAAATCACTCTTTTAAACATTCATAATGAACTATTTTAATATAATCTCAGTTGATCAAAAAAAAAACCCCAAAACTTTCAGTACCTAGAGCTATATGTTGGTCCGGTCCTATGTCCATCTATACTGTTTATTTATATATATATAGATGGGTATATGTATCCATTTCTTTGATCTTTTCAGTCTTTAATGCATGCAATATATGTGTACACTCAATTATAAATTTATGAAGTCGTTTAAACAATGCAAACAAAAGTGCGAGGATAGGATGCAGATATGATCTTGTTGTCTGTCTGACAGATCGTGTGGCTGTTGTTTACCGTTAGCGTCCAGGTGACTGGACATCACACACCTGAGTGAATCGGAGAGCCACAGGGCGTGAAGAGGCCGCCATGAGCCGGGCACTGGCACTGCTGTGTGTCTTTGGCTGTCTGTATGTAAGTGAAGTATCGGTGTGAGTGTAACATGGTAATATGTAGGTAAAAGTATTTGTGTGAGTGCAACAAGTAGAACTTAAAAAAGTTTTTAAGCAGGAATGAGTTTTTAAAATCTGAAACAAGATGTTGTGGTAAGGTGATGACCGTTTTATAAGATCGTTCAGCTGCCCTTCTGTATCTCTCCACCTGTTCTCTCCGCTGTTTTTGTCAGAGCGGGTTTTCTCAAAGTTACCGCTAGTTATCTATCATGTTCCATCTAGATGTCGCCACCTCTATCCACTCGCTCATTATTAGTGTTGGATAGATAGGGGCAAGTGTAACGGATTACAAGGTGTAACATAATGGCCTGTACATTCAGGCTCACCTCTACTAACGGTGCCCTGTCATGCAATGGATGACTGACTCTAGCATCCATTCAACACTTTATTACGACATTGAAACAGACGCATCCACACAATCAACGAAGATATAAGTACACGTATGTAAGGCACAAAATATAATTAATAAAAGAAGAAATTTGAAAAAAGGAGAACATGTATTTACACCAAGGTCCGACAATTGCACTCTGTACTGAAGTCTGGGTTTGAGACAACTGCCTCCGAAACTATTTTTCTTCTCTTGTTTTTTAATTTATTTTTGGGTTTGTTTTTGTGTTTGTTTGTTTGTTTTTTGTTTGTTTGTTTGTTTTTTTTTTGGTCTCGGTCAATATTTCATTGCAGCATACCTATAATCCACAGACTACGTCTGTAATTCTCAGTCCAGTGATCCGCGACTACATAATGACTCTTAATTTCAAATTGTATATTTAAACAGGTTTTGAACTTTCTTTAAACACTAAAATTGTTATTCTAGTGAGTGAGTTAGAGAGAATTGCAAGTCTGTCTGCCCTCTTCTCGGTCTCTTGCTATGGTGTATGTGCTTTTTTCCTCCCACCACCGTCTTCGTCGGCCAAGCTGCAAATGACCATGACCATGAACATGACAATGACCAACTTTATTTGTCACAGAGGGCAATTTGTACATTAGAAGGTGCTTTAGTCACAAAAGTAAAAAAGCTTTCGGTGGACGATACTGTCCCCCTAGTTGTTTATATTGTCTTCCAGCACCTAGCATCCATTGTCTCCTATGCAGTCTTTTTAAGTAGTTTTCAAGTTCGCTCTCAACAACACCATTCCGCAAAAAATCTTTGATAAGGTCTCGCCTCTTAACTTTTCGGTCTGCTTCTGGGAGAGTTGATAATCGCTTATCCAGTATCCTGGTGCTCACAAGGCTCACCAACCCAAGGCAGCGTCTTCTCTGAAATTATTATTATTGGTAGTATTTTTATTATTTCTATGAGTTAAATGGTGGTGTAAAATGTATATATATATATCTCAACTCTATTAAACAAGTTACAATACTCTTAAAGAAAAAAGCACAAATCAGTTATATAAAGAACTGTAACTATACTATAAACTGTCATTTATAGTATCAAGTCTAGCGTAATATTATATAATATTCAACGCGTGGTAAGTAAAAATCATCTCACTTATTTTTATGTAGTAGGAATATGAGAGGAAAGATAAACTAATGCCTTTATTTAAAAAACCCCAAAGAAGAAACTGTTATTTCACTAAGCATCATTATCATCATCTGTTTTTTCTTTCTTTGAGCAGACCTTTGACGGTGGGGTAAAGTAGCCATTTAATCAACCTTATTATCAAATTATTCAATCAAAGAAAGAACATAATCATAAATCCCTGTCTATATGATAAACAGCTTATGAAATGCTGAAGAACAGTGCATTCCTGGTTAAAATAAAAATTCCTCTAATTGATGCCATTGAAGCAGTAAAGTTCTAAGTGTAAGAATTTAACAGCCTTCATTATTTTAAAAACCCGATAATTGTAATTTCATTAAACAGGGTGTCCTGGCAGACATCTGTAACCAAACTGGTGAGTCTTATACCTTTTCAATATTTAGTTTAAGCTTCATTTTGGTAATGTGTGCCTGACTTTAATCCCTTCTACACACAACATCAACAAATGTCCTTGTTTTCATGTTTTTCTGTTTTAAAAACATATTTACTCAAACAGTTAACGCCTAGTGTGCTGTGTTTAACACAGGATCGAGTAATGTACCAAACTCTGAAGGTTCGTTCCGTGTACAATACTCTAAGATCAGTGCTGAAACATTAAATTATCCCTTGTATGACAGAATTTAAGAGTCGGGTCTTGTGCTGGTTGTTGGTCGTTGGAGTTCTTTGTACAGTAGAGAAATGTTAGAAAATATCCTCTCGTGAGAAATGACGGGAGTCTGAGCGACATCCAAACACACATTATCAACAAGCATTCGGGGTTAAGCATTGCTCTCACGTGGAAGCGAATATTACTCAATATAAAAGACAGATCACGTACAGTTACTCTTTTACTTGCCTGCTCTTCTGTCTTTCTATCTTTGAATTAATCTACAGATAAGAAATATTTAACAGAAACAACGTGTGTTTTAGCACCAAGTGCTGCCAGCGCCCAAGACAGACCATTAGGTCCAGGCAAAGTGGAGGTCCAGTTCTGGGCCAACAGCTGCACGGAAAATGTCACCTGCACCTTGTGTCCTCCTAGCCAGACAGCCAAACCTCTTGATGCACGTTTTAAGGAAAATGGAGAATCAACTTGCATATTTACAAATTTGGCACAAAATGTCCACTACACCGTAAAGTTTGCATGTAGTGGAACTGCAGTTCAACAGAAAAAAATTGACTACTATTTTAACTCAGGTAAGAAATCGTCTTAACGGGACCATCATTTTAGCAAACCAGTTACAAAATATCAAGCTTATGTAGATACTAGCACATCCCAAAACATCGAAACAGGTTGGGGGTGGAAGGTTGAAGGGGTTTGTTTGGTTGATTTCTTTGTATGTGTGTTTGTTGATGTGTGTTTTTGCGTGTTAGTGAGTGTGTGTGTGTGTGTGTGTGTGTGTGTGTGTGTGTGTGTGTTTTGGTGTGCGTGTGTTTGTGGTTCTGGTGCCTTTGTGTATATATATATATATGTGTTTGTGTGTGTCTGTTTTTTGTGTTTGTGTCTGTTTTTTGTGGGGTTTTTTTTTTGGTGTGTATATGTGTGTGTTTTTGTGTGTCTGCTTTTTGTGTGTGATATTTTGTGTCACTTTACAGAACCTGTAAGAAGTAGCCCTGTTGTAAGTACTTGGTCCCGATCAGCGAACATCATGATGGAGGCCTTTTGTATCGCCATGAAAGTAGACATCGGGTACATGATGGTCAACATCAGAGGGGACAACATGGACACGAGCTGTGTGGTGTTCCCGACGTGTGACTACTGTAATCGCAGTTTATGTCGTCAGGTATGTCATCATCGTCACCTCCACCCCTATGACCCCTGTACTTTTATTGTGTTCTAGACATTTTACTTTTGAAGTAGCCTTCAGTTTTATTATATTTAATACTAAACTACCGTCCTACAGTAAGACAAGTCAGTAATGTGCTCATAAAGACATACCTGTCAGATGCCTTACCTGTACTTTTACTGGTACAAATTAATTATCAAATATTGTTTTCAACTCAAAGCATTATTCGTGAGTAAATATCAAATTACCACATATAATGCATGTCAGTTGTTTAATACAACACACTTTAGAAACCTTATATATACCAAAAACTTTATTTATAGAAAAAAAACGATTTTTATTATTTCACAATAAAATACTGGTTTGGAAATATTTTATTTCAAATTTATTATATATTTTTTGTACTCTCAGTGAATTAATGTGCCTAAAAATATTTCCCTCACGCATTAAGGAATAGAACTTAATTATGATGTTTAATATTTTTTAACATCTACCTTAGCTCAGTGGGTAATGAAAAAAAAAACCCAGAGCTAAACGCAGATTTAAAAGACATGATTCCACTTATCACCTGCACAGCTACGGAAATCTCTAATCAGTTAAAAGTAATTTAGAATTGTAAACAATTTAAGATTGGTAAATTAATTAATTGGTAAATTATTAAACTAATTAGAAGGCTTTTCTTATCGCTAGCCTCCGTCATCGTGTGGACATCAATCAAAAATTGATTTGGAGAAATGCGATGAACAGCCCGGCTACATCAACATCACTTTGCCCCTCGATAATCTTCGGCCATCAACAGACTACACGTTTGACTTGTCTTACATCTACTGTGACCTCAACACGAATATCATCACGATTTCTACCCTGATTGCAACGACTGGCGCTGGTGGTGAGATGTTTTATGGGAACACAACTCTGTCATATTCTGGTTACTTTACTCCTCAGATAGACATGTACATGTAGTCTTTAATGAAGTATCAGCATTTCAAAACAAAGTATCACAAAAGAAAACTTTTCTTTAACAACTTGGTTGTTTTGATAGTTTTGCCGATTTTGGATACACTTGGACTGTTTATGACATGCATGGGTTGCTTTGTCGGAAGATTTAGTCTCCCTGTTGCACAGAAATCATTGAGGTGTGTCGTGACTAGGGTGTACACTGTAAATAACAGTGAGTCCGTGAACTGATTATACATAATATAAATCCGTTCTGATCTGGTCTCTTGACATACAACGACTTCTTATTCTGACACAAATAATAGAAAACGTTTTGAACGGCTACTGACTTTATTTCAATATAAAATAAAATGACTTGACTTCTTAACTTTCGAATAAGTATGTATATAAAGACAAACACGAACGGGCATACCTATATCTGTAACACAACAAAGTGTAGAATTATGTAGAATTTGTGATACTTAGAAAGGTTGACTAGTGGCAATGTTGAGAATGGTTGTACCAACGTGACGTAGTACACTTATCGAAGTGCAAATCGTAGGGATAATTAATTAACGGATGGGTTTTAGAGGCTGAAATGTACAGGTTAGTTTATATCGCCTATAACTACTGATATCTAAATAACCCAGCAAACCGTTCAGGTTGATTTTTATACTAAAAAAAAATTCTTTTTTTATCTTAAGCATAACATATTTACAGTTTAATTCAATAGATTGATTTTAGTAGGAATATTGTTACACTTACCAATTTTACTATTTTTGTAAAGATCCAGTTGACGTTACAAACATCAGCGCCACATCCATGGGATCTAGAAGTGTCACTGTGACCTGGACCTTACCTTCTCCTGACCCCGCGAACTACACCCTGTACATCAGAGACGGTGACCCTCGGGTCGGAGAGGCGGGAACAGGATGTGACGTGGACACAACGTTGCCGATCATTATACCCTGGAATGTGACCACATGTAGGTGAAAAAAGGTTTTCTACTATTGTAAAAAGTAATCCGTTTGGATTCCAACAGGTGGGAAGAAATCGTAGGGGACGTTTAAAAGGTAAACAGTCTTGCCGTGTGGATAGTAAAAGTCGCTGATCGGATTCAGGGGCGGATACTAAGGTGGAGAGACTGTTACCTATCATAGTAAATCATGTATCCATGTCTTCTGGATAGTAGGCAGTAACAGTTTTTCTTTTAATACACCATCACATCCCGCTGCAGACTATCTAAGAAATGTAGTGACCTCGCTTATCACGCGTTTACTGCGCTGTAGTAACTACTCATGATGCTAATACAATAATGTGATATTCTACTTGCTTGACACAATAAAATAATATACGGGGTCATCCCGGTCATGTCATCACACATCGTGTACAGACGGAACAGATCAAATAACCAGCGGGTGGGAGACGCCGCTAAACTATTTTCTTAGTGAAGGGGAGATAAAAATTGCTTATAAGTCCATCGCCACGCGTCTGGGTAGCACGCCTCTACCCTGTCTCCGCCACGGCGACGACAACGACGACGACGACGACGATGATGATGATGATTTTATATATTTTTATTGTGGACACATTTCCTGTCGAGACGTTTCTGACTCTGTGCAATATTTTATGTAATCAATTTTGTACCTGCTTACAATGGCTACAAACTGACAGGTGTGTCTAACCTGAGTGTTAACTTCTATCATGTAACATCGCTGCTCGGTCGACTGTCGTTTCCCACAGACAAGGAGAACTCTATCCAAGGCCCCCGTGTCATCCCGGTGCCCCACCCCTTCTGGCAATACCAGGTGGCGGTGGTGATGTCTACTGAAACAGGCAACTCCACCCCTCAGTGGGTTACAGTCAGAACTCTTCCTGAAAGTAAGTCTGTGAACATTTTACATCAGCCACGTGTTATATACAGCCATTACACATTTAAGTACACAATACCCGAGATGCTCTTTAATCTAAATATATCTTTACTCAATATTTTAACCTTTCTTAATGCGCTATGTCCTACAACCCTTATGCTATTATGCATGTGTGTGTATATATTTGTGTGGTCCATGTCACTCCATTTAATTTCAATACTATAGGACGTCTTTTGATTCTACCGATAAAGTTTATTTTCTGCCTCTGTGTGCGTTGATGGATAAATAAAATGGCGATGTTGCTTGTGGTGGTTTCTGATTAAAGGCCCTGGTGCTGTTTCTCACCTGGATGTAAACACAAGGAAGCTTGTAAAAGACAGTATGAAGTGTGGCAATGCACCCTGGGAGTCGTACAATGATGTCTGTGTGATGTGGGAGGAGGTCTGTCCACGTGAGAGAGGCGACAACATCACAACCTACGAATACAGTCTTAGTAATGGCGACACACATGTAAGTCTGGATGTTATACATACTACAGCATGTTGTAATATCACACTAGGTTCATAGTATTACAAGTGAATATGGCCAGATAATGTGATATCAATGTCTGTGTATCAATATTTTTTCTTATGTGTTAGTCTTTCACTTACACGTTCAGTCCTTTCTTCCTCTCTTTAGATTTCTCTTCCTCTACTATGTCTGGTTTTGTATTTTTTTGTGTATGTATCAGCACAAGCCTACATATTGTGGTACCCATAAACTTTGAGCAAATTACTAGCTTATAATAAATGAATATAATAATTGACTCCTAAATATTATCCATGACGAAGACATAAAAATCCAAGTCATCCGCAATCACGAAAAGGGTAGGAGTTAATTCAGCCGGATTCATATTCCGGTTTTCAGTCTTAGGACATGGCATAATTTCCTGACTTACACATCAATATTGCCCAGCACCAAAGCCTGCTGAACTGAAAATCAAATATTTGTTCAAGATTTTGTGAGATGTATAATACAGATTAAGTTTTGTATTTGAAGGAGACAGATTATGTGAACTGTAAGCCGGGGGATAACGAAGAGAATCACGGGATGCGCCAAGACAGGACAAGGACCACGTGCAGCCTCCTGCTTCCTGTGGACACAGGATCCAGCTACACACTTTGTGTAAGTGAGGTTTTCGTGTAATGAATAAACTACAGAAACAGTGTGGGATGGACGCTATCATGTTCTTGGCATTTTTTTTTCGCCTCATTCTTCAGATGACGGCGATAGGACGGACATACAAGGGTCTTACCAACTGTATCAGTTTTCAAGTCCCGACGATTAAACCAAACATCACTGATAAAGAACAACACCAAGCCCACGAAATATCGACACAAAGACAAAAGACAAGCTTCGCTCTTTCATTGACATCTTATTGCTTCATGACATCGGACACCTATGGAAGAGTAGTCATAAATGGATTTGTGATTTCCAAAAGTAAATCTTTTATTTATTTTTGCCTATTTAAAGAGGGAAAGAAAATCTACCAAACAATTAATCTTTTAGGAAGAATCTTTAACATATCACTAACAAAAGAGAAGTAAATACTTTATTTTTTTCAAAATAGTAAAAGAGATCCTACTTAAATTACAATGTTGTTTACAATTAAAACACATTAAATTGGTCCTTTAGAAGACCTTTGTTATCATTATCTTTTCCTTTCAGCCTTAAGTTTGACATAAAACAGGGTACACGGTATAAACCAACCAATTGTATAGGAAATGTATATGTTTAATTTTTTTATACTTATTTCTGTGTCTTTTAGTAATCCGTATAAAGAAACATTTAAAAAAACTTTAATAACTCTATTGGGTTGGGGTATATATTTATGTTTACGCAAACATTCGTGTGTTTACGATTGTAAATTATCGAGAATTTCATTTATTTTTAGAATCATGGACAAATGAAGGTAATTTATCTAATCTACCGACATGGTACAATAGATCCATGGGCTACTACCAGATTCGACCATCTTTTTTAAGTAAGTGCAGCAAAGTAAAATGAACAGAGACAGGTAATAGCTATCTGTGTGCTGGTTATCACTAATTATGATGATTGGTGATTATGATTACTGAATGCGCATAGTAATTTCACATAAAGTAGGGCACAGCTAAGGAAGGTCTGATTAGGTCACTAACATTGTTAAATCAAGTTTTTTGGAAGGCTTAGTTCAGTTTCAAATTAGTATTAAAACTAAAGTACCCATAAACTCTAGGCTCCATTCCCATGTGTTTAATTTCTTTTATTCGACTCCCCCCCCCCCCACTCTTCAGCTGCTTGTACCCGACATTAGTTTTTGAGCACCCAGTCTCCTACACGTGTGACCACATCATTAAAATAACACTTGTACCTCAACCATCAGTATTCTAATAATGCCTATGTTTTTGATAAAAAAAAAAGATAGTTTCAATGAGGTTAAATGGAGAAAAATATCAACTTGTTGATTCAAACTCGATGTATGGCTGCTGACCCACGTGTCATCGTCAGTCAAGCTCAAGACATTGTAACCTGTGGATGTTGATATGCTTCAAGAAGCAGAAATAAAGATACTCTAGCTGGGTGATGTACTTAGTTGTTTGTTTTAATATTAAGATAGGATCCTCTACAATATCACACAAGTGATGGGCTCTCACACTTATATGAGTTTTACCAATAGCAAGCTTGACAGCCACGTTCACGGTGTCAGTAAAATGGTCACAAGTCTATAAACCAACGAAACTGCAGGCATTGGACTGGCGTCATCTACTTTTCAAGAAGAATATGCAATAATCTTCTAATGTTTCCATTGTGAGGGAGAGAGAGATAGAATAAAAATGTTCTTTCTTCTAAGCTTATGAATTTTGCTGAAGCTTCATAGTACATTGATTTGTTGTAGAAAATAAGGAGTCATGTAGGAACAAACAAGACTTGATTGTTGGTAATGAGAACTGTGACAACCCACTGTACCAGCCATACTGCAATGGACCCCTTGATCCTGGTTCCACATACTCGTAAGTGTAGTTTGCTTATACGTTGTCCTTTAAAATGTTTTAAAATTTTAGTTTAGACCTATTAAATCTTAGTATTGATAGCACGTTCTTTGTTGTCACCATTTATCTGTTTGTGTTTTATATTTTTTTTATCTTTGTTGTAACGGCAGTGAGAGATTTTTGCATTATGTTTACTGTATAACAGGTTAACACAAAACACTTTTTATTCTTCTTTTTACATGCCTGTAGGCACCTTTTTCATTTCCTAGAAACAATAACTATTAGAGTATAGTAAATTTGAGATGTATATCAGTTTGACTGGACTTTTCAGAGTTACTGGCTTTGTGTGTACAAAGGATGGGTGCGATGCAGTGCCTATTGCCAAGGACATAAGAACAGAAGGTCTCTTATAATCAATTCTTTGATAAAGAGTGATTTACCTTCAGTATACAGTTTTGTGAATCAAAGCACACAGCACACAAGCTAAATGATGATATGCGTTCTCATCAATATTTAACTTAATGTTAAGTGTCGACAGTCATTGTTAGTAGAAAATGTTTCTGTTGAAAAAAAACCTAATGCAATTATCGCCTATATAGAAGAGGAGCACGCAAACGACTTCATACTTTAATCTACTTTAATACTTCTATTAACGCAAATAATTTCTAAAAACACTAGATCCTTTCATCCAGTCTTCATGATATACTCTACCCTTCAGTCCTGCACCTAAAAGCATATTTTCACTAAGATTTATATTGCTTGTTGCATCAGTGCTCTTTGTAACTTTTTTCACATTGATTAGTAGCCGATAAAAATGTAAGAGACTACAAAGTAGGAGTAGTCCTTAGTAGTAGCGACTCCATTAATATCCGATACATCTGACGATGATTATCTCTTTCAGAAGAGGCAGGTATGTCAGTCACTACACTTGTGCTCATGCTACTTGGTCTCCTGTGTATTCCACTGCTCGGATTCCTATTTTATCGCTTCCTCTGTAATAACAGGTAAATACACACACTTCCGAGATAGATATCGGGAAAGGCTTTATCTACAACGACACTTTTTCTGTCTGTTAGTGTGTCCTTTCATAATCGTTACATTGTGCGTTATATTTTTTGTCCATTGATTTAATTCAATACTTTCCACATTTTGCTTACATTCTTTCTAACCTAACCTTTTGTACACGGAGAATAAGGCCAAATACATCTAAAAATAAATTAAAAGATTTTTCTATTCTACATTTTGGGGATTTACTGGTAATAGTTATTCGTTCTTCCTTGTAGCTTAACATGTATAATCTCCTCATAACGACCTAAATCTTACACTTCAAACATACAGTGGTCACTGGGAAGGAAGTTTTGAGCTGAAAGAACTTATTTGCAAAGAACTAAGAAGATTTGAAGATAAAACATGATTAAAACCTGTTCCAGACGTGCTGACTTGCTATGTACAAGGTCTGCTTGCTGTAAAGTACCCCGTGAAGAGGTCGTCAGAAAACCAGGTTTGAGCTTGTTATCATCACAATGTCGATTGTACTCATGTTCACAGTACACAGCATCATCAAGACCTATCAACATTCATTTTAAATGACCTCTTTAATACACTAAACTAACAATATAAAATATACGAATAAAGCTGCAGCAAAGAGTACGTGGGAATTATGTTGTCGATGTATGCAGGGAAGTAACTTTCATTCAGTCGACGGCGGGTTGTCTCTCTTGCTCCAAGAGTGGCAGTCCAGTGTTGTAAAACACATTTTGTTCCAAAAGTCAGAATATCAAGAGCCAACGAAAGGAAAAAATAAAGGTATAACATTTTTTTCGCTTTACTTTATTACACAAAGTCTTCTTAGACATTTTCATGTTAAGTTTAATAGAGATTTATGTGAGCATGTAAGATATGTAATTTACAAATATTTGTAAAATGTAAAATCTTCCTGCAAATAGTTTTTTCTAATATGACTAACAATTTGCCTTGCGCTAGCATTATGCAGTATACATCATCTGAAAACACTTTACATGGTCATGAAATGTTTCAAATAAACTGTCACGGCTTGAATACAAAGTTAATATAAAGATCAGGCTAGTGTAATAGTTGCAAATATGTTTCATACATTTATTTCCCTATTCAATCACTGCATGTCACCAAGAAAAGATGGCAAAGAAAATTACGACCAAGAGCATCAAACCAACAGAGCCAAGGACTTGGGACCAATCTTCAGTTTAAATGTGCTGCCGACATGGAGCCGGATGCAGATAACATCAATGTTTCTTATACTATAGTGACTGCAACTACATCTCAGATTTAAATAAAAGAATGATTAAAACATTATTTTGGTTTTTCTGTTTGAGCTGTTATTGATAAATTTATTTGCTTTATACAATATATCGGCGTGCATATTTGTAGTATTAATAAGTTAGTGAGCTACAAGACATTTGTGTGAGGGTCTTGCTGTTCTTTTCCTGTGGTGTTCAAGGGTTTGTATATCAACACGATTTCTGTGACCAGTACTTCTGTTTCTTATCACATTAATTGATATACAGCTTTCTGTCAACTAAAGTTAGCATTTAATTTTGATACAAAACCCTTAAGATACACTACAATACAACACAACATTATTGATTCCCAGGGACAATTCCAAATAGTGCTCGTACTAGTATATACTAGTATATACATATACGTAGTATTAAAAAAATTATATAAATGTTTATGTTGAAATAGTGATATGTTATTATATCACGATATATTGATTAAGGATACATTGTGATTTTCACAGAAAAGTGTCCTACATCAGATTATTGAAGAGTGTTCTGCCACAAAAGTATGATTATTTTTACCAGGTTTACTCAATCAACATTAAATCAATTAATTATTTTAATAATTAATAATCAGTTAATAACTGCATACAATCAAATAATACATGCCGCTAACATTTTTTCTTATATTTGTCTGATATGGCTGTGTCGTCTGACTTATGTTAAAATATAAGTTCAAAGGTGAACATTTCTCCCTCAGACACATAAGGCACATCATGGACAAAGTAACATTACTCCTGATTATTATTCTTCTAGGATATTATTCTTCTAGGATAAAAAATTGTTTCGGCATGCAGTAAAACAAGTTTAGTATTTGCATTCTCAGTCATGTAACACGTCTTATGTGAATGTTCACAATCGAAGGAATAACCTTTTGCTAATTGAATTATTAGCACTAAAAAATATTAGAAGCCTAGTAAGATGAACACAAGGTATGTATTGGCCCAGACAAGATTTCTGTTAGGGTGAATTGTCTTCGAATAATTAAGCTTTGAATGAATGTATGCCAGCTGAGTTTATCTTGTAAAAATACACACTCTTGCTTTCAAGACAGTAAATAAAGAATTAAAAAAAGAGAATCATTCTTTTGAAGATTTTCTTAGCTGAAAAGAATATTAGCACTAAACTAAAATAAATTAAAAACATCTTTACATTTTCTCACAAGTAATACAGCTGTATACACAAATCTTTAAAAGTCTCCGCAGAATCTCATCATTTCTTAAAATAGAATGATTCAGGAATATAATCAGGGGGATGTATCCCCAGGCAGTGTGTCAGCAGACAGTGTAAGGGAGGTAAAACTCGTCTAAACCAAGTCTGTTTACAAAGATCGACTACATTTACGACATTTACATCTTCTACCTGCGACCACGTTTGTAACAGTTGAGATGTAAGGGCTAGAAGAACAATTTTCGAGTTCAAAATTATCACAAAATAGGCAGACATACAGAAATAAAACATGATATAAATAATAATAAATGAATTAAAGCTGAAATGAAGCTAAAGAGTAAGTGTTTCTACTGTTGTATCTACAAAAGACATGAGTCACACTCAGTGTCATTAGTAACACAGTATGTTTAAATATCGAGATGTGCATACAAACTACTCAGCATACTATACACCAGACCTGGGCAAAGGCCGGCCAAAAAATGGCGCCAAACGATGAATGTCGTGACGAGGTCGGCGAGGAAATGTTTCTATGGCAACACGCCTTGTGCGTCGGATTTCCTATGCGGACAAAGCAGCTTAAGATCCACTTGATAGAGACGAGCAGAGACCGTGTGTCAACTCGACTACGCCCTGTCACTCTTTGTGTTGGTCAACATGACATTTACTGGGTACTGATTGCTGCTAGACACATCTACATAAGCACACACACATATACATACATGTATACACAAACAAGCTTGCGCGCGCTTCCGTTAAAATGATGCTCCTACACGGACGACGGCGCATGCGTACTTGCTCACACATTGGGGCTCTCTCTCTCACACGTGCAAGCTCATGCGCAGACATGGATAGGGAGCAGAAATATGTAAAACTATTTAAGGTGAATAAACACCGAATGCAGAGTGGTGCTTCAAGACTTAACCCTGACACCCATCATCGTATTCTGTTGTCTGTCAGTCTGTCCGTCTGCCTCTATCAGTCTTTTTATTCTACACTGAGCTTTTCACCATGCTATCCATATCAATAAAATATATTGAAAAAAGCTGAAACAGAGTAAATATGACAAGCTTCAGGACTTACTACACACCCTCGCCCTTGCATCACAACGTCCGGTCAGAGGAGACTGACAATGACAACAGCGACGTGTTATCACTTTCATACTGTCATCAGCACCACAAGGTCCCGGCCAGACAACTCGATTTTATTTGTCCTTGAAAGTTGAAGATGGACGATAGAAGAGGGTTGACAAAAGTCGTCTTTTGAGTTTACTTTGATTTTCTTTTATTTTTATAACACACTTTTTAGTTTAGTCTGTGTCCATTAAATATACTTGACTGGTAAGTGTTTTACTCAAGGACTGCTGTTACCATCAATTAGTCAGCAGAGCCCTTGACCTGCTTTTTCCACACGAGGAAATAGTATTTCAAGTCACTATACCCATGACTAGACTACCGGTCATCACATGCATCTTAATTTTGTATAGCGAGGTGTTTGATGAGGCTTGACAGC
This sequence comes from Pomacea canaliculata, assembly GCF_003073045.1. Taxonomy (NCBI): domain Eukaryota; kingdom Metazoa; phylum Mollusca; class Gastropoda; order Architaenioglossa; family Ampullariidae; genus Pomacea; species Pomacea canaliculata. Next base: position 29,877,667 of record NC_037595.1, read on the forward strand.
TGTGATTTTTTTTACTGCCAAAGGTTTCGAATACCTCCCTTTGGAAATCGGTTCTTCTCTCTACTGATAATAAATGAATTTTCAATACACTTTGATGAACTGAGCTCGATTTTGTTTTTACTACTAAACAGATAATAGGGCAAAGGCTTAGAATAACTACTACACACAACACACAATCTTACAAGTCTACATGTTCTGCAAGGGTACAATAATCACAGCTCGCACTGCCTTTTGTAAGCACCAAGCTGACCATTTGACCCCACCCCTCCATGAAGTGGTTCACCTCCACTACAGTAGCCACATCCGTGTCCTCATCATCTGGCCCCAGGGTACCAGACCCTGTCTGAGATTTGGACATTCTACCTGCCAACTCGTCCCTCCGGTCTACACATGGTCACTTGCACGTGCTTCACATCAGACGAGAGACATTTGCACTTTGTTTATCATCTTATATGTTTGATATGTCTTACAGTGACCATCTTCATGACTTTCAAGACGCCGTAAGCTTCATCTCTTTTGTAATTGTCCCTAGTTCTTTTCCTTCTACCATGATCTCTCCCTCCGACGGCAACTCCATTTTTATTGTAGTTTGCTATTCTATTTGTTTCCCATACTGCTCTTTTCTTGAAGCAATTTGAGATAATTGCTATTGAAATACTTGTATTCTTTCTTCCTTTTTATTCTCCCAAGATTTGTTTTCTGCGACACAAATCCAACATGCTAAAATGGTCTAAAAGTGCTAGGGCATAGTGATGTGTGCACAAGAAAACATGTCCCACGGCGTATTTCACCGATTTCCTGTTTATCTCTACCTCAATCAGTTCTTCCGTACTATCTGTCTGTAAATCAATTAGTTAACTTCTGACTGTGTTTCTGTTTGTCTCTGTTAGTCTGTCAGTCTTTCTGTTTGCCTTCTCGATTGCTGGTCTGTCTAGTTGCTCTACCAATGCAAGTTCAAGTCGGTTCGTCTGGTTTTTCCTACTTTTTCTCCTAATATATCTATCGTGTAGCAATCAGTCAGATAAATACCAAATACTTAAAGCTTGTGCTCAACGTGTGAGGGATTTGTGAGCAGCTCAAGAGCCTGGCGCTGGGCCGAGGTTGGGGATGTCACGTGACCTGCCGTCCTACATCGCCGCGAAGACGACTGTAGTGAGGCCCTCAGCATCCTGGTTCAGCGCGAGATGCTCACCACACTGACACCTAGGTCGCTGTAGAAGTAGTTGTAGTCTTGCAGCCCACCTAATCAGGATGGTGTATGTGCCGGAAGAAGATAATGTAGGAGTAGAATGAAAGAAGGGCTTCGCCAGCAGATGAGCGAGAGACGAGTCTCCATGTCCGGGTTTGGAACTGACTGATGTTGCCAGCGGCGGGATTTGTGTGATAAATGTGCTAAAAGATACAATACAACTTGGCGACAACATTTCAAGAGAGAGAGAGAGGCAAGTCATGTGCTTGGTCAATATTTTTCGCTTGATTTTGTTAGTTTTCTTCCTTCATTAATCACACTGACGAAGGCATGGCTTTTTGAAAGTGTTCTCTTGTACGTGTGGACCTTACTTGTTAGTGTAGAAAGCTGGCAGAATATGTACTTTTCTTTGAAACATGTTGCTCTTGTGCAGCCAACACCAACTTATGGAAAACATACCCAAGTCTCAGTGAAAGTTTAATACATTTATATAATTAAGTGTTTTGTATGATTTAGTTTATTTTTCGATAGTAATACTAGGTTAGTAAGTTTCTTAGAAGCTTTTCCTAATCTTTCCCAAAGAAACTGTAAGAAAAGTTTGCAAACACCATCACTTCTTTTCATGTCTTGATTCGGGCATCACACGTTCAGGTCTAACATGTCCAGAAAAAAATATTATGACCCAAACTTGTAAACATTGCACAAAAGAAAAGAATGACAAAAGGTAAGCAAACATTTTCAGATTTGATTAAAGGCTAATACATTTTTCATATGTTTTAATTCTTCTTTCTGAATAAACCGTTTTACAGGCGATTGCACTTTCCGTTATGTAAATAACAGAGAATAAAACCTGAATATTTAAATGTGGCAACGCGATAATAAAGAAATCTTCTAGCACCAGGGTCACCAAACTCTTACATTTATTATAACAGTAAGAATAAAAATACAAATAGTCCATCCTGTACAACCACTAGTCAGTCTTGTAGATAGGTTTGCATATGGCGACGCGGAAGTTAAAGACTTGCGGTGTGTTGGTGTATCAATGGTCCTAGTACTGAACAGCAATGCTTAACATCGTGTTTGTAGATGTGTGTGTGTGAGTGTGTGAGTGTGCTGCTTTCATTTTCAGTCTTTAGAAGACTTAACACGTGTGCACTACTCATGTCCATCATTGAAACCAGGCTCACAGTGCGAGAAGAACATGCAGATGTGAACATGTTGTCTCTCTGAACAGATTGCGGCTGTTCTTTGCCATCGGCGACCAGCTGACCGGACATGACTAACTGAGTTCAACAGGAAGACACAGGGCGGAAAGGGGAAGCCATGAGGCGGGCACTGTCACTGCTGTGTTTCCTCGTCTGCTTGTATGTAAGTGACAGTATCTGTGTGATTGTAATGTTTGTATGTAAGTAAAATACATGTGTAAGTGGAGCACGCAGAACTTGAAACAATTTTCAAGCACGCACTGGCTGAAATAAAAATTGTTGTGCTAGTCGCACTTTATTAGTTTTTCTACCTCCTCTCGCCCGTATTTTGTGGCAGAACAGTTTTTTCCCATTTATCTGGTATGTGCCCTCGATATTTAGCCCACCCCGTCTCTTGTTAAACTTTGTGACTTCTAAAGAATGACTCACGGATCGCTGTCCTCTTTTGTCTTTGCTTCAAGCTTTTGGTCGAAGCTCAAGAGGGCGCCTCAGGTATGTCGACACAATGTTTGACCTGAGTGTCCTGTTCTCTGCCGTAGTTGTGAAGCGAGAGTAAGTGGTTTCCTGGGGGAAAAAAATGAAAACTAAAGAAAAAATGTCTTGTTTCCAAAGTTATAAAACAGTTTCGATACCCCACAAACACTTCTTCATGTTTATCCAGGGCACCTCTGCCTAATCTTTGTAACTTAGGATGTAAGGGTATAGCAGCATCGACTGGATCGGAACACCGTGTTAAAACTTAAAAAAAGAAAACCCAAAACACTTGTCCTTAGATTCTCCATCCTGCCCCAAGTCATCAACTATTCCTAGCTTCATATCTATGGCTGCTGAATTCACACTCCATCGCGCCCAAAGTCGACCAAAGTCTAGGGCAAGACTGAGAGAGGCAGTGTGTGCCTCTTCATGACAGTCAGATGGTGCACGGACTAGCGTTTTTTTTTCCCGCATTGTGTACATTCACCCGAACGCGCATGCGCCGAGAGATGATGAGACACTCTCTTAAGCTCTATGCAACATTGAAAACAAGTTCTAGAATGTCTCGCAAGTTGCCGAGACTTCAGTAATACCAACCTGTCCATTGAGCTCCCACGTTACAAAAAGCGAGTGGCCATTGACCAGAGAGAATGCTCCTCTCAAACACTGCTATTGCCCCACCAAAGACATCGAGCAGGCGTCCTCCTCTTGTCCTTCACACCATTCTCTCCTACAGGTAGCGTCTGGTTGGCCATGTTACAGGTGAGTGCCGCCAGAAGGCTATTGATAATTTATAGGCTGTCTTACCTGAAATTACTGGCAGGTACCGACAGCCCCACCCTCCCAGTACCAATATTCACTAGCAGACACCGCCCCGACCTACATCGGAGTTTGTGAGAAGCTGTGCATTGTATAGATGTCAAACATTTATGCTGCTGAAAGGTTTGATCAAAATATTAAAAATCCGTAATGTGTTTACAGACCATGGAGGAGAAACAGCACAAATACTCCAATGTAATAGTTTCGACACGAATTCAAATTTGTCCCCATCCCTTATTATAACAGATTATCAGGAATCATAGAGGATGGACGGAACCCTATTGGCTTTGTGACCGTACCTGTGACCTGTGATAACCTGAAGGCGATGATCCAACTCGCAACTCGAGTCACAGTTTTAGCCTGGCGACTCCAGAGTTGCTGGCACTTCCTGCAAACTATCACTCAAGTTCTAAATAGACTGATATTTTTACATTTCTGTTATGAATTACAGGTTGCTTGTTATGCTAGTCTTTCGGTGGATGACTCCGTGTCTCTAGTTTTTCCCATCCTCCTCCTCTTCCTCCTCTTCCTCCTCCTCCTCCTCCTCGTCATCATCTGTATTTTCTTTCTTTCAGGAGACCTTGGATGGTGGGGTAAAGTGGGTATTTCATGAACCTCATTGTTAACTGATTCTATCAAAGAAAGAAACATAATAACAAATATCTGTCTGTACAATAAACAGATTATAAAATACTGAAGAACAACGCAGTCCTGGTTCGAGTAATAAATCCTGTAATTGATGCCATTGAATAAGTAAAGTTGTAAGTAAAAGAATTAAAGAGCCTTCATTATTTTTACAAAACGATAACTTTAATTTGATTGAACAGGGCGGTCTGGCGGACATCTGTAACCAAAATGGTGAGTCTAATACCTTTTCAATATTAAGTTAAAGCTCCATTGTTGTAATGTGTGCCTGACTTTAATCCCTTCTAGAGACATCTTTAAACCAAAAGTACCCTAGCTTTTATGTGTTCTCATTTTAAAAAACATGTTTACTCAAACAGTAAACGTCTGTTGTGCAGCGTTTAACACAGGGCTGAGTCTTTCCATGTCATGTACCAAACTCTGAAGGTCCATTCCAAGTACAATACTCTAAGATCAGTGCTGAAGCATTCAATTACTCATTGTCTGGCAGAATTTCACATTCGGGTGTTGTGCTGGTTGTTGGTCATTGGTGTTCTACTTAAAGTAAGGAGATGGTAGAAAATATCCTCTCGTGAGAAATGACGGGAGTCTGAGCGACATCCAAACACACATTGTTTACAAGTATTCAGGGTTAAGGGTTGCTCTCACGTGGAAGCGAATATTACTCAATATGAAAGGAAGATGACATACAGTTACTCTTTTACTTGCCTGCTTTTCTCTCTCCATATCTTTAAATTATTATACAGATAAGTAATATGTAACAAAGACAACGTGTGTTTTAGCATCCAATTCTGGCGGCGTCCAAGACAGACCATTTGGTCCAGGCAAAGTGGGGGTCACATACACGGACAACAGCTGCACGGAAAATGTCACCTGCACCTTGTGTCCTCATAACCAGACAGCCACGCCTCTTGATGCACGTTTTAATGAAAGTGGAGAATCATATTGCATATTTACAAATTTGCCACAAAATGTTCACTACACCGTAAAGATCGCATGTAATGGAATGGAAATTGCACAGAAGAAACTTGAATATTATTTTAACTCAGGTGAGTAATCGTCTTAACATGACAATCATTTTAGCAAACCAGTTACAAAATCGCAAGCTTGTATATATATATTAGCACATCTGGAAACATCTAAACAGTACGAAACATTTTTGAACATTTTCCAGACTGCCATTTGTTAAGGATAGGTTAAAGTATTCTTAAATCTGAGTGAGGAACCTCGCCTAAGATGGTGAGGGTAGCTAGCGTGTCCCCACCCAAAGTCAATAACAAACGGCCTATTTGTTTCGAAAAGAAAATTTCCAGTACAACATTTGTTCGTTTTATAATTATTATTTCTTTTTATAGAATGAGCGTTGCTAACGTAAAGAGTGTAATCTGATAAGTAAACAGTTAGTCCTTAAAGTCTACAAGTATTCTGTCATTGACAATGTGAATATTTAACTTCAAGTCACAGAGTAAATCACCTAGACGTGTTAAATAAATGTTTTCCTAAAAACTAGAAAGCAAAGAAATATTTGATATTTTTTATTTTTAACGATTTGTGTGTAAACTGTTTTTGTAAAAGGGTTTGGATACAATTAATATCTTGGTAACACCATAGAAAAAAATTATTTATATTTGAAATCTTCATCAGATATTTCGTGTCACTTTACAGAACCTGTAAGAAACAGCCCTAATGTAAGCACTTGGTCTCGATCAGCAAGCATCATGATGGAGGCCTTTTGTTTCGCCATGAAAGTAGACATCGGGTACATGATGGTCAACATCAGAGGGGACAACATGGACACGAGCTGTGTGGTGTTCCCGACGTGTGACAAGTGTAATAACAGTTTATGTCCTGAGGTATGTCATCATCGTCACCTCCACCACCACAGCGACCACCACTGTTACCCCCGTTTTAATACTCTCAACTTCACTAACTCTAACCTTCTCTTCTAGACATTTTTACTTTTGAAGTAGCATTTAAATTTATTATGTGATACTAATGTCACGATCGTCCTACAATGATACACGGCAGTAATGTGCTATATCTTGTTATAAAGACGACAACCTGACAGTGGCCTTCCTGTACTTTTGCTGCTAAAAGTAAATTATCTTTTTTAACTCACGGTATTATATATAATGTCAAATTCCTACATATATACATGTCAGTTATTGAGTTTAACAGTATTAGAACCTTCAATAAATCAAAGACTGAATCCAAACGAACAAAAAAAATTATTAATTGTTTACAATGAACTACTACTTTTGCAAAAGTATTTTAAAACTATTTTCGTACTGTCAGTGAAATCATTTGCCTCAAAATATGCATCATAGAATAGAATCCATCTGAAGACATTAACCTCGCCAGAGAGCATAAAAAAAAATACTGAGTCCATCGCAGATTTGAAAGACATGATTCCACTGATCACCTGCACAGCTACTAAAATGCATAAACAGTTACAAGTAATTTAGGACTTGTACACAATTTAAGACTTGTAAATATAGCTAATTAGAAGGCTTTTCTTATCGCTAGCCTCCGTTATCGTGTAGACGTCAACCAAGAATTGATTTTGAGAAATGCGATGAACAGACCAGCTACATCAACATCACTTTGCCCCTCGATAATCTTCGTCCGTCAACAGACTACACGTTTGACTTGTATTACATCTACTGTGACCTCAACACGAATATCATCTCGAACTCTACCATGATGGCAACGACTGGCGCTGGTGGTGAGATGTTTTATGGGAAGACAACTCTGTCATATTCTGGTTACTTTACTCCTTTAACATCTCATCTCAACACGTCTCATCGATAAAAGTCTTTTTTTGATGACTTCGTTTTCCTTACACAGTTTGCAGATATTGGATACACTTGACATGTTTATCAATGTACAGGTGGATTTGTCGGAAGACTTAGTTTCTTTACTGCACAAAACCATTGAGGTGTGTCGTGATGAAGACTTTACACTGTACATTGTAAATAGCAGCCAGACCGTGAGCTGATGATACATAAAATACAATCCGTGATGATATAGTACCTTGTCATAGACATAGGAGGATTTCTTAGTCGGACACAAATAAGAACAGATTTTATGAACAATAACTGACTTTATCGCAACTAAAATAATGCGTCTAAACTTCTTTTTTTAATATATATAGAAACAAGAGACATACCTATACCTGTAACAACAACAAAACTTACATGTGTAGCATCTTTGGTCATATATGTTACATTTAAAGTTATAAAAGAAGGTTAACTATGTTAAAATCTTTTTTGTTAATTAGAAAATAATCATGAACTTGTATTGGAAGGATCTACACCTACCGACGACACCTTTTTATTCTGATTTATCAAAGTTTAAAAAATAAATTTCTCTGTTATCTTAAGCATAACCTATTTACAGTTTAATGCTTTAAAATATTAGTTTAATTTTAGTATAAATATTGTTACACTTACCAATTTTACTATTTTTGTAAAGATCCAGTGAACGTTACAAACATAAACGCCACACCCATCGGACCGAGAAACATTAATGTGACCTGGACCTTACCTTCTCCTGACCCCGCGAACTACACCCTGTACATCACAGACCCTCGGGCCGGAGAGGCGGAAACAGGATGTGACGTGGACACAACGTGGCCGATCGTTATACCCTGGAATGTGACCACATGTAGGTAGTAAAAGGGAAAATAAATTTTGTGGTGTGTGTCGATACGTAATTACGTGGCTCACTCCCACCCGGGCCCGCCATGCTCTCCTCCCTCTGTGAGGCTGTGACATTTACATATCACACAGCAAACACACGGACCACACATGCGGACGCAAACAGTTTCGCACTTTCGTTACCACGTTAAACTCTTTAAATTCTGCAGATGTTGATCATCGTTTACTGGAAGTCAAGATGATTATGGAAATGACGATTTTACGAATGTTTATTGTGGACATATGTTCTGTCGAGACGTTTAAAAGTTAACTTCCATATTTTGACGAGTTTGTACATGTTTACCATGACTACAAACTGACAGGTGTGTCTAATTGAGTGTTGACTGATCTCATGTAACATCGCTGCTCACATCGTTTCCCACAGACAAGGAGAACTCTATCCAAGGCCCCCATGACATCCCGGTGCCCTACCCCTTCTGGCAATACCAGGTGGCGGTGGTGATGTCTACTGAAACAGGCAACTCCACCCCTCAGTGGGTTACAGTCAGAACTCTTCCAGAAAGTAAGTCTGTGAACATTTTACATCAGTCACGTGTCATATACAGCCATCACACATTTAAATACACGATACCCGAGATGTCCTTTAATCTAAAGACATCTTTACTCAACATTTATTTGCTTTCTTCATCTGCTACATCCATCAACTACAAGTATATAGTCATAATGGTTTTTATTATTTAGAAATTGATGCGAGCATGTCATGTAGATTGTGCAGCAAGCAAGTGGTGGGATAGATGAAAATAAAATATGTGTAATGCAGGACAACCACATTGAGCTCTGTTTTCTTCTCTGTGATGTTTCACAGAGTTACTCACTGGTCCTGTGTATACTAGTGATGTGCTTTCATCTGAATTATTGCTGACTCTGTTACAGAGGATTATAATGCCATTGTTACATAAAATTTTACAATGATGATGATAGCAAGGGGTAATCATACACAAATGAATAACCTGATAGCGACTGTGCATGCCTTACACTTACAATGAATAACTTCTCATCTATATATGGAGTGTGCTTGCGTAGCACTTATTAAGATAAAGGAAAGTAGATGAAATGATAAGGGTGTCAGGAGAGTCGATACTCAGACATCTATATGCACCATCCAGTATAGTCAACTAACATGGAATGTCAATATTGATACGGCTGTTAGGATCATCAATGACTATACTTTCTCTGTAAACTCAGGTCCTTCACTTTCAACTTTGTCATCGTCAGTCAGTGAAGGAGTCTTTCATTGCACGCCTTATCATTTGATAAATGTTTTCGTAGTTCCACATTTTGTTCATTGAAATAACAATCCAGTGTTTTATGTCAAAGTTCGATATTCCTTATCATTTCATTTCTCTCCCTTTCAATCTGGCCACTTATTCGCAATGCTAATATTAAAAGCTAATCATCATCGCAGCTTATGCCTTTCACGTGGTTCCAGTGTGATCATAATTAACTTAATATAGTAGTTTGTCTACTACTAAACTTTTTTTTGTGGTTGTTATATTTTTTATAATTTTTCTGTGCTTTCTAGTAAATGCTTTGATGGATAAATAAAATGACGATGTTGTTTGTTGTGGTTTCTGACTAAAGGCCCTGGTGCTGTTTCTCACCTGAATGTAACGAGACGGGAGACTGTAGAAGGTGATATCAAGTGTGGCAATGCAGCCTGGGAGTCGTACAATGATGTCTGTGTGATGTGGGAGGAAGTCTGTCCACGTGAGCGAGGCGACGACATCACAACCTACGAATACAGTCTTAGTAATGGCGGCACACCTGTAAGTCTGGATGTCATACATACTACAGCATGTGTGTAACATCTTATAAACACTGAAGTAATGTCACCCTAGGTTCATAGCATTACAAGTGTATATGCCTAAATATTGAGATATCAGTGTCTGTCTGTATGTTTATTTGTCTTCATGTCTTTTACTCACTCTTTCAGTCCTGTCTTTCGGCCTTACTTTTCTTTCTCTACTATATCTGTCCTCTCAGTCTTCCTGTGTGTATATCTACGTATTAGCCTATATATATATATTGGTGCCCATGAACGCTAAGCAAACTACTAGTTTGTGATAAAGGAATCAATATAACTGACTCTTTAGTATTGTCTATGACTAAAACAGCAAAATCCTTGTCATCAGCTGTAATTAAAAACGCTATCTCACCCGGATTGCTATTCCGGGTTTTAGTCTGAGGTGGCAGGTATGTCCGGACTTAAACTTCCCTGCTGTCCCGCGTCACAGGTCGCTGAACTTAGTGTGAACTATTTGTTCTAGATATGGTGTTTATTATATCAAAATGTTCGTAATAAAGTACATCTTTTTTATATCTTCAGAAGTCTAAGATAGGTCTTGTAGTTCATGGTTTCTTTCCCATTAATCTAATTAATTGATGGTTGACTATATAATTTACCTACTGAAGATCGGATAATGTGTTAAAGAAACCTAGCTGGCGACCAAAGTTGATGCATAATACAGTTTAAGTTTTGTATTTGAAGGAGACAAAGAATGTGAACTGTAAGCCGGGGGATAACCAAGAGAAGCCCGGGAAGAGCCAAGACATGACCAGGACCACGTGCAGCTTCCTGCTTCCTGTGGAGACAGGATCCAACTACAAACTTTGTGTAAGTGAGGTTTTGTCTCATACAGGGGTGGACAAACTTCGGCATCTGGACCTATGGACCGGCCAGTCTCCCAAAATCTGAAGTGCATTTGTTTTCATTTGTTATTCAGCCTAGGTTAATTGAATTGAAGTTTAATTTATGAAGTACAACAGCGTTAGAAACATTCTAACAGACAAAGTAAAACAATAACAAATAACACAGCTGACATGTCTGATGGAGTCGTTAACATCGGGGAGGCTGCCTTCAAAGGAAATGCTGGTTTTAAAGTTCTATTGTGAGCGATTTCAAGCAACTTTCAATTGACATTTTTGCCTTATTCTTCAGATGACAGCGATAGGACAAACAAACAAGGGTCTTACCAACTGTACCAGTTTTCAAGTCCCACCGATGAAACCAAACATCACCAATAAACAACAGCACCAAGCCCGTGAAATTCCGACACAAAAGCATCAGACAAAATTCACCCTGTCATTGACATCATATTGCTTCATGACATCGGACATCTTTGGGAAAGTCGTCAACAATGGATTCGTGATTTCCAAAAGTAAATCCATTGGTCGTTTTCTGCCATTTAGAGAAAAAAAAAATCTACCAAACAATTAATCTTTCAGGAATAAGGAATAATGTTAAACATAAAATGTGTCACAAATAAAAGAGAACCAAATACTTTATTATTCCCGTTTCTATAAAAGTGGAAGGGATCCTATTTTAATTACAATGTCGTTATTCACAATTAAAAACAGTTTTAATTGGCGATGTATTAGACCTTAGTTCTGTTGGGCTCATCCTGTTAACTTTAAGTTTGACACTAAATTGAGTCTATGGTGGAAACAAACCACATGTACAGGGAATGTATATTTTAATATGACGCTTTTACTTGTTATGTTCATTTCTGTGTCTTTTATGTTAGTTTTTGATAATAATCTAAAATGAACATCTTAATGAACCTTTACTATACTTATGGATTAGTAAACATATATGTATAAAAACGTTGTGTGTTTACGATTGTAGTTTATCAAGAATTTCATTTATTTTTAGAAACATGGACAAATGATGTCAATTTATATAATCTACCGACATGGTACAACAGATCCATGGGCTACTACCAGATTCGACCATCTTTTCTCAGTAAGTGAAGAAGTTGATGTTGAGTTGTCTTTCAGCATTGTAAAATGATCAGCGACATTTAATAGCTATCAATGTGTTCTCAACCTCAAGACATTGTTACCTGGCGATGTTTATTTATAAGCTGTCCTCCAAGAAGGAGTTTCCACGCTCGGGTGGATGATGTACTTGTTTTTCAAGTGCCCGTCCTACCCCGACTCAAGCCTCATCATCAGTATTGCTAAATAATTGTCTTTTAGTAATTTCTCCTTATGGCTTGGGAGATTTTAGAGTTTAAACAGATTTTTGTTCTGACAATTCTTACTCTATTTACTGTAATTTACTGTCTTTCTACTTACTTCTGCAATGCATTGATTTTATTTTCTTAGTATATTCTCCTTGATCTCATATAATCTTATTAAAAAAATAAAACTTTGATAGTGTTCAAGTTTGCAGGAACTTAGAAGGTTTCTCTTGAAAAGACAAGTAATGATGGAGGCTGGCCAAGAGTGTTTGCATCATTGCCGTTCCTTGATACTGAGCTTGGCTGTTACACTTTGTTTACAATAGTATGCTATAGTGGCCCGATGACAAGATCATCTCCAACATCACAGAGCTGATGGGCTCTCACACATTTTATTTTTACCAATAGTAAGCTTGATAGCCAAGTCCATGGTGTCGGTAAAATGGTCACAAGTCTAAAAACCAAAGGAATTGCAGATATTGTACTGGTCTAGTATGCTTCTCAATCAGAATATATAACAAATTCAAAATTTCTTGTTCAAGAGACATAGAGAGAATAAAAATATTCTTTTTTTTTTCTAAAGTTATGAGTTTTTTTTTAGCTTTATAGTACATCGTTTTGTTGTAGAAAACCATCCGACGTCATGTGGTAGCAAACGAGACTTCACTGTTGGTAATGAGAACTGTGACCTCCCGGTGGTCAAGCCGTACTGCAATGGACCCCTTGATCCTGGTACTACATATTCGTAAGTGCAGTTTGCTCTTAGGTTGTCCTTTATAATGTTTTACAATTTTAGTACAGACATATTAAATCTGGGTGCTCACAGCCTTTTCTTTGTTGTCCCCATTTATCTGTTTGTGTTTTATATTTAATTTTATCTCTACTGCAACCGCAGTACATTAAAGGAGCAACCTTGTGAAAGATTCTTGCATTACGTCCGCCATTTTTATCTACTGTAAACAATTAGTATTAGAGTACAGAGAATATGAGATGTATATCAGTGTGACTGACATTTTCAGAGTGACTGCCTTTGTGTGTACGAAGGATGGGTGCGACACAGTGCCTGTTGCCAAGGACATCACCACACAAGGTCTGATATCATCCAGTTTACAACCCCGCACTTTCTTATAGTCTTTGGCGGTGACCCTTGTCTATCAGCGTAAGGTGGCCATTACAATGACCAGTTTAGATACAAATGTTGTTAGTACGATAAACCTAAATGTAACCGATACAAACAGGTCTTGTAACACTTGGCGGCTTACATACACACCTGAAGTGTGCTATTTTTATCCTCATGCTTATTTTTAGCGATTAGATCTGTGGCCAAGATCTGAGGACAGTCACTTGAAGTGACGTGACATAGTGACGCAACTAACTTCCTATTGCATCATCACATGACGCGTAAAGGAATTCCGATTGTTTGGGTAAACAAACATGGAGTCTGTCTAGGAGATGACATGGTCTGGTACAATATTGTCCTACACGGTTTAATGACATTCCAAGCCGACAATGATAATAGAGTAGGCTAGTGTAGTGATCGGCATGGACTTAACATAGTGTTAGCGTAGCCAGGTAGTCATAGTAACAGCTAGACCGCTAGGCGTCCTGATTGGCCGGTACATGGTAAGAGTTGCCAGGGTTAGGTAGGTAACGACTTCACCAGGAGCCACGGGTATTTAGAGACAAGCGAAGTAAAGACCTACACACTAGCAAAGGGCGGGAGGGTTGTGTCGTGCGCCGTTGGTGTTTTCCACCATCGTGGAGACCAGGTCTGGCTGGTAAGTCAGTCGCTGGATGTTGGTGGCAGGATGTCCCTTCTTGAGTTTATGTTTTATGATCATGCTTCGATTTGGATACAAGTGTTGGACGGTCATGTTTACATACACTTCTGTGTTCTTACTCTTTTGATTTGCAGCTGGACTAAATAATATCATTTAGGGTTCTGTCTGGCTCTCTTGACAGAGGCGTCACAGATAAGTGACAGCGACTCGGCAGTGTCCTTGATCTGGTCCTCTCATATCATCACCCGCATTTAGTTCAGTTCTCAGTTCTCATTTCTGTTCCCTTTTGACATTACAATTGTTAAGCGTTGGTCGGGCCTTTCTGTTTTGTTGAAAAAGGCAGATGAGGGCGTGGTCACACAATGTTCTCACTAAAACACTACATCCTATAATCAGGCTCATGATAGTAAAATACTGGCATACACCTTCACGATGCAGGATCTTTCCGAATCTGAAACATTTTCAAAATTAGCAAGCTTATCCTGGGGACAAAAATGTAAACTTAGAATGAGTAGCTGTTCTTAGAGGCAAAGAAGACGCCAGCAGAACTATTATCAAACGGTATCACTGGCTATCTTTGCTGTCCATGTGTGTCGATTGTGAACAGGTAATAAGTATGTTCTTTGATCATATAAATTTGGTTCTTGCACCGCTTCTGCAAGTAATTTAAATATATTTTAGTTTGTGAGAAGAAAACCTGTGTAGTGATTCACACTGCGCATTTTCACTGTGTTTGTGATGGATAGAACTGTGGAGGTCGCTAGGTTTCAGCACATCTGCTCTTTCTAACTTCTCGTAGTGAGAAAAGTTTAGTCGAGTGGCCTGCTGCAGTGAACAGCTTGTCATCGTCCTCTCCAATGCTCAGTTAGAAACCTGTTGCCATGACAAAGTTTTAGTCAAATGTATAAACAAATGTTTTTATAATTTGCTTTTAAGAGTTCTATTTTAAGAGTTTTATTTTTTCATGCCTTAACACGCGTGTGTGTGTGGATGCTCATGTTTGAATGAATGTGTGAATGTGTGAGAGTGTGTAAAAAAGAAAGTGAGAGATGAAGAGCTTATAACTTTATTTATGAGCTCACCCCTTCTATGCTGCATTAACCTTGATATTTCTAAATCTCTTCTTAAATTCTGTATTTTGTGTTAAAGTATTTATTTTAAAATTAAAAATTGTGTGCAATAATAATGTTATTTTCCTAACAGAATTCGGTTTGTGTTTATCTTTTAGAAGAGCCAGGTGTATCGCCATACACTGTTGTTGCTATCTGCCTCGGTCTTCTGTGTATTCCACTGCTGGGATTTCTGTTTTACCTTCTCTTCTGGCGTGACAGGTAAATAACAACAGTGTACCTACAACACCTCAACTAGTTACCGGGTTATTGTTTCTGCTTAATAGTAAATTTCTATCATTTTTTTTTATATCTGTAACTAGTGTCATTTATTCATATTAACATTTTGTAGCGCAAAGATCAAAGCACAATACCTTCTAAACTATTCTGACAGCTACTTAGCTAAACCCGCAGACTATTGTATTAATCATGTATATTTTAATAAAATAACACATTTCATGTTAACATATTGTGTCACAATCATTTTTGTACTTATTAGAGAATGAGCTTCCCTTTTCTTCCCTTCTCATTCTTCTTGGACTCCTATGGTTCCTCTAACTGTAATTATTCTGTCTTTCTGACTGGAGCTCAATTTGTACATGTGTGTGTGTGTTTGTTACAGAGGCAAGAGGGGTTCTCTGGATGTGCAGCACGTGATGCGGGTGGTGTCACGGTAGGTGGACTTTGGTGCTGGTGACTGATTTCTGGTGATATGTCTCTAAAGTTAGCAGGATACTGTAGTCAGTGCTTCACCTTACACTTCATTTCTCTTTCACCTCATTTTGCATATTTCACAAATCGGTGAATAGTTGACTAAGAATAGCCCTGGAGCATGAATGAACAAAACCCGCTATATATCTTTACTCTGAATACATTTGCATTTGTGAAATTATTTCAAACGACTGTGTGTGAGTGCGTGCTTGTATATAGACTTATACCTCAAATTGTATATGAACACCTATATATACATGTGTGTGTCTGTAGACCTATACCGCTGTCCAAGCTTGAGCAGGAGGTCACCAAGAAGGAGGCGCACGACTGGCTTTTGTTGAGAGAAGAATACGAGGTACTGTGTGTCACAAGTACTCTTATAGAAATTTTGAATAATTCGATCTTCTATGATTATGATCATGATTGTTATAAAAAATTCAAATACATATTGTTATTAAAACGTGCTTAGTTCGAACTATCCAAATTAACTGACATGCCCTAAATAACAGATTTGATAATTCTTATGCTAATCGAAGCAGAGACAACTGCTTTAAAATGTTTATCAGCATTGAAACATGAAATTAAAAACAAAAATTGACAAGACTTTAAAGAACAAGGGGTTTATTGATAGTATTTTACGACCTGAAACTCATTGACGATGATGTTACAAACCCTGTTACAGGATATCCAGCATTGCAGCAAAAAGTCTTCTTGCTCCAACAGCTTTCTTGAGTGTAACAGGGGCAAAAACCGTTTTGCGGACATCAGTGCCTGTGAGTTGGTACATTACCATGATAAATAGAAGTTTATTCAGTTTTTAAATTAATTTCATTACGTGAATGAGCTTCAAACTATTAAAAGGTAATTAATCTGCAGATGACCACAGTCGGGTCTCTCTGTCAGTTGAAGACGCCATCGAGGGAAGCGACTACATCAACGCCAACTTCATACCTGTGAGTTGATGCTCTTGCCTGGTGTACATTGTTGTACAGGAGCTGCCAAACCTAGATTCTGTGGCTACCTGTGCAAAGGGCTTAAAGTAATATTAATTCACTAGAACTGTTCTAAGCTTCTTTAAACTTTGATGTGTGCCACGTCCACCTCAAACACGCTGGTGAAGCACTACCGTGGGAACAACTTAGTGTGCATTCTTACCTTTCATGCTTTCAACTAAGGTTGAAGTTATTAAATAGTCAAAATTAAACTAATGTTTAATGAGTATACAGTGTAGGGTGTAGTTCAGAAATAGCGGCGATATGAAAGTCTCATTCATTCGTCGATTGGTTTCTCAAAATAGTCATGTCTCACAATTGTTCGCTGTCATCCTATATTTTCTCTCACAATGTAGAAGGATCTAGAAGCTTCTTATACAGTAAATTATTTCTCTTTCATGCACACGAGACTCACTAGCAAGTTACTTCCCTTTCATACACAATAAGACATTTTTACTAAAAGACACAAACACATCCGTGAAGCCTGGTGTTTAGTACCTTGACCTTCAATTTAGCATATACTGTATATTGGATGCAAATATTAAATAATAGGTCTTTTCAGACTGATATAAATATACAATGGTATACTATAGATAAAAATGAGACGGAAATAATTTGTTAGAACAAAAAAATTGCGCATTATCTTTTGTCATCGCTCGGAACATGAAAAAACTATTTTATTCGTTTTTTTGCCAGGGTTTAACCGCGAGTGATGAGTTCATCGCCACCCAAGGCCCCCTGCCGGCCACCCGGAAGGACATGTGGCGCATGGTGTGGGAGCGCCAGGTACCCATGATCATCATGCTCACACAGATCGTCGAGCGGGGCAGGGTGAGGACCATCTACCCTTACGACCTAGACTAAGTATCTGGCATTCTTGAACCGAGAAAATGTGTAGAAATGTTTTAAGACATGAATGTTGTGCAGAATCTCCTCCTCACATGTGTTCCTCCCGACATTCTTATAAAAATAAAGGCTGCTGATAGTCACTATTTCCAAGTATTTCGAAGGGCGGTATCGTACACAATGTTTGACACTTACTCAAACCGCTACCACCAGGGTAGGAAATAATTTCATGTTTAATTTTTTTTACTAGTATTATTGAAATTATTAAGAATAAAATATGGAAAACGCCCATCTGACGTTGATTTTATTTTAATAAAAAACTCTTTTAGCTATTCAAAAGAGACTTTTTTTATGAGCGTGCATCTTGTTTCCTAAAAGATTCGTATAAGACCACACTCATGGAAGAATAAAACATAATTTATCTTTTTAGAAATAAAAATAATTAAACGAAAGTGACTTAAATGAAATGACTGTCAAACAGACACCTGTATAACCGTGTATGTTAATTTGTTGCTCAGGTCATGTGTGACCTGTACTGGTCGTCTACACCAGGAGATGTCAAAGAGTATGGACAGGTGATTGTGCGCACCTTGTCTGTGTCCACGACAGATGACTACACCATCACCACCTTCTCCCTCAGACATGACCAGGTAACATGTAGACATGTATCTTGCATCTTTAGTTATTCTAATCGTGAAGATAAATTAATTCGTCGGTTAGTTTATTTTCTGTTAGTCTCTTCCCTAAGTGTTTAAGTTTGAAATTTACGAAAATGTATGATATATATGTGTGTCGTATCAATAAATGATAAATAAATACTGTGACTAAGACGTCTATACAAAAAATACAACTTTCAGGATAAAGTTCTTAAATTATGTATGCATTAATATATCATAAAATGTTGTGCTCACATGTTTTAGGAAACTATTTGTTATAAATTTATAGTAAGCAGGACAAGTGTTATTGCCTTTTTATTTTTAAATGTTTGCATAAACAATGGTTTATCAATTTTATAGGCTAAAAAGGACGATAACTATGTTTACAGCTAATTAAGTTTTTCTTTCTTACCCTGTATAAGCACATGTTTATTGTACTTGTCCCTCACAAAGGGTAATTACCTCTTTCCGACCTAAAGACATATCAGCGCCGTGTTCTGATAAACTTGTGCATCCTCAGTGTAAAATGCATGAAGGGGGTGTGTAAATGATGAAACCTTGTCCCCCTAACAGGTCCCTGACGAGGAGCGAGAGCTACTTCACCTGCACTACCTCAAGTGGCCGGACATGACAGCTGACGTGTCGCTGGACTCCATGATCCACTTCCTGTATGTCGTCAGACACATGCTTCCGGAGAACTCTCCTGGACCGATCGTCGTCCACTGCAGGTACAACTTTCAGCAGCCAAAGAAGACCGAAACACTTTTCATCATTACAATTTTTCTACGGTCATGAGAGTAAATATTTCTGTAATACAGAGCTTGATTCCTGTATAACATCGCACATTGAAATACAATCCCCCCACCCCCAAAAGAAAAAACAACAACAAACAAACAGATTTAGTGAGATCTGTCTGCATATTTTTGTATGTATTGGGGTCAGTCTGACTTGTGTCCACTCTCTCACCAGTGCCGGCGTGGGTCGCACGGGGACGTACATTTGTCTGGACTACGTCATGCAGTTCATTCAGGAGAGAGCCCTCGACGAAAGGCTGGACATTTTGAAGTTTGTTCTGCGCATGCGTGAAAATCGTTGCCGCATGGTGCAGACAGATGTAAGTGTTATGTACCTTGTGGTTCTTGTACACTTCGGTCACAAACAAGCACGTGGGACTCGTCTTTTTCTTCCTACACTTCCCATTACATGTCTGCAGACGTTTGTGTTCACAGTATTGTCACAGCTTGCAAAGCTGCTTTATTTCAATGCAAGGAATAATGCATAGGTAATGAAGAATGTTTGCTTCGAGAATATTCATTCCTATACAATTAAATTATCACTAGCTTAATTCATTCTCAGATTACAAAAAAAGCTGATAGAAAAGAATTTTTAAAAAACCAACACAAGAAAAAAGAAGGGAGGAGGAATAGAGAGAACATAGATTCATTCATCAACAGCATTTGCATATCAAGTGTGAATAGATAGAATAAAATTCTTCAACTTGAAACTCAAAATAAAAATGAAAAAGCAAGCACTCCGCCACTGTAAATGGCATTAGAGAATGAAAACATTGTATTTCTTTTGTTTTGCTTTCACCGTCCTTTTTTTGTTCCCTTCTTCCTATTTTTAGTTTTTTCTGCTTTGCAGAACCAGTACATCTTCATCCACCAGTGCGCGCGCCACCTGATGGCGATGAGGCGCAAGCGGGAGTCTGGGGAGGATGTGGAGCTGGCGGTGCACGTGGCGCCCTTCAACAGTTCCGCCTCGCTGACCAGAAACGACGAGAAGCCCGGCAAGAGGGCCAGCGACGAGAACGGCAGCGCGTCGGAGGGCGCCGACGCCGACACCGTGGAGGCCGACATGAACGACGAGGACGTGGCGGAGGACGACAAGCTCATCAACGTCCCTGACAACGGTTAGTGACGTCGAGCACTTCATGCAGTACACTGTACCACTTTCTGTTATCCTTCCATCAGTACGTCTGTTGTTTATTCTTCCCCCATGACTGCCTGTACTTGAGAACAGAAGGTCTAGAGTAGTTTTACTTGAAGTTAGACTTTCTACATGTCTTTTATAGTAATGTGTTTCACTTACGACAGAATATGTTAATACGCCAAGTTTATTTTTTTAAAAAGAAACAAAATCTACTGAGTCTGGTGTTTGTGTTTTCAGAAGAAAAGTCCGTTGAAGACATGCCTCTAGCAGCGTCCAGCACTGAACAGTTATGTTCGGAGTAAGCAGTTGGTATGTGTTGCCTTTGTACACCTACACGTCGGTGCCTTTGAACTGAGCTGCGCTCACAGTGTGAATGAAATAACACACCATGGTGATCATCCACTTGAAGGACAATGTGTTTCATGACATACATGTGTTTCTTGCCATCGACTACACGCTATCTACACAGATTATGAAGAGTGGCTCATCGTCCAAATCGTGTCGAGTGATTAATGTCATACACCGACATATCATCACTGGCTCTCAAGAGTGGCTGTGCAGAATCTCCTTTGAGAGAATGGAGGATTGTTATTTATAGCCGGAGACGCCAAGTTCACAATAATTCAATTTGATGATCTTTTATTTGTAAATTTGTTTAATTAAAAGAAATGCAATATTTGTGACTAAGATCTCAAACACTGACCATGACATGCTTTTATGGGTTGAAAATTCGCACAGTCTCATCAATTCTTAGTTCAAATTAATGTAGCGATATACCTGCTGTATGACAGCGATTCACACAAAAATGTTAAACTGCCAAAATATATATAGAAGCACTTGTATTATATGCAACTCCTTAACAATCGACTTACATTGAAAAGTATTTTATGCTGTATATATTCTGGCACCATGTCTTCCTGAACAGTGAACACCCAGACCTTAGAGATATCAAGATTTACTGTGCGATGCAAGAATTGTACAACCACTATTTAACATGTGTTATAAAGGACATGTACAAAGGATTGTTGAAGATGCTTAAATGCAGAAAACTTGACAAATATCTCATTTCACTGAGCAGCACATTTGAGGCTCGTTCTGTCGTTTACTAATTGTTTGAAAAAGTACATTGAGAGAGGACTTAAAAGTATTAACGACAGTATTAATGCCCTCGTTATTATTATTATTTGTAGCAGCATTGTACATACAGAAAATAGTTTATTGTGTTAGCCTCGCCCATCTACTGGTTTTATATTTGTCTTCACCCGTTTGCTTAGTAAATAATGTTTTATTTTGTTTTCGTCACATGTCTTTGGAATCTATATCAGATGTAAAATGTTTTAAGGAAAAAAAAATTCGTTTATATTTTCTGCTGTTTTCTTTCAGTGTAATTTTTCATTGGTTTGAAGTTAGAAATACAACGAAAAGAATTTTGATTTGCAGTGCTTACGATAACTGTCAGTATAATTTTTTCGAAATCAGTTAGCTACTCATGTACTTACATCACT